>NW_028087015.1:3600291-4322104 GCF_014824575.4 Sturnira hondurensis
GGGCTGCATTTACTGCTCCTTCCAGGGAAAGGTTTGTACTTCACCATAGGGACATCAGGCTTGGCCACATCACTAGCTCTGGACAATGGTAATGTTTGCCACCTCAAAGTAGAAGCTGTACAAGGCAGCATATGATTCCATCACTACTCTTTCTCGCTGCCATGCCTCTCAGAAGGAGGCTGCTTCTTTACCCCGGGCCCTTGGATAAAGATGATGTGGAGCAGATTCACAGGTCCCATCAGAATGTAGTGATGGCCAAGAAAACAAGTATTAGATGTTTTTAAGCCACTGAGATGTGGGGATTGTTTGTACCACAGCGTAACCTTACCCAGGATGACTAATAAAGGAAGCAACTGAATGAGAAATGATTCAGGATGACTGCTTAAGTACAGGGACACTGAGGTGTATCAGAACGGACTAACAGGACAGACACCGTTGAGGGGAACACAGGGTTCCTGTGACGATGCTGATCCCCCACTCAGGCAGGCATCCAAGCCAGGGACCTAGGAGTCACCTGGAATGTATCCTTTTCCTGCACGTCTCCTACACCCCATCTGCTACCTCCTTGGTATCTCTCAAATCCATCCCCACAGACATTAACCTTCGTTAGACCCTTATGACCTCTCCCTTGGGCTAATGTAATAATCTACTAATTTGTCTTTCTGCTTTGGTCCCTTTGCTTGAATTCAGTGATTTTCAACTGGTGTGCCATAGCAGACACACTGGTATGTCGCAAGAATTGTGAAAGCATACAATACTTGATTATTTAGCCAGGAGCACTGACCTCTTTTCCCTTATATTGTCAGAAAAGAAATTACAACAACCAACACAACAACAGCCATCCAGTGTGAATGAATCAAAACTATACCTAGTTTTTGTCAGATCAACAAAAAATGTATTTTTTGGTATACTGTGGAACTTTAGTAATTAATTTGGTGATTTTATATGCCACGAGATGATAAAAGTTGAATATTGCTGCTCTAATGATTAGACTGGTAGATTAAGTCTAATTCCTCCTCTATACTTATATAGAGCAGTACTTCTAAAATAATGTTACACCTTTGCTGGAAACATTCCACGTGAGGGTCACACTTTAACTGGACACATACCACTTGGCCCTGGCCAACCCCGCTCGAGGCCCCATTAGCTGTGTCAGAACACCACGGGTTCAAGCACTGGCTTTGCCACTACTTGAAAATCATAGAATCTCCTTAAATGAGAGTCACTTAAATGAGAATCATAAAACTATGACTTGCTATAGGGGTTAAGTTAGAGAAATAAATTGATTTGGCACACTGTAGAAGAAAATAAATATTTATGGAATAACAAAACAACTGTCTGGCTCCAACACCTATGAATTCTTCACAGCCCTTATTTGCTTATAGACTAGATGCTTTGTTAGACACTACGCAACTTGAGAAGAAACTGAACTGAGCGTTAGGCTGAGCATCCCGGGACCAAGCACACTGCCTGGTACACAGGAGACACTCAAATGTGCAGAAGCAAAGTGATGCCTGAAAAGGAGTGAAATCCCTGAAATTAGAGGGGAAGGACAGAAAAAAAAGGCCAGAAATAGAAAAAATAAAATCACCAAGTATAATTTTCTGCCAGGTCCTTGTATAATTTCATGTGCTTTTAACTTTGTGCTAAACAAAAAACTTTGTGTCTTGGGTGGCTCCTCTTTTACTCATTTTACCCAAACTATACTTGCCAATTTAATCTACAGATGAAGTCATTAGGAAGACTAAGAAGGCAGGAAAGCAATGAACATTCCAAAACTTTTCAACATGACTCTATGCTCCAGAGTAGAGGGAGAACACTCCCTCAAATGCTAGGTGATCTAAAGAATGCTTTTCTGCACATCTCAATACTGTATGTCAAGTGTTGAATTCCATTCCCTATAAACAAACGATACTGCAAGATCAATAGAATGTAACTCTCAAGGGTAACACAAATCAACACATTCTAAAGAGATGCAAATACCTCTTTTCGTTTTGACAGGAGAATCTCCCCCGCATGTACACTTCACTGCTTCCTGTCTGCCCTACAAAAATCTAATTGGAAAAACAGGAGGGTTGTCATATTTCTGAAGTACATAACTGAAATTCAAGAATTTTTTTGTTTTATTTTGAAGGTGATTCCTTGGATATGAATTAAGGTTCTCAGTAAATTAACTGAACATTTTTAAAGTAGCATTTCATTTCAAACAGCCCAAGAAATGGTTTTGTCCTAAATATCCAAAATTCTTGCTATAAAGATCCAAACAGAAGAAAAATGGAAGCTTGCCAGAAATGACAAAAGATGGTATGGTTTATATTATAATTGTTACTGTTTCAAAAATTTACTCATAACAGGTAAAGGCAATAAAATAACCATCCAATCTGTATTCAGAGATTATGCAAAATTGAATTTAATGCTAAAATGTTATTTCTTTTAAATAACAGTCCCCTCAAAGGATCAAGGGTTTACCTTACTAGATTAGGGCAAAACCTACAAAATTGCTGATATTTCACTGTTCTTGACCTACAAAAATGGTAATTTTATATTCAACCCTTTTTAAGCTGGTATTCTGAACTTTTCCTGAAATGCACATTGTTTATTTAGATTCCATATTTGCATCTACTCTTTTTTTCCCCAATATTTTTATTTAATTATGCATCCACTCTTATTAGAGCACTTCCATATGAATTGTAGTTAATTGTTCATTAATTCTTACTCTTACACCACATTATGAAAACTTGTAGACAAATCATTTGTCCTTTATTTTTCTGTCCCCAGAGTCCAGTTCTGTCTGGCACACAGCAGTTCCTGCAGTGACTTGCGACAAGAGTAACATATGTCCAAGAATGGAATGATTGGTCAGGAAAGAACATACAAAAACTGAAAACCAAGTAAATGCAAACTTCATTAACATGTGAACTGCTCCAAAGCTTCATGTCTACTGTTAAACCCAAATATTTCTTAAAAGTACAATAGTTGGACCACTACTACTCCACACCGAAGAAATGCTAATTGCAAATTTCCTTTATTTAGAGACCAATTACCCAATATGGAGATCTGTGTTTCTCTTCCTTAGTTCCTTTTAATGTTTAATCTTTGCAATATCCTGAGGCAAAGAAGGTGCAGGAAAGCAGGAATGCTCTAGCTGGTCGGTTCACTCCTTGCGTATAATCACCCTGATGAGATGGGGGCGCTTCTTGAGAGATGATGACTCTAATTGTTTTAACAGGGTTGTTAGATGTCTGTGGATTTCAATCTTTGTTTCTACTGTCTTAAAATTTTGACTATCATTGTAAAATGTGTACTATCTTTTAAAGTTTTTGAAATCAAATACTGTGCTGTCTTTTTGAATTTGCTAAAGCAAACAAAGTTTATGTACAGACAGCTCTGTACTTCCTAAGTCTAATAATTGAGTAAGAGAAACCAAATTACAAGGCATATTAAAACTCAAAAATCCCTAAAGGGTAAGAGAAAGATGATTAATGTTTTTGAGAAGTATAAAAATACTGGGGAAAAATTATTCAAAATTTCCTAAGCAATCCTAACAAAGGGAGATGTGAGAGACTAAAATTAGCAACAGCCCCTCTGGGTGCTCACCCAGGCCTCAGGAAGTCTTCATGACTATTACACTTGCTTCATAACTTAAAGTTCACTCCAATTCAGTAGATCTTCAAACCTCAACTGCAACATTTATATCTAAATCCCTGACACCATCATTACATAAGACATTTCATATTCAGTCAACCTAATAATACTGCTCAGGAGTAGAACAAATTCTACTTCACGTTACCAAAGGAGAGGGCTGGTTTACCGCAGAGTGCCACCATCACCGTTTCAACACCAAAACTAGCAGCACTCTCATTAGTCTGGAATGCTTACCACCAAATCTTTAACAACTGCCATTCGATGGTACATGTCAAGATTTTATTTCTATTTCAATTTGATGAAAATGATTTAGAAAGGTAAAATGACAAAGGATAGAAATTGCACAATAAAAGAGAATTTTCACAACGACTGCAATCATCACAACAAACCATCCATTCCTGACTATCTGGTCACTTGTTACAGCTGATTTCACAGGTCACTTATTGTGAATCGATACCCAGATGCTAAAAACCAGGAGGGTGGACGACTCGATTTGCTTTACCTGACTAACTCGCAGCAGCTGAGCTCCACCTACAGGCAAGGACAAGATTCTTTACAATAAGCTTTAAAATAGGATTTTCCAGAAGACAAAATGCTACTACCCCAAACTTTCAATTGACCTTGAAATGAACATCAGAATAACCGGATTCTTTTTCAGCATTTCTCTGGTCCCACACCAAAAATTCTGATTGACTTGATCAGGTGGGGGACCACTTGTTCTCAGGTAATCCAAATATACAGAAAAGGTTAAAAGACACTGATTTAAATCCTTAACAGCACACATCTTTAAAAAACATCAGGAAGACTCAAATATCACATTTTCCTTCTTCTAAAATACTTGATATCCACTAACCTGACCCTCATCTTTTTCAAAGACAGACACTAACTTTAGTTGACGTAAATGTCTAATCCCTGTTAGACTGCACAAAAGATCTGAGGTGACACCAGAACTTCTATATCCACTTTGGTATTACTCTGTGCCTCAGACATAGTCACGGGCGCGTGTGATTGGGAGTGGGGTCCGTAACCCTGGATGCACGTTGGAGTACCTGCAGCACTTCCATAAAGATTACTGTCCTAAATTAACACATGTTTTAGAAGTTAGAGAAGGGGTTACTCCTAGGAGATGAGGGGGGAAGTAACCCAAAGGGGCAAGAGGGGGACTTCCGGGGAACGGCACTTTTGGTTTTTGATCTTGGTGATGGGGATATGGGGTATATGTGGTTTGAAAAAATGGAGCAAGCTGTTTGCTTATGATATGTGCACTGTGAAATATAGTTTAGGCAGATATACTCAGTATGTATTGACGCTTCAACTAAAAGTTAAAAAGTAAAAAAAAAAAAAAAAAGAAAGAAGGATATGCCCAGGCTTCACCGCAGACCAGATGATGCAGACTCTGTGGGAGGGAGGCCCAAGTACCTAATGCAACCCAATATTAACCTAACATGCAGTCGGCAATGAACTCTAGTGAATTTAATGCGCAGTCGAAAGTGAAAACCCTTCCTCAATGAATCGTAACTGCATTCATTTCTTTACTCAAACACTCATTACAAATACTTTAATGACCAATTACTGTACGCATACTATACCAGACATAGAGCATATAAAGATAAATAAAACAGTCTCCGAAAGAGCTTAATCTCGGCAAGGGACAGACAAAGCAGTAAATCCCACGTGATAAACACAAGCAAGTCATTTACAAGACCTGGAGGAGAAAGTGATTTGTCAATTTGATTCACTCTTTTTTTTTTTAATTTATACAAATATTTAGGTGCCTATGATGCATGACCAGAGATACAAACAAATGGACACGATCTCTGCCTTTAAGAAAGTTACAATATAAGTGTATAAAGAAGAGAATAAGGTATAACCTAATGTCGTACTAGCAGAGTGTGAGGATGGTGCAATAAGAACGCCCTGGGGAGCCAGAGGAGGTACTACCAAGTTGCTGACTTTGGAGTTAGGATGCTACACACCTGAATGAGTCCAGCAGCAGTGGGGACAAAAACTAGTATTTTAGAGGAGTGTGTCTCAAACTTTAATGTACATACAATCACCTGGGGAGCCTGCTAAAATGCACGTTCTGAGTCAGAACGTGTGACGTGGGGCCTGAGTCTCAGCATTTCTAGAAACGTTCCCACGTGATACTAATGCTGTGGGTCCACAGATTATATTTCAAGAATAAGGTTCATGAGGAAGATGGGTTTCGAAAGGGTAGATAGAAAAATTCTACTGCACAGACACCAAAACCCCCCACAAAAACTGGCAAGCAGCCATTACATTTGCTAATTAGATGGCCAAGTAGTGTCACTGGAGTGATGAGCGGAAAGCTAAATGACGTTTATATTCAGAAATAAATGTGAAGTAAGGAGGTAGAGACAGGAAATAAAATGGAGTGCTTTTGCGTTTACTCTGGAATACTGGGGGTGCTTCATCACAGCTGAAGGGAAGAAACCAGTGAAGAGAGTGTGGACAAAAAGGGGCCTCACACCAAACCTGACAAGCTCAGGGGAGGCCTTCGTGGCAGCCTTGTCTCCTCAGAGACCTAAAGTAACCACAAAAGATGATCTAAGATGAAAATTTATTAACTAAAAGCAGTTTATGGCAGGTAGTCATGTCCTAGGCTAGAATCCTTCTTGACCAAAGTCAATCTTTGCCTTAACTGAGCCTGTCTGTTGTCTTGTGGAATCATGATAACATGCCTTTGGAATGTTGACTTTCCTTTTTCTGGATCCCTCAATGCACAACCACCACACCAGAACTATCTTGTACCCACCGATGTAAAAAACGTATGTCTATCATTTTACTTTGTATTCAATCCCAGAGGTTTCCCCTACGCCCACCCCACTTCCCTTTCTCCTGCCTCCTTAATCCATTACCAGTGGACTTCAAGTAACCCACTTACCATCTTCTCTTTTGGATCTAATGTATTAAGTGAGATGCAAACTGCCGTTTTGCAGAGCATTTCCTCAATCCGTTGAGGTTTTGCTCCTTGGGACAACTGTCATCAGTTTGGCTCAAACAAATTCACAAAAATTCTCTACTGGTTTGAATATTTCTTACATTGACAAGAGAAAACGGAACACAAAAGAAAGAGGATGGAATTATTTTGGAAGGACAGAGAGATTCCTCTCCCTTTAAAGTGCAAGATAAAGATAAGCTTTGGTCTGAAAGCGGAAAGGTTTAGAGAGAAAAGAGGAAGAGTTGAAGAAGTTACTCCTAGTTCCGAGACCAGGAAGCCAGATGACCTGGTGAGAGTGAGATCCAGGTCTGAAGTGCACACAGGGGCGTGGCTGTGAAATGAAAAAGCATTGCAGGCACAGTTAAGGCTGGGTTCCTACTTGGCTGTGTGATTCTGCTCATCTACATCCAGTAGTCAAGGCAGGAGCTTAGAGAAGGTGCTCTGAATAAGAAAGAGAGTGAGGCTGATGCATTTAGAAAAGGGGGGAGGCAAAGGGCAAAAATCCTGAAGAAGTCAGAATAAGTATAATGAGAAAAAAGAAAGAAGGTAGGAAGAGCTATGGATTTGTTTCTCCTGAAACCCTAAGTACTTTTCAACGGAACTAGAGACATTGCCGAGTTCACATTATTAGGGAAATATTCTATTCTATGTACATTTGTTGAAAATTATATTGTTAAATACCATCCCCAAGCTTAAATATTAAATACTCAACAAACCTGCTTGTAGGTTTAACATTCAAAGCGATAAACAGCTTTAACAGATTCCAGATGTTTCTTTACCAATAAAAGCAATACCAAAAAAATTCAGTAAATTTATACTTTGAATGGCTCCTTGCCTAAAGGGCTGGTATGCTAGTCTAGTCCCTGATTCCTACTGCTCAAATAAAAATTGGCCAAAAGATAGTAGAGTGCTCCAAGCACATCCAGATGAAAAGTGTGTATATACCAAGAACACTGAATTTTAAACAGACAATGATTTCATACTGACATCCTATCTGGCTGGCAGCTATTTCCATTATAATTCAAGCTAGGCTGAGCAGTGATTTTCCTTTAAATATAATTATCCTTTTCACCACATTACAATTTTTCTAAGACTCTTAGAGGTTTTCTGTTCTTTTTTTTTTAACATAAAACTAACCTGAGACTTAAACTATAGTGAAGCTAATATAACTGACCAAAAGTACTAGTGATTTTGGAAGTTTTTTGTATTTAAAAATAAGTGGTCATAAGATAATCATGAAAATTTATAAGTAAGACAGAAAAACTCTATTTTCCCTTAGAAATTCTGTACTTCTACTGATCTCTTCATTTTTCTTTTATTTCTCTTTGTAGGTAGGAGAGGGGACACAGAAGGGAGAGGAGAAGATGTGAGTATTGAAAATTTGGGAAAGAGAACACTTACAAATAGATGTTTGGTGTTTATTAAGGCCAGTTTTCCCCAATAAGCTCATTCAGTTCTTCAGCTTTGCTAATTTATAAGTCCTATTAATTACAGGGTATATAAATATTTGAAATTGTACTAAGGCCAACAAGATAAAGTTGAGGACTTTAGAAAACATTTAAACAAAAAATATTTGATTCATTTATTAAAATTCAAAATGTTTTCATCATATTATAACCCTAATTCATAGTTCTTAAAAATCAGAAAACACTTGTTTTGAATAAGAGAGAGAGAGACCATATCCTTGATTACATTCACGTTTGACTAAAAGTTACAGAGGAGAGGAGAGGCTCATCCCTCTCTTTGTGTACAAGCAGTATACATAAGCACCAAATTCTTCAATGAACAGTGGCCCAAGTAAATCTGCTACATTAAAATTATTCAAGGTGATTACTTGTCAGGTGAACATTGTTGGAAAACAATATTCTAAGTACCATTTCTGAATGCAAAAATTGTCAGTGGAAACTTTTGGGGATTACTTTTCTGGTTACATAAAGGAAAAAAATTAAGGGAGCTAAGCAATGAAAACATGGGAATACTTTTTAAGTTTTTTATATCAGGTTGAGAAACATAACATGTTATTTGTTAGATCTATCTTATCCCAAATGTAGGCCATCCAAAGAAAACAAACACTATTATTTCTCAAAGGACTATTAATTAAAGTATATATCATTAAGTTGTAATAACAGAATCACAAAGGAATTTTTCAATTAGGTTGAATTTCAGGGGAACAAAATGTTGAGTTAAAAATTCAACAACTCTTTATCATTAGACATTTGCTGAAATTTCTTTTATGACACCACTGAGATTAGGAGAAGTCAGACTTGAAAAAGTTTTTATAGGTATTTATGCTCACACACTTTCTTAACCAGTTTTGACAATTTTACTCACCTACATCTGAAGACACCTTTTTTTATTCTACACAACTACTCTACTGCTCTTTTTGATATTAAACAAACACAACCTTCACATCTAGCTAGTGCATTGCTTGCCCCATATATAAAAATTGATAGAGGATTTTAAAGAAGCGATCAGAGAGACATGAAGTGGAATTTGACTCACAGGACCATTGCTGTAATTACTTTAAAACTGGTCTATTTTCTTTTAGGCCTCCAGATGAGCTAATTTAGCACCAAGGGTACATATATGAAACATTATAAAGATAGTATTTAAAAACGAGTTAACTATCCTGGCTGGTGTGGCTTACTGGATTAAGTAACAGCCTGGTAACCAATGGGACCCTGGTTCAATTCCCAGTCAGGGCACATGCCTGGGTTGTGGGCTAGGGGGTGTGCAAGAGGCAAGCATACATTGATGTTTCCTTCTCCCTCCTTTCTCCCGCTCTCGAAAAAATAAACAAATAAAATCTTTTTAAAAAGTTAACTAGAGGACTCAATCTTACTTTAAAATGAAGCATAAAAAGACAGATACTCTGATACCTAGAAGTACAATAACTCACCTGCGGCTACCCGATTTCTTCTCTTCTCCTTCTCCAGCTGATTTAATACTTGGGTCCTTTTTTAACTTTTTTGCAACTCTTTCTCTCATCAGGCTCTTTTCATCACCATCAATATTTTCATCATGCTCTGCATTTTCAAATTCTTCATCCTGCAGAAATTGAAATGGAATATTTGCTGGGTGTTCCATTTTCCCTTTCGCTTTCAGAGGTCCATCTCAGACTCTCGTTGCACCCTAGGCCAGATTTAGTTTTTGTTTTGTTGTGTTTTGAATTAGTAAGGGCCTAAAGAATGTGCTACAGGTGGGAATATTCCTGTTATCTGTTCTAGGCGAACCATGTAAATGTGAGATACCCCAGTCAATGTTTGCTCAATTCACACTCAGCCCCTCTGTGTCACAAATTGCTCCTTTTGTATCACAGGCATCCTGACTTGAACCAGGGATTAATTCAAGTAGAAGAGGTGGAGGTGGGATGGCTGAGATTTCTTCCCATAATCTAAGTCACAGGGGGCAAACACAAGGCCCACAGGCTGAATCCGGCCCTCCACCTTGTTGTATCCAGCCTGGCACCTTGTTTCTACCCACCTGCAGCGCTGAGTTCTCACTTGATTGTGAAGGAGTAGTTACATGTGTACAGTCCTAAAATTACATTTGGATCTTTGAGGACAACCGTGAGGCTGATGTGGCCCCCAGTGAAAATGAGTTTGACACCCCTGATCTAAGTCATAGCCATTACTCCTCTTCTCAAAACCCTCCAGTGGATCCCCAAGTTACTCAAGACCCTCCGTAATCTGTACCTCCCTGACATATCACTTATGACTCCATCCTAACAGCACTAGCCAACTTCGGAGTTGCTGTTCTCTCTGGCCTTAAACATTCTTATTCCATCTATCTGCTCTTTAATCTCCTTCAGATCTCTACTCAAATGTTACCCTCTCTGTGATACTTATCTTAATCACCCTATTAAAATGGCAGAACTACCCACCCACCTCCAGTACTACATTCCTCTTCTTTGTTTTTTCCCCAAAGCATTTATCACCCATCTGAAATACCATACATTTTAATTAGTTATGTGTTTATTGTCTCTCTCCCATAATTGTAGGATGCACTCTATGAGGGCTAATATTCTCAACTACATTACTTATTGCCATATCTTCAGCTTTCATAAGATTTCCCAGCAAGAACAGAGAGAGGGAGTGGAGAGAGAAAGGAGGAGGAAGAAAGTAAGGGGAGGAAACAACAAAAAGAAGATGATACCTACACCAAGTGCATCTTTTTCTCTTGTGTTTCTCTGAAGCAAGATTCTTAACTTGAAGTCGTGGACCTTTTGAGCAGTGGTCCTCAAAATCTGCTCCTCAGACTATGTTAGAGGGGACCTGAAAAACCCAGAACTGTCTTCTGGAGGACAGGCCCCTTGTAGTACAGGCTCCTCCCTTTAGATGACTGTTCTATGAACCCATCTGTATCAGTGTACCAGCTGGCGTTGTTGTGAGAGGCAGTATTCAGCTTCAGTGAATTTTTTAAAAGACTCTTTCAATATGTTTGCCCATTTCATGATGGGTGATTTATAAGCACACCTGCCTACATTGTGCTGAGGGTTCAGCAGTTTTGGACCAAAAACAGTATGACCCCCATGCTCCACCCTCCCTATTCACTGGATCTCACCCTGAACAATGTTCTTTTGTGTCCCCAGAGAAAAAAGTCCTCAGAGGGAAATGTTTTGCTGATGTGAAAAAGGTGAACCAAAAAATGGCAGAAGCACTAAAAGGCATCAAAATTGACCAGTTCAAACACTGTTTTGAGCAGTGGAAATGAGTCTTGATAGATATATTGCATCAAATGGAGAGTACTTTGAAGGTGACTGAAGTTTAAACATGTAAGTACACAATTTTTGAAAAATAAATTTTGGGGTTCTCCCAGTCTTTCCAAACCAAAATTCTCCCAGTCTTTCCAAACCAAATTTCCAGGAATAGAAATGGTGAATGTTTTCAGTGAAATATGTAAGAAATTCTTTAGCCCTAAAAGTTGATAACCACTAACCTAGGTTTTCCATGCTTAGTCCTCAGGATATCTAAAAAAAAAAATCCTAGCAAATTCATTAAATTTTGTTTGTGTTTGTAGTATATTCTCTGGAAAGAAGATTTACAGTTTAAGTGATTGCAAAGGATCAGGACACCAAGCAGGTTTGAGACAACACACTATCCTTACATGACCTCACCCCCACCAGACCATGAGAACAGATCTGTACTTTTACATCGGGCCTTGATCCAACCATCTTCTGACCCATATTATTGTTCCATGGGCATCTCCAAGTTCTCTGAATCTCAAGATGTACACAATTAACCATGTTATTTTTCATCTCCCCCCTCCAACCCCCCCACCTCAAGCCTACTCTTTCCTGTGGTTGTCCCAGACTCCTCTTTCTCCCTCATCTCATAACATCCTATCAGTCACCTCTTAGACTACATATCTTTCAGGTCTCTTCCCCATGTCATAGCTGTGGTCTTATATTATACTGTCCTCTTGTGATAGCTGCCCAAGAGGTCTCCTTGATTCCAGTCTATTTCTTCTAATTTGTCCTCTACAATATTGCCAACAGTGACCTTCCTAAAATGTGAAGTTGACCACAGCATTCTTCTTTAACTAACACCATTTGAAACAGAATTTAAACTCCTCCCCATGGCCTACAAAGCTCTCTCCTATCTGGCCTCACCTACCTCTTCAACCTCACCCCCTCTCACTCCTGTCCTGACACTCCAGACACACTCATGTGCGTTCAGCTCCAGGCGCACACCAAACTCCCTCCTGCTTCCTAGCCTTCTGTACATGTAGTTTCTTCAACCTCCAACACTCTTCCTCTCTGCTGTTCACATAAGGCAGGTTCCTTCTCAAACATGAACCTCAGCTTGTACTTCCTAAATAAGGTATAATCTCTCCTTGTTACCATGCTTTGTGCTGGTCTCCATGCTAAAGGAACTGTGCCCTTTACCATGGCCTTTGATCTAGTTGACTCCTAACGCTTCTACAATGCACAACACAATCATCTCTTTCAGGAAGGTTTTCTCGAGTAGGTTAGATATTCCTCCTTTCTCTACTACACATAGTCAGAAAGAACCCCCTCTTTTGACTGTGGTAATAGATGTCAAGCCGTGTTCATGCATAGGAAGTTATGTACTTCCTATTGAACTACACAATGCACACAGATGAGTGGGATTTTACATAAAGTGACAAATGGTTGACTTAAAAAACTTGGTCATTTATATATAAAGGAAATTCTGCCTCCTGTTTTATCAGATTTAAGCTAGTACAACTGATGAAGAAATATCACCACAGCCATGAAAGAGAATCTCCCGAAATGTGTGTAAAGAAAGAATGCTAACTACTATAAATGACTGACACAAGCATTTCCCATACATCATGGATACACACGCATCACTATTTCACCTTTCCACAGAATAAAATAAAACCAGGACATCTGAATTTTGAGTATTCACATAATGTTACATCATAGGGAGAAAAGACAGGCTAGAAACTCATATATAAGATTCCACACACATAGACATACACTGGGAAGAAAATGTTACATCAAAATAAGTGACGTAGTTTTCAAATCTTTCAAATTTTTTCAAAAAAATTTTGCTCTTTAAATTGTTCAAACTATGTTTGTATTAAAATACTCACATCATCTAAATCTCCTGCTGCATCACCTTTTTCACTACAAAAAATAGAAAAAACAATAAATTTTAGCTTCAAAATGAAACTAATAAAATTGTTCAATAACCCCAAAATTTAGAATATTTTGCTGGATTAATAATTCAAAAACGTATTTTAACATTAGGATTTCAGAATGGCATTCAAGAGTAAATGGAAACATACTAAAAATGAGTCATCTTTATAAATGGAACAAGAGGTACTCCATTACCACATATATAAAATCAAGAGAATTAAAAGAAAAAATGCAAGCAATAACCAACAATGCCATTTTTATGAACAAAGGGCAACCGAAAAAACTTTCTTCCACTGGTTTGATGTATTCTGGCTGGTGAAAACAAATCCTTCAAATGCAATGACATTCAGAAGACTGTTTTGGAACAGAATTTCTGAAAATGAGCTAACTGTAGTACAATAGTATTTTAGTCCCCCTTTGAAACACTGGCTGAAAATATCACGTGCAGTTATATGTAACAGTCAGACATCCTCCCTTCTCAAAGAGAGGAACTAAGGTAGTAAGATAATTTTCTGTTAACTCCTGAAAATATGTAAGAACTAATACTCAAAGGACCAGCCAAAAATGAGGCTACTGTTTCACAAACCTCTTCAACTCTGCTTTGTTTATCAATCATACCCACTGGGACAAAAAATGCTTCAAGGAAAAAGTTGGTAAAGCTATTCTGAATTAAACATAAAAACATTCAAGCAGATAGATTCCTACTCTGCAAACTATCCCAAGACTTCAAAGTTTAACATTAATTTCAATTTAATTAGTCGGCCTGAGGCAGACAGCAAGAAGAGGGAGTGACGCTGCTTCTCTCCGCTGTGCTAGCACTTCCACCCACCAACAGTGAAAAAAGGCTTCAACTTTTGGCTGGGCTGAAAAAGTTTGACGTGTGAGAAATGGCTGTTTACTCACAAAGGAAGCTGTAAATTATCTGAGCCAGAAAATAAGAACCTAGGATCACACTAGCACCACACTAACCTTTCAACAACTGGAACAGAACTGAGATGTGGGTCGCCCTTCAGCAAGTCATGGCTGCTTTTGCTTTTCCCCTTCATGCTCTAGAAAGGAATGTGCGACATAATCATGAGTTGGGGAAAACCAGTCTTCCAAAAGGACGGTTAACGAATGCACATGAAATCTAGGGCTGATATAACATGGTTAGCAAAAGAAATGTGTTCCTGAAAATTTCAGTATAAAGTAAAGCTTTATAAATAAGAATCCTACTCTCCCACTGACTGAAAATATTATATTAGAAACACCTTTTTTGCTTTTTAAAATTTAATCTTCATTGCATTTTTTCTATTATCATTTAGTCCCCTTATCCGCTCCCCTCCCAGCAATTACCACACTCTTTTTTATGTCCATGAGACCTTTTTGCTTTTTGCTCAGTCCTTCCACCCCCAACCTCCCCTCCCACACTAGCTGTCAGCCTGCTCTCCATCTGTGACTGTCTGTTTTGCATGTTAGTTCAGTTTATTCATTAGATTCCACATATGAGTGAGATCCTATGGTATTTGTCTTTCTCTGACTGGCCTATTTCATTTAGCACAATGTTCTCCAGGCCCATCCATACTATTGCAAAGGGTAAAATTTTCTTCTTTTTTACAGCCAAGTAGAATTCCATTGTGTAAATGTCCCATAGTTGTTTTATTCACTCATCTACTGATGGACACTTGGGCTGCTTCCATGTCTTGGCTATTGTAAATAACGCTGCAATGAGCATAGGGATGCTTATGTTTTTTCAAATTAGTGTTTTGGGTTTCTTCAGATATATTCCCAGAAGTGGGATCTCTGGGTAAAAAGGCTGGTCCATTTTTAATTTGTAAAAAAGCAGTTATCTCCATACTGCTTTTTAACATACTAACCTGGGAATCCACCAGTCTGGATTCCCACCAAAAATGTACTAGGGTTCCCTTGTCTCCACATCCTCATCAGCACTCGTTTGTTTGTTGATTTATTGATGATAGCCATTCTGACAAGTGTGAGATGGCATTTCATTGTGGCTTAATTTGCATCTCTCTGATGATTAGTGACATTGAGCATCTTTTCAGATGTCTTGGCCATCTGTATGTCCTCTTTGGAGACGTGTCTATTCAGGTCCTTTGCCCATTTTTCAATTGGGTTGTTTGGGGGTTTTGGTGTCAAGTTTTGTACATACTTTATTAATTTTGGATATTAACCTCCTATCAGATATATCAGCAAATATGTTCTCCCACTCTGTAGGCTTTTTATTTTGTTGATGATTTCTTTTGCTGTGCAAAAGTTTTAGGTTTGACGTAGTCCTATTTATTTTTTCTTTTGCTTCCTTTGCCTGCGGAGATAACATCCAACAGAAAATCTCTGAGTAATGTCTGAGATTTTGCTGCTCTTCTAGGATTTTTATGGTTTCAGGTCTAACATTTAAGCCTTTGATCCATTCTGAATTTATTCTTGTGTGTGGTGTAAGATGGTGGTCTAGTTTCATTTTTCAGCACTATCTGTCCAATTTTCCCAACACCATTTACTGGATAAACTATCTTTAGCTCATTGTATGTGCTTGCTTCCTCTATCATATATTTATGGACTATAAAGGTGTAGGTTTATTTCTGGGCTCTCTATTCTGTTCCACAGAGATCTATGTGTGTTTTTATGCTAGTACCAGGCTGTTTTGATTACCATGGCCTTGTAGTATAGTTTGATATTAGGGTCACTATTGCTATGTGGGGCCTTTTGTGGTTCCATATAAACTTTTGAAATATTTGTTCTAGTTCTTTGAAATATGTCATTGAAATCTTGATAGAAATTGTACTGAATCTATAGATTCCTCTGAGTAGTATGAACATTTTAATGTTGTTAATTCTTCCTATCATTAAACATGGTATGTGCTTCCACTTACTTGTATCTTCTTCAATTTCTTTCTTCATTGTTTTATAATTTTCCATGTAAACGTCTTCTACATCCTAGTTAGGTTTATTCCTAGGCATTTTATTCTCTTTGAAGCAATTATGAATGGGATTGTTTTCTTAATTTTCCTGTTAGTTCGTTATTGGCATATAAAAATGCAACTGATTTCCGGAAGTTAATTTTGTATCCTGCTATTTTGCTGAATTCATTTATCAGTTCTAGTAGTTTCTTCGTGGAATTTTTGGGGTTCCCTATGTACAATATTATGTCATTGCAAATAAAGAGAGTTTTACTTCTTCCTTCCCAATTTAGATGCTGTTTATTTTTTCTTCTTCTCTGATTGCTGTGGCTAGAACTTCCATTACTATGTTGAATAAGAGAGGTGAAAGCAGACATCCCTGTCTTGTTCTCAATCTTAAAGGGAATGTTTGTAGTTTTTGCCTAATGAGTATGATGCTGACAGGGGTTTGTCATACATGGCCTTTATTATGTTTAGGTATGTGCCCTCTGTTCCCACCTTGCTGAGAGTTTTCATCATAAATTGGTGCTGGATTTTATCAAATGCTTTTCCTGCATCTATTGATATGATCATGTGGTTTTTACCATTCATTTTGTTTACATAGTCAACCACACTTATTGATGTGAATGTTGTACCATCCTTGCATTCCCAGAATAAATCCCACTTGATCGTGGGGTACGATCTTTTTGATGCATTGCTGTATTTGGCTTGCTAATGTTTTGTTGAAGATTTAAGCATCTGTGTTTATCAGGGATATCAGCCTATAATTTTCTTTCTTTGTAGTGTCTTTACCTGGTTTCAGAATTAGGATAAAACTGGCCTCATAAAATGAGTTTGGAAGCTTTCCCTCCTCTTGCATTTTATGAAATAGTTTGAGACGAAGTACTAGTTCTTCTCGGAATGTTTGTTAAAACTCGCCTGTGAAGCCATCTGGTCTAGGGCTTTTGTTTGTTGAGAGTTTTTTGATTACTGCTTCATATTTCATTAGGTGTAACCTGTCT
The DNA here is from genome assembly GCF_014824575.4 of Sturnira hondurensis. NCBI lineage: Eukaryota > Metazoa > Chordata > Mammalia > Chiroptera > Phyllostomidae > Sturnira > Sturnira hondurensis. Next base: position 3,617,418 of record NW_028087015.1, read on the forward strand.
ATTCAGATTCTCTGATTTTCCTGATTTATTTTTGGAAGATTGTATGTCTCTAGGAATTTATCCATTTCGTCCAGGTTGTCCAGTTTGTTGGCATACAATTGTTCATAATATTTTTCTTATAACCCTTTGTACTTCTTTGGAGTCAGTTGTTATTTCTCCTCTTTCATTCCTGATTTTATTTATTTGCGTCCTTTCTCTTTTGTTTTTTCTTGATGAGTCTGGTTAAAGGTTTGTTAATCTTTTAAAAGAAACATCTCTTGGATTTATTTATCTGTTGTGTCATTTTTTACATATTGTATTTTATTTCTGCTCTGATCTTTATTATTTCCTTCCTTCTACTCACTTTGGGCTTTGTTTGTTGTTCTTTTTCAAGTTGCTGTTGGTGAGAAGTTAGATTGTTTATTTGAGCTCTTTCTTCCTTCCTTTTTTTTTGAGATAGGCCTGTAGTGCTATGAATTTCCTTCTTAGGACTGCTTTGCCAATGTCCCACAGATTTTGGATTGCTGTGTCCTCATTTTCAGTTGTTTCAAGGAATCTTTTGATTTCTTCCTTGTTCTCATTATTCACCCATTCATTGTTTAATAACATGTTAATTTATCTTCCATGTCTTTGGTGATTTTCAGGGTTCTTGTGACTGATTTCTAGTTTTGTAGCATTGTGGTCAGAGAAGATGCTTGATATGATTTCAATCTTCTTAAATTTATTGAGACTTGTTCTGTGTCCTAACATTTGGTCTCCCTTAGAAAATGTTCCATGTGCACTTGAAAAGTATGTATTGTCTGCTGCTTTGGGATGAAATGCTCATTTGATGTTGTTGTGTTGTTTAAGGATACTATCTCCTTATTGATTTTCTGCCTGGAAGATCTATCCATTAACATCAATGGGGTGTTAAAACCCCAACTATAACTGTATTTCTGTTGATCTCTCCTTCCTTTATGTCCATCAAGATTTGTTTTACACATTTAGGTGTTCCTGTGTTGGGTGAAGAAATGTTTAGTAGGATTATACAGCAGATATAAGTACTGTTACCTGAGGGTTTTTTTTTTTTTTCTTTTTCCATTTGCACGAAATATCTTTTTTCAACTCTTTGCTTTTAGTATCTTTTGATTTGAGATGGGTTCTTGGATGCAGCATATATATAGATGGGTCTTATTTTCTTATCCATTTGGTTACCTTCTCTCTCTTGGTAGGACCATTTAAGCCACTGACATTTAAGGTGATTATTGATATATACATATGTAGTGCCATTTTATTGTTAGATTGTTTTCCTTTTTTTTTCTTTCTCTCTCTTCTTCTTCTTAAAACATGCCCTTTAACAATTTGTTGTAGTACTGGTTTGATGTTAACAAACTCCTCTAGCTTTTTCCTGTGTGAGAAGGTCCTTATTTCTTCTCCAATTTTAAGTGATAGCCTTGCTGGGTAAAATAGCCTTAGTTGTAGGTCCTTGCTTTTAATCACTTTTAACATTTCAAGCCACTCCTTTCTGGGCTGAAATGTTTCTGTTGAGTAATCAGATACCAGTCTAATTGATGTTCCCTTGTGGGTAACTACCTGCTTTTCTCTTGTGGCTTTTAGGATTCTCTCCTTGTCTTTAAGCCTTGTCATTTTGGTGTAGGCCTCTTTAGGTCCAACTTGTTTGGGACTCTCTGAGCTGCCTGGACTTGTGTGACATTTTCCTTTAGCAGGTTAGGTAAATTTTTGGTCACTATTTCTACAAGTAGGTTCTTGATCCCTTGCTTGCTCTCTTCTCCTTCTGGCATTCCCATGATGCAGATGCTGTTACACTTCATGTTGTCCAAAATATTTCTTTAGCTCTCCTCATTTTTCAGAATTCTTTTTTCCTGTTGTTGCTCTGCCTAGGTGTTTTTTTCTACCTTGTCTTCTAAAACACTGACTCTGTCCTCTGCTTCATCTAATCCACTGTTCATTCCTTCTAGTATATTATGTATTTCAGATATTGCATCCTTTATTTCTGACTGGTTCTTTTTTATGGTTTCGATAAAACCATTTTATGGTTTATATGGTTTTTTTCATGTTGTTGAGTATCCTTATAATCATCACTCTAAACTCTATCTGAAAAATTGCCTGCCTCCATTTCATCTAGTTTTTCTGGAAAATTCTCTTGTTCTTTTATTTGGGGTCTGTTCCTTTGTCTTCCCATTTTGGCTGCTTCTTTGTATTTTCTGCCTTCGTCATTAAACTAATCAATTGTTTGTCTAATCAAACTGTAAACAGCAGCCAGGCTTAAGGGGGGGCAGAGTAATTCCTGCAGGTGGGGGTATTGCTTCCCCCAGGCTGATGCCATTCAGAGGAGAGCTCTGCCGAGGAGACATGGTTCCTGCAGTGTGGGGAATGACTCAGCACAGGGATCCTGGCAGCTGTTTCTTCAGTTCTCTCCCCAGAGCCACCAACCCCAAACTCTTCTCAAGTGTCTTTAGTCCACTCTGCCCTCCCTTTGCTGGATTCCAGGGTAAGTGGCTGCAAATGAGATTTTGTGCGTTAGCCCTTTAAGAGGCTCTCTGCATCTCCAGCAGTTTCTCCCTGGCAGACAGAAACCCACAGCTTTTCACAGTTGGATATTATCTGGGCTCCTTTTTGGCTCTGATGATGTAAGCTGGGGAGTCCAGCTTGGAGTTTAGACCCCGCACTCCTCAGGGGGGAACCCTACAGCTGCTGAAACCTCCCTCCGGAACTTCAGCTGCCACCTGTGGGAGCCCAGCCAGCCCGCTCGCACCTCCACACTCCCTACCAGTCTGGTTGTGGTGGTTACTTCTGTGTCTCTGTGGTTATAAGGCTTCTCTCCAACTTAGGTTTAACTGGTTATGCAGGACAATTTCTCTACAGTTTAGTTGTAATTGCAGATTGGTCCTGGGAGGAAATTAGTGTAGCTTCCACTTACTCCTCTGCCATCTTGGATCTCTAGAAATACCTTTTTCTTTCAAAAAGTGATATATCCTTGAAAATAAGTACTGACTCCTATTTCCAAATGCTAAGTCCTCACTATGATTTACATACAGGTAAACTAATTAATTTTTGGCCCATATACTAAAATTTGAAAGATAAATCACAAGAGTTATTTGAAATAAATGTACACTATTATCCTTCAAATATTCTCTTTATACTACAGAGAATCTCTTCTAAAATGTACCCAAGCAATCAGACGAGTGCACCTACGAGGTACTATTTAACAAAGAGGAAATGCATGTGGAAGAGGCTCTCAGTGACCACATATTTATTAAATGCTTTAATTTCAAAGTTCTTGTTTTCAATAAATTTATATTTTACTAGAGCAACAAGATGTACGAAGAGATAAAAAGTATTACTATAAAATACCCACTACTACTACTATTATTTTTAAGTATATACTTTGTGCCTGGTACTGTGCTACAGGACAGCATTCCTGCCCCATTTCCTCCCCTCTCCAAGTGAAAATATGTAAAGTGGGCACTTTATATATATTTAAAATATATAAATTTAAAATATATAAAATTAGCCGCACTTTATAGGTGGAAAATTTGACTGAGTTTATGTAACTTACTAGAGGTCACGATGCTAGTCACTATTATAGGATCTATGATTTCAATCTAGGTCGGTCTCACAACAGATACCAAAAATGTAAAGGTATCTATTTTTTTTTCCTAGAAGCCCCTATAGACCCAGAACACAGGCCTGGTTTCAGAGCTGCAGACCATCCTATAGACTTCCCCACTGCAGGGAGAAGAACCTTCAAATTTACTCTCCTCCCCTCAACTAAACAAGTAATAGCAAACAATGAAAGTTTCAAGTTAAGGAAGAAATAATAATTTCTATTTATTTTGAAAGAAAATTTTACTTTGAAAAATTCATGACAAAGTATATTAACTGAAATTTTAAAACATTGGATACAGCCCTGGCTGGTGTAGCTCAGTGGATTGAGCGCAGGACTATGAACCAGAGTATCACGGTTCGATTCCCAGTCAGGGCACATGCCTGGGTTGCAGGCCAGTTCCCAGCAGGCCAACTCCTAGCAGGGGAGGCATGAAAGGCAACCATACATTGATATTTCTCCCCTTCTCTCCTTCCCTTCCTCTCTAAAGATAAATAAATAAAATCTTTAAAAAAACAAAACAATAAAAACATTGGATACAGAGAAATGAAACTACCTCTTTCCCTTAAGCCTCATTCACTACTCTCTTTAACATTCTGAGGGCAGCCTCCTAAATTTGGAAGGTATTACCTTGAGGCAAATGTGTGCCTTTTGAAATATACTGCCATTATCAAAATAAGAGGTTTTAAATTTTGTTTTAACATGAAATTCTCCACATTTTAAAATCTAATTAATTAAAACATATTTATAGTCTAGTTTCACAAAACAAAACAAAATTTCTCAATTAATCTAAAGATGCTAGTCATCTGTAGTTTTAAAAGGTTATAATCTGAATTATGTAATTATCGATATTTCTAAATCTATAACCTTATATAAACCAAAGAGTGACAAAAAAGCAAAATATCAACTAATTATCTGATGTTTGTCCAAGTTTGAAAATTGAAAAATAACTTCAAAAATCAGCAAGTGGTATAGTAGAGAGGACACAGGACAAAAACAAGGAGAGCAGTGGGGCCAAATGAGTTTTAAAACCTGATATTCAGTAATTCTATGAGTTTTAGTCTGAAATTTACACCATCTAGGGAAATAGAATGACCTCATCAGACCTCAAAACCCTTGCCTACCAATGGAACTAATTATAATAGCAGCCTTACCTACTTTACAAAAGGGAATTAAATGAGATATATGCAAAATTGTACAAGTAAACATAAAATGACCTAAAACAGAATACAAGTTGAACATCCTGTATTCACGCTTTCCTTCCCTAAAATTTGTTCCTCCTGCGCCTCCAACCATTAACGTTTACCTTCGTCTATTCTAAGAAATATTCCCTGTTTAATTCCCTCCATGGGGCCCCCTCATGGAGTCCCAATGGCAAACACCACAGCCAGAGGAGGCCTCAGCCTCCAGTCCAGCCTCGTAGTTAACAGATCAGAAAATAAGAGCGACACTAATAAATGCCAGGAGGAAGATTGGAAATCAGGTCCCTAGGTTCCCGGTCCATTAGTGAACTATACTATTTCATTTACTAGAACAAGTTAGTTTACCATAATTAATGTTGTTAGTTTAATTAACAAGTTTAAAAAATGGATTCTTGTTTCTCTCCTAAAACTTAAAACAGCCTGTAGGAAAAACAAACTTGTACTAATTTATAATAAGATTCAATAATGGAAAGAACCTGGAAATTAATCTGAATGATCATTACTATTTCAAATTTTAATTAACATCTTTAATTAAATTAGCATAGAAGAATATAATTAAAAGCAATTTCTTTTTTATTTTTCAATTATAATCTACATTCAGTGTTATTTTATATTCATATCAGGTGCACAGCATAATGGTTAGACATTTACGTACCTTACAAAGTGGTCCTCCTGATGTTTTAATCACCCACCTGGCACCATACACAGTACCGTATTATTGACCGTATGCCCTATGCTGTGCTGCGCATGCCCACGACTACTCTGTAATGACCAATTTGTACTTCATACTTCATAATCCCCCCTTTTACCCAACCCCCATCTGGAAACCATCAGTCTGATCAGTTTGATCTCTGCATCTATAAGTCCAGATTCTACTTGGTTTGTTTGTCGAAAGCAATTTTTTGGTTGTTACTTCCCCCATAGCAGACTTAGCATTTTCCAGGCAGTAAACACAAATCGGGAAAGAACTGGAAAAATTCAGAAATAGTCCAAAGAGGGTAAAAATGAATTTAGACACTTTCTCTTAATGCCTACTTTTCTAAATAAACTAGTTTAAGGTTCTTATTTATGCTACCACATACCAATAATTTTGGAGGGAAAACAAACAACATGTATTTTAAGATAATTTTAAACATAATTACATAAAAGCAGCTGGCTAAAGGTTTTAGCTACTGAACAAAATACTGTGTAAAAGTATACTTTGTGAATTCAGTATAAGGAGCTCCCCAGTAAATTCAAAACCACCTGTAAGCAAATCTAAAAATGAACGTCAAAGGGAATATGGGAAAACTGCATTATCATCTAGCACTTCACGCCCAAGAACACAGAGGCAGCGAAACAGTGGTAACCAATATAGCATAGCAGCGGCCCCCAAGTTTTTGGCATCAGGGACTGTTTTTTCTAGGGGCAGGGGACAGAGCTCAGGCCAGCTTTCCTTGTTCGGTTCCTTAGGCCAGGGGACCCCTGGAGGATAGGTCCAAGGAAGGAGGAAGGGAGGGAAGGAGGGATGAACGGTGACAGGGAGGGAGGTCAGCAGGAGGGAGGCAAGGAAGGAAGGGAGGGGCACAGTGGTACGGAGAGGCTATGAAGTATTTTTTCAATGTGATCAAAACATAAATCAGTAGATTTTGAGGAAAGCAGATTAACCATCAAAATGTTGGTGTTCCTCTAATCAGCTGAAAACATTAAGGGCAAAGACTGATGTCTCCCGACTAAAATCAGTTCAGCCTCAAGACTGCAGCACAGAAGCCCCGCCTGAGTTTCTAGCCTGCAGATTTTGGACTCAAGACTGTAACACCAACTCTTTCCGGAGGCTCCACCTTATTTGCCTGCTCCACAAATTTTAGACTTGCCAGCCCCCACCAGCTCATGAACCAATTCCTAAAAATATCTATCAGTCCCAATCTCAATATCTCTCTTTCTCTCTCTCATACATGTATTTGTATAGTTCTGAATATATAGTTGTGTGTACGCAAAACAGTTTTCCTGTATTAATTATTGCATTATTATTCACATAATTGTAAACCTACTTTTTAAATGTATATTTTTATATATTTCTGTTTTGAAAAAGAACACTATTACATTCTGTGACCTTGAGCACAGAACCAGAAAATTTCAATAGTTAAAAAAAATGTCTCGTAGGCCACTTAATCTAGCCTCGCACCCAGTGCAGAAATCTACACATCACTGCTGACCAGCCAACTGGCGTCTCAGCACTGGAAAGGAGCTCATAACCTCACACACAAGAAAATCACTCGGTTTGAAATGGCTTCCACTATTGGACAAGCCTCTCTCTATTCTATGAGTAGTTTCCAAACACCTAACCAACCCTAGTTCTGGCTTCTACAACTAAAAAATGAACTACAAACAATTTCTGTTATTAGGTTACATACAAATAGATTGGTAGGCAGAGTAATGGGCCTCAGAGATGTTCACATCCTAACTCCAGCCCCTGTGAAGGTTTACCTTACAGTAGAAAAGAGGCACTTTGTGGATAAATTAAGGATTTTGAGATGGGCAAATTACCCTAAATTATCAGGGAGAGTCCAATGCAATCACATGAGTCTTTACAAGTGAAAGAGGAGGCGGAAGAGTCTGTTTCAGAATGATGGAGCAGGAGAAAGACTTGACCAGCCACTGCCCACTTTGAAGATGGAGGAAGGGTCCACCTGCCAGGGAATACAAGCAGGCTCTAGAAGCTGGCAAAGGTAGGGTGAGAGATCCTCCCTACAGCCTCTAGCAGGAAGTCAGCCTGGCCAACACCTCGATTTCTAGCCCAGTAAAATCTGTTTCAGACTTCTGACCTTCACAACGGTAAAATACTAAATTTATCTTGCTTCAAGCCACTGAATTCATGGCAATTTGTGATAGTAGAAGTATGAAATTAATATAAATACAGTAATATCTTTTTAAAATTAAATATAAACGAGAAAGATAAGTAAATTAAAGTTTAACGCAGCTTAATGGGGCAAATATTTCATAAACATTTAAAAACTTCTGACAACCTCTGTGCAAATGCCTGGCAGCATGCTCCATGCTAGGCCCACCCCTAACTCTCAACTTTTGGGAAAACATTAATTTCAGGCTCTGGCCAGGTAACTCAGCTGGCTAGAGTGTTGTCCCAATACGCCAAGGTTGTGGTTCGATCCCATCAGGTCAGAGCACGTACAAGAATCAACCAAGGAATGCATAAATAAGTGGAACAACAAACCAATGTTTCTCTCCTCTTCTTTCCCTCAAATCAGTTTACACAAATTAATTTCATAGAATAAATGAGATTAGGGCAAAACGTTTGTGCTTTATTCTCGAAAGTGGTGTATTTGTTTACCAATATAACTTTTTATGAATGAGAAAAAACAGCCTTTCATAACTGGATTGGAAGTAAAAATGTTAACATCTCTTGAAGTGAGACAAATGTGGTGGGTCACTATTGTGAATGTGGCGCAGTTGAACCCTCACTTTAAAATCTAGGTACTGAGATGCTTTTAAGATCGGCCTACTGTGTAGCTTGCCTCATGAAAACTACTTGTCTGGTTGTCGGCTTTCATTTGAAAATATTTTATGACATTTATCTTTAAGTTACACATAGAGAATCAGAATTAAACTTTGAACCTACACAGACACTTGAAAAAAGCTATTATTCAAGAAAGCAACCCACAGGGAGGGAATCTTCCAGTCAACCTTTCAGATATCCAAGGCCTCGCCGGGTCACATTTTCACTCGGGTTTCACCCCCCCACGGCACATCCCGATCCTCAAGCATTTCCCATGTAAGATGGCTCCTGGGGCCAATCTCCCCCTCCACCCTCCCAGCCTCAGAATGTGTCTCGTTTGTCAGTATCCTTCTTAAATGCGTTCAGAACTGAACACAATGTACCCATGTGAGCCCCCAAATGCAAAAAAAGAGTTAAATTCCTTATTCCAAAGACCTTACTCTCAATAACTCAACTAGGGCTTACAGGCTATTAGGTCTGATACGTATTCAGCTGATTTCATTAAACTAAAGTATAGGATTTACAGGTACTCCTATTACATTTCAACTTACTATTTCAAATAATCAGGCACAGATCGACAACAAAGCCCTCTTCGGGAGAAGTATTCAATCAGCTATAAATCCGCCTGACTGTCCTATCTCCCAGATCACATTTCCCCATGTTGTCCACAAGAATATCATGACAGACTCTGACAATGTGCTTTCCTGAATTCAAGATATGTTATTATGACACCCCCCTATCATGCAATCCTATCAAAAAGGAAATGAAGTCAGTCTGGAAAGTCACTTAACCAGAGTCTCAGTTTCCTCTTCTGTAAAGAAAGGCAGTTGGACTAGATCCCTCTGAGCTATAAAATTCTATTATTCTAAAAGAGATTTCTATCAGGTAGTAGAAAGATACCGAAACAAATAACGGAGGAAAGCTAACCCACGTGGGAGAGGCGCCTGGTCCTGAATAAGCGAGTGGGGTGAAGCAGTGTCTGTAACCCCACACTGATAATCCATAAACCAGAGAGGACTCTATCTCATTTCTCCTTTCACATAAGGTAAAGCCTCAATTCAGGATTTACCAATTATTAGCTTGTGATGTTAGACTGGTTCTGGAATAAAGCTTAACACTGGAGTCACTGACAAAAGAAACTTGATAAGCAAGTGAATAATGAAACAATTATTTTCAAGTCCTCTAGAAATAATTAATTTCATGCAAACCACTACAACTGCAAATTGTTCTGAGTCACTGTAAAAGACACTTACTTGACTCTCTTTCTAGTTATATACATTTAAAAACAGTATAGTTAAACTTTAAAAAATACATATTCTATCAGTCATGCTTGTTTAGCAGTCAAGCCAGCCTCCCCTTTCCTTCCCAAGGTTTCATTTGAAGAGTGTTCAGAGTCTGAAGAACAGGACAAAAGCAAAATAAACAAAATGCACTTCCACATCAATTCTCTCTTGAATTGATCTCATGTGCTCTGGAGAAATTTTCTTTCCTCTATACCAGTAAATGTCAATGACTTTTTTGTTGTGGTTCTATCTTGTCAAGCTAAATTTATCTATGACTCCATTATACAAACAGACACAATAGCTAAACCCTGTAGGCCAAAGGTTCTGCACGGTGTGCCAAGACCGACTCACGTGGAGAAGGGTAGGTTCTCCTGGTGAGCCCTGGTGTACAGGACTCCTGGTGTCCAGGAGTACAGGTGTGCACTCACGCTCTCCCAGGCTGCTCAAGCCACCACCGCGGACCCCGAGGGAGAGTTCAGGAAAGGCTCTAGGCCAGTTACACTGAGCTCATGGCTTCCTACCCCGGAAAGCTGAACAGCTGGGGAAGTTTCTCCCCAGCCTTCCAGATCGCTTAAGCATGAGGGTGTTAGTCTCTGCATAACAGTTATGACCATATTAGAGTTTGTTTGATATTCTTTAGCTCTCTGAAAATAAGTTACAAATTAGAACCTGGAGTATATTGTGCACTTTAAAGATGTTTAACTTTCAGAAACATTTTCAGATTGTATAATATATCGATGTAAGGATATCCACAGCCTAATCCTACCACTCTAAATGGTACATACTATCTCCATGTAACAAAGAGAATAATTGAAGATCAGGGGGACTGCGTTATCCAAGGTCACCGAGTACCAGTGGAAAGTGAAGTGTGACGGAAGTTTGCGTGACCTCCAATTCATGCTATTTCTCCTCCAGCGCACTCTCACTGAGAGGACACAAAGTTTACCACCAAGGAGTCCATGGCCAGGAACTCCACGCAATAAGGCAGAAAGAAAAGGGTGCAATGTTTTGGGGCTAAACAATGGGAACACAGTCATACGTTTCTTATGTAAGAAAGCAAAAAGAATGTTTTAAAAAAGAAAATGTAAAGATCACAAGAAAGGCAAAGGTTACTATATTAGAAAAAGAAAAGATTACAAAAAGTGGAAAAGACACTTAGAAAAGATGTTATTATAGGTGTTGAAAATAAATATGAGTTAGACATCCAGAAGTGAGATAGGCAGGGAAAGGAACTCAAGGACACACACACACACACACACACACGGAAAACACAAGGCACTCATGTAAAACAGTGAACAGTTCAGATCTGCCAATGCAGGGTTTCCTACACTTCCCTGACAAGAATTACAGGGAATTCAACAAAAGCACAGCTTCCCAGGTCCCCTCCATTATTGACTCGGATTAAAGAGTCAATTAAAGGTCTGAGATGGGTCTAGGAATTTAATTTTAAAAAAAATACTGTAAGTGGTTTTTATCAGCAGGGAAGTTGAAACAGTATTAGGCTGAAAGGCAGAGTTGGCAAAGGGGAGTCATGAAAGCAGAAGCTTTGGCCTTATTACTATGGTCAGCAGAGCAACTATAACATCTTAGTGAGGTTTCGGGAAGACTATTCCGAGAGACGAGAGGGAAGGAAAGGAGAAGGGAGATGGGAGGCCAGTCTGTAGACAATGGCAGCAGCCGGGGCCAGAGGTAATGAAGGCCTGAGCAAGGGGAGCAGCAAAAGAAATTAAAAGGAAAAAGAGATTTGTGATACATCATGGATGATAAATTGGTAGAACAGTAGAGCTAACTGGTTGTACAGAGTGAAAATAAGAAAAAAAAGTCAGAACTGAATCTAAAATACTTGAGGGGACATTGATACTAAGGAATAGAAAGAAAAGTCACAGGGCAGAGAGAAGTTTAAGGAGAAAGTATAATGAACTAAGCCTTAACCAGGGCTTGGGTAACTAGTGGGATTTTCAAATAGAGAGACGTCCAGTAGGTAGCTAAAGAAAGAAGAGTAAGCCAGCTGGGAGACAAGGATTTGAAATACTGCCATTTGGGACAGCATGGATGGACCTTGAGAACATTATGCTAAGTGAAATAAGTCAGGCAGAAAAAGCTAAGCACCCTACATGAGACAGAAAACTGAAACTTGTAGACACAGACAACAATATAGGGGTTAAGGGGAAAGGGGCCGGGGGGAGTGAAGGGGAAAGAGAGAAAATATGTGGTGACAGAAGATGATTTGACTTTGGGTGGTGGGCACATGATATAATATACAGGTCACATATCATAGAAATCTATGCTTGAAACCTATATGATCCTATTAACTAATGGCACCCCTATAAACTTAGTTAAAATATAAGAGTAATCCAGCCAAGAGATACAGATTTGAGAGCCAAAAACAAACATATGGTAATTTTATCACATACCCACCCTATTAAAGAGTTGGATGAGAAGTATGATGACACCATACTAGGGTTATACTGCTCATCTCCTAAGGGACTATAGATTGCAGTTTTCCTGACAAAGAGAAAAGCATTTACTCAGTCTTTCTCCAGTTAGAAGTGTTTTTCAGGTTTGAGAACAAGCTGGCATTATTTACGATGGTATCCCTTCACATACCAACCTTATAGCAAGCACAAATTGCTTTTGGAGTATCAAATTTACTACATTCAGTGTAAGATAAACATATCTTTTTTAGAACTTTGTGCAACAGTAAGTAGCAGAAGGAAGATAAGCTTTAAACATTTAACACATGCTGTTGTTACAAATAGGGAAAAATTAAACTAATTTCCTAGTAAAGTCAACCTCAAAGTAATTGTGAACAAAACTTACTTTAGACCAGATATTTAATTCAACAAAAAACACTGACAGAGAAACTCCCTTCTCCTGCTCCTGATCTCCAAGGCTGCTCACCATGCAGAATGCAGCACCCTATGGGAGTTAGGGAAGGGCGTGGACCAACTGTGCTGGACTGCCTTCCACCCCACAATGCTGTGCTACCAGTGAAATGATGAACTAGGCAGCTTCTGTGCCATTCAAAATCACAACACGGACTTAAATAGCTGTAGAACCCTAACTTCAAATTTCTGATTCCACCATGTCCTAAGTACATGGTCTTGGACAAGCAACATAACCTGAGTATTGGTTTCTTCATTTACAAAATTTATGTATCTCACGGTTGTTACAAATATTACATAAAATAAATATTTGGCACAGGTAGCAGATACAAAAATAAATTAATACAATGAAGTGTAATAAGTGCTTTTGAAGGCCAGAGACAGATGATCCCTGAAATTAAGCTCAGCCTGGGTAGGAGTTGGTTGGAAGAAGTAGGTAGAGGTAATCAGGAGATGAAAGAGCAGCTGAATCTTTATTTTTCTTTTTTTTATGAACAGCTGAGTCTTTTTTAATTTTTAGGTTTAAGAACAAGCAATTTTTTATTGTTGTTCAAGTAGTTTTCTGCCTTCCCCCTAGCCCTCCCCGCACTCCAGCCCTCCCCCATTTCCACCCCCCCTTGTTGTTGTCCATGTGTCCTTTATCACTGTTCCTGTAAACCCTTCCCACTTGTCCCCCTTTATCCCCTCCCTTCTGATCACTGTCAGCCTGTTCTCTATTTCAATGTCTTTGGCTATATACACAGCTGAATCTTAAAGGAAAACCAGAAATTAGCCAAATGAGAGGACCCTCCAAGCACAGGGAAAAATCAGAGGCAGGAAGGCTGCGGGGAAGGCATGGAGGTGCAAGCAACCGGACATCTTTAGAAAACACCAGTGAAAGGAAAGCGAGGCAATTCCCAGGTCTAACATTTGCAGTTTTGACCATTTACAAATATACCTACAGGACTGTGACACATAAATCTTTCATCTTAACGAGGGACAAATTTGAATCATGAATAATGCAAGACCAGTGCACTGACATCTAATGAAGATGGCTTTACTGGGGTGACAGAAATATTGGTGATATTGATGAGGCATAGGGAAGGAAACTTTTATGTGAAGATGAATTTAATTTTGACACCTGTGGTAGAGATACTTCCTAAAGGCAAATCAGAATGAGAAGAGCCTGGATGAAATCTTCAGCTCTGTTGCCTCTTCCAGAATATTAGTATGAAGGTGGTAACTGAATCACAGTATCAAATATTTCATTCAAGAATACTAAAGTCAGCAAGAAAAACAATTCTGACCAAAATATTTCTTACACATGCCCACTTTAATTCAGTTTTACGGCAAGGGGCATAAATAGAGTGCTTACTACCTGCTCAGTATTAGCCAACCAACCCCTGCTCAATGGTGAGGGAAGAACAGCATATGGATAAAGATGTAAAAACCAGGGCAGCAAGAATGTGCCTTTAAGTCAATGCTATTGTTAGTGTCAGTAAGAAATAGGAGCCTATGTTAAGCAAGCAAGGCAGTGCTAACTTCAGAGTTTTAATTGCTACAGTAAAGACTTTGAACCTAATCCTTTAAATCTCAGCATTCAGTAACTGTCAAGAAAGGAAGACTCGTCAGAATCTTTGGGAGTAAAAACCCTTTAGATGATTTTCTTGGAGTGTACTTATCAGAATCACTGCTCCAAGCAAGGGCAGGGCACTATAGGTGTGTCAGTCAGGAGCACCGTGCTGAAAGTGGCACTGAACAAAGCCACACCGAATGCCTATGGGAAGCATTGGTGGGGTAAAAGGCCAGGAAGCAATGTATAATCCAAAAACAAGGATTTTTTAGTGAGAGTGACATAGGTTCAAATTCCAGTTCTAGCTAACTTACTGGTTCTGTGACTCTGAGCAAATTACAACCTATCTATACCTTAATTTATTCATGGGTAAAGTGAGGATAATAATAACTATCTTAAAGGGTTGTGATGACAATTAATGAAATGAATAAGTATATATGAATATTAAAATGAATATAAGAGCTTTGGTCTATCACTTTATTATAATCTTCATCATCATCATCACCTAGCAAAGACAAATGGTAATTAAAATCCGAAACATAAAATTCTTTAACTTTAGTTCTTAAAAACCTAAAGAACCTAGGTTCTGGAACCTAAAAAAAATTTCAGATTTTAGCCCTGGCTGGTGTAGCTCAGTGGATTGAGCACGGGCCTGTGAACCAAACAACCTTGGTTCGATTCCCAGTCAGGGCACATGCCTGGGTTGCAGGCCAGTTCCCAGCAGGGGCCACACAAGAGGCAACCATACATTGATACTTCTCTCCCTCTCTCCTTCCCTTCCTCTCTAAAGATAAATAAATAAAATCTCAAAAAAAATTTTTTCTGGTTTTAAAAAAACACTATAATTTTAAGAAAGCATATATTCTCGGAAGTTGCAAATATTACTAACCATAAATCATTTTACAAATTAATACAATGAATGTTTCCTGAATGTGCACATGAAATGTGTTCTGTGCCATGTACAGCAGGAGAGACAAACACGAATAAGAGATAAACCCTAATTTCTTTTGTAATGCAGAACAAAGGGCAAATTCGAGTTTTACCTGACTGACTCGATTTACTTCCTCCTCTTCTTCCTCAGCTTCCTCTCCAAATGAAAGTAAATTAAAATTTCTAATTAAAAAAGGGAAGAAAGAAAGGAAAAAAAGAATAAAAGAAAATTAGCAAGAAAAGGTTAAATAAAACATAAGTATGTTATTTTCAAAAAACAGACTAGAACTTACAAGAAGAAACACATTCTAACCATTTAACAATAGACAATATTACTCGGTGTTCAGTAGAAATACACTAAGGATCTATTATTCTCAACATAGTGTTAAGGTTTTGGCCTTAGACCACAGATGTTCCCTATGTTAGACTAAACTAAGACCAAAAATCCACTCTGAGCACTACCATTAAATAGACTAAGTCAGGTATGACACAAATACTTAAGCTTTTTATATTTATCAAAACTGGTGAGCAAAATGAAGACTTCTAAAAAACTAACATATTGACCCAACGGCACTACAAATGAGAAGTAATTAGTCTAATGTCTTTTAAAATACAGTTTAATATTTTAAAACTAGTAAGTTAAATAAAAATTATTAAGTAAAAAATAAGCAATAAACTTAATCTAAAAAAATAGCTCCTGGGGAGAGAAAAACTAAGTGTCTTCTTCAAGCCTTCAAACAAAGACACCCCAAGGACAATCAATGCTAAAAGTTTTCCTCAAATATTAGAAAAATAAAAGATTTGGTAACAAAAGAGGAGTTTTATTTCAAAGCCTAGATGCAGTCAATGACTACTACATCATACCTAATATATTTACTATGAATTGAAAACAAAAATAAAAACAGCCAACTTTTCAGTTTGTTGTCAAGATAAATTATAGAAATAAAATATTATATCTGAACATAGAGTGACCTTTCACTCGAAGATAAATTAGTCAAAATAAATGAATCAAAATGTAAAAAGAAATCAAATATATAGATATACATATGAAGTTATTTGGCCACAAGACATCAACTATTTATTAAAATGTCTGCTTCATATCTGAGAGTTTACAAAAGGAACTTACATTGTAGGGTATCAAGGAAAAAAATTATTACATGTTGAATACTATACTACTGGGCATTTTCAAATTTAATTTCTAAAATTAAATTCTCATTTAATCTTCATGACAAACATGTATTTTAATTATTGTAATCTCCATTTTATTTATTTTTTTAAAATATTTTATTTATTTATCTTTAGAGGGGAAGGGAAAGAGAGAGGAAGGAAACATCAATGTATGGTTGCTTCTTGTGCATCTCCTGCAGGGAACTTGCCCCTGCCAGAAACTGGCCTGCAACCCAAGCATGTGCCCTGACTGGGAATTGAACCGTGATTGTCTGGTTCGCAGGCCCGCGCTCAATCCACTGAGCTACACCAGTCAGGGTTTATATTCTCCATTTTATAAGATGGGGTAACTAAAGGCAACAAAGATGAATAAGTTTGCTTCCTATTAACTGGGTTAGGCAAGATTATTCTTAGAACTATCTGAATCTAATACTTTCAGTACATTAAAATCCCTAATATAGATTCTACAATTCAATAAAAGAATGAACTGAAATCTAACTCTCTGACATCCATTTCAATAAAACAAATAATATACCATTATGCCATATACCATTCATAAAATAATGAATAATATATCATATACCATTATACCAAATAATATACCATTCATAAAATACTAGAACTTATTATAAAAAGAAATTTCTACTTTTTGAAAACTGTCCTAAGAAAATAATTCAGAATACAGAAACAGCTTTCTGTTTAAAAATAGGTATAATAAAATTAATTTAATAGCATCAAAAAAAGAATGAAAAGTTATGTGAACATTTAGTCATATCCTTCACACCTTACTTTCCACGCTCCTTAATTAAAAAATCAAATAAGAAATAAAAAATTTCTCAAGAACTCATTTATATAAATAATTACTATAGTAATCCTATCTATTTACATTAACACAGACTTTATAGGGACATCTGAGACAATACTTGGCTTAAGTTATATACTGTATTTGAAAACAAAAAATGCCCACTTAGAAAAGAAAACACACACACTCATAATTCAGATATCTCCCTGGTCCAAACTGGCCGCCCTCTCGCTGGCGAACAATTTTTACAAAAGGAAATTAAGCGAACTATACGAATCAGTGTTGCATTTCAAGCTGAAGGAAAATCTTACTACTGCCATTACTTTGTGCCTTTGGGTTTCACTTGCTTCACTTTCTCCTCTGGTTTCTCTTTTTTTGGCTTTTTTATTTCTCTTGGAATGATGTCATCAAAAGGATTAAACAAAACCTGTGAAAAGAAGCATGTTGAAATCATTATTCCATTTTTAAAACTTCACAAAAACCAAAAACCAGTCTTTAACCGAGGTGGCGTCAGCATCTGTGGGTTTTGCTCACAAAACCGCCACCAGTGCAGCGAAATGGACACAACGTCAAGTGCTCACACTTCCGTGGACTCACCGGATTCTCCTAATAACCCCACGTGCTATTAAGTAAAGGACACTTTACCCTAATTTACAAAAGGGAAAAATATCTAAGAAAGTTTTATAGATAATAACAGAGACAAAAACCAGGTGTTTTGACTCCAAATCAAATGTTCTTGAAGACCACCCCCAATGGCTTCCTTGACTTACTGAGGAAGTCACTCCACCGGTTAAATAAACCTAATTCCTCTAGCTCTCCATTCTGAATTAAGCTTTTCATTCACTGGATTATCAGCTAAAGTTTCATTTTAGGATTCAAAACCTTCAATTAAAAAAAACCTCTTAATCAAAAACTGTACCTAAATTACAGAGATAAAATCTGAGTTGAGACTTAATTTAGTATAAAGCCTTCGCCTGGTAGTTTAAAAACAGTAAAAGTCAATTTCTCTTAAATGACAATTTAAGTGCTTTATCTTACAGGAACCATGCTCCTACCTCACAACTTTTTACTTTGTGTGGATTAAGTGGTCTTTCTTCATCATCCGTGTCTACTTCTGCCAGTCGCAGCATGTTATATATTGTGTCCCCCGTAACCTATAAAATTAAAATTAAAATTTAACAAATTATTACATTCATTTTTTAAATAAGAGAACACTTTGAAAATACTTCATATTGTTATATAAGAGCATATGCATTAATTAATTAATGCAAATAAAGCAACTTCATTTTAAGAGGAAACAGCATACATGAAATTCCATCCTTCAGTAAAATGTTTGGGAACTTTTCAATATATACTTAAGATCACCTTTCATTAGAAATTAAAATATAGTCCTGACCAGGTAGCTCAGTTGGTTAGAGCACTGCCCCAATATGCCAAGGCTGGGGGTTCAATCCTGGGTCAAGGCACAAATAAGAATCAACCAACAGGTGCATGGATGGGTGGGAACAACAAATCAATGTTTCTCTTTGTCTCTCTCAAATCAATAAAAAGAGAAAGAAAAGAAAAAAGAAAAACTAAAATATAATGTCAAATAACCTCTTATTGGATGACAACTTTTCATTCAAACATCATGAACAAGTGTAGACTTTAGAAGAGGGTAGAAAGAACAATTAACAACGGGGTAAGCACTTTGCAGATATTACCTCATTTAACCCTCACAAACACCCTACAAGTAGGTACTATCATTATCCTCCTTCTCCAGATGAGAAAACTGAGGTTCAAAGAAGTTCTAGAGCTGACAGTGACGGCCTTTCAGAATGCTAACCATCACGCTATACTTCAGCTCTGATACATACGTCATGTAACATCAACTGTAAACAATGGTGCAGAATGTCAACCTAAAACTCATTTGATCATAACTTTGATTGTTTTAAATAATAGGAAATAAAATCTATGAATGCCAGACAACCTGTGTCAGCTTAACTCACGTTGCTAAGTATTAAGCAATAATATTTTGTTGCATATTTTTTAGCGTGGCTCCTTTCATTCAACATCTCTCAAAAGTTTTAAAATAATACCAATTTTACAGTTGTACTGTTTGTTTTTTCCCTTTCATTATCACAAACTCCAGCTGTGCCCAGGACATGGAAAACCATTCGTACTGAACCAGCAGAGGGAGCTGACACACTAGTGACGTCTAACATGCCTCAGACAAAACACACAGGGATGCAGTATTTATGAGAAGGGAGAAGAGTAAGAAAAGAGCCTTCAGAAACTCTTTCTACAGAAAACTTAAAAATTCTATGAAAATGACATTCCCTGGTATAATGATGATCGTGTGTAGGATTAAATAGGTATTACTGAAAGCAATATTTTGGGCAAACAGTTTTAATGTTAACATAACTTTCACTTTAAACTTAAGGGAATTTACCATTAACTAAATAAACTTCATACCACCAAATTTTATTACCTAGGTATCTTTCTAAAAACATAAAAACAGTATGACCTGAGCAACATAGTAGCTAATAGTGTGATTTTAGAAAAAAGAAAAGCTTAAAGTCATAACCAATGCCTTATTTGAAATACACAAGAATATTCAGGCGGTCCCTCACAGTTCATTATAACAGAGATATTCCAGCATATCTGAAGGTAAATAAATATTCTAGGGAATAATTTATGAAGGCAGCTCTTAGATAAGTTGATCATATATATCATAGAAGCCTAATATGATGAACACAAACCTTTCCAAAGATGGTGTGCTTATTGTTAAGTTCATCTGCTCGACCCAGTGTAAAGAAAAACTGGCTGCCATTATCATGAGGACCAGCATTTGCCATGGCAACCAGTCCTCTCCGATTAAAACGCAACCGTGAGTGGAATTCATCCTGAAGCATGAAAGAGAAAAGATTTAGTGAATGACCTCAGTTAGAAAGCACTTCATAATCAGCTAACCTGCATGGGCCCCATACAGCTTCTAATAAATACACTGAAGTTTTACTTAACTATTTTTCAAATATAATCAAATCCAATGTTTACTATTCCTTCAACGCTATTAAATTTGACTTCAGTAGCCTGTATGTTCTAAATATGGTAAGCTACAAATTTAGCATTTCATGAAAAGCTGCCTACCTGCATAGAGAAAGGGTACTGAAAGGGGAACAGATTTCTAAGAGGTATCCCCAATTTTTGCCATCCATCAAAGTCATCTAAGCTTATAGAACCTCTATTTTCCCCCAAGAAAACAACCTTTGAATCATGGCACAGTCTGCAGCTACTGCCCTTCCTCATCCCATTCCAAAAGTCAGGAAACAACTGCCTTCTTCTTCTTTTAACTCAACAAATCTACTATGGTCATGTTATGTGCTGTGTTTTTTAGAGTACTCAGTTGAATCTTCTCTGAACTGGCAGTGGTCAAGTGTGCCATTTTTAAAGGCCAGTAGCAAGCCTGTCTAAGGTGGTTCTCTTGGTATGGTCAGACTACATAACACATACATTAGTTTCTTAGTTAATGGAATTTCTGTCCAGGCCTGATAATAGACTCACTTATAATTCAGCAATGTTACACAATCAATACTTTTCAGAAAAGAAGTTATTTTTCCTTAATTAATAATTTTCAAGAGATTTGAACTCAAAGGATCGTAACTATGTATACTGTATTAAAAATGACCTAATTGGAAAGCTTACCAAAATAAGTTATTTCTTGAACATGATTAACAAACATCTCAATTCGGAAATAAATTATCTATTCTCTTATACCGAAAAATAGAATAAAGGAATGATTCCTACTACATTGAGGCTCTAAAATTGTAAGACATCTCAATTTGGTAACATATATATATCTGAGACACTTTTATAACCATTCCACATTTTCTAAAGACATTATCATCAGGAAATTAAAGCAAACAGTTCAACTATTTTTCTCAAGAATCAGATAGTGGCCCAGTTAAAAGAAACTCTGTCTCATTAGTATAAACACAAAATCTTCAAAAGAAACTCCCATATTTTAAGAGCTACTAAGATTTACTCATTCAAAAAACACGATAGTGGTACTATCAGACTGATAAATAACCCAACTTTTAGCTTTAATTTGAACCCATTGTTATTCTTAAGAATGACATTAACTTTTTTTCTTTTTAAGATCTATGTTGGCAATATACAAATCACTGACTTCTTCTTATTAACATTCACACTTATTTTCTAACAATTTTATGCTGCTTCTTTTCCCCCTGTGATTTCCTATTCTGGTGTGCATTTTGTGCAAGAGAGGTCTATCTGTGGTGTAAAATTTAGACTTAACTCTGTTATAGACTAAATTATACTTCCACCAAATTCATATTTTGAAGTTCTAACCCCCACTGTTTGAGACAAGGCCTATAAGAAGTTGATATGGGTTATATGAGCTCATAAGAGCAAAGCCCTAATACAACAGGGCCGGGGTTCTTAGAAGAAGGGGAAGAGACACCAGAGCTCTCCCCCTTGACCATGTGAAAACATGGTGCAAGCCAGGAAGAGAACCTTCAACTGAACGCCAGCATCTTGATCTTGGACTTCCTTGGTTCCAGAATAGTAGGAAGTAAATTCCTGTTGTTTAAGCCACCTAGTCAGTGGTTGTCTGCTACAGAGGTCCAAGCAGATTAATACAAAATTCATATAGTATTAAATAAAATATTTTAAAATGGAATGGCATATGCAATGTTCTAAAAATGTTTTACATTTACAGAGTTGCAGAGATCAGATACAGGCAGGTATCAGGAAATATGTTATATAGTCCTTAATTTTTTACTCATCTTTATCTTTACCTGAATTCAATCTAGCATACAAGTTTATGATAAGATAACTTAGAAAGAATGATTGATAGAGTAAGTGCTATTCTTATACCTGCATAATCTTAAATATGTGATAGATACCTGATTCGGGGCACTAATGTGAAATATATATTTTTTCCTGTGGGGCACAGTCATTTTCAATCAAACAACCCAAGCCGACTTGCAAATAAGTAACCATAATGAATTAGGTCTCACCTTGAATGGGGCTCCATAGATAGACTCTCCACC
This sequence comes from Sturnira hondurensis, assembly GCF_014824575.4. Taxonomy (NCBI): domain Eukaryota; kingdom Metazoa; phylum Chordata; class Mammalia; order Chiroptera; family Phyllostomidae; genus Sturnira; species Sturnira hondurensis. The sequence goes on from NW_028087015.1 coordinate 3,639,372, forward strand.
AGTCCCAGTGCCAGTAGGATCTCCCCCTTGGACTATAAAGCCAGGCACTACTCTATGAAAAATGGTCTTGTCATAATATGCTGAAAAAAAAATTTATCAAAGTCTGAAACAAAGTGTATCTATTCCACAGTAAATACAACTAGAGTCATAAGATTTCCCCCCTCAAATGTTAAATAGGTTCCTAAATCAAAACCATTTCTTCCCTACTTATAAAATATCTTCTCAAAACACTACATTTTCTACAGAAACCATGGTGGTGGTGGTTTTTGTTGTTGTTTGTTTTCTACTTATTTCAAGGATTTTCTCAAATTCTGGATTACAGTTTTCAAAACAAAAATTAGAGTTTGGGTATAGATCGGTGGTTCTTAACTGGGGGCAGAGGGGAACAATTTTGTTCCCTTGAAGATATTTGTCAATATCCAGAAGTATATGGTTGTCACACATGGGAGACGCTACGGGCACCTAGTGGGTAAGGGCTGGGAATACTAGCAAAAACCCTACAAAGTACAGGGGAGTCACCACAACAAAGACTTACTGGCTCAAAATGTCAACAGTGCAAAGATCAAGAACTCCACCAGGATGGAGATAAATGCCTCATTTCCTAATTTTTCCTCTTCTCTCCATAGAAAATTAACTTATGCAAACAATACAGAAACCCAAAATATATCAAAATAACTCACTGACAACAGGTCTAGCATCCTCAATGCACTGCCCCCCCCCCACGGAGAAATTTTCAATAAATAAAGAATCAACACAATATATAATTGAGTCAAATTAAACTCTCAATAAGTTTACTAAATGATTGAAATTATTTATATTTTATAGAGATAAATTATTTGGAAGCCACAGACATACAAGGGGGTCATCCATGATCTCCTAATAGTTACTGTCTGGAACCTAGCATCATTAGGGAGGCTTCACAGAGGAAAGAGAGGCAGGGGACAGCAGAATCAGGGCGGGTCCATGAGGCAAAGCATAAATACAGACTCTGCTGCAGGTGGAAGGGCAAGCATTAGGGTTCGACCAAATCAGAGAATTAATATTAATAAGTAGCAACATGGACCAATATGCACAAGAAAAGATTTGTCAGCATCTTTACTCATGAAGGAAATGTGTATCAAAACTACAATGAAAGACTACGTCATACCCACTAAAATGGCTGTCAGTCAAAAACAACAGACAGTGAGGAGGTGGAGAAACCGGAATCCTCCTCCTTGCTAGTGGGTTGTAAAGTGGTACAGTCACTGGGAAACTGTACTGCCACGATTATGGAGAGGATTCATAACGTACCCATTACACAGGTGCTTCGTGACACTGCAAGGGTCAAAATTCGACTACGGTTTCCACTTTAAAAAAAAAATTATTCTGTAATCTAACAACTTTATCCGGTACACAAGATGGACTGGAAGAAGTAGAAAGGAAGACCAAGAGATTTTTTTCAATCCCTTTTCCCAGTGAGGAACTGTTGGGCTATAACCACAAGAGCTCCCCAGGGCAGACAAGTTCTCCTGAGTTACAAATACACAGTGTAAAAACCAAGAGGTATGAAAGTATCTCTCCTATATCCCTAAGTAACCAGTTACTTGGATTAACACTGTATGTAGAGGGAAGGAGGTCTGAGTTTTACTAGGCAACCTTAAATTCATTTTTTATTGAGATATAAGTGACATATAACATATTACTTTTGGGTGTACAACATAATGATTGGAAATGTATTCAATATTATAAAATAATCATGAGTGACAATGTCTGGTTAACATGTGTCACCAGAGTTATAATTTTTTTCTTGTGATGAGAACTTTTAAGAGCTACTCTCTTAGCAACCTGCAAATATGCAATACAGTATTAACTATAGCCACCATGCTGTACATGTAATTTTCTCATTATAAAACTAAAAATATAAATTAACTCACAGAATTGTTCTGAAGATTAGATAAGACAATGGAGAGAGGCAACCTATTAATTTTCAAGTTCAACACAAATATAGTGTCAAATTTTAATATTTCTACTTAAATTCTACAAATTCCTATTCTAATCTAAATGTAAAACATACCCACCCTAGTCTATATCATAAAATGAAAATAATCCCTTAGGCCCATAATATGCAATCAACATTTTTTGAGTACATGATCAGATCTGCTTTATCAAAAGATCACCCAAACTGAGATGGAGAGAGGGAAACTACTTTTGTTCTAAGAGTCAAGGCAAAACACTCCTGAAGTGAGCAGACTCACAAATTCTTTAGGAAGCAGGCTAAGACTCAGAGATCTATTAGACGTGAAGAAGGAAGGGGGACCGAAAAGCAGTCTTTATTACTTGTGCTTTCAATATTTAAAGTTAAATATACTTTTCTCCTATTTCTTTCTTTTGTAAACATTTTATTTTAGAGAGGGGGGAAGGAGGAAGAAAGACAGGGAGAAAAACACCCATGAGAGAGAGAAACATCGACTCAGTTGCCTGCTGCATGCGCCCAATTAACACAGACTGAACCTGTAACCCAGGCACGTGCACTGCCCGTGAATCAGACTAGCGACCTCTGGCTTTACAGGGCAACACCCAATGAACTGAGGCTCACTGGTCAAGGCTTGTTTCCTATTTCTTATTCTTTCAGTGATGTTGGTTTTTTAGCTTTCCCCCCCTACTTACAGTCTTCTTGGGTGAATAAAATTATTATAATACTATGTATACTGAGTAGGGATTTTCTATAACTTCTCTACATTATAATTTTGTATATTATCACAGCTAGGATTTCAAATTTCCATACCCACTATTTTTACTTCCTTGTGATTTACTAATAATCACTGTTGAATTATGCATTTACAGTAGTTTTATAGATTATTATGTGCTCTAATAGATTTTTCCACTTGCAATAATGTTGACTTTCTTTTTAAATTGCATGCATCATTCCCATAAGTATTTTAAAGAAAGGGGTTTATTAACTCGTTATGAATGTTTTAATATCCTCCAGAATTTTCTTCACTATTGAAAAAAGAAAATTATATATACCTTCCTTATATATATATACCTTCCTTATTGTGGAAGTTCCAAACTAGTTTTTATTTGTAGCTGTACAATCAATGGCTATCATCATATATTTTGACTAATTTATATTTCTGCCTAAGTACACATAGGAATTTATATTTGAATTTTTAAAGCATTTATATGTTTCTTCTAGAATCCTTTGTTTTGTGTTTAATCTACAAATATTATCATGAATAATTCTTTATTTAAAAACTCCTTTTGTGCCCTGGCTGGTGTAGCTCAGTGGATTGAGTGCAAGCCTGTGAACCAAAATATTGCGGTTCGATTCCCAGTCAGGGCACATGCCTGGGTTGCAGGCCAGTTCCCAGCAGGGAATGCACGAGAGGCAACCATACATTGATATTTATCTCCCTCTCTTCTTCCCTTCCCCTCTAAAGATAAACAAATAAAATCTTTAAAAAAGAAAGAAAGAAAATATTTTTTAAAAACTCCTTTTGTGATCTCTCTGCTCCATTTATTTTCGCCTCTTTTTTAAACAAATATTTTAGTTTTGTAAAGATATTTCTTTTAACATCTTAATATATACTTATATGTGTCACTCCTAAAGTGTTATTAAATTACTGGTAAAGGAGGAAGGAGATAAAAGATACCTGATAAAGCATGGGTCTTGGGGAAATAAGGCTGAGTTAAAATAGAAATAAAGAGACTAATAATCACTTAAAGGAAAAAAATTGATTTTCTTATCTTCCCACCACTTTGTTTTACAGACCTAAAATTTTCCTCATACTTTAGAGGAAAACTAATAAAATTATCAAAACTAACAAGCCTCCCTTTCTTTCTCTTATATAATCCAAGATTAAGTCTATGTCATTGTAGATCTTTTGTTTTTGTGAAAACTGAAAAAAAATATCCCCTGGACACAGAAAGGCACACAGGTAGTGTATGATCTCACTTACATGTATAAAATAGAACAGGTGAACTCACAGAGATTAGAATGGTAGTCCTAGGGGCTGGGGGTTAGGGGAGCGGGGAGATACTGGTTAAAAGGCACACATTTTCAGTTATACTATGCGTAAGTTCTGGGGGCCCAATACACAGTGTGATGGATACAGTTAATAATACTGTACCGAATACCTGAACTTTGCTGAGAGAGTAGACTGAAGTGTTCTCATCACACAAAAAGAAGTAAAACAGTAACAATGTGAGGTGATGGATATGGTACTAAACTCAATTGTGGGAATCATTTCACAGTGTGCATGTATATATATATATTTTTTAAGATTTTATTTATTTATTTATTTATTTTTAGAGGGGAAGGAGAGAGGGAGAGAAACATCAATGTATGGTTGCCTTTTGTGCGTCCCCTGCTGGTAGTTAGCCTGCAAGGAACTGGCCTGCAACCCAGGTATGTGCCCTGACTGGGAATCGAACTGCGATCGTCTGGTTCGCAGGCCCGCGCTCAATCCACTGAGCTACGCCAGCCAGGGCTCAGTGTGCATGTATATTAAATCATCACATTGTACAACTTTAAAAAAAAATCATGTTATATACCCTAAATAGACACAATTTTGTCAGCTGTCCCTCAATAAAACTGAAAAGTAAAAAACTGAGGACTTCACTTTAACTGAACACTGTTTCAGTTGAGAGCCGTATCAGACAGAGACTGTGCTCCCACTGCCTCGTTTTTATTCACATTTTAATCATGGAAACCATGTTTTCAAACAACTACTGCTACGAATGTCACAAGATCTAGGAATATTATTACTGTTAAGAAGCCCTTAATATAAATAAATCCCAGAGCCAGAGAATTAAAACAGGGTTCTTTGAATTACATTTTGTGAAACCCTGGCTTTCCTCATTTAGGAGTATATCGATTTTAATCGCTCAGCTCGGGCCCCTTGTCCTTTGCAATAGTAGTTTTATCTCTCACTTATTCTATTAAGAGAATTGCTCTGCTTATTTTTCTTATTGTTTTTTATTCTTATTTTCTTCTTGACTTCTTAGAAAAAGGGGAATAGTTTCTTATTGTAATAAGTCTCACCTTCATCTAACTTATGAAACATATTTCTTCTTCACTGTCATATTAGATACAGATGTCTTCTGTTTCTTCCATTCACCTGGTCATGGACTGTAACTTACCATTCATTCTTTCTCATGTTTCTGTACTTTCACTCTCCTACTGTAAAATTTGAGCTTTTGGTTCTTCAAAACTCCTTTCCAGAAACGAGTCTGACTTTTCTGCGTCTACTCTGTTTCTTGACTCTGTTGACAGTTATTTAAGGCTTCTCTGACTCAACTACCTGTCTGACTCAATTTCCTTCCTGCCTGCCATAGCAATTATTAATAATGGCCTTTGCAGACATTTTTTTTCTTTAGGGGCAAATTTTTTTTGGGGGGGGAGCGGGGTCTGGGTATATTTATTCCTTAAATCTTCCCTGGTAATTACCTTCGTCTAATTATCTATTGAGAGAACTCTTGCTGTACTCTACTATCGGATATTTTTTAATTCTCTCTCATACCTTGCTTTTGACTCAAAATGCTGTTCTCTGATAACTTGATTAACCTAATTTGTCTCTAAAAATCAGATATAACTTAGAAGGACAATGATTTGCCACAACTGGAGATATTCGAATCCATATGCAATGTATTCTAAACACCCACAGTTATCAAAATGTATGAAATGTTTAGTTCTATAAGGAAATACTCTGAACGGGAAAACAGTCAAGTAAATGTATACTTCTGTGAAGTTTGTTAAAAATAAAAATAGTCACCTTATGACTGAAATCTAAAACATGTTAGAGGGATTGATAACATCAGTGAATGCTGAATGGAAGGCTTCGTGGGGAAAGTAGAATTTTCAATAGACATTAAAAAGTGGGTAGACTAAGTAGTAAAAAAAAAAAAAGAAGAAGAAAAGGTATCCAAAGAGGAAACAGGATATGAGGAGGTTGAGGATATGGAGGTGCGAGGATACGCGTGAAAGTGGGAACGAGAAGGAAGTGCTCAGGCGATACGGATGACTGACTAAAACCACGGAGTCGTTCAGCATAATAAATGGGAAGCTGGAGAGCCAGCAAGCCACGCTGCCAGAAGATTCAATGACCGGATGAACAAAGGAGAGGGTAAAGCTATCACAGATGAAAGAGAGGGAGACCAGGTAAGAGGCAATTACAATCGTGTAGGTGAAAGTCTAAGCAGTCTGGGGAAGAAACCGGGAAATATAGTGTCACATTGGTTTTAGTTGTAGCTGACAGTGGAAGATTCAAACAGAAAAGTCCACGAGGCAATTCAATATGTAAATTAGAGCTAAGAAGAGAAGAAATGGCAGTGTTCTACATTTAATAGTTATTTGGATGAAGTAACAACCAAAGAGTAAAGACAATAGAGAACTAGAGGCAATTTTAGGGAACACCCATGTTTAGAGGATAAAAGAAAGAAGTGGAAAATAACCAAGGAGACCACAAAGGATCAAAGATATCATTTGGTGAGATAGTACATTCTCTGTTAAAGATACATAGATTTATTTGGGGAGAAGTTTTTTACCTCCTCTCTCCATTTCCTGACACATAGTTCAACACCACATCACTCACATCAACTCCTATTGTTCATTACCATTATTTAACACTAGTCTTCAATGTTGTAGATGAATACACTGCAGTTTATTTTATTTTGGTTTTTTAAAGATTTTATTTATTTATTTATCCTTAGAGGGGAAGGGAAGGAGAGAAGGAGAGAAACATCAGTGACACATCAGTGTATGGTTGCTTCTCGTGAGTCCCCTGCTGGGAACTGGCCTGCACCCCAGGCATGAGCCCTGACTGGGAATCGAGCTGTGATCGTGTGGTTCATAGGCTCGTGCTCAATCCACTGAGCTACACCAGCCAGGGCTACAGTTTATTTTTAAAGTAACAAAGTTTCCCTCCCATACAGAATGAAACTCAAGAATTATGATTACCTTCTAAACAAAGCTGAATGAAATTTCTGCAAGCTTTAGGAGCTTCTTTTGACCACAACTCTATATCAATATCTCCAGCTGTAGTTTTCAATAAAACCTGTAGAAAGAATATAACTTCATTATATCAAATCATCCTTTGCTTGATAATCAGTTGAATGGCCTGTCAACTTGTAGCATTCACTAATGAGTTTTAATTTTAAAACAAAAATTAGAAGCTTTGCTTGGCTTTTCTTATTACGCTCAAAAAATTTCAGGTATTCATGAGTCACTGTACATTTATACCATTTCAAATACCTTTTCAAATTTATACCTTTTCAAATACCATTTTCAGAAATAGCTTAGGATTTAATTTTTTTATTTTTTAAAGTTTTATTTTTTGTTTAAATTATTTTATAATTTAGGATTTAAGAAAATAGTATACATCTCGTATCACAGGAAAAAACTCATTCATTAGACAATCAATACCTTAAACTTATTTTAATTAAGACTTTTTTCACAGAACTTCCAATAAAACTGGTGTAGCAGATTTAGAACAATGAACACATGAAATTGTGACACTATTGAGACAATTTTACAATCACACTTTTACATATAAAGACTCTACTTTCTCATTCAAAATCATGCCATTCCTAATTTATGAAGGAATAGTCTTAATCTAATTCTAGCTTGTATATTATTACAATGGAATGCCTGAAAATCCCCATCTACAGTTAACGGATCCTTTGATCACCTGCTTTCTACCGGCTCATAAAGTCAGTTACGCCCTGGTGCAACCAGCCATCTTTCAACAGCCAGAACCACTACTGAACCCACAGGAGGAAACAGCCTATAACTCTCATTAACAACCACAAATAATCAAAAAGAATGTTAGACTCTGAATCTGAACATTGTGGCACAGTGGGAGTTCATCTTCTCTAGATCACTCTTTCTCCACAATGTACCAAGGTGGAGCAGTGTCAATCAATGATCAGAGGTCAGAGTTGTGACTGTCACCATCATTTTAGAATGTTCTCACAAATACAAAGTATGCAGTGTGACTATGTGTTTTAAAACATAAAACTGATTCTCCTGGGAAGTATCAAGATAATTATTTTGATACTTTTTATTTTCCAAAACTCCTTTACCTAATTTCCACAAAGTTTTTGCAGTTAAGCGCCCCCTCCCCAACCCATTATACAGGTGCCCCAAAGAAGTTACAAATTGCCCAGAGTCTGGGAGCCTGTCGACAGCAAAGCAGGAACAGCATTTCTCTCTGTTCCCTCTCACCCAGTGCATGTTTGGTCAACTGCCTTTCAATTTATGTTTCAGAAGCCCAGATTGTATTGCCATATTTATATAACATTGATGCGTTTGTTGTATATTTTTGGCTTTTGTAGCTCCATCTTTTTTTATAACTATTCTTCAATAACCAAGGGGTTGGAGGAGGTGGAAATATGTATATTACAGTAGCTTTTAAAATGGATTCCTGAACCCTTAAAGAAATATAAAAAACTAGAAATGCAAATGTCATAATTTTCTCAATCCATTACACTTCCCCTACAAAAAGAAGAGAACATTTGTTGAGTGCCTTCCATGTGTCAGCTTCTGTGGCAAACACTACAAATCTTATTTATTTTAATCTTCACCTACAAGGTAGGTAGCATTACTCCCACTCTCCTTCTAAAGAAACGGAAACTCAGAGAAGTAACTCTATCCAAGGTCTCACAGTGAGTGACTTAAGCCCAAGGCTGTCTGGCCATGAAGCCCATGATTTTTCCAAACCACCATACTGCCTCCAACAAGTTCTCAATGAACTCATTACCATACAGGAAAAAATTGTCCATGAAGCTCAAGGGCCTTGCCACAAGTCTAAAAAGAAATCCCCAGTTACCCTGCTCAGAACTTATTTAAATAGAGAACAGTGCCTAAACCAAAAGCAACCACATATTGGCTGGACAAGAGCAAGGTCTTCTAACTAGGCTTGGCATGAAACAGCGCCCCAAAGAGATAATCTGTATCTCTTACATATGGTGACAAGCCAAGCCAATTGGATTCTCACTCTCCTGAGAAGGATACATTTGGGATTCTGAGGGGCTAACTCCCTCTACCTCAGACTGTGTAACACTGATTTGCCACGAGGCCTGATGTACATCCAATCTTAAAAGTACAGTACACCTAAAAGCACAATGTCCTGTCTTACGTCATTATGCCCTCATAAGCTTGAAATAAAGAGTGATTGCTAAAGAGAACCTAGACATGTCTTCTCTTCCTTGCAATTCTAAAGCAGTGATCTCCAGGGTTTCTATAAGTGCGCATGGCTATTAGCAAAAAAGAAAAGGTGGGTGGGAGGGAGGTCGGGACTTGGAGCACACAAACCCAAAACATGTGTATTTAGATATATGTAGTACTATATTACTCTAGTATTATACTATAAAGGAGTAACACAAAATAAAAAATGTGTTACAAAACAACTTTTTAAAAATAATTCTTAATGTAATTTTCTTTCCTAATGACACAATGAAACCATTTATTTATAACAGCTTTATTGAGCTATAACTCACATGCCAAACAACTCACCCATTTAAAACAGTTTTTAGTATAATTCAGTTTAGTCCAAGTCACAGTTCTGCAACCACCACCATTACCTATTTCCAGACATCTCATCACCCCCAAAAGAAGCCCTGCGCCTATTAGCAGTCACTCCCCATTTCGCCCTGCTCCTACCCCACGGTAACCACTAATCGACCTCCCGTCTCTACGGATTTGCCTATTGAACATTACATACAAATAGAACCATACAATGTGTGGCTTTGGTGCCTGGCTTGTTTTGCCTAGCATAATGTTGCTTTCACATTGTAAAGGCCCATGGTCCAGTCCTACACGCTTAATTTTTAAATGTCTTGAAAATCACAGTGGCTTTATATTCCTAATGATAAAAATGTCAAAGCACAAGGCTAAGTTTACCATTAGCCGTAATAAATAGAAACCAATATTTCAAGTGGTTTTCATAATAATTTATAATTTCTGAAAGATTCCCCATGCTGAGGCATCAGCTCTACCCTTTGTTTATGGGTTGCTTATGTTCCATCTGAAACTTGTGAGTGTTGGTTCAGTTCATCTAGAGGCCATGGAATGCAGACCCATTTAACAAGACATCAGGAAAATTTACATCATGATAGGTAAAATGTGACTGACTGAGTTACTGAAATTATATGTTCCTTTTTACATATAATATAGTGCATTTAAACACCTAAAGGAGAAAATAAACACAAACAAGCATGTACATTTTCTCCCTGTATCTCCTGGATGGTTCTGCACACCCCTGAAGTGTCCACTCCCTGGTTCAGCAACCACCCCTCTAAAAACAAACTAGTGCACATCACCCCCACTGCCTCTCCAGGCTTTCCAGTCAGTCACCCAAATTCAAATACTCAGCCGTTCGCTTACAAGGGGTAATGTACCTTGGGCATGATGTCTATTTCTGTGACTAAATTTCCTTATCTAAAACCATGAATAAGAATAATCTCATAGCTTTGCTGTGATGACAGAATGAGTTATTATACATATGCTCCTTAGAACAGCACCTGACAAATAGTAAATGTTTAACAAATGGCAGCTATTACTGTTGTCATTATTATTTTCATAGAATTTTTTTAGACATAGGCCACTTACATCTTGTAAAAAGAATGCATCTTGTAAAAAGAAGGTTGAGCCACCTTCTGACCAGGGTTTCTTCATCTTCACTGATAAGCTACTGAATTAAAAAAGAAGTCACATGGCTTCCTCCTCCTTTGCTCATACGTTCCTATTGGCCGTCACTATTTTGTCAGACATCAGTGGCTCCTTTAATGAAAGCTCCCAAACAGGATACTTTGAAAGTACAGTGGTACCTCGGTACTGGGAACTCGAGACAAGTGCCAAAACTAACAAGTACTAAAAGAATGAAGCACTTTCTCTGGTGGAATGGCGTAGCGACTCGTACAAATTTTAGCAAGTGTGACAAGTTCCGAGCAAGCGCCAAGTGCTGAAACATTTTCCTTCTTGTCAAAATGTGACAATTACAAAGTTCAATGAGTACCAAGGTATGACTGTAAAAATGTTTCTTAAGAATAAGTATATTTTAATATATAATTTAGATTAAATGATTATAGTATCTGGAAATTTAATCTTCAGTGGATAAGGAAATTTCTATAAGTAGTTTTTTATGCCTCATCTTCCGAGGCCAGAGTTACAGCATAATAGCAAAACACATTTATGGAAAATTGCCAGGGGTCACCCAGCATTATTATATGTCAATTACCTCCCAAGGTGATATACTCTTTGAACAGGAATTTTGGCCCATTTATTCTGAATATCTCTACAGTGAAACCTCAGTTCTCCAACTTAATTTGTCCTGGAAGGCTGCTGAGAAGCAATTTGTTTGAAAACCAAATCTCCTTCCTTTGTCGCCTGAGAGACCTGTGACTGACCACACAAACATCAGTATGACAGTGCTGTCGAGTTGACAACTGAAGCTTTTTGTTCAACAACTGAGACGTTTTGTTCAACAACATGAGACATTTTCCCATGAACAACTTGGTCAAAACCCAAATCGTTCTACAAGGGAGATGTCTGAGAACTGAGGGGTATCCTTTCAGTACTTAACGTAACATTAGACAGTATAAGCACTTAAACAAGCAATTATTGAGCAAACTTGTTACTACATCTGCTTTGAACTCCTTCCAGGCCAACCTTTTTGCCATTCTCTCTATGGTACAGAACTTTGAAGCTCCAATGTCTTCATCAGCCTTATGCTGGAAAAAGTCCCAAACTATTTTTGAAGTAAGACTTGAGCCATGCCTGTTGCTCTTCCTCAGCCCAATTCTATTCAGAGGAAGAGCACTATTTATCACAGTTTGCATATATTTATTTGCATGATTATTTGATCAATATATATTTCACTCAACTAACTCCATTGTAACAGGGACCATGCTGGCTTTTCTTTCCATGGCATCTCTAAAACTGAGCATAGAGCCTGGCATATGAGCATTGAGCTGGCATACACGCTCAATAGACATTTCTTGAATGAAACATTTCCTGTTCAGGCATGTATCTTTGTTAAAAGTTTTCATCTTTATGACCATGTGAAGCCTTCCTCCAGAAGGTTGTAAAGCTTTATGACCATGTAAAGCTTTCCTCCAGAGTAAATCAATTAAGTTTGTCCTTGACCAACAGCAGTATAATCTGATGCTTATTAATACTTTTAGAAGAGAAATACAGTATTAATTCATCCATTCATTTAGTACATATTTGAACTCCTTCTACCACGTATCACACACCATTCAAGATTCTTGTCTCTGTCTCACAGTGCTTGCATTTCATGGGAGAGGGGGAGAGGAAGGGTAGAGTAAACATAAATAATAATTACTACAGAAAAAACTTAAGAGATTACAGGGACCAGAGAATGCTGGGATGCAGGACATGAATGAGGTTTGCTATTATATAGAGAGTAGACATATAAGAATATGTCTAAGGTGTCTGTTAAGGTGACATTTGAGCAGGCCAAGAGTACACTACAGAAAGGAACAGCAAGTTATCAACACCCTGCCTAGCAGCATAGGCAATGTATTCGATCTCTACCAGGATTTATTAACTGGGGAGTGATATCACCCTCAAAAGAAATCTGGAAATAAAAAGAGGCAGATATTCTGGGTTTTCACAATGAAGTGGGAAAGGGGTGAGGAATGGAGAAAAGTTAAAAAACCAAAGAATTAAAATAATTGCTTTGCCCAAAATACCTACTAAATTTTTGCTGAGGCTAGCAATCACAACATTTCTGTTATTGTTTTCAAATTGCCCTCATTATATTACCAAATGTCAATCAACAAAATATTGCATAAGTAACTTATGATATAGTCATGCAACAGAATTATATCTGATGTAAATTTAGTTTACCCTAATACAACTGTATTGTTTCAGTCCCACCATTTTCTACATTATGCTGGTTCATCAGGTTTTATAGGTGATACACTCTAGGTCTCAGACCAATTCAGGTGATAGTCCATTACTAACTCCTGTGCTTCATACTTCTATAAACACCTTGGAAGAGAAGTGGCATATGTCAACTATCAAATCTATTAGATAATCATTCTCTCATTCCAGTATGGGAACATTTCCCACGCCCCACTTACTCTAACTGACAATCATCTTATGTTTTAAGACCAGCTCAAAAGATACCTCCTCCATGAAGCTTTTCCCAACTTTTCCAGTTGCTCGCTTCTCACTACTACCATAAGCAATATGCTCCTCTCTCCATAAGAAGTCTACCAGACATATCATAAGGTCTTTCCCGGCTCTGCCTCCAAACTAACCCATAAACTCTTCTAGGGCAAAAAACGAGACCTTGCTCATTCGTATTTGTATTTTGGAACCTAGTATAGTGCCAGGAGCCTAGCAAGAGTTCAACGGTTATAAAATGAATGGAAAAAGAGTGAAATGCAAACAAAAAAACAAGTCGAATTTTAAAATGTACTTGGGTTTTTACTTAAGACTCTAGAAAACGCCTGCATGACTTAGATTGAAGCACGGAATAGTGCCACATAGCTGGTAGATGGAGAAATCTCCACGTGGGGACTTTTTCAAAGTACACATATGCTGAGAAGTCCCAATAGATGGTTTTCGATGCAATCCTGATCAGAGGCAGGGGAAAGGACAAGACTTCCTGTGATATCTTCCAACCCTAAGACTCCAGAACTCCCTTAATCGGGGAGGAGTCACCTTTGGGAACCCAGGTACCCTAGATGGGATCTCACCTTCCCGTTTGTGGGAGGCTCCTGAATGTAGATGTTGCTCATGCCGGTCAGTGCGCAGGACACTGCTCTTTATTGGGGATGAAAGCAGATGGCCGATCACTACGGTTATCCCCCTATCACCCTCTTCGAGTCGGGTGGTCGCGAAAAGCTCCAGTCTGTCAATATACTGAAACAAAACGACACCAACCACTATATTTTCACAAAACTAGCCCTCAACGGCCGCCGCCATGTTGCTCCTGGACCCGAACACCGCTAACCCTGAGAAGGGGGATTCCAATGACCTCCAGGGAACGAAAAAAACTATCAAGCTCCTATATAGATAACTTTAATTTGCATTAAAGCTTTAATAAGAACGATTCCTAAGTTTTGGTGGTGTTTACTTCCCTACATGGGTATGCAGTTCTCATTCATGCCCCGAAACTGGCAGTAATGGTTCGGACCACCTGTGTTCTATAATATGACTTCCCCCGGAAACTGCGTCAGCAGCCACTGGTTCCGCTATGGCTGGAGTTTTAGAGGGCCTTCCGGATTATCCCGGAGCTTCCGCGGCGCGGTTGGGAGGAAAGAGCACCCTCGCTCTGTGTAGTCCTCGCAGCCAGCGGGAAGTGAGCGTGCACTCGAAAGCCTAGGGCTCCTGTGATCCTTTTTATCGGCGCCATGGCAGTCCCAGGTGAAGATCAAACAGCTGGGCCGCTGGGTTTGAGCGACGAAGGAAGGGGGTGGGGTAGGCTGGGGTGCGCTTGGGTAGATAGTAGCGCCCACGGGCATTTAGGCAGAGGCGTTGAAATTAGCAGGTTCGTTTGGTTTATGTGAAAAAGCTTACACTCCAAAAATGAACTCTGTGTAAAGAAGGGAACTATCTCCTCCGCCCCAGCCAGACTCCAACTGCACTGAATGGATCACAGGGAAAGTGTAGGATCGGGAGGCAGTAACTAGGCCTCGGTGGCCGAGAAAAACTGACTTTACTTTGCTATAGCTTGGAAATAAAATTTGAGGTGGGAACACTTGGCGTACCCAACTAGCTAGAGGCATTGTCTGTAGCTGAAGTCGCAGAGGCGGAATGTGTATCCGGGGTTCTGCTTCTCTCTTCCTGTTTTATGTAGTTGCTGTGTACACCCGTCGCTTTGCCCCATGGGTTCAGTCTCTGGGTCTGTAAAAGATTTACCAGTTTATGTCTGTTACTAACAGCTCTCAGATTTTATACCCAGTGGGTACCGAACGAAAAATGGTGAACCCTGTGATATAAGTGCTTTAGAGATAATCCCGTCCACAACTACCAGCTTCGTGGGAAGTTCTAGTAGGGGAGGGCATTTCCTTAAACCAGTTTTGCCACGGTGCTTTTTGTTTGTTTTGTTTTTGTTTTTAAAAGAACACTGCTTGCAGGAGCTATTTTGAGAAATGTACCCCCTACATACACACACGTATACACGGAACTTGGAAAAGACTAGCACTTTAGCATAGAAAAGACTGAGAAGCGCTGTGGTTCTGAGGTTCTGTGTTTTAACCTACCCTTCCCAGTACAATTTGACCAAGATTTCTCTGTGGCAGCTTTTTCTGAACCTTATTTTACAGATAACTGTTGTGGAAGGTTGTGCTTTTCTACCAACTGTAGTTTGGGGAGGAGCATAGGGGGAATTGTGAGAGAGAAAGATACACTCATTCATACACATAATGTTTTTTAAGTGCCTACTGTGTGCTAGATGCTTTGCCAGGCATGGGCAGTACAATGGTGTGCAAGACAGTTGTTCTTCAAACAGAATTCACTAAATGGCAGTGAAGAGTGAAGAAGTACAAAAAACTCAGACCGGTATATGGCAGGGAAAATACAAAACCTACAAAAGAAGCACATAATAAAGGCACCTAACAGGAGACAGGAGGGGACAGAAGGACTTTGCAGAGGATATGGAACTTAGGAGGAGACCTGGATAGTCACAGGAGGGATGGAGAGGTGGGAGATAGGGCTGCAGCCAGGGGGACAGAGTTTGTAACATGCAAGTGGAAATGAGTGAGAGGAGGAAATGAAAGACTTTAGTGTGGATGGAACTCGGAATGTAAATGGGAGAGAAGTGAGAAATTAGCTAGAGAGACAACAGCAGCTGACACTCAGGAAGCATTTACTATGTGTCAGATGTGTCAGACATTTACACCCACACTGTGAGCTGGGTATTAGTATTTCCACTTTATGTGAGGATACTGAGGGACAAGAAGTCAAGTAACTTGCCTATTATGGGATAGCTAGTAAGTGACAGGTCAGTCTGGCTCCTCTATACCCTGTGTGCTTTATTCATTTTCCCATGTTACAGTATAATTTACAAGGTAGTTTTTAGCTCTTCGAGGACTTCATAAGCCATGATAAAATTGGAATATTTTTCCTAAGAACAATAGGAAGCCACCTGAGAGTTTTAAAACATTCACATTTTGGAAAAATTATTCTGGCCGTGTAGCTTGGAAGTGAGCTGGTTTGGAGGCAAAGACACCAGTTAAAAGTATTTCTCGTATGTTCTGTCTGATAATGCCTGGGGATGGTCTCAGCAAGAAGGGAGAGAACAGACATTGGAGGTATATTTTTGGTGGTAGAGCTACTAGGAATCGGTGACTGAGTCAGCCTAGGGGATGAGAGAAGAAATGTCTGAGTGCAGTTAGTTTCTGAAACAGGCAAGCCCTGACTGAGAAGGATGGGTTTGAGGGTGATGATGACTTTGGTTGGTGGCCCTTGCTGAGGTGCAAAGACACAGGAATGGCAATATCTAGTAGACAGTAAGAGACACAATTTGTAGTTAGGAGAGAAGCCAGAGTTCAAGGCAACAATTTGATGTCGTCCATGCATGTAATAAGCACTAAGTCCCTGCAAGCAGATTCCTTCTCTCGGGAAGTGTGTGGAGCGTGGAGAGAAGGCCTGTGTTGCTGAAGCCTGGAGAATATCACCATGGGAAGGGCCATCAGAAGAACCAGGGTGCACAGCAGATTGTTTGTCTGGGCACCGGATAGGTCAAGTCAGCCCAGGTGATCTTTGCATCGCTGAGCTGCATCCAAAGTTGACCTGCTGCCACTGTTGTTTTCACTGTTTAAGCAACCATTTCGAGCACCTCCATGGTATGGGCAGTCTGGGGGACACAGTGTCCCAGTGTGTGCCCTCATAAAACTTGTCTAGCAATGAAAATGTGGTCTTAAGAAAGAGGGCAGCAATATTTTTTTAAAAAGTCTTTGAAATTCCCTTGAACTTAGAACTGTGTTATAAAAACTTAGACCAATTCAAAATAATGTGTTAAAGTATAATAATCTTAAATTGTGCCATTAAGCTAGTTGGTAAGGCATAATTGAACTGTTTAAATCCAGCAAAAAAAAAAAAAGGAATAATAGGCATGACAGCACTGTGAAGTGTAATGAAAGTACCATTAGCAAATATAGACATAGAAAATGGTAAGATAATTTTTTGATCAATCCAGGTAGTGATTTGAAGGAAAATAGGGGTCCATCAGAAACACTTTGAGATAATCATCAAAAAGGACAAGTATTGTGCTCTTTTATTTTTAGGTACAATGCTGCTGTGGATTCAGCATGGCATTTTCTGAGTGGTCATGCTAGAGATCATCGCATGTGTGGCTATAAAGTAACAGGCTGCTTTCCCAAATGAAAACCGGCCTCTAATTTATGGTCGCCTGTTTCAGCTGTCTTTCCACAGCACTGTGTATAAGCTTATACCATCATGTAGGTAAGGATGAAGTGCATCCTCTCTTAGTAAGGGAAGTCATAGACTCCTAGTTGTTACTAAAGAAATTACATTTAAACACAGGGGTCAGTGAAGTTTACTTTCTTTTACAAACTGGTTTTCCTGCTCACAGTCGTTTATAAGTTCCGACATTCATTTTAAATCTCCGTTTACTGTGAAGTGCTGACCTGGCATCAAGAGGCCATCTGGGTTACTGAGGTGCTTGGCACAAGAGCTCTCTTTTTCCTTCCTTCCAGGAAATCTATGTAACCAAGGTAGGGTTTTCTGCAGCCAAATGAACAATTCATCTAGCATATCAAAAGTGAATCAAATTCTTAGCACACATTACAATAGCGTCTTTGTAATGAAGAATTCTGAATTACACTGCATCCAGTTTCTTCCCCCTCTTAAGCTGTACTACACATAATTTCTCTCTAGTCTGTGTTGCACATAGCTGCTGAAATAATTTTTCTAAATCACGTATTTGATCTTGTCATCCCTGGGAGGATTGACTCACCTGTGAATTGTCTGTTTCTCTTCATGTGACTTAATCTTTCTGAAGCTCAGTTTCCTCGTCTCTGTAATGAAGGAGTTGATGATTCAGCCTTCTTTCCCTTCTGAACACTTGAATGCCACAGTCCCCATCTCTGCAAGAAGGAAGCGCATGCTCTGGAGCATGGCCAACTCAGTCCTGCTACGCTTTCCTCCCACCTCTTCGCTCTTGCATTCTGCAGTCTGAAAGACATGGCCAGCCATTTCCAGAACCTCTCACGGACTTTTCTACTTACATACTTTTATTCTTATTGTCCCTCCTCTCCCGTGCAGACTTACCTGTGGGAAGTTTTCCTGATCCCTCAGGGGAAAGGCTTGCCTGCCAGTTCACCCTGCTTATTAATAGAGCTGTGTGTCTTTTACACTGGCACATTCTAGCATGTGTCACAGGTATGGGAGCATTATCCTAGACAACCTAGTATGTTGTAGTTTCCTTTAATGTAGGAACTTTATCCGTCTTTACCGTTTCTCCGACACCATTTCAGAGTTAGACCCATAATAGGTAAATAATGCTTGTGGGGGTTGATCACTAGAACTGCTGCTGAGTGGAAACCAGTACTCAGCCCGAACTGGACCGAACTCTCGAACTCTCGATTCTGCTTCGTTAGATAACAAGTTACACATCTCCGTGTCCCTTTTTATTTTAAACTGGTAATACCTACAACGTTTTTCTTCACAGGTTACTTGTATTTTCTGAGGCAAGTGGACGAAAGCATTTTATTCCACGTTAGTTGTTTAAAATAAGCAATTCTGATTGATTTAGTTTTAGCTCTTCTTTTGAGTGTCAGATAAGATTACGAAGACATTTTTAACTTAAAAGTGAGGACATCCACTCTTTCAAAATATTTACACCAAGGAACTCATTTAACTTTTTTTTTAATTCACAAAGAATTTTTAATTTTTGCTCTTCTTTCTATTTTTCCTTCAGTACATATTTGGTACTATAAATCCTTTATGTAAAGCAGTAAAAAAGGTTAAATACTTGGAGTTTTCTTCACATTCAACCTAAGTAAAATATATTTTATAGATACTAGCATCTATATGCTATAAAATATGACCACAGTTTGAATTTTAAAAGCAGAAGAAATTGAAGCTATCTTTAAGGGTCCTCAAATTATGATAACTAAAACTGACACGGGGTAACCAAGTATAAAACTTAACGTGTTACAAACAGGAAAGGAATCTAATAAAATTAAAAATAGGACAGAGGTGATTGAAATTGCTAACTACTTAATAGAAATAGAACTTAGTTATTTAAACTGTTTACTTTTAAATTTAAATGATTATAGAAAATATTTTGTGTAAAGGACACTTTGGCCTTGGCTGGGTTGCTCAGTTGGTTAGAGGTTCGTCCCAATACACAGAGGTTGTCTGCCCAAATCCAATAAGAGCACATACAAGAATCAACCAATGAATGCATAAATAAGTGGATGAACAAATTGATGTTTCTCTTTTTCTCTGTCTCTCATGAATAAATAAAAAATGAAAATAAAAAGAGGAAGAAATTGACAGCCATCCCCAAAGTGTAAAGCACTAAGAGAGATATAATGTTCAGTTGCACATATCACTGTTAAACTTTCCAATAACTGAATTGTTAGCTTAGAAACTGGTGATATGAAAATTCAAGAATGTAGATTTAGGTCAACATGATGGCTTGCCTTACCTTTGGGGGTCACTGAACAACCTGAGGCAACTGTGGGGACACTCCAGCCCTTTCTCTCAGGTTTTCTCATTCCTGTAACCATGTCCCTAGGTTTTGGTCTTCTCTAACCTTTGTTTTTTTTCTCTTCCTTTGTCCAACCGTTACTTTTTTTTACCTTTTATGCTAACTACTTTACTAAGTTATCATTTACATGTTAATATGCACAAAAAAACAAATGTACAGCTTAAAGAAGTATACATATATAAACATAAAGAGCAACATGTAGAAGAGTGCTTGTAGTAGGTTGCCATTTGTATAAAAAGATTATATATAATATGGATTACATATAGATTTTATTAAAAGATAGAGGTATATAAAAAACCTCTCCATACAGATGTATATTGGTTACCTGAAGAAAGAACTGGGTCCTGGGGAAGAAAGGGTAAGGCCATGCCACTATACACCTTTGGTAACTTTAAATTTTTAAGCATGTGAATAAATTACCTTCTCAAAAACCAGACCAAGAATCTTCACTCAAACCAAATCCCAATACTGTGAAGAGCTGTCGTGCAGCATTCTTTGACAAAAGGCAATGATTGCACCTGAAAATATTTCAGAGAAGTTACATTGCAGACTTCCAATAGAACTTTATTAACTGATGGTTTTAGGAACGAATTTCCGAGGTTTTTATTACTTGCATCCATTAAATGTATGAAGGGCTGACTCTGAATTGACAGTTCTGTTAAACAACTTGAGCCATAGGGAAGGGCACAGGTAATGGGGCTGGGCCTTTACCTCCCAGTAAGTTACGGGGGTAGAACAGACCAGTTTCTCTGGATTCTGGAGCATGCCAGAGAATTTTGTACACATCTCAGTGCTTAGCACAGTGTAGAGTCATTATGGGGTCTTCAACACCTGTTTATTGCCTTGAGGTTCAAACTTAGGAGAATACTGCAACAGTGAAGAATAGGCAACTTCTGTAGCCCCCAGTCGTCAGCTCTGAATGTAGACAGTGTCTGCAATGCCACTGGCCTCTCTGGGGCATGATAGACACTAGAAGAAAAGGAACATAAGAAAGAAGAATAATAGAAATCAGAATAACTGCTGGGCAGGAGAAGGGGAAAAGACAGAGGCACATGGAAATTTCTGGGGTGACATTCAAAATCTTGATTTGGGTGACACATGGAAAGATATATATATATATATATATATATATATCCTTTAAATATATACTGTATAGAACCTTTTTGATCTTTTCTATTCAGATGAATGAAAATGGATTCCCAGTATAGATTTTAATGTATACTTTATTTAGTTATTTTTTGTTTATATTGTTTTCTAAAGTATACTTTATTGATTATGCTATTACAGTTGTCCCATTTTTCCCCCTTAATGACCTGCACTCCTCTTCCCTCCAGCATCCCCCCACCTTAGTTCACGTCCATGGGTTGTACATACAAGTTCTTTGGCTTCTACATTTCCTGTACTATTTTTAACCTCCCCTGTCTATTTTGTACCTACCATTTATGCTTCTTATTCCCTGTACCTTTTCTCCCATTCTCTCCCCTCCCCTTTCCAACTGATAACCCTCCATGAGATCTACATTTCTGTGGTTCTGTTCCTGTCCTAGTTGTTTGCTTAGTTTTTTTCTTGTTTTTGTATTTTAATGTTCATTTGTTGATAGTTGTGAGTTTGTTGTCATTTTACTGTTCATAGTTTTGATCATCATAGTTTTTCTTAGATAAGCCCCTTTAACATTTCATATAATAAGGGCTTGGTGATGATGAACTCCTTTAACTTGACCTTATCTGGGAAGCACTTTTTCTGTCCTTCCATTCTAAATGAAAGCTCTGCTGGAGAGAGTAATCTTGGATGTAGGTCCTTCCTTGCCTTTCATGACTTTGAATACTTCTTTCCAGCCCCTTCTTGCCTGTAAGGTTTCTTTTGAGAAGTCAGCTGATAGTCTCAATAGGCACTCATGGGTAACTCTCTCCCTTTCTGTTGTTGCTTTTAAGATTCTCTCCTTATCTTTAATCTTGGATAATGTAATTATGATGAGTCTTGGTGTGCTTGTACTTGGATCGAACTTCTTTGGGACTCTTGGAGCTTCCTGGACTTGAACGTCTATTTCCTTTGCCAGATTGGGGAAGTTCTACTTCACTACTTTTTTCAAATAAGTTTTCAAAGTCTTGCTCTTCCTCTTCTCCTTCTGACATCCTTATGATTCAAATATTGGAACGTTTAAAGTTATCCTGGAGGTTCCTAAGCCTCTCCTCATTTTTTTAAATTCTTGTTTCTTCATTCTGTTCCGGTTGAATACTTACTTCTTTCTTCTGTTACAAATTGTTGATTTGAATCCTGGTTTCCTTCCCTTCGCTCTTGGTTCCCTGCGTATTTTTCTTTATTTCACTTTGTACAGTCTTCACTTCTTCCTTTATTTCACATCCATACTCAAGAATTTCTGTGAGCATCCTGATTACCAGTGTTTTGAACTCTGCATCTGATAGGTTGGCAATCTTCTTGTTGCTTAGTTCTTTCTCCGGAATTTTGATCTGTTCTTTCATTTGGGCCATATTTTCTTTGTCTGTGTTACGGTGGTGTATGTGGGGCAGGGGTCACGGAGGGAACATTGCCACTTGCTTGGATCTTGACCCACTTTCAGTCATTTCCCCCATTTCCCACAGGCTATTGGGCCCATCTGGTGCTGATTCCAGCGTGGGTGGATTTGTGTACATTCTAGGACCTCTCCAACAGGTTCTCCTGTGAGATTGGGAGGGCTGAGCATCTCTCCATATGTTTCAAAACTGTTTTTTTTTTCCTATGAAATTTCTGCTCAGTTTCTGTGCCCATTTTTTTCCCATTGGTTGTTGGTCATTTTCTTAATGATTTGTAGGGGTAATTGCCCTTTGTTGGTGCTATGACTTGCAAATATTTTTTCCAAGTTTTTATGTATCTTTTCAGTTTGCTTTTGGTAGTCTTTGTCATTCCAGGTTTTTTTTTTAATGCAGTCAATGTATAGATTTTTATTCAAAGCCTTATTTTGGATTATAGTTCATGATTATAAAGGAAGATTTTGAGGGGGGCAGGTTCTATTACTCTAAATAGCCCCAGCAAACTTTAAATCTTTCTTTTTTTAATCCTCATATGAGAACGTGCTTTCTGATTTTAGAGGGAGGGAGAGAAACATCGATGTGAGAGAGAAACATTAATCAGTTGCCTGTTATATGCCCCAACTGGGGACTGGGGACTGAACCCACAACCTAGGCATGCGCCCTGACCAGGAATCAAACCCACAGCCTTTTGGTATATAGGACATGCTCCAACCTAGTCACTCAGGCCAGGACAGCCCTAGCAAACTTTGAAGAGGAGTAGAACAAACAGCAGCTTGGGGACCTAAGAGGAGGAAATGGTTAATTTCTTATAGGAGGAAGGGCCTCACAGCATAGCCTTGTTACTCATTCTGACTATAGATTTCGAGTATGTGCAATTGTGTTGGGCAGAGTTCTTATTCCGAACAACAAAATCCAACTGGTTAATTTTAGCAGAAAAAGAGAACTATCAGGGAGCTAACAGAATGTAAGCAAAGGCTGGAAAATATGGCTCAGAAGATAGATAAGGTGAAGGAAACTCATAGCCCAGATCCTGTACAGGTCAGACCTGGTGAGGGCTGCCTCTGCCAGTTCACTGCCACTAAAACTGGATCCCGAGAGCAGACTGAGTGCACTGTCCCCACTTCATTGTGTCACTTGGCTCAGATGTGTTGTGTCAGTTGCATCAGGTTCAAAGTTCCAGGGAGAAGCATTTGGCTAGGCAGTCAGGAAAATTATAGACCAATGAAGCTTGAAATTCTCATTTAACCAAAGACTGGTAAGGAAATAGCTGATACGGAGTTACTTTATTTAGAGTTCCTGTTATATTTCCCTTTCTTGTAAAATTCATAACTATTAAAGATGACCTGCTCTGAAAAAGTTTCATATTTTGTTTATTCAAAAAATAAGATACTTGAATGATGAGTTTTATCAGTGTGTTTAGTCATAAATGATTTAATTTCTAATACATGCTTAGATATGATCATTTTGGATCTGTCCATTACATTTTTAGTTTAGTAGGAGTGATAATGGTGCATTTAGTATGGTTTTTTTAAAATTCGGTATTATTTAGCGTCTGTGGTTTCTATGGAAACAGACAACATTGACCTGGATTCTCTGAGCTTTTTTTCCAACATGCAATTATTTCATATTGAAAGAGCTTCAGATTGTATTATTAATCCAGTTTTACTCCACAGCCTGCTACAGTGCAGCATACAATGTTCCTATGCTATGCAATCAAAACCACAATGTTTATGAGGGAAAAAAAAGATTGGGCACAATACTCAAAAGCTTCATCAGTGATACATTAAAAAATAATAGGAACCTGATGAAAGTAGTAGTATAATTTTGCACGTGTTGATTAGTTAAAAGATACATAAATACTGCAATAAATGGGGCACTATACCTTTTAAAAGACCTGACGTTTGAAGCCTGTGGGTTGTTCTGAAATGATAGTAGGACGGCGATGGCACAGAACCAGAGGGAAAGTTGTCGCACCAGATGTGTGTGGACACTGCTCACACCACGCGCGGTGAGCTGAGGTCGCTAGAAGTGGTTGCAGTTGTGCTGGTCTGTGTGTGCTGTGTATTCCTACGAGGCTCGGAGCAGCTGATGCAGTTTTCTGCATTTAACAGCGTTTTTCATGGACAGAAACTTACATTATGCTCATACTGTTCTCTCTTATATTGGTTGCATTGAAACAAATCCGTATTTTTCAAACAAGCATTATAGCAGAACTGGCTATTTTTACTAGAAAAACTCAGTAATGTACATTTTAAAGCAAAATTGGGGTTGGGGGAAAATAACTAATATTTTGACTTCGTAACATTAAAATGTCTGGGAAAATGATTTTTCTTTTAAAATAAGCACTGTTTTATATTTGTACTATATGCTCTTTATTGCTACATTGAGATACTACCTTTATTTGAAGGGGTTAAGAGTAAGACAGCCTTTATTAAGAAAATAGAGTAATATTGACTGACCCTCTGATTGATTGATAGAAGTCCTTATTGTAAGGTTAAGTTAGTTTCAACTGTACATATATACAGTGGAATATTATTCATCCATAAAAAGGGTGACATTCTGATATGTGCTATAATATGAGTGAACATTGAAAACATGCGGTAAAATAAGTCAGACACAAAGAACAAACACTGTGTGATTCCACATATGAGATACCTAGAATGGGCAAATTCAGATAGAAAATAGAATAGAGATTACCAGGGGCTGGGGGTAAGGGGAATGGTCAGTTATTGTTCAATGGGTACAGTTTCTGTTTGGGATCCTGAAGAAGTTTGGAAATAGATGGTGGTGATGGTTGTACAACATTATGAACATATTTAATGCCACTGAATTGTGTACGCAAAAATGAGTAAGATGGTAAATTTTATCACAGTGAAATTCAGTTTTAATTTATTTCATCCATTATTTATATCTTCTATATTACATGCATATTCCAGTAATTATAGAGATACTGTAAATATTTCTGAGCATTGCTCAGAATGAATATATGACTAATTTTCTCTTATGAGTGCTAATTTGAGTACTGAAGTGAGATATAGCAGAAAAGCATACATTAACTGACTATTGAATATTCCTGTATATCTAGTAAATTATTTATTTTACATTTCAGGGTCAGGATGAAATACCCTAAAATTTCTTCCAAGTGGTTTTCTTAGGTTTTTCAAATGATGAAATTTTTGTGTTTTTACGTTATATGTCTCCTAAAATGCTGTCCAATTGTATTTTAGGTTGCAACAAGGATAGCGTTCGAGCAGGCTGTAAAAAATGTGGCTACCGTAAGTACATTAAAAAATAGCATTGTCTGTGAATCATTTCCTCATTGGGCACAGTGATCCCAGCACCCAGATGCCAATGCGCTGGACACAGAAATTCCTTTAGCCCTGTTATGTAGCTCATGTTCAAGGTGATTTAGAGCTTCATCTGTCAGCCCTACATATTCACTTTTCTTTCCCGCTACAGACTTAAGTGGCAGGTGGCTGTGGAGCTGGTGAGTAGCCAGGATGTCATAGAAGTCCACAGGGATAATAGACTCAGGAGTCGGGAGAAAGCGTGTGCCCCCAAAAGTACATGTGTACCTGTTCCTTTACTTACCCTTTCAGATGCTAGGTGAGAGGGAAAAGCAAGTAAAACCGTTTATGAAGCATTTCCCTATTTATTGAATTTATTCCTCTTGGGAAAATTGGACCCAGAATTTCTGCTCGCTGACAAAATTTAATTTAAATGATTATTAATCTCCATTATGAGTAATGGACTGGAAAGCAAACTTTAACCTGTGCAATCATATACCCAAAATTTGTAATTATGTACTATAAACAAATATTTCTGTAGATAGATGTGACAATTCCTAAGACTTTGATAACAGCTATAGTAATATTTGCCGTTTTTTAAGGTGTTTGGAGACCGTGCAGATGAGCTCAGATTGTTGTTAATACTCCATATTTTGTCAGTATCTTTCAATAGTAGTTACACTGTTTTAAAAGTTTCAAGTTGAGGGTGAATATGTTAGTAAGGAACATGGATCTCAGTTTTTTGTGGCAGAGTTCCTCAGCAAAATCAGAAGAACGGTTATTTCTGTCATACGGTGGGGTTTTTTTTGAAGTTGGCAACTTCTGAATATTGAAAAGCTACAAGGACACGAAGCCTGTCTCCATGGAACACATGCCTCAGATGTGGTAGCAGACTCTAGCTGAGCATTTGATCACAGAAACAGGAAATAAAAACATGCTTAAATACCTTAACATTTCATTTAACTTAAAATTCGAATCGACTGATATATAGTCATGACCTTTTCTTTGCCTATGGGTCTGCTAATTTGCATTACACATAGTCTTTTGAGTGAAAATCATATCTGAAATGCATTTTCCACTTTTCTAGCTTGTTTCTTTAAAACAAGAATATAGGGAAGCAGTTAAGATACAAAGAAATTTGAGTGCAAAGTTTTTCTGTCATTAGTTCTCAACTAGAGGTGGTACTGCCATCTAGAAATCTCTGGATGGTTTTTGAAAGTTGTCCATAGGGGTCGAGAGCAGTATGCATTTACCATGTAGGGTCCAGGGATTGTAAGTGTTTTACACTGTATGGGACATTCCTGGACAATGAAGAATTGTCTGCCCCAGAATACCATGGCAGCTCCTTTGAGAAACAGCAATGTTTTCTCATTGTCCTAGATTTTCCCCCATCGTTTATAGTTTTCTTGCCAGTGTCTATTTTGAAAACTGCTTTTTAAAACGATTCATTTACTTCAAGTCTTTCCAAAAGTACAGCTTTAGTTCATAGAAATAACCACTCATTTTTTCCATACTCACATTTTTTGGCCTACATGCTGTTATATAAGCACATTTTGGAACAACGATAACCACCTCTCTGTGGAATACAATACCAGTGCGTGGAGTAACATACACAGGCACACGCTGAGGACAAGTAACCGAGAAAGTCCAGTGCTGGGGGGAGCAGGAGTGCCAAAGAAGTAAAGTTTTTGTTCTTGTTTTTAAATTGAAGGGCATTGTCAGGTGTGACAGATAAGATTTATAAGAAACGAACTGAGAAATGTTCATTGGATTTTCCAGGTAGGGTGCTTGCTGACTTTAGCAAGATTGGTATAATAAGCAGAGTAGTCGTCATGAAACAGACTGTGTAGATTCAGGCCTGAGCGGTGAGAACAAACAAAGGTTTAGAGGAGTTGATGTCTTTGTTGTCAAGAAATTTACAAGAGAAAGCACACTCGTGTCTTAGTCCCTGGTGGCTGCTCTAAGAACACCAGCAGCGGATGGCTTCTAAACAGCAGACAAGTCTTGCCCACAGAGCCAGGGCTGAAGGTCCGAGATCGGGTGCCACCGTGGTCCCATGAGGGCCCTCCTCTAGGTCACAGACTTTTTGTCCAGTCCTCACATGGGGGAGTCTCTTTTATAAGGTGTTGATCCCATTTACGAGGGTGCCACCCAGTGAGGCAGAGACTATTTTTTCAAGCTAGGAAATTAATATTAAAAATTGGTCTGGTATTACATTAATTAAAAACCTTAACTCCAGCTACATGTCATTATTAATAAAACTAAATCAAAAACTAAAAACTACATAGAAATGCTCATATAAAGGGATGGAGGAAAAGAACAGGTAGCTATCAGGCTGAAATTGTTGATATTCAGCTGTTTTACTCAAAACAATTGTAACTTCATATGATGCAACTAATAATAACAACAAAGCACTAGACACTAATGGAACAATTTTAATATCAGACTTTTGAGGCAAGAGCAGTACTAAAGATAAAGAGAGATTCAAGAACAATCAATCAAGAAGATTAATTAATGATCTTGAACAGCTTCCTTATAATCTCGAAATATGTATAGCAAAAACTATACCAAGGAGAAATGGATAAATCTATGATAGAGGTACTTAAAATTTCACCATCATAAGTTATTAGACAAAAAAGTAATATGGAGAAAATTTGAAGAACGAAATAAACATAGAACCCTATTCAACAAATAGTAATATATATTCTTTTAAAATACATATGGAATCTCTTCCTAAATGTACCGTGGTGGACCATAAAATAAGTGCCAGCAAATGCCAATGAACTTATATCATGCCAACCCCATTTTCTGACAACGGTGTAATAAATTTAGAACTCAACCAAAGCGACATGACAGGATGGGGGGGATGAACAACGAGGCCTGGGGCTGTGCCCAACATTGGGACTCTAACAGGAGAGGCTCTTGTATGAATCTAGAACTTTTCCAGAGGACTTCATCCTCAAATTCAGGGAGACCTAGAAATGAACCCTAGCACAGACCTGTGGTGAATCATCTACCATCTGTGGGTTGTGAAATCAATTATATGGTTACCATCAGAAATGGTATTTCTGAATATCAAGTATAGTGATGCTTCGTGTAACTTTTGTTTGGATTGTCGTGTCGTAGTGTGTCATTGTATATGAATATGTATGTGAATGTATTTGGTTGCATTGTAATTTTTTACCATCATTCAGCCATAGTAAAAAAAAAAAAAAAAAGAAAGCTGCTGCTTTGGAGGAACCGTGCTGTGTGTGCAGGAAGAGCCGTGAGCTGCCGCGTGTGTCAGCATTATTTAGAATAGCCACGGCTGGAAGCAGCCTGGCACTCTATCAGTAGTGGATAGGGTAAATAAATATTTTTATCCAAGGCAACATTATTCATCAGGTAAAATGAGATAATGTCATCTACCATTAACACAGATAAATCACGCAATTAACATCAAGTGGCAGGAACAAGTTGCAGAGTGAGAAGTAAGCAAAATTGAGTTTATGTTTTAGAAAACAATAATATAACATGGTGTTCAGTAAAGAGAGACACCAGCCTCTGTATAGCAACTACTGCAGACAGAGGATGGGAGTGGGGTGAAGTCCAGGTTCCAAAGGATGGGACAAGCTCTCCAGCTTCGTGGTGCGTGCGCAGGCAGGCGAGCATTTCCTTTACAAAAACTGTAGGTGAATATGACAGAATGGTAATGGGCGGGTGCTGGGTACTTGGGTATCGATTACGTTATTTCCTGCACTTTTCTGGTGTTTGTAATACTTGATGTTTTAAAAAATGGCATCATGCTGTAAGTAGACAACTGTTGTAGTTTTCTTAGAGAAGGAATCTTACGGGGGTGAAGAAAGTCAGAAGCACATATTCGGGTGTATTTTTTAGAGGACCACATTTAGTATGTTATTATGGTGCCTTTAAATATGTGAAGGCTCTGCAGTTACATGAGTACAGTACAAAAGATGAAAAGAAAGCAGTATATGAAAGGAATTAAATATAAAATCCTAAATACGAGAATGTTTTCTTTAGTACATAAAAGAGAAAATGCATTACATCAAAAGGGGGAATACAGTGATTCAGTACTCAGGAAAAAATACTTATTAAAATAGAAGCCCTGATGAAAAAAGAAAAAAGTTCTCTGAGCATTGTAGTCAGGGAGAGTGAACTGCCACCCGCTGATTAAAACTTGAAGCTAAACATTATATTATATTATTAAAATTGTAATTTGTTGCTTGCCTTGGGGCAATAAAAATATATATATAATGTATCTATCATTTTGTCATTCATATTTTTTGGTTTTACTTAGCTGGTCACCTGACTTTTGAATGCCGCAATTTTCTCCGAGTAGACCCCAAAAGGGACATAGTTTTGGATGTCAGCAGTACGAGCAGTGAGGAGAGTGATGAAGAGAATGAGGAACTGAATAAATTGCAGGCATTACAAGAAAAAAGTAAGCGGTGCTTTTTTCCTCTTCATCCTCTCAAAGTGTTCCTAAATGTTCTACTATGTCGTGTTCATCTGTCTTTCTGTTGTATTTATCAGTAAGACATCTTTTCTGTTTTATGTAAGGACTCCTGCATAGGCAAGGAAATAGGCTTTGAACATTGTAAGTAAATTGCCCAAAATGAAACTGCTGGTCAGTTACAGGACCACAGGCAAGTCTGTTTTTACTCCAGACCCAGGTTTTGTTGCTGTTCCATCACACTATGATATGTCCCATGGGGGAAAAGTGTGATTTAACACTTGGTTTCTAGCCCTGTTTGGCCATTTTTTAGCATGTGACTTTCCGCAAGTCACTTTACCACTCGAAACCTCAGTTTCCTTGCAGAACAACACAGGAGACTGGGTTGTTAAATCGCACTGATCCAAATCAGAGATCTCAGCCAGTATCCGGCTTTACTGAGAATATAGGTGTATAAGTGACCACGAGGCACAGGCAAAGCAGCAGGGTTCTGGGATGGCCAGTGCAGCTCCCTGGGTGTTTCCTACTTCGAAACCCACTCCAGCCAGAATTAACACAAGAAGTTTCCACAGTACTTACACAAAAGAAGTCACTTTAATCATAAAACATCTCCATTTTGCCTGGATAATTACATTTTCCAGGGAGCCATGCCCATAAATCTGTCCATTCCAGGATTGTTAACCGTAAGCAATCTTAGACGAACTAGGTACCTTCTGCTGTAAGCAGTCTGTAAACAAGGATTCTCTTGCCCACGTCTTGATCATGGACTTCTAGCTTTCAGAACTGTGAGAAAATAAATTTCGCTGCCCTCTTCCCTCCCAAAAAGGCTTCTGTAGCCAGCAGATACCATGTATTTGTTTCCAGGAGGTAACAAATTAGCGCTTGTATAAAAAAATTCCTTTCCTAGGAGCCTCTTCCTCTCCCTCCCCAAGGAAAAGAGATTACAGACCTGTTTAACCATTTCTTTCCCATCTTGTGTGTAAAATGGCCTATCTTTGCAGTGAGGTTTTAGGGATTAAATGTGAGGTTGTCTGTGGAAATACTTTGTAAACTACAAAATGTCACATGATAGGTGTCACACAAAAGCAAAATACACTATCTGAATATGGGTTTAGGCATGGGATGAGAGAGATGCAGGAAGTTTAAACTCATTTAGGTCAGCAGATAACAATAAACACTTTAGAAATTTGTAAGCTTTCCCTGTTCTATCTGGTGAAAGGAAGTGAAGGGGGCAGATGTCAGGATACCAGGAGAGTGAGAGGGCAGAGAGGACAAACACAGGTCCCCTGCGTGTGTGTGCATGGCTCCAGGGTGAGGACATCCCTCCTGTAACATCCCCGAAATGAGAGTAGAAGATTTTTTTTGAAGACATAAACTGACAAAGGCAAAGAAAATGGGATAGGAAGCAATAGTGACAGAGTTTCACTGGAATGCTGGTCTTTTAGTGATAACGGACTGCATACTTGAGAAAGATACATCCTTTAACAGTGAAACAGAAGAAATCTGAGCAGTTACCTGATAGGCACTTTGAAACCTCCTAAAGATTTGATAATGAGTATCCTTAGATACCTTTGTAATTGAGGAATTATGAAAGACTAAAAACAGAGGGATTGGTTGAAAAATCTGTAGTAGTTAGATGCCCAGTTCCTTCCTCTTACTCTGAAGCCAGGTGACCTCCCCATCGATTACTATCAGCTCAATTTTCCAGACAGGGTGAGACAAAGGCTCCTTAAATAGGGACGTGCCAAACACAGGCGAGCCCGCAGTAGGTTAGGAGTACACGCAGAATGGTGAGACCCTTTTGGCGGTCTCCACTGTTTGGTTCCCAGACACGTATCACCTAGGACTGAGATTTGAAATTCACCTCTGGGGACTCTGACTCATCTAAGAAGAAGGTAATAAAGATATTGACGTCAAGATTCTTCGAGAACATGGCCTGGCCAGATTTCTGGTGAAGTCCAGATTTCCAGACTCTGCTTGCTGAAAGCTTCTGGTCGTCTTTTTGACAACGAAGGAGCACTGAGTTTCTGAGGAAAGACTCTAGCCTGAAATACAAATGCCAAATCCGACAAATGAAAAAAATCAACTTGAAGATTGTAGTCGGTGAAGGGATAGGAAAACCTAAGAGAAGTAATTAATATCCAGTTTTATGGAAGGATAAGGTACAGCAGCCATAAAACATGAATAAGGTACTATAAAAAGAACACAAAAAAACCAAAAGAACTTTTAGAAATTCAAAAGAAACAGACATAAAAATGTGATAAAGATGAAAAATCTTAGCAAAACAAGAGAAAAAGGTAAGACAATTGAAGGATCGGTTTAGGAAATAATTCTTTCAAATGAGTCACAAAAAGAGAAAACAGAAAATATTTCCAAGAACTAAAGGACATTAGTTTCCAGATGAAAAGATTCAGCAAGTACCAAGCACAGTATTAAAAATAGATCCACACAAAGGCACAAAATCATGAAACTCCATACCATAGGAAACAAGGAGAACATAATTCAAACTTGCCAGAGCCAAGGTTAAGACAGGTCGTAGGTAAAGTCAGGAGCTGGAATAGCTTTGTATTCTCTAAAGCTGTACTTGTAAGCTAGTAGGTGTGACTAATGCTTTCAGATTTTTGAAGGAAACTTATATCCAAGTTAGAATGATACACCCAACCAAATTATCCAAGTTTCAGAAAATTTACCTCTCACATACCCTTATTCCAGAGGTTTCCTACAGAAGTCAGGGAGTAGACCCAAAAAGGAAGTCATGGGCCATAGGAAATGAAAGTGATGAGAAGGGAATGCCTAGGGTGCTGGTGAAGGGGGATCCCCGGCTAGTAAAGTGAGCAGCCAAACCGCATGGAGTGGAACTGAAGTTTCCAGGAGAGAAAGCCCAAGCCTGTCCTTTCCACAAGGGCACCTTCTATCCCATCCGTCTAAACTGCCCTGGCCATCATAAACAAAGCAATAAACAACAAATATTGGAGAGGGTGTGGGGAAAAGGGGACTCTGGTCCACTGTTGGTGGGATTGCAGACTGGTACAACCATTATGGAAAACAGTATGGAATTTTCTCAGAAAACTAAAATTGGACTTGCCTTTTGACCCAGCAGTTCCACTGCTAGGATTGTATCCTAAGAACCCTAAAACACCAATCCCAAAGCACATATGCACCCCAATGTTCATAGCAGCACAATTTACAATAGCCAAGAGTTGGAAGCAACCTAGGTGCCCATCAGTAAATGAGTTGATCAAAAAAGTATGGTACATATACACAATGGAATTCTATGCTGCAGAAAGAAAGAAGGAGCTCCTACCTTTTGCAACATCGTGGATGGAACTGGAAAGCATTATGCTGAGTGAAATAAGCCAGGTGTTGAAGGACAAATACCATATGATCTCACCTTTAACAGGAAGCTAAACAGCAAAACAAACAAGCAAGCAAAATATAACCAAAGACACTGAAATAGAGAACAGGCTGACAGTGACCAGAGGGGAGAGGGGAGGGAATTTCAGGGGAAATAAGGGAGGGATTTAGAGGAACCTATATAAAGGATACATGGACAACAACTGAGAAGGGTGGAAATGGGAGGGGGCGGAGCACAGGAGGTAGGATGGGATGGGAGTAATAGACAGAACACTACTTGAAAAATAATTAAATAAAAATTTTGGGGGAAAAAAAGAAGTACAAATAGGTGGTTATAGAATAGCCTTGGGATATAAAGTGCAGCGTGGGAAATGGAGTAGCCAAAGAACTTACATGAATGACCCATGGACATGAAGAATGGTGGGGGTATTGCCTAAGGTAGTAGGGGTTGCTGAGTAAAAGGGGGCAAAGGGGGAAAAATCAGGACAACTGTAATAGCATAATCAATAAAATATAATTTTTATAACAAATTAAAAAAATAAACTGCCCTGGTTTTTAAAAAATTAATGCGCAGAATTTTTGAATTGGGAGGGATCTTAGAGAACACATAGTTTAAATACCCAGTTTTAAAAAGAAGAAAAGGAAGACAGGTAACCTCTCCAAATCAGTACCAAGATCTAGGTGTCTTGACTCCTAGTCCTCTGGTGTTTTCAATATAACATGCAGTTGCTGACATTCAAGATCATCCATCTGTCTGTTCTTACCTTTATATTTTCCTTATCATGTCAGTCTTGAAGGGTAAAGTACACTCCCATCCTGAGTAGTGGAGTGGTCTATTCTAGAGGTGATTTTTCAATCAGAAGACCTGGGACAAACTCACCCTGGGAGGAAGGGGAAGGGGTAAACATATAAACTCCAGAATAAGTAGTTGATAACCTTCCTTATTAGAATCAGCTTTCCTCTAACTTGACATTGAGAATGACAGACTCCATCTAACATTTTTTTCTTCTTAAAAGGATATGCTCGTGCATAGTCAATTAAAGGCTCAGGACTTGTTTCCAAGTCTTATGACTCTGACCCAGCACAGTGCTCCTTCAGTATATCATGCAGATTCCAATAATAAAGTTTTATAAGAGGGATGCTGCTTTCTTTCATGGTCACCTTAATGCAAACCCGGTGACCCACCCCTACCCAAATAAACAATAGGTTGGTTCCTGAGTAGTTGGAGGAAGAGAATGTAAAGGTTGTATTCTTAGTTCCATTGATAACTTTCTGATATTGCTCAGATCACTAAAGGGATGAGGGTAAAACACTGACATTGAGTGTAAGTTCTCATCCTGCGTCTTTCAGATAGTCCTGGAAGTTCTTCGAATCCTTCCTTTGGTCCTTGGAGGTAGAGAACTCTTGTAAAAACTATCTTGTATATGGTTAAGGTTTTTTGTTTCTTTGTTTTAATGACAAAATAAAAATAGAGTGAAGAGAAAGCAAAGAATTCTTAGCATGCTGATGTGAATAGTTGTTCTGCTGTTATGAAATAGAATCATGAAAAGGAAGGGAGGGAAATGCCACCACAAAAACAATACTCAAAGTTTATTTTTGTGGAAGTTCTGTTTTCTGTTTTGCCCCATATATATATATATTTGCTTCTATTATATTGCTTATTTCCCAATGCATTTCATAGTATCTTCCATTTAAAGATTTAAAAGTTGTAATATCTTTCATTTAAACCAAACAAAAGTCTACATCACAAACACCAATTTTTCGTGAAAACTAGAGCACTGAGAGCAGGACTCGACGTGGATGGGAGCAAGTACTGTTGTCCTGTTACACTCTGACCACCTGGGCCCACACCTCCTTAGCACATGCTGTCTGTCGCTGGGGCTGCGGGCAGGGAGCTGCCCCTCAGTCAGCACACGGCAGGGGTCCTGAGTCTGCACTCACTCACTGCTGTGCACGAAGGTCCTCAGGAACCCTGCTAAGGTTCCATGCTGTGTTTTGAACTTCCTGAGGAAACTTTGAAATTGTGCATGGTAGTAGCAAATAGCTAAAGACCCGTTTATGTTGGATATGCATAAATTTTGGTATTTACAAAGAAGCCAAGAAATTCAAGAATGTGGATTTTTAAATTAATCAGCAATTTGCCTGGCATTTGAAGATAGTCCTGTCCTCATATTTCATCCCTTAATATTTTACAGTATTCTTTTTGTTTAGTCTGGAAAAGAAATCTTGTATTTTGATGACATTAGGATTTTTTGGTCTAGTTTGGTTTTCTTGGCTTGTTTGGTTTAAGAGAATTTTATGCTAAATTTATAATTGATGCTATTTAAAGATTGTTGACACAGAAAATTGCGTAGGAGAAAATACCGAAATCAGGTAGTTTCATGTTGCTATAATTGTCTCTCTCCTTCCATTTTGTAACTGCTGGAGTCAAATTCAAATGAATGACCTGTAATAGTGGTCTCAGACTTTATGAAGATAAGGCTTAAATGAATTCACACAATGATTGGAGTAAAGCCTATTTATGGCTCAAAGTATACTTTTTTAAAGACAGCTATTTGCTAAGTAGTTGGAAGATGCAAGAGGGAATTAGAAATTTAGATTAATGGACCCAGGTTTGAAACTGCCTACACAGCTATTTAAAAGTAGCTGGAGTAGCTACAAGCCTGGTGACAGGTTTGCAAACAAAGATATAGTAGCTGAGCCTGCTTG
The DNA here is from genome assembly GCF_014824575.4 of Sturnira hondurensis. NCBI lineage: Eukaryota > Metazoa > Chordata > Mammalia > Chiroptera > Phyllostomidae > Sturnira > Sturnira hondurensis. The sequence continues at coordinate 3,675,397 of NW_028087015.1, forward strand.
TACTATTAGGACAGATCTTCCATTCTACCCCCAAATCTCTGTGTAAGCGCTGGATCCTAACCTCCAGCACCTGTCTGTTGCATAAGAGACCACCACCACTCTTGCTGATCATTACAAAATTTAAGGCTAAAGTACATGGCACCCTCTTGTCTTCTAATTTGTACTTATAAGGCTAGTTGTATCCTTTTCCAAGAAATTATTATTTTGCAGAAACTCATTCTGTTTCCTGCTATGCCCATGTACATTTTAACATCCTGTCTCAGAAAGAACCTTGAAGAATAGAGGTCGGGTAGTTTTCAGAGCTGTAGTGTAGAAGCACTGAACTCTCTAAAACCAACTGTTGTCTCCGGGGCTTGCATCTTGTCTCCGGGGCTTGCATTCTCTTACCCTATTGTCAGTACTGCTAGCTCCTAAGGGTGCATGGCTCAGAACAAGTATTTCTTCAAGTCTAGAATTATTTTGTTTTTATTAGAACTAATTTCTCTATGTAATCTTTTTCCCCAACATTTTTTATTGTTGTTCAAGTACAGTTGTCTGCATTTTCCCCCCACAACTTTCCCCAACCCCAGCCATCCCCAATTCCCACCCTTGATCCTACCCTCTTTGGTTTTGTCCTTGTGTCCTATATAGTTTTTCCTGAAAACCCTTTTACCTTCCCCCCCCCATTATCCCCTCCTCCTCCCCTCTGGTTATTGTCAGTTTGTTCTTAATTTCAATGTCTCTGGTTATATTTTGCTTGCTTGTTTTGTTGATTACTCATCTCTATGTAATCTTATCTGTAACTCCTTATTCATCATCCCTAAATGGACAAGGAAATGATCCCCATAGCTACTGTTTACTTTGCTTAGTTTCTCACAATCTTTTATCTTTTTAACATGTTTGCAATTAGTCATTCTGAATTTATTATAGCTTCCAAAAAAAAGACAACTATTCAAGAGACAGCTACAGTAAATATTTTAAAGATTTTATGTCTTTATTTTTAGAGAGTGGGGAAGGGAGGGAGAAAGAGAGAGAAACATCAATGTGTGATTGCCTCTCACACGCCCCCTACTGGGGTCCTGGCCCATAACCCAGGCATGTGCCCTGACTGGAAATCAAACCTGTGACTCTATGCTTTGCAGTCCAGTGCTCAGTCCACTGAACCACATCTGCCAGGGCTAAAGTACCTATTTTAATGTCGGATCAAGTACAAAGAATAGTACTATGGATAAAGAGGGTTTTTTCCATGATGATAGAAGTGTCAGTTAACCAAGAGGACATATAAATACTAAGTGTTTACACGCCTAAAAACAAAATTCAAAATTTATGAAGCAAACCCCTGATAGAACTACCAGGGAAAATTTTCGTGGATACACAAATTTACAATTATAGTTGGAAGTTTCCACACACATCTCTCGATAATTGATAGAACAAATATACATTATATCAGAAAAGATATAGAAGACTTGAATAACATTGTAAACCAATCCAACATATTTAGCAATTATAGAACACCTCACCAAACAACAAAATGTACATTTTTTTCAAGTACATGCAGAACATCTACCAAGATGGACCTAATTCTGTGCTGTAATTCAAGTCTCAAGAAATTTTAATGGTTCTAGTTATTCAGAGTATATTCTCTATCCACAAAAAAGTTAAATTAAAAATCAGTAAGATAACTTCCTAGAAATTTTCCAAATATTTGTAATTTAACACACTTCTAAATAACCCTGGGTCAAAGAAAAAAAAAGAAAACAAAAGGAAGTTAGAAAATATTTTGAACTGGATGAGAATAAAACCATAACACAGCATTTATGGAAGGCCCTAAAGCACCACGTACAGGCAGACTCACAGTACTAAATGCCTGTATCAGAAAAGACGAAATGTCTCAAAGTCATGGCTTTCAGCTTCTACTATAACACACAAAAAGAAGAAGAGTAAATGACACCCAAAGTGGGCAGAAGAAAGGAAATAATAGAAGTGAAATAACAAGATGGAAAACAGAAAAATAGAAAAAAGTCAATGAAACCAAAAGCTATTTTTTTAAAAAAAATCTGTAAAATTGAAAATTTGTTATTCAAACATCAGATTTTAAAAAGTCATTAATTATCGATATCAGAAATTTAAAAAGTGACAATACGACAGAGTACACAGATACTGAAATAAGGTAATGTTATAAACGACCTAGTGCCAGTCAATTCAACAGCTTAGATAAAATGGACGTGGGAAAGACGCAGAGTGCCAAAACCTTCAAAAAGAAAAAAAGGAAAAAATGGCCTGCATTTTATTAAAGAAGTTAAATGTTCAGTTTAGAAACGTCCATAGCTGATTGGCTTCTTTCATGAACTTTCCCAAATATTTAAAGGGAGAAATAATACCATTTCTGCATAAAATCTTACCCAAATTAAATAGGAAGGAATAGTTTTCAACTCAGTTTTTAAAACCAGCAGTACCCTGATAAAACTGTATTTTATCTACAAGAAAACTAGACTCACATAAATATAGGTACAAAGAGAATTTTAAGCAGTTAAAATGATTTTAGCAAATCAAGTCCATTAATATGTAAACATGATAACTATGTTTTGACCAAGTATAGTGTATCCCAGGATATGAGATTTTATTTCACATTCAAAAATCAGTCAATGTAATTTTCCATTTTAACAGACTAAAAACTCCTATATGATAATTATAATATTTTAAGAAATTATTTGAGGAAGTCCAGTTTCCATTTCTGATAGAAATTGTCAGCAAACTAGGGATTTTCATCAACCTAATAAAGGATGTTTATTTTTTTAAAAACTGACAAAATCAAGCATTTTCAGAATGGTGTGGCCGTAGACAAAAGAGAAAAAAATATAGGACTTTATGTAGCAAAGTTTGTATAAGTGATTGTATGTGTGCATTTGGTTATATAGGGAGAAAGAAAGCCTAGAAGAATGCACACCAAATTGTGTGCAAAAAAAAAGTAAGTTAGAGAACAGTGTGGACCCTCTCCTTCCAGGACACCAATCACATAAATAGTATCTGCTGTTATCATCCTGTGACCCTAGAATCCTGATCCTAGGATCCCATGACCCCAATTTTGTGTGGAAAAGAAAATTAAAAAACTGTACTTGATTGTATAGTTTTGTTTTTTAAGGCTCGGAATGGTACCCAATCAAAAATTGATTTGCTACAGGAATTAACATTAAAGTACTAGAATTTTTTTACTCAGTGTACTTATTAGTATTTGAAATTTTCATAAAAAGCATATAATAAAAATAGTCAATGGATCTTGAAGGCATTATGCTAAATGAAATAAGTCAGAAAAATACAAATACCATATGATGTCACTTGTATGTGTGATCTAAAGGGAAAAAAAGCAAAATGTTAAGCTCATAGATACTGAGCACAGATGGATGGTTGCCGGAGGCAGGGTTGGGGGTAGAGGTAAGATGGGTGAAGGGGTCAGAAGGTACAAACTTCCCGTTGTGAAATAAATAAGTAATGGCAATGTAATGTGCAACATGGTGGTTATAGTTAATATTACTGTATTGTATATTTGAAAGCTTATAAGGTAGATCTTAAATGTTTTTTTATCAAAAGAACTATTTTTGTAAGTATTTATGGTGACAGACGTAAAGTAGATTTATTGTAGTGATCATTTTGCTATAATTTCAGATATTGAATTAGTATCTTGTACACCTAATGCTAATATCACATTATATGTCAGTTATACTTCAGTTTTTAAAAAATCAAGAAAGGGAAAATTGATACAAGGAATGTCTAATATCCTAACCAGTGAAAATCATCAACCAAAATCAAAAAATGTAAACATATCTGTACATAGACCTATGGTGACCTAATTCTTTCCCATCAATACAGGAATAAATGAAGAGGAGGAGAAGAAAAAAGAAAAAAGCAAAGAGAAAACCAAGTTGAAAAAAAAAAGGAAAAGGTATTACTTTAAACATCATTTTTTAAAAATCAGGACTGTGACTCTAGGATGGATTACATTGTTTCCCGTGTAGTCCAGTTTAACACTCTTTTCCTCAATTGGAGTTGGATGCTTAAGTGTTTCAGTAAAATAACAGAAGTCCTTCTTTTCAGGAATCAAAATAAAATCAACATTTAGTCACTTTAAATTTTCTTTTTGGAGCAAATCAAGAATAAATAAATAACACCCCTGCCTTTTATATATTCTAGAATTTTAAGTTTCAGAACATCAGTGAATCTTTTCATGGGATATATGTCTAAATTCTTTGCATACATATTTGTCTTCATCTGTATGAAGTTGGAGCTTAAATATTTGTGTTCGCAAAATAGTATTTATTGCCTTATCTAAAAAATTAATTGGTTAATAAGATTTATATACTCACATGTCACACTAAAAATTCCTTCAGGTCTTTCAAAACCTTCATCAGCTACCTGTAAATTTATATATCAACTCTTTTAACAATTAACTGCTTAAATAAATAGATCAAGAGAATTAATGAGCAACACTTATCATGGTTAATGAGTGCAGTTTCATTCATACTAGAGCAAACATATTCATAGAGACATTATTTACCGCATTTATGGCATTTGGCAGTGCCAATTTGGCTTTGGGGGGTAGATTCTACAAATCAGGTGTTGTCACTTTATAGTTTCTATAGAGCATTTAATATATATATTTTAACACCTCAGCTATTTTATAAATTAGAAGTTAGTTTGCTTTTCAAGTTCTAGGAGTTAAATAATAATCTTTAATAGAAAAACTAATAGGAAAGTAGACTCAGTGTATTGTGTGGTCTGACTAGTAAATTGTTGAATTACTAGCATTCCCACCGCAAGGTAGATTACTTATAGGAAAAGTTAGATTATCTCTTCTTTCAGACCTAATATACTTGTTTTATAGTAACAGATTACTTATTCTAGCTTTTCTCTTTTGGGCCTACAAACCTCAGACAGAGCCTGAAATTATATGAACTTTTCCAGGCACACTTAACAGAGGTAATACCACCTAATAGAGTTACTGTACCGAAGTCTAATGTATTGCCTTAAAAATGAGAATCCAGAACCAAAAATCCAAAGGAAAAAAGTTGTATAGGCAGAAAAGCAGCTCTAGTCAGAATCCAAAGGTCATACAAGATCTTTAAAACAGGAAAACAAAGAAGAGAATAATAGAGACAAAGTAGAGAGGGAGACTGCATTAAAAATAAGCTTCTGAAATGGCCCAGAGTCTTGGGTGAGTAGACAAGGAGGAGAAGGGAGTGCAGCCTCCCAGAGATGGGGAGCCTCGGGGTCCCTGAGTACGGAAGGCAGCGGTGGAGGAGCCCACCCCAGTCCCAACCCTGCAGGCTCACGGGTTTGCCTTTTCTGCCCTTTGTGTCTACCTCAGATTTTTGTAGTTGGGGTTTTAACATCTGATGTCTAGATCGCTGAACTAGCTCTTCAGATGCCTATTTCAGTTTAAACTAACTTGGTCTCTGTCTTGTCACACATATTTGGGGTTTGTGTACGGGTAGGTTGTTACACATTTCATATAAAGTCTGAAGAGAGAACTTTTCTGGTTATTTTTGTTTTTTATTCTTTTTTTAATATTAGAGGAAGGACTTCTACAGTTTTTCATTCTCAATTTAGTATTACAGTAAAATTTAAAAAGTTTAATGACAAATCGTCCTCATTCATCTATACAGAAGATTCATTGAAAAGTATCTTTTCTGCAATGAGTGAAAATTGTTTTGAGATGAAAGTGTTCATCTCTATCACTCGGCATCTGGAGGAATCAAGTACTTTAACTTGAAAATCAAAATAATGAACAAAAGTACTTTTATTTTACTAATTCTCAGCTTTTATTCATGTATACAGAGGTACATACTTATAACCCTTTTTATAAATATAATTGCATCATTCTGTGACTCTTTTAAGAGAGTATGCCAGTGATTTTCAATCAGTGTGCCACAGAATTTTTACAACGTGCAATACCTGACTCAGTCAGGGCCACGGACCTCTTTTCCCTCAAATTGACCAAAAAAATGACAATAGCCAACACAATAGCTGTCCAGTATGAACAAATTAAAATCATACCTATTTTTGTCAGAACAGCAAAAATAATACATTTTGGTGTGCCACACAATTTTAGTAATTAGTGTATGTGTTCCACGAGATGAAAAAGGTTGGAATTGCTGGAATATGCTAACAAGTTACTGCATATACAAGTGAATTGTGTGTATAATGAGGCTTGGTAAATGGAACTTTGTTTGCTTAACAAGGTTTTGAAGGGTATGAAAGATGAAAATGTGAAATCAGAAAAATAATTTTCATTCTCACCAAAATTAAAAATTATGTAACTCTAACTGCATAACTTATATAGCAAGAGTTGAGCAGAATAGAGATGCCTGTTTTGTCAGTTTCTGTGACCAAGTAGCAAATTCTCTTAAATTCAGCATTTTAATAGAATACAAGTATACAAAGCACATTTTGAGTTTCTTTGTTTATACCCCAACCTTGCTCCAAGAAGGATTTAAGGCAGATTCAATCTGTTTAAATTTACCTATCAGCTATAAATGCAGTCATCAGTCAGTATATATTACTGCCCGTAGGTCTTACTCATCAAGTTCTGCTGAAGAGGATACTTCGAAACAAAAGAAACAAAAATATCAGAAGAAAGAAAAGAAAAAAGAAAAAAAGAGCAAGTCCAAAAAGGGGAAACATCACAAAAAGGAAAAAAAGAAGAGAAAAAAGGAAAAGCGTTCTTCCACCCCTACTGCTTCTGAAATCTCCAGAAAGTGACTGGGACTGTGGCTCAAGCCATTACATTTAAATGTTGGTTTTGAAAGTCATTTCACCTTTCTTGGAATTTGCTATATAATTTTGCTTTCTAATAAATCACAGGCTTATCCAGATAAACACTTTTTTTCATATATAGGACCATTGTCTTCTGGCAATATATTTTTGATGTACTGTGATTATAAAGTATTGAATTAGTCTTACTACTTGATAGCCATGCTACGAGTATGGTTATATATAGATGCAAAACACATCGATTTTGGTATTTGTGTCTCCATGTTTGACTAGTGTTTTTTACTTCATAAGTTGATTGTAAATGGCTTTACTACAGTCTACACAGGTAATCTACCTGGCTGTCAGTGAGTATTCCTGAATCAAGTGTCTACCTCCCAGTGGTACAGCGAGGTAGGGGACAATGCTTCCCTCTTGACACTCATAAACTGAATAGAGGTAGGGGACAATGCTTCCCTCTTGACACTCATAAACTGAATAGATTTTTATATCCTATGATAATGTAAGATAATAATATTCTTCACTTGTTTTTTAATCTCTGGCTTTTTTTTAACATCATAGAAGATGAAGCTGATTTATTGATCTTGACAAGGACTTTTTAAATGAATGGTATCAACAGGAAGAGGATAATGAAAATATAACAAAGTTTCATTGTTTTATGACATGCAGCTAGTACCTGCCTCCTTTGTTTTTGTAACTATTAAAATATTTCTTCCTGTTTAAAAAGACAAATCTAGTTCAGCCTATTAGTAAGTCTCATAGAGATAATGTTGTGGTGGCAGGGTCTTTAGGATAGTCTCCGGTATTGTTTTACAAATGTGCCATATTGGCACGTCTCAAAGTGATACCTCAAACCCAGAACTTTTTATTGAGAAAGATGACAGCTAAGTATTCATTAGAACTGACTTTTGTTGTATTCAGTATATAAATTTTATGAAGCTTATTTCTATATGAGTAATGTGGAAAATTTTTATAAATGTGAACATATTTATTTGTCTGAAATAATTTGTAGTTTTGAAGCAGATTTCACACTGAATTTATGGTTTCATAAATGACCGGTTTGGAGTGTTTCTCTCTGTTATTTCAGTCATAAACCTCAGGAGCAGTGACAAAAATTTAGGGTTAAGAATTTTATTCTGTACTTTTTAAAACTTAAGAGCCAGGGAGTTGCATCATGAAAGTCTTTATATAACAATGGAAATTTTATATGGGTAAGAATTTGCAAACACATAGTAGATAGAAGTGTGTTTTACATTTTAAAACACAGTGATCATTGTTAGTTACTTTGCTTAATATTCAGGTATCACTTATGCCCATAACTTAAATACTTTTCATTGTAGCAGCACCAGAAGTCAATCCATTATCAGTGCACAGTACCAAAAATGGCAGGTACCTCACTGTGGTGCAGTTACAAATTTTCAAATTGATAACCTACAGACATGGCTTCAGGTGAATTCATTATGGTGAAATCAGGTACGTACACATAACCACACAGGCTAGAAGGGTGTACTCATTCTTTCTTCACCCCACACCCCTCCCTGGCATGACCTCAGTAAGCCTGGGGGAGCCTCATAACTCCATTTAACATATGCTTACCACGCTCAAGTTCAGGGATGCCACATGCGCACCCATCCTGTAGCATTATAGCCATGGGAGCTCTCACACCAATAGCTTTTCCATGGCTAGTTTAGTCACAGGGCCACAGAAGGAAATTGTCTCCTTTAAGTTAGGCACAGTCAGTTGTTTGGAGAGAAACACAGAGCTATTAGGTTTCTAGGTTTTTCTAGGTTATTAAAGGCTTATTTTGCCATTGCTTTATTTTATGTATCTTTGAAATCTGTATTTTCTGAAAATACAGCTCTTTGGCTATCAACATGAAAAAATTAGTAAGATTAACTTTTTAAATGATTGGAAAATGCTGTGTAGAAAGGATGGCCTTATCCCACTGAGTGTGTAACGTGGTTCGATGTGACAGTTTCGTGAGCAGGGTTCATTTAATTATCTGTAAGTTTTGTTTGTGTTAATCGTCAAGGTTACAGTTTGGCTCATTAAGTTTTTTCTGAATGATGACTCAGTGAGTAATGGTTCAGAAGAGTCACATAAAATCCAGCCGCAATTAACTATATCGAGTGCAAAATAAAAGATTTTAATGCTCAATAATTATTTCCTCCCGGAAACAATCTTGGAATTATTCTTAAGTAAACTTTTATCATATGAGAGTAGTTTATGAAATATTTCATCTGAATAAAATAAATTTATTTTACTCAAGTCATTTTCTTCTAAAGTGATATTATTATTATTGGGCTTGGATGCAAATCTCACTAGTATATTTTGGAAAAATTAGTAAAATTTCCTCTCCTGCAGTATGTAGCAGAAGAAAAAATCGATTTAATAGGAAAAATCCCAAAGTCCTGGCTGTTCTCACTACCCATGTGAGAACAGCAAAGTCATTTAGCATCTCTGGGCCTTGGTGTTTTTCATCTATAACATATTGTACCAAATTATCTCCAAGATCACTTCCAGTCCTTAGTATATATGAGTACTGATATTTTAGTAAAATTCAAGTGGTATTCTTCGTTTTAGAAATATTGCAGATACGCAGTCGCAGTGTGTAATAGTAAAGATTGTATGTACTAATACCACTGTTCCACACATTCAACATCCGTAAGCAGATACTTGATATTTGGTTTACATCCTTATCCAACATATATCATTTTCACTAGATGCAGACAGAATTCTTGTTTCGAATTGTGTCTGCAACCGCATTATCTGAACACTCTGAGGCAGCTGCTTTTGGGGCAGTGGGCCTATTCCCCACACACCCCCCTATTTTCTCCATATCATTTGTGAGCTAAAATCTCTTAGATGAATCCCCATGCCTCACACTTAGTACACACCTCTTTGTGGTTCTCTGAGGCCAAACCATCAGTAAGTGAGCAGTAAACAACTGTGTGTGTCTGTGTTTACTGTCACATTATAGAACCCTGTGTCACTTCCAATTAAACTAGGTTGAAGAGTTATGAATAGCGTTCATAAAAATGCCATTGCGTCCTTCAACAAACCTTTATTGAGTGACTAGCTTGGCAAACACTCTGATAAGTACTGGGCATACAGAGATTAAACAGACTCATTTTTTCCCCAGGAGATGTTCATCATTAACTTGTAAGGAGAAAAGGCAGAACCCACCACATCAGTGCAGTAATTGACCCGAACACGGATTTATAGAAACACATGGTGGTATTGTACTTAGACCAGAGAAGTTAGACGAGGCTCCTTAAAGAAAGTAGTACCTAAAATGCATTTTTTAAAAAGATTTAATTTACTTATTTATTTTAGAGAGGGCCAGGGAGGGAGAAAGAGAGGGTGAGAAACAGTGTGAGAGGGAAACATCAACAGGTTGTCTCTCAGACGCGCCCCGACCTGAGACCAAACCCACAACCCAGGCATGTGCTATGACTGGTTATCAAACCTGCAACCTTTTGCTTTTCATAATGACACCCAACCCAATGAGCCATACCTGTCAGAGCTAAAGTGCATTTTGGGTGGGGGTGAGGGTGGCAGCTGTGGCAGATTCTGACAGTGAGTAGCTGTGAATAAAGACAACAATAGAGGCTGGAGGGTGTGTGTGTCCAGAATTAACAAGCAATAAGATTTAGGGGAGGTGAGAGCAGGGAGGGATTGAGCAAAATGGAAAAAGGACTCATGGACATGGACCACGGTGTGGTGATTGCTGGGCCAGGGGGTAAAAGCGGACTAAATGGTAATGAACAAAATATAATAAAGATTAAAAAATAAAATGAATTAAGATTCGAGACTCTCATTTTAGGTTCTCAGGAACAAAAGAGGAGGTCTTAGCTTCTGCGTTAGGGAGTTTGGGTAAACAGTGAGACACCATGAGAGTTTTAAGGAAAGAAATGTCTTAATTGGGGTTTGGTTTAATTCATTTTATAAATCCACAAGTTTTAGAAGGTGAAATTGCTCTCATTAAATGGCCACATAGAAAATAAGTTGAATCTTTTTATCCTATTGCACTCTTGTAGTTCCACTTTTCTAAGATTTGATGATTGCCGAAAATTGCAATGATTTGTCTCCTAAAAATACATAAACCTATTGTATTCTTTATCAGCCCCACTCTCAGAATTACATGCATATGTACATACTTCCAAATGTACTTTGTTTTACATTTTATTTTAGATTATTTTTACTGACAAATTCTGTACTGTGTATTTGTTACAGCCAAATAAATCATTTAAAATACATCTTTCAGTGTATAGACTGTGTTGTAATTTGATAAGGCTTCTTGCTTTTAACATTTGTCTCAATCTATGAAGCACAACTGCTCCAAGGTAACAGAGACTCATACCTGTTGATCCCCTGGGTGAGCCCTGTGGCTCAGGTAACCTCACCACACAGGGAGTGTGCTTCAAGAACTCCACCTGTACTAGTGCTGGGGTTCAGTCTTCCTGAGCAGTTGGCATTCACGATTAGCAGGTTTTTAGGTCAGCTGTAACGCTAATCTCGCTTGTAAAACCTGGGGTCTTCTGACCTCATTTATCTTCTCCCAGCTCCTCTGAAACTAGGCAGTGCCAGAGAATCGGGCTGCATCTCCCAGAGCACAGCCGTGCACAGCTCCGTGTCTGTCCCACAGGTTAGGAGTCTGGAGATCATGAGCATTTTGCTGGACTTAAGACTGAGTTTCCTACTGGTGTCGTTTATGGCCTGTGCCCTTCCCCAGGAGCAGCAAAAGTAGTACTACCAGTGCCTGAACTAAACATAGCCTAGATTTTCACCTGAGACATCTGATGGGTAATATAATGATAAATATCTGGGTATTAAAGATAGCCGATTTTCTGGGATTTTTTTCAAATAGAGCTGGCTACAAGATGAGGAAGTACCACAAATGCTATAGATGCTTCACAAAAAAAATTCTTTGCTTTTGTGACCACTTAAAATGTGATTTTTAAATGGAAATGTTTTAATTTCCAAACTTCCCGTGTACTGTAAGCAATTTTAATACTTAAACATTGACAAAAATGTGCTTTTTTTGAACATGAAATGTAACAGGCAGTAGAATGTTACAACACTGATAATGATCTGGAACTATGATGTCAGCATAGCCCCATGTGGCTATTTACATTAACTAAAAAAAAAATGTATTCAGGTGCTCTGGGCACATTTCAAACAGCTGCATTGTGGGTGGGTAGTGGCTGCCCTGCCAGACTGTGCACGTGAAGAAAGAACATTTCCATCTCAGAAACTTTGACTGTGCAGTGCTCACTTAGAAGATACCCCCAGTGCTCGGCAGAAATTTTGATCACATAATAAAAAGTTTCTATCCCTGAGCTTTGTACACCTGAGAATTATAAAGCATTCCTTTTGTTCCTCTGTCAGACGAGAGAAGCTGCCTTCACCACATTTGAAAAATTAGTCTTCCAACTACAGAAACTTTACACAATAGAGGGATGTGCATGTTCAGCAGAGCCAGCTTAAAAGTAATCCCTTTTTCCTACTACATTCTATTATAAAACCAGATGTGTTCTTAAAGTAGAGTTATACTTTAAAAAATCTTTTCAGATAATTATAATTTACAGAAACTGTAGTTTTATTTCTAGATTTCTAAGTGATACTACTTCATCAGCCTTAGGTGGGACCAGAGAATTTGTTTTATAACTTTCATTGTAGAAATTTCTTAGGAACTTTATCAGTGAAGAATTTTTGTTATGGTTACCCTTTGATTTGCAGAAAATATGTATTTTGCAAATTATATATTGTAGTACATTTTGTTATTGAACGTTAGCTTTTGTAAAAGCAATAGATTGTTAGTGTGTCCAGCAAATCCTCTAAGAAAAGCATGTGTTGATTTCTAAGAGACTTAAGACATAAGGTCATATGATTTTTATCCTTTGTTTTGTTAATGTGGTATATTACATTGATTGATTTGCATAAGTTTTTTGAACCATGTTCATCATTCCACCTAGTTTATAAGACCGTTCTGGAAATCTACCCATCTACCCAATAAATTTAATTGGGGTGACATTGGTTAACAGGGTCATATAGGTTTCAAGTGTACATTTCTGTGATGCATGATCTGTATATTGCATTGTGTGCCCACCACCCAAAGTCAAACCATCTTCCCTCACCATATATTTGGTCCCCTATATCCCTCTCCACTTACCCACCCTGTCTTCCCTCAGGTAACCATCATACTGTTGTCTGTGTCTGTGAGTTTCAGTTTTATATCCCATATCAGTGGAATCCTATGGTTCTTAGCTTTTTCTGACCAATCTATTTCACTTAGCATGATGTTCTCAGGGTCCATCCATGATGTCACAAATAGCAGTATTTCATCTTTTTTATGGCTGAGTAGTATTCTGTTGCATATATGGACCACATCTTTATCCACTCATCTATTGAAGGGCGCTTTGGTTGTCTCCAGGTCTTGGCCACCATGAATAATGCTGCAGTGAACATAGAGATGCATATATCTCTGTGATAAATGGCTTCGAGTTTTTCGGGTAGATACCCTGGAGAGGAATTGCTGAGTCATATGGTAACTCTGCTCTTAATTGTTTGAGAAACGGCCAGGCTGTTTTCCATAGTGACTGGAACAGTCTACCTTCCCACCAGCCGTGAATGAGAGTTCCTTCTTCTCTACATCCTCCCCAGCACTTGTTGTTATTTGTCTTGTTGATAATTGTCATTCGAACAGTTATAAGGTGGTGTATCTCATTGTAGTTTTGACATGCACTTCCCTAACAGCTAGTGAAGTTATTTGTATGTCTTCTTGGGAGAGGTGTCTCTTCAAGTCCTCTGCCCATTTTTAATTGAATTGTTTGTTTGTTTGGTGTTAAGTTGTATGCGTTCTTTACATATTTTGGCTATTAACACAATATATGTGGTTGCCATTATTTGCAATATCATCTTCCATTCCATTGGTTGCTGTTTTGTTTTGTTATCAGCTTCTTTTGCTGTGCAGAAGCTTTACTTTAATATAGTCCTGTTCATTTATTTTTGCCTTTACTTCCCTTGTCTTTCAGGTCAAATTCATAAAATGTTCTCTACAACCAAAATCTGTAGGTTTAGTACCTATGTTTTCTATGTAAGTCATTGTTTCAGATCTTATATTAGGTCTTTGATTCATTTTGAATTAATTTTTGTACATGAGGACAAACTGTGGTCTAGTTTTATTCTTTTGCATGTGGTTTTCCAATTTTCCCAGCAACATTTATTGAAGAGGCTTTCTTTTCTCCATTGTGTGTTTTGGTTCCTTTGTCAAAAATTGTTTGCCCATGTACATGTGGTTTTATTTCTGGGACCTCAGTGCTGTTCCAGTTTGTGTGTCTGATTTTTTTGCCAATACCATGCTGTCTTGATTATCATAGCCCAGTAGTATATTTGAAGTCAATGTCATTGAGATTTTGATGGGGATTGTATTAAATCTGTATACTGTTTTAGGTATTGTAATATGGCCATTTTAACTTTGTTGATTCTTCCAATCCATGAACACAGAATATCTCTCCCATTTTTTCAATCTCTTTTGACAATGTTTTTTTTTTAATTTAACTTTTTTAAAATTTTTAGATTATTTATTTATTTATTTATCTTTAGAGGGGAAGGAGAGAGGGAGAGAAACATCAATGTACGGTTGCTTTTCGTGTGTCTCCTGCTGGGAGTTGGCCTGCAGGGAACCAGCCTGCAACCCAGGCATGTGCCCTGACTGGGAATCGAACCGTGATCCTCTGGTTCGCAGGCTCGTGCTCAATCCACTGAGCTACACCAGCCAGGGCTCTTTTGACAATGTTTTATAGTTTTCAGAATATAGGTCCTTCACATCCTTTTTAAACAATGTTGATTCTTCTAATCCATGAACAGGGACTGTCTTTTCATTTTGTTGTGTCTTTTTCAATCTCTTTTAATAATGCTTTGTAGTTTTCAGTATATAGATCCTTCACATCCTTTGTCAAGTTTATTCCTAGGTATTTTATTCTTTTTGTTGCAATTGCAAAAGGAATTTTTTTATTTCTCTTTCTGAGATTTCACTGTTAGTATATAGGAAAACAGTGATTTTTGTACATTAATATTGTATCATGCAATTTTATGGTATTTGTTTATTGTTTCTAATAGCATTTCAGCAGTCTTTTGGTTTTCTGTATACAGAATAATGTTATCTACAAGAAGTGACACTTCTACTTTTTCCTTCCTGATTTGGATGCCTTTTATTTGTTTCTTTAGCTAGGACTTTCAGAACCGTGTTGAATAAGAGTGGTGAGAGTAGCATCCTTGTCTTCTTCCTGATTTGAGAGGAAAAGTCTTCAGTTTTTTACCACTGAGTATGAGATTAGCTAGAGGTTTGTCATATGTAGCGTTCATTATGTAGAAGTATCTTCCTTGTATAACTATTCTGTTGAGTGTTTTAATTGTAAATGAATGTCATAGCTTAGTAACTTACCACATTCTTTTTCTGCATCTATTGATAGGGCCATGATTTTTATCCTTTGTTTTGTTAATGTGTATATTACACTGATGGATTTTCATAAGTTGAACCATCTTCATTCATCCTGGAATGAATCCCACTGGATTGTGATGTGTTATTTTTTTCATGTATTGTTGTATTTGATTTGCTAGTACTTTGTTTGGAATTTTTGCTTCTGTATTCATCAGAGATACTGGTCTGTAGTTTTCTTGTTTGCATGCTGTCCTTTCCGGGCTTTGGTATCAGAGTTATGTTGGCTTCATAAAATGTGTTAGGAAGTATTACCTCTTCTTCAAGTTTTTTGGTGAAGAATTTGAGAAGGCTAGGCACCAGGCCTTCTAGGAATGTTTGGTAGAATTCACTAGTGAAGCCATCTGGTCCTGAACTTTTATTTTGGGGGAGATTTTTTGATGATTGTTCCAATCTCTTTACTGTTGATTGGCCTATTTAGATTTTCCAGTTCTTCACGATTGAGTCTAGGAAGTTTATATGTTCCTAGGAACTTAGCCAGTTCTTCTAAGTTATGGAATTTGGTGGCATATAGTCTTTCATAGTGTTCTTGTAGGTTCCTTTGTATGTTTCTAATGTCTGTGGTAACTTCTCTTTCATGTCTTACTTTGTTTATATGAGTCTTTTCTCTTTTGCAGTGAGTCTAGTTAGAGGTTTATCAATTTTATTAATTTTTCTCAAAGAACCAGCTCTTGGTTGTATTAATTTTTTGTTCTCTGTTTGATTCATTTCTGCTGTAATTTTTATCATTTCTGCTGTCTGTTGCTTTGTTTTTTGTTCTCAAGTTCTTTAAGATGTAATGTTAGGTTGTTTACTTGAGATTTTGCTTATTTCTTGAGCCAGGCCTGTAATGACATAAACTTCCCTCTTGTTACTGCTTTTGCTGCATCCCAGAAGTGTTGACATGTTGTATTGTCGTTCTCACTTGTCTTCACATGTATTTTGATGTCGCCTTTTATGTATTCTTTGGCCCAGTCATCTCTTAGTAGTGTGTTGTTTAAGCTCCACGTATTTGTGGGTTTCTTTACTTTCTTTTTGCTGCTGATTTCTAATTTCTTATAAAAATAACTGCCTCTAAATACAAAAAAATGATATTCTGGTAAAGTGAAATACATTTCTCATTGTACCTCAATGAGATAGGTTTCCTTGTCTGTGTTATTGACAAATTCTTTAATTTTGCCTGAAGTATTAGCCTAATTTTGTATAACATGCAAACATTTTCATTAGCAAATAAAAGTAAACTTATGCACACTGAAATCTATCAAAACTTAACTGTGCGTTTAATAAAAGGATTGAATGATCAAAAATGCAGCTATGTTTTGTTTTGTGAGTGGCATATTTTTGGAAATTATTATTATGAACTGTATTTGAAATGCACTCTTTATTTTTGTTTTTCCATGTCTCCTTTGAGCTTTTACAACACAAGATTTTTAATACACCGTGTTAATTTGTGTTGTATCCATTGTTTTTTCTTGAATTATATCATCAGCTTCATAGGTTGTTTCATTTATTGAATTTGATGTTGCATTTGAATTGGGAGCTTTGGTTTTCCTATTTGAGCTGCCTGCAAATACACAAAACAAAACAAAATAATTATGTGAAATGGCATAAAATTTGAATTTTTAACATTTTTGCTTACAAATTAAATTTTATAGCAATATGGAAAATATGATGTCCTGAAAACACTATGTGAATAAATGAGAATTGAATCATTTCAAAGTTGTTTTGAGTATTTCCTCCTGAAAATTTAATAAGAAATGTTTACTAACAGAACTAAGGTTTTTATTACCATGCTTGCTTTTCTCCATGCTTCCGTGGAGATAAGTAAGCATTTGATGAGAAGGTCATGATTTCTGAGTTGCTTAATAAAAGTGTGACCGTCCCTATTCATAAAGCAAACAAAACTGTACGGTAGCCAATCACAGTAATTTGCAACACTTTTAAGGCTTCGCCATCATAGTCAATTTAGATGTGATTTTTAAAAGGAACACACTTGTTCCACAATTTCATTCACTCAGTTGTAAGTATAAGTCCAGAATGCACAAGAGTAGAGAACTTTATGGGGGCAAAATAATGTTCTACTTCTGACCACCTAGTCATAATGTTTCAGTCATTTAGTTTGATTTGTAAAAGCTAATTTGTTGAAGGCACAACGTTTTCTGACATGGCAAGTAGCCCTCTGCTCACACAGCAAGTAAAGCTGTTTAAGGGAAATATCGGAGAGGAAGCTGGCATGAAAATTTGATGACCTGGGGAAGTTCCTGACTTATCTGCAAAGCAGACTTTAAAAAACGTTTAGTTCAAATTTAACTACTATTTAAACACTTAAATAACAGGATATATTCTATGTGAGGGCCCTTGATATTATTTTCTTCTTAATAACATTTGTAAAACAGAATATTTGTGGTTTATTTTTCATTTGTTTAGTAGTATTTGTACCCTTTAGTATCACAGCAGATAAAGATAAAAGATCAAAGTTTCGTATTATCTGGGTAGCACTTGTATCTTATGTAAGCATTTCTTTAAACACCTACAATTGGAATATTTTACTGGGACTTTTGGAAATCTGAAAACTAATGTGTAACTCAGGCCCTTTGTGTTCCTTAAGCTTTTTACATGCTTAAATTCATAATATTTTCATTAGATTTACAAGGTTTTGCTGTCTACCTTGTCACATACAGTTTTTGTTTTTGTCTTTTTTTATGATAAATAGGAAGTTATTTTCGAACTTCTCTTGGGGCTCCCTCTGACTAAGTCATCTACAGTCTGACAGCCCCAGTTCCCATCACGGGTGTGTCTGGCAACAACAGCCATCTGAGATTTAAAGGCTCACATGTACCTGTCAATACTATAGATTTTTCTTCATTGAGGGCTCGTGAAGCCCCCTTCCTCTGTCCCTGACTCATTGTTTCCGTGGCTACTGACTGGATTCTTCTAACTAGCACAGGTACAGGGATCATTTCTTAGATTGGCCTCTTAAGGTAAGGCAGTTCCCCTAACACAACCAATCTGTACACAAATCAGAAAAGACTTGTTAGAGACACTGTACTACCATTATTTGAAGCAGGAGCTTTGATTAGCACGTTAACACCCCTAATGTTCTCTTCCTGCAGCTTACAAAATCCAAAGGTGCCTTCAGTGTATTTCCCTCAGTTAAGTTAGAGTAATTGGACCTGTGGAAAAACAGGTGTGATGAGTGGAGCTGTAGCAGTAACAGAGTCCAGCTGATTGCATCCCTTTGGGAGGATTTTAAGACCGAGAGAAGGAAACGTCTACATTGCTTTAATACATAGAAGCTAATTTCTTAATCGACAAAATAGGGATAAAACTAGCTGCCTCTTTTCCATCACAAAATTTCAATATGGATTTGATTTAAATTAAGAAATCTGTGATTCTATTGAGGTCCCAAGGGATTTGTTCCACATAAGGGGTTTTCTTATCTAACTCCTCCTCTTCTTTACCTGAGTACAGATTGGGCTGGGGGGGAAGACCCAGCATCACTGTGCTTTCCTGGGTTGACACTAGATGCTTTCTGCAGCTGGTTTCCCATTTTCATTTTTTTTTCTTTTTGATCTGGTCGTCATATGTAAATCTCAACCTTCCTTTAATCCTATACTTCTTAGACTGGCATTTAAATTAAAGCCTTAACCTTTGCCAACATTAAAATCCAATTCATCAAACAGATAAAATTCATCATTCAAATCACATCCAACAGTCTTACCTATTCTCATCACAAACTAGGCCAATATATATTTTTTCTAATAAGAGTTAAAGTTCGCATTCATTTTCAGAACCATTTTTCGGGGATCCATTTCTCCTATAACTCTTTTATGAGCTCGGCTTTTTAAAAATTAAATTTGTTGGAGTAACATTGGTCAACAACATGTAAGTTTCAGGTGTACAATTCTGTATTATATCAGGTGTATTCTGTTTCAGGTGTGCAATTCTGTCTTCTGTAGACTGCACTGTGTGCTCACCACCCAAACCCTAGTCTTCTTTCATCACCTTATATTTGACCCACTTTACCCTTTTCATCTTTCCCACACTCACCTTCCCTCTGTTAACTACCATACTGTTGTCTGTGTCTGTGAGTTGGTTTGTTTTGTAGTTTTCTTTCTGTTGGATGTCCCACTCATTATGTGAGTGACATAATATTGTCCTTGTCCTTTTCTGTCTGACTTATTTCACATAGCATGATGCTCTCAAGACCCATGTATGTTGTCCAGAGGGGCAGTATTTCACCCTTTCCCCTGGCTGAGTAGTATTCCATTGTATGTGTTTACCACACCTTCGTATCAACCACCTAGTGAAGGGCGCTTAGGTTGTTTTCATGTCTTGGCCACCATGAGTAATGCTGCAGTGACCAGAGGAGTACATATATCTTTACAAATAGTTTTCAAATTTGGGGGGGTAGATATTCAGAAGAGGGATTGTGGGGTCATATGGTAACTCTGTTCTTAATTTTTTGAGGAACCTCTATACTGTTTTCTAAACTGGTTGAAGTAGTTTACATTGCCATAAACAGTGGATGAGGTTTCCTCTTTTGCTTCTTGTCTTATTGATAATAGCCATTCTAACTAGTATGTGGTATATTTTATTGGGGTTTTGATTTCATTTCCCTTATAGCTAGGAAAGTTGAGCATTTTTTAAACGTATCTGTTGGATATCTGTATGCCTTCTTGGCAAAAGTATCATTTCTGGTTTTCTGCCCATTTTTAATTGGATTGTTTGTTTTGTTGTTGGGTTGTATGAGTTCTTTATATATTTTGGATATTAGCTCTTTATTGGATGTACCATTTGCAAATACTTGCTCTCAGTTGGTTCATTGCCTTTTTGTTTTATTGATGATTTCTTTTGCTATATAGAAACTTTTTAGTGTGGTGTAATCCAGTTCATTTATTTTTACTTTTACTTCCCTTGCCTTTGGGGACAAGTTTACAAGGGAGGTCCTTAAGTTTAGTACCTATGTTTCCTTTTATGTATTTTATTGTTTATGAACACTGCTCTTGCCTGCCATTTCAAACTATTAAAAAATAGATAAATAAATGCTGGGTACCTCTGCCAGTCTTCATCTCCTGGCTAGCTGGCAGAATGGTAATTAAACTCTTCTGCCATTGTCTGCCTGTTCCCAGGCATCTGTGTACGACTCTGCAGTCCCATATATTGCTGCTTTTCATTACTCACCAGCTGACTCACTTTATTACTGACTAGAAAATCTACACAACCCACTCACCCCATAGTACCTTCTAGTGGAAACAAACAGTCTTAAGTTTGTACACTAAAAACGTTTTTTTTATTTACAAGAGGGTGGTCCACCCTCAAGTTTAATACAATGCACAGACCTGAATGTGAAGTAAATGGTGAAATGAGCAAAACTATTGACTTCTTAGTTTCAACGCTCTGCCTCCCCGTCAAGGATATACAGGTATCTCTTGTAAACAGTAGATAAAAATCCATTGTGAAAGTTCAAATATTAGGCTTGCCCTTTTGTTTTGTCCATTTGTCAATGAGTAAAGGCAGTTTTATCTGGAAATATTTTCCTGCCCTATTTTATTCCATAATTGGGCTTTTGTTCTTTACATTTTCTGCATTGTTAATTTTTTAAAATATTTTATTTATTTATTTTTAGAGAGGACGAGAAGGAGAGAAGGAGAGAAATATCAATGTATGGTTGCCTCTCGTGAGTCCCCTGCCGGGAACTGGCCTGCAACCCAGGCATGTGCCCTGACTGGGAATCGAACCGCGATCATGTGGTTTGCAGCCCGCGCTCAATCCACTGAGCTACACCAGCCAGAGCTGCATTGTTAATTTTTTTATCCATTGATGATTAACATAACTAGCAAAAGAATTCAGCTAATGTTTTAAGTCCTTTAAGTGAATTTTCACAGCAAGAGACAGGCATCTGTTTTGCTTGTTGGTTCTAACATCAACCAGGATCGGCCAATGCTGTGCCCTGAGGAGGACTCACAGAGGCTGAATGCAGCGGTGGCTCTGCTGAGCAATTGGATTTTCTGCATTTTAGGAACAATAACACCATGAGAAATTCCAGGCTCATTATTTTCAGTAGAAAGCTCCCTTTAGGAGACACAACTGGCCTTTTCTGCCATTAAGTTCAAATGAGTCCATCTTCTACTAAGATCTTAATGCATTCTTAAAGTCTTTCTGAAACAAAGAGTGGTATTACAGAATAACTTGGCAGCCTAATTAGTGAGTTTTAAGCAAACTTTTGTTTAAAGTTTTGTTGGAGATGTGTTAAGCCCACTGAGAAAAATAGTTCAGAAAGTTATCTGTAATGATTTTAAAAGTATATCACTAGCTTAAGAATAAACAGACTGATAAATTTGAAAGAACAGAAAATCTAAAAACAGATCCCTGTATATATAAGAATTTAGTTTATGACAAAGGTGATATTTTAAATCGGCAAAAGAAAGATGGTTTTTCCGGTAAATATGTGGACAGTCGGCTTCTTATTTGCAAAATAAAAATGAAGGCAAATCTCCATCTCATACTTTAACCAAAGTTAAAATGCCAAGTTTATTGAATATATAAGTGTTAAAAACAAATGAATAAATGTATTAGAAGAAAAAATAGGTGTATATTTTATATCTTACAGTAAGATGAGAAATTTCTAAGTATGAAGCTAAAGAGAGAAATCACAAAAGGTGAAACAAATTAAAACACTGTCAAATACAAAATTAAAAAGGGAATAATCATGAAAAACATTTGTAATATATGTGAAAAATAATTTAGTTATTGTAAGGAAAGTCCTTATGAAGCAATGAAAAAAGAATATTGCCATAGAAAAGTATGTGTAAGACCTGAGCAAAAACATGCCCCAAAAATAATGACAAACTTTAAAGTGTCCATTCTTACTCCTACTTAGATAAAACAAAATGGCATTATGTCTCTGAATGAAATTAGTAAAATATATACCTTCTGAAATAATACCCATGAAGTAACATTTTTCTGGAGGGCAGTTAGCAGCTTGTATCCAAAGCCTTCAGGAGGCAGCTGTGCTTTGCTTGGCAACTTCACTTAATGTTTAGTTTGTGTGTGTAATAGAGAAAAATGGAAGCCGGGTCAAAGTCAATAATTGAGTAAGATACGGCATGCCCAGACTCTGGTTTCTAAATGTGATTCATGACTGAAATGAAGCAGGCTTCTTGGAGAGAGAGCAGGTTCCAGGGCTGGAGCAGGGACAGCACAGCCCTGGAACATCTTGTGACAGAAAGCAAAAAAAAAAGTGCTTAAAAATAATGGACACATTTCAAAAGGACACCAGACCTAGTTTAAGGTGGCTCCCACGGGCCAACTCCAAAACAATTCAAGGATCAAAATAAATAGTGGTAGTAAGAGAATGTTTTAGGATAAAGAATCTGAGTGCATACTGATCTTAAGGAATAAATAGGCTAATGGGGAAGAAGGAAAAGTTCTTCCTACAGCTGAATAACAACTAATAAATGTAGAAGGAATGATGAGGTTAGAAAATCACCATTTTATACCTATCACAGCAATAACCCTGAAATTATTTTGACGTTCTGATGACAAAATTCAATTAAGAACCATTAATGAGCCCTGGCTGGTGTGTAGCTCAGTGGATTGAGCGTGGGCCTCAGTCAGGGCACATGCCTGGGTTGCAGGCCAGTTCCCAGCAGGGGATGCACAAGAGGCAACCATACATTGATATTTCTCCCCTTCTCTCCTTCCCTTCCCCTCTAAAGATAAATAAATAAAAAATATTTAAAAAAGAACCATTAATGAGTGGGTTATCAGTTTCAGGGGGAACAAGATATTTTCAGAGTTTCAAAATACCTCCCCACCAATGACTTAGTAATGACAAAGGGACAAATAGTGACTTTACAATGGATTAATCCAGCAAATACAGCCTTAATCAAAGAATCCAAGTTAATATCACCAGCAATGGGACACATCAATATCCCTGTTTTGATGCCCTTAGAATATAACTTTTGTGGTATTTCTGTCAAGATATATAATCTCTCTCTAGTCATGAGAAAACATCAGACAAATTTGAATTGAGGGACACATACAAAATTACTAGCTTTTACTTTTCAAAAATATCCAGATCATGAAAGACAAAGAAAGACTAAAGATTAAAGAAAACTAAAGAAATATGACAGCTAATTGCAAGGTGTATCTGGACTAGCTCTGAAATAAAAAATAGCTATTAAGGATATGGGCAAATTTTGAATATGAGAACATCTTTGATAATACTCCTGTATCGATGTTACATATCCTCACTTTGATAAATGTACTATAATTATGCAAGAAAAAAATCCTTGTCCTTAGGGAATGCATACTGAAGCATTTATAAAAAAATACACCCGCAAATTATTTTCAAATAGTTCAGAAGATATATATCAAGAGATAGTTAATGATGAAAATGATGCAAAATATTAACAATTAGTAAATCGGAGAAGAGGAATAAATCTTCTCTATAGTTTCTTTCTGGAATTGTGAAATGATATCAAAATAAAAGAATAAAAACTCTTAGCACTCCATGAGGGTAATAAAATGGAACCATGAAAAATGATGGCAAAGGCATCTCTTTTGGCAAACAAAGATATCCACACTGTTCAGTGAAAAAAGGCATGCTATTATAAGGCTCACTTCCCCCCATTTTGTTATGTACATGTGTCTATAGGTGCATAGGAAAAAAGCCATGGGTATTCACCATGTGTAAATATCTATTAATGTGTGGTGGGATCATGAATGACATTATTTGTTTGTTTGTTTCTCTGTATTTCCTAATTTTCCTCCAGTGAAAGTGAATTGAAAGTTTTTGTTTTTGTTCTCATTTCTAACTTGGGAGCGAAGGTGTCCTCTAAGAGGTGTAAAACTATGAGACCTTTCTGAACCAGTCCACGTCCTGTCATACCCACAGGCAGAATAAACAATTCGTTTATTCTACAGTTTTCAATTTCCTTCCTTTCTCAGTATTCCAGATATAATTTATGTTTTTCTCCTAGATAGCTATGTAGTACTACCGATTTGCTTACCCTTTGTCATTTATATCACCTGCCTGTGCAAAAGAACTCACCAAATACAGGCTTGGAGTTGTCTATTATTCCCATTCAACTATATCATTTATGTGTGCCAGGCAGCTTGGCTATTATCTGCCTTCTAATTTTCATCAAAAACTCTGCTTCTAACACCTCTCCTCTACTCTTCACCCCACTCTGCAACTGCAGGGGGTCAATGGGTATTCAAAATCGCAGGATGAATATGCTTTGTTGTTCTGGAGCATCAATTTTGCTCATATATGGGAAGAAGATATCGTTACAGCAGAGGAAGCCATTACATTGTGCAGTCAGATTGAAAATTCCCAGATTTAAAAAATAAAATGGGAAACTTGAAATAATTGAAAGCTTCTAAGGCTTAAGGCAGGCCTTTCCATTCTCTCCCTTGAATTTCTGAAGGCACCGAGTGCTTTTTCAATTTTCCTTTAAGGGTTCCCCGATGGAAGAATTTGAGAAGCAGGAATCCAAGACTCTCACCCCTTTCTCTGCTCCTCTGTTAGCCATAAATTCTTCCACATCTTTTGAACTGAGCCTTCATCCTCAAGAGTGTCTACTCAGAAAGATGCCCTTCACACAGCCATCTTCTGCCCAGAACTGTACGTGTTACACAGCGCAATTTACGAAAGTGGTATTCTTTTAAACGTCGGCATTTGAAACATGCATCACTCAAAACATCAAAGTTAAAAGGGAAGAAAATGGTTATGACACACAGCTTAAATGCCAGTCAATTGCTTAGCAAGAGGACCTCTGCGCAAAAGGAGCCCGAAGGGGTAACCGAAGGGGGCTCGGTTAAACCCACAGTCAGGGCCAGACAGCGGCTTCCTTTGGGATCGGTGCAGACTGTGTAAAGCCCAAAGCTGTACACACTATAAAGATGAAGCCCAGTAGAATACAGATACAGGAAGGGCACATCTTGGCAAATTTGTTTAAGATTCGACTATTTAAAACATATTGTCGTTTATAGAGATTAAAAAAAAACCCACAAAGCCCTCCAGTGCCCTAAGTCAGTTTTAGGTGTGCACCAAAACACATTTCCCTTGAGGACATTCAAATTGCCTGTGATGAACACAGTCTCAATTGTAAAAATTAATTTAAAATAAAGGGAGTTTGCCTCTTAAAAACAAAGTTTTCAAAGAAAGGAGTGCTAACTGGTTAAACCAAATTTCCTCTGATAAATGTTTCCTTGTTTGATTATTACACATTTTATCACGTTCCTAACCATAAGGCATCTCTGTAATAAAGACTTGTTTTCTCAATAGCTAGAACCCTGGTGCCTGTTTGTTCTTAGATGGGAGAACCACTGGAGTGAAATGAAGCATGGGTTTCTAACAACAGGTACACCCATGGCCTTTATCTATTGCTTCATATGGATCACTTTCAGATAGAAACCATGTTCTCTTTCTGTTCCAGTGACATTTGGATTATTTATTCTGTTTTGGGCTCTCCGCTATGTCTGGTTTGGTTAAAATCAGCCCAGAGGACCAAAACCACCTCATTTGAAAGCAGCAAGAAGGTAGTGGTCGTATAGAATCCTTCCTCACCAATAGCAAGCCCTCAAGAAAGGTTGTTGAATTCATTTGCTGACAGTGGAGGTGCAGAGCCATGCCATTCAATTCACTGAGCAAACATTTGTTAGCTGTTCTGGGGCACTAGGAGTACAGTAGTGAGGAAACAAGACAAAAAAGTACTACTTTCCTAGAGCTTACTTCCTAGCTGGGGCAGAGAAAATTTAGACAATAGATAACTAAAATATATTGTGTAATAGTGGTAAATGCTTAGGAGAAAAATAAAGCAGGAATTGTGGAAGGGCAGTTACAATGTAGATAGAGTGACCAAGGGAGAACTTCGGGTCATTTCATTTACAGAAAATGAAACTGCGAGTCATAGAGCTGTCTAAAGGCAAAGCATTCCAGACAATGGTGGCAACAGGTACAAAAACCCTGAGACAGAAGTTTCGAGGCACGGCGAGGAGGCCAGTGTGGTTGCGCATCGGGGGATGAGAGAAATCAAGGTGAGGAGAGCAGACAAGGAAAGCCCCGAGGTCACAGTGAAGATGCCACATCTATGAGAGGTGGAAGGCAATGACGGTTTTGAACAGAGGTGGCTTGGGTTTTAACAGGCCTACTCTGGCTGTTCTTTGAAGAACAGACAGCAGGGGAGCCAGGACAGTGGAAGAAGAAGAACTATTTGTTTTAAAAGGCAGAGCCTGGAGTTCACAACTTTAACAAGCTCCCTAGGTGATTCTTACTCACGGTAAAATTTAAGACCAGCTACCTTACATTATCCAAGCAATTGAGACAAAAGTCGATTTTATGGATGTGATTATTTCATAATCACTAGTCTACTACCTCATTTTGCCTGTGGAGAAAGAGGATCTAACCTGTAACTACCTGTCAGTTCTGCCATGCAATCTCCAAATTTCAGAAAGTGCTTCAGAAAGAGACCTCCAGGAGAGACCATGGCCTCTGGCTCTGTGGCTCAGGATACCCTCCGAGAGAGCTCCCTGCAGAGAAGGAAGTGAGAGCTAGTGCAATCCTGCAGTAGCAGTGTGCGTGCATCTGAAAGGTCACAGAGCGTGTGCTCCATAAATAAAAGTTTCAGGATTCAGCTAAAATAGAGCATAAGAGCAGAGAAGTCTCTAGATTCTTTTAACAACTTGAAGATTTTTCTTTTTAAATGGAAGTTACTGAGCATGTGTGTCTTATTCTAAATATATGTTCTAAATGCTTATTAAAATGTATTCTAAATATACCAAAATTGAATTCATTGTTTCCACTTTTTAAGTACACTCATATAAATTTATATTCACAAAATATTAACAATTCTTTCTGAGTTTCTTCGTGATAACAATTTGCATTTGTATAGTGTCTCTGTGGTTACGCTGTACCCTACTATATGGTAACTAGTTCATAATTTATTCAAGAACAGAGACTCTTCTGTCTATTTTTCTGTGTGCTTTCCACGCCTCTGAATCACTTTATAGGGCTCCTCCAAATTCTATACACCACAGGTGCACAGGTAAATGCTTAGCTAACCACTGACTAACCAATCTGGAGTAACGCAACACTGAGAACTCCTTATTAGGTATTTTGTTTATTTATTTGACTTCTGTGGCTCCATCAACAACAAAATTTTAAAATTCCAAGAAGATAAAACCTTTATAACTGAAAGTCCTAAATGTAGTAAAGTGGATTTATTGGTCCAATGTATTATTTTTCACAAGAACATCTGCATCCTGCTGCTATTTTTCCTTGGGCACAATTTCTCTAAAGTATTTCATCATTAAGACCTAATTTAATGTGAATTTTTACAAAGACACATAATGAATTGAATTTTTAAAAGGCATTCATTAACATTATGATCTGTTACCCAGGTACAGGTTATTCTTTCAAGCAGAGGACAGGTAATTGGCTACAAATAATGGATACAGATTACCTTCTTGAGTAGATGAAGCCTCTAGGTTTTGAAGTTTCAGGCCAGTGTCTAATCTTCGAGGCTTTGTGTACAGAAATAAATAACAAAGGACACAGACGCTGATGACAAAGGCAAGTAAAACAAGGGCAGCAATTCCCAATCCAGTCAGGGCACCAATGCTGAGGAAAACAGAAAACATTCTGGTTTGCATAGGAACTAAAGGGGAGGCTTAAATATTGCTACTCCTTCCTTCAGTTATTCCTGATCCTTATAGTTTAGTATAAACAGTATATGATTGAAGTCTACTGCTCACATTTTTCTACTGTCAAAGTCGTATTATATTTTCTTTATACATGTACGAAGAGTGCCCCCCCCAAAACCTAGAATTATCTTCTGGAGGGCTGGCCCTTTGTAGTACAGGCTTCCCTGACTAGGTGAGTATTCTAGGAACCCATCTGTATCAGTGTACCAGCTGGCCTTGTTGTGAGAGGCTGCGTTCAGCTTCAGTGAATTTCTTTGAAGTCTCCTCCAACGTGTCTGCTCATTTCACGATGGGTGATTTACAAGCACACCTGCCCACACTGTGCTGAGTGTTCAGCAGTTTTTAACTGCATAACCAAAAACAGCATGAGCCCTGGGCCCCACCCTCTCTATTTACCCAATCTCAACCCAGGTGAATTTTTTTTTTTTGTATCCCTGGATGAAAAAAGTCTTCAAAGGAAAACATTTTGCTGACATGGGAGAAATGAAACAAAAAACAGCAGAAGCACTAAAAGGCACCAAAATCAAATGAGTTCAAAAACTGTTTTGAGCAGTGGAGAAAACATCTTGATAGTGTATTGCGTCAAATGGAGAGTGCTTTGAAGGTAACAGAAGTTTAAACATGTGAGAATAAATACATAATTTTTATAAATAAGTTTCATTTTTCAGGGTCCCCCTGGTATATATTAATATCAGCATAGAATATCATGTGAATTCATATGATAGGTAAAATGTTACAGGATACTATAGAGATAGTTCAAAAACATTTCAGTCAAGTCTCTGTTATTAATATATTCTAGGAGCAAAGATTGGGAAGCTGAATAAAAAAATATTTACCTCGGCAAAAGTAGTGCAATAAATGTTTACCAGAAATGCAGAACTGTTTTTCTTGAGACATGCATGGGAGATACCATTTACTAATATGCAAAACCGTAGCTAACAAAAGATAAAAAGAAGACATAATTAAAGGGGAGCTATAATTACCAAATTTATTTATATAAAGTTCATGTTCAGTCTGAGTTTTTCCTTTCTAAAACAGCATAACACCAATGGCTTCTAGCATTAAAGAAGAAACCCTTGTACTTTCCTCTAAAAATAAAGTGTGTATCTGAGATATTATTTGCTCTGCGCCAAATCTGTAATAATTCTTTCTGATATAGTTGTCTATAAGGCTACTCACTTGAGGACTAACACAGTTTACATGGAGCTTGAAGAAAGAATTATTTTGAAAGACTAATGCAAATATTTGTACTTTCATGAACTGTATGTACATGTGGGTGTGTACATATCTATAATTAGATTTTAAGCTGCCGAAGGGCAGATACTTCTGTTGACTTTTCCGTAGTGTTGTACACACTTAGGAAAAGTGTTTACAGAGTACTTAGCTTGTAGTAAAACTTCCATAGATGGAAGTAAATGATAATTTACTGGTGATTGGTCCTCTTGTAATTGAAAAGTCATCATCACTGAAAAGTAATGACCTTTCCCTTCATCATCTTCCCGGCTTCCCTGTAGGCTTCTGCTCTTTCCCAGACATTAGGGCCTGGACAAGTTCGGCGTGTACCAAGAGGCAGGGAAGGGAGAGTTTGAGCAGAGCTGCTGGGTGCGGCACTGCTTTAGGAGTCAGAAGTCAGGAGAACAGAATTACGAGTAAGGGGCTAAGCTCATCCAATGGATCCTGGTTTTTAGGAGGTAAAGCACTTCTGCAATTTAGAGGCACAGGTATGGAATCAGACTTTCAGAGATTCATGTGCCTGGTTTATTCCTGTCAGCTCTGTTCCCCTAGCCCTGCACACAAGTGAAGACTGGGTAATTTGTGGCTAGAGTCAGTATATAGTTATATACTTAAATTGGAGTGTGCCCTCACTTGGTGCACCCCAAGGGGTAGACTCCCGGCTTTGGCAACTCCTCTTTCTTGCCTTTTGCACCAAAGCTGACTTTCCTAGTCTGTATAGATCAGGGAGAGTTAGGCCTCCCCACAGGCACATAGCAACATAATCCTCTTCATTAATATTATCCACTGCACAAGGCAGCTTGGAGGTCAGACATCTGGAAAGATTCCTGAAATGAAAACCCAATTATTTTTTTTAAATCTTCAAAGTAAAAACACAATTTAGTTCATTTAAAAGTAAAATTGTCAAGTTAGTTAAATTCAACACACATATTGCAGGCTTCTAATGTGCACATTTAAAAAGCCAGTCCACATGATTTGAAGGAAAAACAAAAACAGCATGCTGTTTTAAAAGGAGGTTCTTCACAATCTTGACACACTGTTTCCGTGTCAGAGTTCCACTTCATAGAAACATTGCTTCATGCATGTGAACCTCTAGGTAAAGATGGAACTCTAGGAACCTCCTAAAATATTGATTTCAACAAATACTTACTGAACTCAAGCATCACCCTGTGCAATACATTATTTTCCTAGGGCCCAAAGAAAGCTACCAAAGGAAAACCTAAAAGGCTGGGGATCTATAAGAGAAGAAAAGACGGGAGTGGCCAGACAGGGAAAACGAAGAATCATTCTTTCATGGCAGCACTGTGTGGCCGTCCCTGCTAGAGGACCTGAGGCTGTCATCGGGTAAACAGAGCGATTGATTCTCCTACTGAGCAACTTACTCACTTTTGCTGTTCTCCAGCAGCTGCGGAATCTCACAACAAATATTGGTGACTTCTGGACTATTTTTTGCAGTTGGACTATTTTAAATTAGGGTGGAGAGAAAAGAATATGAGGGAAATAAAGCTCTAATTTTTTTTACCTCCCCAGTGTGTCCTCAGAGCTTAATAACTAACAAGATCTCCAGTTTTAACATCACCTGCTGATGCCGACAGTTGTGAAGATTTTTGTATTTCCCAGGAACTGAAGAGCACTGTCCGCTTTGTCGGTGCTGAACCGAGACCCCAGCAAGCTGTGCATTCTTTTGTGCCCTCGTAGGAGGAGTTTTAGCGTCTGCTGCTTGTCCCTTTGCAGTGAGTCAGGAATACGAGAATCCCAGGGACTTAGGGGATTTAATTCAAACAACTGAGTTTGACTTAAGAGTTGCCAGTCTCTGTTGGAGGCGCTGCTATCGTTATTAACACCTCCAAAGACTCAGAGCTGGGTTCCTATATTATTTTCCAGAGGGCCAAGTAATATGCCAGTGCAATATAGATTGCTTCTCCAAATAATAAGAATAGGCTGTCATTATTTTTTGAGGTTTTTCCCCACTGTGACACAATACATCTTTGTTAGTTAAACTCATTGGTAAGTGGGCACTCCTTTTGAGATTTTTTTAAAGCTTGCAATACACAAAATATTTATTTTTACTGCTTCAGGGAATAACATTTAAAGTCATTGGCTGTAGCCCTGGCATGCATAGCCAAATTCTGGACCATCCTAGGAGACTGGGAGGAATGATGGAGGGTGGGGCACAAGTAGGTTTACAGTTGTTCATATGGAAAATAATACAACAATTAATAAATAATAACACCAGAATAAACTCTGTTTTTACTCACACCTACAAACATACTCTTAAAAATAAACTAAAATTGTAGTTTTATTTGTTCAGAATGTTTATCTTTAAACTTAGCTGAAATTTAAAATAATCTGTGTGCCAATAAAGTTAACATCCCAAACTGTTAAAGTCAATGTTAAGAGTGTATAATAAACATGGGCATATAGAGGGTCTGGGCTGACATCTGATGGTAATACATACACTGTGCGGTGGCATCTATTCTTTTATCAGCACATACTCTCCCAATTGGACCCAGAAATACAAAAGTAGCAGTGTTATTGCATTTTCCCCTATGTTCCAGTACAAGATTTTAGTTTCTGGAATTCATAAACTCAAAATTATTCACACAGATTTAGCTTTTTTCTTGTTCATTTCTGAAGAGCTTCTTTCTCTGAGAAATTTTACATTTTAATCTCCCCTTTGAAATATGAGAAAGGTATGGAATCTCCTGAGTTATATAGGCAGCTTGTACATTCTTTAAGTTATTTTTTAAATCATGAATTACTCATATATAATCATAATACACATCTTTGATGTTCACATACTTTTTAAAGCAAGATTCAAGTTTATTTGTGCTTTGTATGTTTATATTACTTTAGAACCTATTTTTAGTTTTCAGTAAAACTCTATCTATAAAGAGTTCTCAAATATTTAATAAATGAAGCAGATTATGAAATCTAAACTGCTATTATAGCTATTTATCTTTAATTTTTGTATGTGTTTCCTGTCAACCATGTAATTTCCTGTTCTTTATAGAAGTTGATGAATTTTTATCTTTATAATCTCAACACTGCTGCTTTCTCAGCTTGGCATAATAGTGTATCTTAGCTTTTCTGAACACACAATATTCACTCTGTCGTATCAGATGTAGCAGGGGAATCTGGTCATCTTGGTATTTTTCATTTCCAGTTATTTCAACTGCAGGATGACCTTATTAGCTCCTTCCAAGGAATTTTTTAGATTCTACACCTCTTTTTTACTCATTTCAAGAAAATAGGGTTTGGCTTCACCATTTTCCTTTGCACATAGATGAAGGTTTAAAGGTAGCCCTTGTAATGTCGCAATCTTGTCCCTGGAAAGTGCAAGCTTTAACTGTCCATTGAAACCCTTAGCTGTACAGAGGAAATACCAACTGTTTCATCTGACAGAGTCTGCTTCCTTTCATTGTCCCGACTTTTCAAGCATGTCACGGTCACTTCTTGATGAAATGACTTCAACGGATTCGATTGTTAAGACATTACTTCATCAGGTAATCTTTTACCAACTACAGCTTTTCTTTTTATTGTAGATCGAGATGACTTATTAAACCTAGCGAAATACATGCAGGAACTCTGCCTACCCTGTAGCAAAGATAAACTTGCAGTTCTGCTTCTGTTTTATAAAGGAAGTTAGCAAATGTACAGTAACAATGGGACACACTCTTTACAAAAGTTCCAAATGCTTAGACACAGGACCCAGTGGCACAGAGTTGGACACTGTGAATA
This sequence comes from Sturnira hondurensis, assembly GCF_014824575.4. Taxonomy (NCBI): domain Eukaryota; kingdom Metazoa; phylum Chordata; class Mammalia; order Chiroptera; family Phyllostomidae; genus Sturnira; species Sturnira hondurensis. The sequence continues at coordinate 3,708,311 of NW_028087015.1, forward strand.
CCAGGTAACCAGTAGGCACTGGAACATAGAATGCAAACAAAATATTTCAGTACATGTCTGTAAGAAGATACATAGGCCAATACTATGCTCTGGGCTCTCGCCAACTACAGCTTTGAAAAAAGACACATGTTCTAACATCCTCTAGAACATGTGTCCATTCCGTGGAGTCCCAAACACTCAGATAATCTTGGTGAAGAGGGTAAGTTCCACCACAAATGCCATCAGTTGTTTTGTGCAGAAGCTGCCCCAGCTCCCCTGGAAGCTTCTGCAGCCACGGTAAGGGCATCCCCTCTTCTAGTGCCATTCGGAGCTGTACACCTACTTTTGCCCCACCCTGTATTCTTCCTTAGTAGTGCGAGCTCACTCTCTCTCTCTCTACCTCCCCCCCCCCCAGCCCATCCCACCCTTACTCATTTGAAAGAAACAATTTAAGATGGAAGGTAGGTTTAAGTTCTTTCCTGTAATCTGGACACCCCATTNCAGAAGCTGCCCCAGCTCCCCTGGAAGCTTCTGCAGCCACGGTAAGGGCATCCCCTCTTCTAGTGCCATTCGGAGTTGTACACCTACTTTTGCCCCACCCTGTATTCTTCCTTAGTAGTGCGAGCTCACTCTCTCTCTCTCTACCTCCCCCCCCCAGCCCATCCCACCCTTACTCATTTGAAAGAAACAATTTAAGATGGAAGGTAGGTTTAAGTTCTTTCCTGTAATCTGGACACCCCATTCATTCTCTAGGCAAACGGAAAAAAAAATCAAGTTCAAAGTTTGCAAACCTTTGCAGTGTAAGGGGAGGAAAAGCACTTGATAATGAAAAATATATGCATAAATACTAGTGGGGATAAATAAAATTCCCATTACAGGAAAAAGAAGCAAGAAAGATCCCCCCTGAGAAAAGCTCTTCACTTTTAGCAGTGGCCAGCCTGTTTAGAAAGAGGGTGTCCTAGGAGGTTCTACAGAGTGCATGATACTAGCACCTCAAACTATGTATACACCTCTCCGTGTCGCTTCCATTTCGGTTTGGGGTCAGTGTAAGATCATTTGGAAAGGGCATTATAAAGCTCACTTGCTTGCTGGCTGGCTGTCTTGCACTTGCACCCGTGTGCACACACACGCAACCCACTAACTTTCTGATATTTTAAAGAATACAGTCAGTTCCTTTCCGCCTCCAAAGAGGCTTAAAAATACTCAGACTCTCGGCTAAGGCCTTACAATGGGTCTCATAGGAACCCCCTTCTATTCAAATGCACCAAATGCCCAATCAAATCAAAAAGAAAATTAAAACCTCCTTAAGTTATCTGCGTATTTTGTCTCTGCCAGCTGAGTCACCTGCCTGGGACGGGTCCCTAGAGAGAGTGAAGAGCAACCCACCGAGGCGGGGCTGGAGGGGAACTGAGCCTGGCCTGCAGGGGCCGGCTGAGTGCGCCCTAGGCGCAGAGCCCGAGCTCCTCCCGCGCGCCTCGCCTGGGGTCCCGAGAGAATTCACACTCACAATGGCAGTGGCCTGACCCTGCCTGAGGAGTCCCGGCTCCCTGGGCATCTATCTGTTAGTGGGCCGGTTTTCCCTGCAGAGCCCCCCGCTCGCCCTCGATAGTTCCGTGTCCTTCGGGAGAGACCTGACCTGAGCGGGTGGTGGGACGCGGGCGACTTGCCCCTCCAGCTGCAGCACTGCCCGCCGCCGCCTCCCAGGACCCCGGCCCGCCAGCCGCCTGCCCTGCCCACCTGAGGCTCCACATGTAGCTGTGCTTGTAGGGAAAGTAGCTGCCCGGCTCGCTGCAGCAGTACTTGAGGTCTGCGAAGCCGCAGCAGTAGAGGAGGGCAGCCGACTCGCCGCGCCGGGGACACTGGAAGGGCTCCACGAAGCTGTGGTTGAGGCTGTAGTAGCCCGAGCACACCCGGCTCGCCTCGCCCATCCTAGCGGGCTGCGGGCCGGGCCACAGCAGGCCCGGGATCTGTCCTCCGACTGCACGCGTCCCCCGGGACCCGCGCGCACCGACCCCCTCCTCACGGTCTCCGCTCTTCCGATCTGGGGTCTGGGAGTTCGGCCTTCGCGCGTCTCCTCTGCTCGCTCTCCTCCCCCGTCTGCCTGTTATCTGGTCGCCTTATTCGCGCTTCTCCCTCTCACTCCTGAGTGGTTGGTCCTTTCATTGGCGGGTCACCAGCCCTGAGCCTCGTGTCCCGCTTTTTTGGTCGCTTTCTTCGCGCTCTCCTGACATCCCTCCACTTGCCTCACTTCATCCACAGCCTGTTCCCACTCCATGCCAGAAAGGTTTCAGCTGAGGAAAAAGTGGAGGTAGGTGTAGGACACATCTGCCATGTGGGCAAGTGAGCCAAAGTCGCAATTCTGTTTTGCTTAAGGACAGGGCAGCCGGGTTCCAGGCAAATAGAGCAGGGGAGGGGGGACCCTGACCCACCACCGGCCGTTGCCCCAACGAGGGGAGTGGTGGGCAGAACAAAAGGCGAACATGTGAAACGATAAAATCTGCCAATTTAGAAGACAGAAAAGAAATTAAATTTTCTCCAGAAATGAGCCACACATTCTGTATTCAATTAAAAAGCCTGGGAAGAGCGGGAAAGTTAAGAGATTCCGTTAACAAAGAGAGAGGACTTTCTGCAGAGGCGGTTGAGGAAGGAAGTGGGGAGAAAGAGAGCTTGGTCAGTTTTAAAACGCTGCAGAAACTTCTTTTGTCCACTTTTGCTTTGGTTTTCTCTTTTTCATAATTCTTTGCTCACAAAGTTTTTTTTTTTAATAACAGTAGCCATGGATACTCATTGTAATAAGTCAAACAATACTTTGGTGTGTGAATAAGAAAACAATAGTAGCTTTGTCACACTATAACCTTCAGAGAATTTCTGGGAAAGATTTAGCATTGTTTCTTCCTCTTCATTTTCTGCTTCCTTCCCTTGGCCAGTAGGTTGATTGGATACCAGAATCATTAGTTTTACTTTGGGTACTGGGTATTTTTGTGTTCCAGTAATTAATCTTAGATTTTGTTCTGAGAGGCAGTGAAGATACTTGGAAATGGGTTCTTTCGGGTTTTTGTGAAAGCTCTTTTAGGCAAGGACCAGAGCCGACTTGAGGACTAAATGTTTTGCCACGACTGAGGTGCTAGATACCCTTCTGAGTATTCCACTGGGTACCTTGTGATTGACGAGACTCGCCATTCTGACTGGCGGAAACAAAGTAGTTCAGGCCCTGTGAGAGCTCCCAGGAGTGTTCCCTCTGCTCCTCTCAGATGGCTCTTTTCCTGGATTCCAGTGGTTTCTTTACAGAAATGTACTGATCAGCACTCGGCTGAAGATGCATTTTCCTTTGCACATAGACGAAATATCCCCACTCCCCCTTCTCCCAGCTCTCTTCTCTCTGACATTCTGTCCTGCTGTATCTACCTACTGGACACCCAGCTCTGTCTCCTCAACTCAGGGAGTTTATTGGGCTCCTCTTGGGTTTCTTCGTCTTGTGCTGCAGCCTGGATACTCTCAAATATCCATGTTCAAAACCCATTGCTCCTGTATTTTGTGTCTTTACTTAGTTCAGGCAGGAGGGGAACTCCGGTCCCTATTAAGCCATTTAAGCTGGACTTGCCAGGGGCCTGGACCTGGTCCAAGCTAGGCAAGTAAGATTCTCTCTCCTGGAACTGGGATTCTACCTTGTGGATATGAAGCCACAAGAAGAGAGTGTACAAGAATGAGAAAAATGAAGCAAACCAAGAGAAGCTGAAAAGGAGGAGGGAAAGAGTGCTAATGGCTTTGCAGTTCAAGTTCAAGTCCTTTCCTGAGACCATGGCACTCCTGCCATTGGGTTTCTGAGATATCCTTGATTCCTTAGAATAAAGTCCCCTTTCTCTGGCTAAAGTGCATTGAAGTTGGATTCTGCTGCTTGCAACCGAAGGGTTCTGATTCATCTAGTATATCTCCAGGCAAAGGTGAGAGGAGGCAGTTGAAAGGGGAAATATGAAGATCTTTAATCAATGAAGCATGCTTCCTTGGAAAGGGGAGAAACAGGCATTTCAGGTGACGAGCAACAAAGTGGACTTTGCTACCTCTTGTGCAAGAGGAAAATAAATTTTGAGTTGAAAAGGAGGGAAATGACGTTGGTTGTCTCAGTAAAATATACAAAAGTCTTCTACAGAACGTGACAACAAGAGTGGAATTTGAGTGCCTGAAGAGAGAACGGAAAGGTGGAGAGGAAGTCGGAAACGTGCCTGGGTGACAGGCTGAGTGGAACAAAGGATTGGGCGCACCCTTCAGGGCCCAGTTATGGTTAGCAATCATAGCTTTCTGGTGGAACCAGCTTCTTGGTTCATGTGATTTTCTCCAATAATGAATGGTCAGCAGTCCAGGAACAGGGCAGGGAAATGAACAGCAGGATTTGTCAAGACACTTCTCTGGGGCTGTGCTCTGGCGGCTGCTGCTTCTGCAATCAGAGCAGCACTCACAGCCATTTGCAAACCCCAAACACAAACAAACACGCAGGGAGAAAGGCAGGCCCACAGCTGCTAGACTCTACCAAGCTTCAAGTACCTAAGGCCTCTTAAGTCTAAACAAACAAAGAAGCAGTTCACCCACCTGCATGAGGTTTAAGACCAATGTCAAGACTGGCCTTCAACAATACCTGTTCAGAAGATGCATACCACTTGCTTGACTTGCCTGCTGTGCAATCTCATGTCAGCAAGTCCCCAGTTCTCTGCCTCGAATGGTTCCGGCAGGAGTGGGAGAGAAGGAGGACCAAACCCAGAAAAAAATCTCAGAAATGGCATCTTTTATTTTTCTTGCATCTCACTATTTCTACACAAAGGTGGTACTCCCCTTTAGGTAACACATAGGGACTATTTTGGAACTCAGGCTACATTTTTTGGTTGTCACGATGATTGACATGGATGTGGGCCAGGGATGCTAACCATCTGACATCTGCAGCATGCACAGAAAAATGAGGAACTGGCTGTGGCTTTCAAATGTTCCACAGAACATTCATGTGATAGTTTAAAATGTATTTATAATTATCTTTGCCTAGCACCTGTTTCGGTGTTACAAATAAATACAACGTAGTTCTTGAATTTCCTGGGACCGTAACTACCATTTAAATTGAAGGAAGATTGCTCTTTGTTTTGTTTGGCCCTCCACCAAGAGTGTTTCACTCTTTCAGAAAATGGTAAACCAACGGTAATGTCACTCAAGATTTTGTATTTGAGTGGCCAATACCGCCAGCCATCTGTTTCAGCTGCATTTTTGCTGTCACTCCATCGTGATTTATAGCTGGTTGCATGCACAGTATTAATGTAAATGTTGTCTTTTGGTGTAGTAGTACTGAAGCCTTTAAAATGTGGAAATACATATCCTGTTGTAAATTACATTCCGTTTATTTCTGTTTTAGCGAGGTCATTGTTTATCGTTCCTATTCTCCTGGGGCTGCCATAAGCATGGACTGGGAGGCTTCAACAACAGGGATTTATTTTCTCACAGTAAGGGAAGCTAGAAGTCTGGGCTCAAGGTGTCCACAGGGTTGCTATTTTCTGAGGACTGTGAAGGACAAATCTGTGCCGGGCTTCTCTTCTCGGCTTACGGATGGCTGTCTTCTCCCTGTGTCTTCACATTGTCTGCCCTCCCTGTGCGTTTGCGGCCACATATCCTCTGCTGGTGAGGACCAGTCACAGTGACTCAGGGCCCATTCATGTGACCTCATTTTAAGTTAGGTACCTCTGCATCTAAATACATACATATTCTAAGGTAATGGGGTGAGGACTGCATGATATGAATTTGAGGGGATACAGTTCATCCCATGCAATTAGGTATGTAGATCCATCATAGTATAGATGGATTTCATTTCAAGATCGTCAAGAAGAATTACAGAAGTCTTTCTTTAAAAAATGAACATTCAGTCTGATAGGTGTGAGAATTGCTGGTATAATTAACCACAGGATGACGGCAAAAGGTGTGCCTCGTAAGTGAGTGCTGCTCCTTGCTTCTCATCACTAGCCTGACAGCGTTCACCCACACCCGGCGTGCTAGAACAAATGGGGAGGAATTAGGAACCAGAAATACCTGGCCATCGGGTAAAAGCAAGACAAGGGTTCAAATAAAGCTGATGTGGCTGTAGAAATAATGAAGAGGCCTGATGAGTGCTTTGCTCAAGGACCTTCATTCAACGGATCCTTATTTCCAAACCTCCTGTAATCAGGAGGTTGCTGCACCTTTCCAACTTGAACGATCTCTTGATCGTCTCTAGCATGCTCTCTTGCTCTGGAGAATCATTCTTCTTCCTGCCCCAGAAATATCTTCATGTTATGTTTTTCTAGCCAAGAAATATTATGACTTTCTTCTTTCCCTCCAAATCTTTGTGAGTTTTCAAAGCCCAGTCACAGGATTGTCTCACCATGTGGCACCCTAAAATATCCCTCAAACTGATAGAATTGAGCAATTACTAGGTGGAGTAGAATCTGAAAAGACATACAGGAAGAGGTCATGAGGTAACAGGGTCACAGGGAAGCTGGAATCTTGGTTTGCATGGTATAAGGCAGCAGAACATGCATATGGAAGACCAAAAAGTATGAAATGATTTGTTGGCAATAAAATGAGGTGAGAAGCAGAAAGGAGAGTTACTACATGATCATAATGGTGGTGGTGGGTGGGGTGTTAATGGGCTCTTGCTGCTTAAGGGTTAATAACAAACCCTGTCCCCAGAGTGTGCTCTATTCTTCAGGTAGCAGTCTCTGGGAGGGCTGGATATTCCTGGATACCTGTGAGTGTCCATAGTTGGGATGGAAGTCCTCCTTGATATATTCCACTTGACAGCTGTTATTTCCTTTTTGGGAACACATAGCTAAGGCCAGAGAACCTCCAGATGCACATCCTCCCACAAGTTCCAAAACACATCATGACTATAATGGATATTTATTGCTATCCACCTGTATCCATCCTTTCCTTTCTCCTTTCAAGGTTCTCCATATATTACTTTCCCTTCCTCCTTTCTAATATTATTTGTGTATTAGTTTCTTCACATAGCTCTGAACTTCAAAAGTGGCTGACCCTACTCCACCGCCAGGGACAGCCCCTGACTGATTAGCTGCAATCACTAGTTCAAGGGTTAAGCACAGCCCTAAGTATGTTGAGTCTTGGTGAGTTTTACTCTTGCTTAAAATGCTGGAATGAGCTGTTCTTTTCCTTCTGGCTGTGGAGGAAAGCACAGGCCTGATGAGGCTGGTGGTGGCCATCCCAGAACCATGACGACGGTCTGCCTTAGGATGAAGGGGACGTTGCGGATGCTGGGGCTGAGAGGAAGAAAGACACTGAGCGCTCTTCCCATACTGAGTCACTGGATCAGCCAACCCTGTGAGTTTTTTGCTACATGAGCCCATTAATTGCCTTTATTGTTTAAATCCCTTTCAGTTGGGTTTTCTGTTACAACCTGAAGTATCCCAACAAACACAGGGCCCCCTTTGACCTTCCTTCTCGGATAAGCTATAGGAAGAAGAGCATTTTACCGTTTGGGGAAATTGATGAGTCGCCTACTCTCTGGTCATAGGGTGGTTGAGAAGCTGATTTGATCCCTGTGCTATAAATTCTAGAGAAGCTTCCACTGCAAATGACTACAGCAAACAGCAGTGTCTTTAACAAACCACTCCTTAGATTAAAAGCCAGGGGACTAATTTTACAGCTGGCACACGGAAGTCAGCGACAGCAGCGTTACCACACAGCAGGCTGGGGAGCCTTGTTAATATACACCATAGGGATGCCTGCAAACCCCAAACAAACCAGGGGGAGAGCAGCAACATGGTTGAGGAAGGTGTCCAATACTCACTGGCCCTATTTCCGTGTGTTGTCCTAGAGCATCCTCTCATTACCAGAGAAAAGCAGAGAGGGTTCCTCTTCCTTCCCACCGTAGGATCCCAACCACGCGCAGAGGAAATGAGTGCTAATGGGTACCATGCGTTGATAATTTTTTATGTGACAGGTGCTGTTGTGAGCACTTCATGTATATTGTCTCACTAAATTCTAATGATGAACTTGGAGGTAGACACTATGGATATCTCCTCTTTAGAGATCAGGAAACTGAGGCACAGAAAGGTTAAGGTCTGATGGCTGGTGAGAAGCAGAGTAGAAAGTTAACCACTGCAACATGACTCTGGTTTCTGAAACCCTATGCTACACACTATGTTTCCTTCTCTGCTTCTGGACCCCCCAATGATTTGTGACAGGATAGTCATCTTTATGCTTTTGAATTATGAATTTTGCATATATACATATACTGTTTGTGTATATTTTATACGTATAAAATCACGTTACTTCATTTTTATATTTATATTATTGGGTTTTTTTAAAGAGTCTTCAGAGTATCCCCTCCCCTAACAGACTGGGAGCCACCCTGGAACCCTCAGCCTTGGCTGCTGGTGGAACAAGGCTACTCAGCCCAAGAGGAGGCTCCCCTTTTGAAGAAGCTGTGGGTAGAGGCAGCGGGCAAACTTAGAACTCAGAGTCTGATGTACAGAGAAGTGCCAGATTTTATCCAAGACCTGAATGTACTTGGTGAACATTCTGGCCCATAAATAAGCGAAAAGAGCTCATGGCCCAGTGGACACGGCTGATTCACGCACTTCTCCTCTGTGATGAGTGTCACTATGTCTAGACGTTCGAAGAGTTTGTGCCTTCCTATGAGAACATGACTGAGCAGTGCAGAGCTGGAGGACCCAGCTAGTGACTATGGAGACAAATAGCACTTCCCAGATTGGGAAGTGGTGGCTGTCACCAACAAATGTTACAAATGTTCTATTGATAGCATATTACACTGTGTAACACTCATAACTTGAGCTGAGAGAATGGTCTTTCCCAGCTCTTAAGGACCACCATCTTCCTTTGGTGGAAGAAATAAGACAACGTTACTGTATAATAACACAGCCAAGCAACTGATTCTCTGATCCTGATCCTGATCCTCTTCTCTCCCTGGACATCTCAGGATGTGGGGAAAGGGAAAGAGTCTCTTCTTCACTTGAAGAGGCGGTTTGATTAACATTTTATATCTTAGTAACCTACACTGGATCAGTCTAACCTACTTTTAACAGTCACTGCAAAAAAAAAAAAAAGTCACTGCATGAGCTGCCCTCTCCACTCCAAGGAAGTGGAAAAGGCTCTCATTCATTTAGCACTGACTATGAATCAGGTATTGTTATAATGACTCTCTCATCCTTTTCCCAAATTAAAGTGTGAATCGTGTTGCTGGGGTGGGCACAAGAAGGGCAGCGGTACTGTCCTGACTGAGCCTGCTAAGTATGGTGAGAATGGGTGGTCTGGGGGCAGCGAGTCCCACAGAGTGACAGAAATGGGCCACCTAGTACATCCGGATCTTTAGCTGTGGTCCATGGAACTAGTAGTACCCAAGGACAAAACTGATAGTTCGCCAAAGTTCTGTTTGATATATATGGCTGTTGAAACGAATCTAAACCAGCATTTACTCAAAGATTCTGCTTCTCTGCTAGATTATATAGGTCTGGGAATCAAGGATGGGGATGGGCCCTGCTCGTCTGAACGTTTGGGTACCTCGGGGAGGGATGCTCCTTCCAGGAAAAGTGATCTTGATTTCTTTATACTGGGACCCAAAGCTGTCCCTTCCGTCTCAGTTTCTTCATACCTTCTGAGGAACATTCTTTTTCATCTTCTTGTCCATCCTCTTAATTTTGGTTGTAATTTCACATGCTGCCACTAATATTCAAATGATCGTGGGGCCAAGTCCAAGCCCGGCCACTGTACCAGTGCTGGCTCTGGCATCATCAGTGACAGCAACAGCTTTGTGGAGGCAGCACGGGTGTGCTCGGTGGAAGCCAAGGGCCACTGTGGCAACATAGGTGGCCTTAGAAGGCTCCAAAACTTTGGGGTGCAGTGGAGATCTCTGAGTAAATGAAGACCAAGAGGGCTTATTTGCAAAAATTAGCTACCCTTAAAGTTCACTTATAAATTTTTTGTTGAGACCTACGGTGAACATGATGTCTCTATTTTCTTGTCTTCTTTTTAATAACTCTGAGTATTCACAGTCTCCGCGTATTTATTGTTAAACTAATTTTAGAGTATTTTTGCAGTTGCTATCTTGTATGGCTTTCCCCCACTCTTTTCTTTTCTTTTCTATTATATTTTATTGATTATGCTATTACGGTTGTCCCCGTTTTCCCCCCCTTGCTCCCCTCCATCTCCCACTCCCTCAGGTAATCCTCCCGCCATTGTTCACGTCCATGGGTCATGCATATAAGTTCTTTGGCTACTCTGTTTCCTATACTGTACTGTACACCACCAAGGTTATTCTGTAACTACCTGTTTGTTCTTCTTAATCCCCTCACCTCTTCACCCATTCCCATACACCCCTCTCCCATCTGGCAACTATCAAACCCCTCTCCATATCCATGATTCTGCCTCTGTTCTTGTTTGCTTAGTTCATTTTTTAGATTCAATTGTTGATAGATATGTATTTATTGCCATCTTATTATTCATAGTTTTGTTCTTTTTTTCTTATATAAATCCCTTTAACATTTATATAATAATGGTTTGGTGATGATGAACTCCTTTAGTCTTTTCTTATCTGGGAAACTGTTTATATGACCTTTAATTCTAAATGATAGATTTGCTGGGTAGAGCAATCTTGGCTGTAGGTCCCTGCTTTTCATGACTTTGAATATTTCTCACCAATCCCTTCTAGCCTGCAAAGTTTCTTTTGAGAAATGAGCCGGCAGGTTTATGGGAACTCCCTTGTAGGTAACTAACTTCTTTTCTCCTGCTGCTTTTAAGATTATCTCTTTATCTTTAACTTTTGGCATTTTAACTATGATGTGTCTTGGAGTGGCCACTTTGCATCCATCTTGTTTGGGACTCTCTGTGCTTCCTAGAATTGCATGTCTATTTCCTTCACCAAATTAGGGAAGTTTTCTTTCATTATTTTTCTAATAGATTTGCAATTTCTTGCTCTTTCTCTTCTCCTTCTGGCACCCCTATGAGGTGAATATTACACCTCTTGAAGTTGTCCCAGAGGCTGCTTACGCTACCTTTGATTTTTTTTATTCTTTTTTCTTTGTGTTGTTCTGATTGGTTCTTTTTGTTTCCATATGTTCCAGATCATTGATTTGATCTCAGCTTCATCCACTTTACTGTTGTTTCCTTGTAAATTATTCTTTATTTCAATTATTGTAGCTTTTTTTTCTAACTAGATCTTTTTTTATGCTGTTAAGGTCCTCATTAAGTTTCTTGAGCATCCTTGTAACCAGTGTTTTAAACTCTGCATTTGATAGATTGCCCATCTCCATTTCGTTTAGTTTCTTTTCTGGAGTTTTGATCTATTCTTTCATTTGGGCCATGTTTCTTTGTCTCCTCATTTTGGCAGCCTCCCTATGTTTGTTTCTATGTATTAGGTAGGGCTGCTATGACTTCTTGTCTTGGTAGTATGGCCTAAGGTAGCACGTGTCCTATAGTGTTCAGTGGCACAGCCTCCACGACCACTAATGCTTGAGTACCAAGCTTGGTGCTCAAGGTGTGCTCTTTATGTGGGCTGAGTACACCCTTCTCTTGTAGTTGAGTCTTTATTACTGTTGATAGGTCAGTGGGAGGGATTTACCTAGGACAGTCAGCTGCAAGGACAGGCTGTGACCACTGACCACCAACCTCCACCATCCATGGAGGATAAACGGTGCAGGGGCAGGGTGGTGGTGCTCCAACATGGTCTGTAGCAGTCCACTGGGTGTGCAGGCTTTGAGGTTTCCCAGGTGATATGAGCCAAGGTCAGCCCCTCTCCTGTGTTCTGCCCCAGCCACCATATGCATGAGCTATAAAGCAATCTGAGATGGCTGCTACTTGTGCTTAGAGATTCCCTGGGGAAGCCAAGCTGTGAATCTGGGCTGGCTGCTGCTACTGCCAGGCTAGGTGCCCCTTAGCATGAGGTACAGGGACCTGGTGTCTCAATGAGGCCAGCTTTTGGTTGTTTGACAGGATTTAGGAGATGTGAAGCATGAGCCAAGACCAGCCATTTGTATGGAAAAGTCACAGCCGTAGTTGGATGGGACAGAGTCTCAGGGGATCTCTAAGACAGGGTAAACACTGTTAGCCATATGGATACTCCATATGATGGAGTATCACATATGGCACCTGACTGCCCTGCTCTGTGGCTTTATGGTTGCAGAGCTCAGAAAAGGGGCAATGGCCTCTGCCTGCTTATCTGTGTGGGAGAAAGCTGTCCCCCACCTCTCGCCTTGATGCCAGACACTCCGTTCCTCCTTGTATGTCACTGGTGCCTTTCAAGCTGCTACCCCAGTGCTAGAGCTCAGAGGGAGTGAGTCTAAGTCTGTGTGTGGGTTTTTTAAGGGGAACTGCTTGGGACTCCCAACAGTTTCCTCCAGCAACTCGATCTCCACTGGTTTTTGCAGCCAGAAGTTATGGGACTTATCTTTCTAGCACTGGAACTCGTGGCTGTGGGGCCTGGTGCAGAGTTGGGACTCTTCACTCCCAAAATAGCCTTCCTGAATTTTTATCCACTACACATGAATGTGGTGCCAGCCTGTTTCACGTCCCTGCCCCTCCTGCCAGTCTGGATGGATGTGGTTTCTTTAATTCAGACATCCATTCAACTTAACTTCTGATGATTCTGAGTGGTGGTTGTTCCATATTTTAGTGATAGTTTTGATGTGGTGTGTAAGGAGGTGATCAGTGTTTGCCTGCCACCATCTTGACCAGAAGTCTCTCACTTATAAATAAATGCAAGTAATTGGGAGGTGGAAAGTAACTGGAAGTGCTGAAATAGTGAGTGGAGCTGAAGTAAAGAAGTGCTTTTGATCACTATTCATATGACATCACTCTACTTCTGGAATGGTGCAACCAGGGAAAACACAGGCTTGGGAATTTTTAAGCCTGGAATACTTTTAATGACTACCAACTCAGAGAGGGGAAAAAAACCAAAAAATTAAAAACAAATTATCATAGTTATATCAGGTTTTCTGGTGATAGAATTATCTAGAAAAAATGTTACTAAATTCTATGATTGATGTATTTTATAAATTTTCAAAACTTGATCACTGCCAATATTTTACCAGAAAAAAAATACCCAAGATAACTTAGACTTTTTTATTTAGAAAAATCAAATGTTTAATCATGTACTATATTACTGATATTAGTTATGTTTTGGCAATATTTATTTTATTATATGATTATAACCAATACATATTTATCTTACAACACTCAGGTAAAAATCATTTCTTAACATCAAACGAAATCTGAGGCAAACAGCAGTGTACCTTGTGGGGAATTTAATCTCAGTTATATTTGAGGAGGCCTTTGGCTAGTTCCCTGGCAGTGCAAATGTCCCGGAAAGATCATGCAGTTTCAAACAATTTGTCAGTACCATGAACAGGATGGTGGGGCGGTCTGCCCTATGTACAGGCAATAAGGAGGTGCGATTTTGTAAGCAATTAGGTATAATAATACTACTGATTAAAAAGTTGTTCTGCTTTTTATTATCACCACGCACTGGCAACTTTAAACAGTAATTGATACTCCATTGTGAAAAACAAATTTTGTAGGTATAAATATTCAACAATTGTTATGAATATTGTTGAGTTTTAATAATATATGTAAACTACAGGTTCGCACTTTTTCTTATTTTTTAAGGTTTTATTTATTTAATTTTAGAGAGAGGGGAAGGGAGGGAGATAGAGAGGGAGAGAAACACTAATGTGTGGTTGCCTCTCACGTGGCCCCCACTGGGGACCTGGCCCGAAACCCAGGCATGTGCCCTGACTGTAAATTGAACTGGCGTAACTTTGGTTTGCGGTCTGTGCTCAGTCCACTGAGCTACACCAGCTGGGGCTGCACTTTTTCTCATTTATCTTTTAAGAATATTTTATTCTTCACGGACTTCAGTTAGAAGAACCATCAGTTATTCAGTTCTTCTCCACCCTTCACCCTCACCTTTGCCGTGGATCTATCAGTCATATACATTTGTTTAGCTACAAATTCCTAAGGATTAGGAATCATTTGAATGAAGCCCTGTTTGCTACATATTTCTGCATCTAAACAGTAGATTCAATTCAAAAGAAGTAAAGAAAACATACTTATAGATGGGGAAATAGAACTTCAACTGCTTCAGTTCTCCCACTTACATGACAACTTGTAAATTTTATTTGTGTTTAAAATTTAAAGCAGTGAATCAGAATGTAAATTGCAGTTGATAATATTTTTGTTTGTTAGTGTCTTTTAGTTCCTAAATAAAATATCCTATTGAGTTTGAATAATAACTTCTAAAACTTGTATTTTACATTACTAACTCTTTTAAAACGAAGAAAAGAATCAAGAACATAGTTACTACTGTGTGATTAGTTCTTTCAAAATTTTGGCTGATGGAGGTAAAGATTAGCTCATGATGTCAAATGTGCCAGCTATGCCCCTGCTCCGGTGTCTGGTTCATTATAGGTACCACTGTTCTGGGCAACGGCCTGTTTAAAGGTGGCAGGTTTGCCTGTCACAGTCACTGGGGCAGTCTCTGTGGCTCCTGGGTGCTACCCATCCATAAAATAGCCACTTTCTGCCTTGCTGTAGGTAATGTGGGGACCACTGTAACTGTTATTCACTCCTTTTTTTGATGTTGGGTCAAGCCACACCCCCTTCCTCTTCATTCTTAGTACTTACTCTTGACAATTCTTCTTGTTGCTTGGGTTTAAAATTCCCATAACACAGCCCTTGTGCAGAGAAAGCTCACGTTCCTTTTTGTGTGTAGCATTAAAATGAGGTAGGTCAGGATGGGGACAGGGGATTTGGAGTAATATATCTCACTGTTTTGTCTTGATACTGGAGAAACATGAAACACAGGTAAATTTTCTCTTAGGTTATCTTGCCACTTTAGTCAAGAGTACCATGGAATTGAGTTGAAACAGAAATTGTTGTGAATACTATTAATATAGAGAAATAAAAACAATTGCATTTGCAGTACTCTTATATCACACACACTTAGAAATTGTATATCCTCTTGAGTCACTGAGTTTAATTATAATTTGGATCCATTTTTGTGGGACATTGTAGAGTTCATCACTGATTACACTGTTGTTCTACTGTGTTGTGAGTATAATATGCTATTGTGTATAACATAGGTGATGGCATTTCTTTGAAGATGACAAAAGATCCCACTTGTGTAAGATAGGATTTATCAGTTAAACCACGAAGTATTGGTAGTGACTGAGCACTCAGTTGTGCATAGTGCTATGCAAGGTGCCCGCTCACCTGCAGTTGTCAGGGATTGTCTCAGGACTCTCTCCTCCTCAGCACTGCCCTGTTTTGCTTTGCAACGCTGGCTACTCAAACTAAGTGGTTAGTTTTTCTTATGTGCATGTAGAAAATAAGTTACTAACCCTCAGAAGTTATCTATGGAGTTTCTTCAGTTTGCTGCACTCAGCAAGAGAAGAAAAAATCCCTTTAATGGTAGGACAGGGAGCCCTGAGAGGATATTGCAAACAGCCAAGGTGTGTTCTAGGAGTCTGACTCCTGATTAATCATCACAACCAAATTGGTCCCCCTACTGACTAAGCCAACCATTCCCGAACCATTGCCTGGTTTTCTCTGCAACCTCTGAGTAATCTCCCGTTTAGCACGTAATAAACTCTAGTGAAACATCAGTCCCCCTCTTGTTTTTCCTTTTCCCCTTCACTGCATGGATGAATGAATGAATGGACAAGCAAATTATTTAATTCTTCTCTGCTGCATGCTAGTTTCTCGGTTCCATGGCTGCATGGCAGAACATGTCAACATGTAATCCCTGGAGTTTTGTATTTTGCATCCAGAAAAACTGAGAGTGCCTCGATTCTTCCAGTCTTAAAATCAAATTCTTGGGCGTGTGAAAGGTCCATCATCTGTCTGGAATGACATGGCTGTGGAGAGCGGTGGGGGAGTAGAAAATCTCATTTTTTCAAAGGAGATGCTGGACACAAATCCCCATACATTTTTACCATTCCTTATATCTCTCTTCTTCCTAATCCTGGTTTGGTCCCAGATTTGCCTTGTCCCAGATTTGATACCAGAAGTCTCCCTGTCACTGCCTTGGGTCATGTTAGCTCACCCTCTCTCTACCAACGACAGCCCAGGTAGGAGGGTTCTCAACAGGTATCATCCTCCTTCCCTCCCCTTCTCCACCAGCCGAGCTCCCCACTCCTCAGCTTCTGTAGCAGTAACCGAGGTCAGGTTGCTTCTAACCCTTTTATCTCTACTCCAGCTGTAATAAACTCTTTGTATTCCAGTGCCTTTCTGATTCCACCTGCCCTTCTTAGAAACTAATAAAGTTCCTGCCGCAGCTCAGGGGCTTGAGCCTGGAAATGCTAGTTAAAATCCAAATTCCATTTCTCCATCAAAACAGTCTTTGCCAGAGCTGAAATCATGCTTGGGTACAGTACTTCTTAGCTCTGGTTCATTTTGTATCAAGTAGGCTTTTTATAGGCTGCCATGAAAGGCCAACCACAATTAAATGCCAACTCTGAAACATTTCTTCCTATACACTCAATTGTTGTCTTAGGAATAGACTTTTCTGGGGAGCAAAACTCGTCTGTAAATTAGATACCCTCTGATATGTCATAAATAGTCTGGACTGTGCACTCTAACCCATGTCAAAAGCACAGTGTGAGCCTCTGTGTTCAGAACAAAGGTTCATCATAAGGACATCAAATCAAGGCACGAACAGATAGTAGCCATCATACCTCAGGATTTATTAAAGAGGCATGGATGCTGGAACTGGGGGTGTTACCTGGGAAAATGATTGCAGTTGGAAGGGCGAGTGAGGTCTGGGGCCTGGTACTAGCTCCTCCAGGCAGGTAGGGCAGAAACTGGGGTGGGACCCAGGAAGGAGCTGGCAAGTGGTCATGGACCAGGAGCATATAGGGAGCCCCTAACTGGTGGGGGACTCTATGGTGTTGAGGCAGGGTCAGGCAATAGGAGCTAGAAGGTACAATTGTCATTATCAAGGTATTTGTCCCAGGCTGGGGCTAAGATTGAAGACCCTAAGCAGAATCTTGAGAATGAAACAGGATGTCCAACAAGGAACAGTGAGAAGTCTGGTCCTTAAAACTAAAATGTATCAAGAAGAGAAAGGAGAATGTATTGGAGGAAGGAGATGCCTACTGAGATGAGCATGGGAGCTCCATTATCAAAATGAAGCACCAGGGGACGGAATAAAATAAATGGTGATGAGCAAACTAGGGCCTCAGAGAGAAGCCCAGATGCTGGTGCCGAATCTCCACACTTTGGGCCAGTGCTGCACCTGCACTTTAAATGGTTCCCTGAGGAAAAGAAAAGATTGGCAAGTCTTCGCTATTCCTAGTACACTGTCAAGACTGAAGCATAAGGCATCCTGCTTGCCTTTCTGTTGCTTAGCAACAGCAACCTCCTTGATTACCAGAGTTGTCAGAGTTTTTCTATAGCTATGTACTCTGTAACTGGGTGCATGGGGCTACAAGGAAGAAGGCAAAGTCCTGCGTGTTCAGTCAGACACAAGCTTACTTGGAAGTACCAGCAAGTGTACTCTCAGTACAAGCCTAGAGTGGAAGAAGCAAGACTATTTCATGCTGAACCCGAATATGGGCAGGAGGTGGGGCAAATCGGGAGGAAATCCTAATGATTCTTTAAATCCTGGAATTATCAGAAATGGCAAGAGGAAGAAAAGTAAATAAATAAAATGTCAGACAGTTATTTTAAATATTAGGAAACATCTTTTAAAATGCATGTTAAAACTTCTTCATCATTCTTTTTAGCATGGAAAATAATTAATTGTTAAATACTAAGAAAAGCAAGTACCTTGACATTCAATTAGCTGCAAAATTCTCAAATTAAGTGGTCGTCAATGTTTCTCAAGAAATACAGAAATTAAATGCTAACCTTTTAAACTGTTAGGAAGTTTTGTTCTCTGCCAGGCAGAACAAGAACAGAGTCATCAGTGAGATGGCACGATGCCACAGCCAGTTTTGAAAAGTCAAGGGTAGAGATCTGAATGTTACAGAACAACAGGACTCCCCCACAAGGACCGTATACTAATACGGTCCTGACCACCTCCTGGGCTCGTCTGTCCGCTACCAGGGGAAAGACGCCTCTCAATGCCAGAGATTTGGGAAAAGGAAAGGAAAGGTTTATTTAACACTATACAGACTTAGAGTAGTGACCCAATGTCCCCATTAAAATATCAAAGTCCTTTAGGATAACCACAGACGCCCACAGCCCTTCCTTCTCTCCCTGCCCTCATTCAGGGTACCGTATCTCAGGAAAAGAAGCACACGTCTGTGGTTCAGGCCGCTGGCACCATCAGCTGTGTCGCCATCCAGGCAGGATCTCCAATTAATCTAAAGTCATGTGGCACCTCCTCATGTTCCACTGGCAAAAGAGTTCTTTCACCCTTCTTCCAGGTGAAGTCTCTCCTGCTTCCCAGGCCACGCCGCCAAAGGGAGCACCCCAAAGCTGTGTGGGCCTCTTCTACCAAGGCTGCAGGGGTCTGCACTCTGGTCAGAACCACATGGTTCTTTCCTTCAGATGGCTGTGGAGAGAGTGGGGTCCCCACTCTGTCCAAAAACTCATGGCTCTCTCTCTGCATTGCCATAGCCGCGTGGCTCCCTCTCCTTTCACATGGCTGCAGGGGTCCCCACTCTACCAAAGCCGCGTGGTCCTCCTCCAATGGCTGGCCGACTAAGTTTTAAATTCCTGCGCCAGTCCTCCTTTGCAGCCCCATTTCCAACTCCTCCTACAATCCGCTACACTTGCCAGCATTCCTGTATTATTCCAAGTTTACTGGGCTGCCACTGTGAGTCCGGGCAGGTGTGGCCCCATGGCGTGGAGCTAATCATCTCCAAGCTCTCACGCAGGTGCTGTAACAGGGGCTGGGAGTTGCCTTCCAGTTACATCTTGGGTGGGAGTCACTCCCTTCTCCCTGGCTCAAAGCACAGCCACAGCTATTTAACGTATCTATGAAACCAGTTAAAGGTTACAGAGATGTTAAATGACCATCCTAGAGGTTATCTACGGAACTGTTGCTATGCAAAACAGCTCTCACTGCCCCCCCCCCATTTGTCCCTTTCCCAACTCACACCTGTAGCGGGGGAGGGGTGAGGACATCTTAATATTTCCCAGACACCTTGAGTTCTGGATCCCATTCCAAATCCCTTTTTGGGGCTCCCCCTTGGCTGTACCCTGTTACACGAAGGCTGCCCTCCCACCTGAAAGATTATTGGTTGGAAACCATTGTACTTCCAGTGACCAAGTCTGAATCTGGAGGCACCGTGCTGAGGGGAAGGGCAGCGAGTCGAGGAAGTCTCTGTGTCTGTCCACTAATGCCCTTAAACTGTGTATCCATCAGTCACGGCCTCATGAAAAACTTGCCTGTGCATTTTTCTTTTAAATCAGGGATGTCGAATCTTCTTTTATTAGTATGTATCGCTGACACCCCCACCCAAGTCAACATTCTCAAGCAAGTAAAAAAATGTACATAGTTCTCTTGGTCTTTGTGGACTTAAAAAAAATCATTTTTGTTTAAACAGAATTTTTTGCCGTTTCACTCATCACTCATTTATCCAATGAGGTATACCTAAAAAGAGAAATCTTTCAGCTCACATGATGGCTAGTGCTGGTAAACCTTGTAGCAGGAGAGGGTGAAAGGGAGGGGAGGGGAGGGGAGGAAGGGGAAAAGGTGGAAGGGGGTGAGGAACTAGGGGTGCGAGGGGCAGAGGTCACCGGGCCATCAAGGCCACAAATATATGTCTGAGAAAATTGTTATGATTACCACCCCCAAAGTTTCTATTTCCCTCTTGCAGTAGAAATTAATATTGGGGTTTTTTTTAAACTTCAAAGATTATTTTCTTAAGAAATTAGTAAGATTTTTTCCCCAGAGGAATTATCTAAGGATGTAAGCAGTTTATGTAAAAAAAAAAAACGGTAGGAGGGTTGCTCAATTTACATAGCTCTCAGTGCAGAAGCTTTTGCCCTCTCCCTTTAGTAGTTCAGAAAGCAAACCAAGCAATGCCAACTAAAATACTGTATTTGGATATTTTCTTTTAAATTAGACTTTTTTTAACCAAAGTAAAGCATGTAGTAAAAATTCAAACAGTACTGAAAGGCTCATCCCAGAAAACAATAGCCCATTAATGGCTTTCCTTCCGGTCTTTCCCAGTGTCTCCCCACGCAGCCTCAGCACTGGGAGGCAGGGGGGCAGGCACTTAACAACGGACTGAGCTGTTAATTTTGCTGCTTTTTTGATAACGTTTCTAAGGCAAATCGTCTAATATGACTATGCTTCTTTCTCGTACAATGTTTTGTTTTCCTTGATGTTCTTTCGCCCCTCACTGTATTTCTCTTTCATTTTTGGCAAGTGCCAGGTGTGCGCCTGCACGTGTGTTCTTGGTCTCTTTCACATGACAACATCCCTTCAATGTCTAGTGATTTTTGACTCTGTTCATGTTTAAATGTGAAGCACTGACATTTCAACCTGAGCTGAAACTCTGTACATTGCATGGGCTTGTCGGTTTTGTACTGGAAAACCCCTAAGTAAAATAATACTTCCACAAATAAGTGGAAGTCCTTTTTTTCTGGGGCATTCAGGTTTTCTAGAAAATAATTCTCTCATTTTCTGTCTGTGAGTATGTGTGTGGGATCCTGCCTGCTGGCTTCCAGGGTTGGGTGAAGGAGGCTGCGGATCCCACCCTTCAGTGGCGGGTTGTTACTCAATTGTCCTGCTTTCAGACCCGTATCTGTCCTCCAGGTGCTGGGTACGTGAGTCCTGTGTCAGCCTGTGTCAGGCTGCTGAGTGCCTGTGCCTCCAGTGAGGCTGTGTGGATCCCCAGCGCCTCTGGTTCATAGCCCCTCTGCAAACTCTAGATTATAGCTTCTCTAGCTTCTCCAATCTCCCCACACTTTCCATTGAAATGACCATGTTTCACGGAGAGTGTTACATAAGGAATTAATCATGAATGAAAACGCAATCCAAAACCATTGAAATATACACTTTAATGGGTGAATCACCGGGTATGTGAATTGTCTTCTTAATAAAGCTATAAAAAAATTACCCTCACATCAAAACAGTGTGCAAAAAGTGAACACTACTTTTCTAATGAAAGAAACAAAGTAGGTTTATATGCGTATAAAAATAATTTAAATTTACTTTTCATACTGGGATGAAAAATAAACAGTAAAAAGGCTGCAGAAAACATTCAACTTGGTAGCAATTAATAAAATAATGTAAACAATAGAAGCTGTCAAATTTGACCTAATTGCTATATATAATGTATGAAAATCTGAGAAATAATATGGACATACACATCAATGAAAATAATTCTCTGTAAATATTCCATTTGCTATAGAAGTTACTCTCATAATTTTGTGGAATAATTCACAAAGAAATTAAGGATCAAAACAAACAAAAAACACCCCTAGATCAGAAAAACATAAAAGGCACCTCTATAACACATGGTGTTCGTGGTGTACATGCACACTGGAAATTAAAGACATAGCCGCATTTCCATTCCTGTTTTAATAAACTGTGGCTTTAAATAACTGTAGAAAATACAGTGTAATGAGAAACCATGCCTATAAAAATGTAATAAGAAATGAAGTCTTGGGTGCAGTGTAATGAAAATTGTAAGCTAAGATACATGGTTTGAAGGAAGTCCATCTCTCATAAATATATGGTTAAAAATAAAGTTTAAAAAAGTCTTCTATCCTATCCTACAAATAAACCAGAGAATGAATCAATAACAGAGATGTTTTAAATCTTCAATAACATTAATCAGGAGAACAGAAGTGCCCCAAAAGATAAATAGCTAAAGAATACTAAAAGAAGAGGAACTCATACATCTGAATGGATGAAATTTATGCATACACACATACATCATTGGTGAGGCGATAACCTCAATGCATACATTACACACGAAGGGCGTGTTTACCGTCAAAGGCTAGTTATAGGTAATGAAGACAGGAATGGTCAAACTGCCCCCACCAGTGTGGTTCAGTTGGCTGGAGCTTCTGTTGGTAACCTGAGAGGTCACAGGTTTGATTCCTTGTCCAGCAGGTAGCAGGTCAATGTATCTCTCCCTCCCTTCCCCTCTCTCTAAAATCAATGAGCATGCTCTTGAGTGAGGATAATAATAAAAAGAAATAGTTACCTAACAATTTTAAGAATAGGCAGATGGGGCACACTCTCACTCTCTAGAGCTCACCTGCTTGAATCTTCTTTCCCAGCATACTTTGCTTTCTTTCTCTTAAGCTTCAAGGGCCCTTCTTTTGCCTCAGTAGCTTGTTTCCTGAGCCCACGCCCAGCTGGCTCACTTTTCCTGCCTCTGTGACTTTCTAAATAAACTTTCACTACAAAAAAAGGAAGAGGTGGATGAAAACCTCTGATTTTCTTATCTTTGCTCTCTCACAGGTAATGTCTCTATCTGCTTCCAGAACACCTTAAGTGTATCATTGTGACACAAGGTAGATTAGGTTCCCGACCAAACTACTCACTGCTCTTTCTTTAGTTTTGAGGAAATGATGGAGAATTGTTTCAATTTCTCGTGGCTGCTGTAACAAATTACCACAAACTGGGCACCATAATTCGCAGAACTTTCTTCTCACATAGCGGGCTGAATTCAAGGTGTCAGTAGACCAAATACTAGAACAAGAGGTGCTCCTAGTGTTCTTAACATGTAAGAAATTGTAAGGATTTTAAGAGCTCTGTGCCAGGAGCTGGGGCAGAGACGAATGTATCCATTTTATATTATTTCACATATACCGAAATAAGTGTCAAGTCTAAAGGCGTTTTGCTGGTAGAATGCTCTCTTCTTCTGGGGAAGTGAGTCTTTTTCTATTAAGGCCTTTGACTGATTAAATGAGGCCATTGTTATGGAGGATAGTCTGTTTTACTCAAAGTGTGATGATTTGAATCCTGATCTTATTTAAAAAATGCCTTCACAGAACATCCAGAATAACGCTGGGCCAAATATCTGGGTACTGTGGTCCAGCTAAATTGACACTTATAATGAACTGTCACAATGACCTCCGCTTCGGAGCCCGCCCTTGGTTCGGCTGAGGTTGCCAGGTGTGCACCGCAGTCCAAGAGTCTTCCTAACAATTCTGTTTCTTCCTCTTTCTCCTCACAGACGTCCGATCAGAACCATGGTCCGAAACTCCTCCTGCCCACTTCTGCCTCCTTCTCCTGCACCTCTCCAGTGTGTTGTGCCGCCCCTCGCCCCGAGGAGTGGTGTGCTCCTAACCGCCCCAGTGTGCTTCCTGACTGACACACCACCAGGGAAGAACTGGGGAACAAACACTTGCAGGCCTCTTTTTTAAAAAAAGAAAAAAAAAACAAACCTTTACTCTCTTTATTGACTCTTGCCTGTGGTACAAAGTTGGTAACCTGATTGATCAGATTGATATTTACTGGGGCCATTTTTAATTGGTTGGGTAAGGTCACTTGGTGTCACAGGTTGGTGCTTATGGGGGACACATCGTCTTTGTGTTCTCGTTTCTGGGTCCATGCCGCTGGCAGTGCAGAGGGTCCAGCCCTGCTTCCCTGTGAGAGGCTGAGATGAAGCCTGGCTGTTCTTTCTGCCTGCTCTCTTCCCACTTGCATGCTGGCTCCAGCCTAATGCCTTAGTCACATGCAAGGAGCCTGGGGGAGCACGTGGAGAAAGCAGTGGAGGGACTTTGCCTCCCACTGTTGCACCCATATTCTACCTTGGCTTTGTGAGGAGAGAAAGGATAAAAACCTTTGTCTCCCCCAGCACAGAGGACAGGAGAGATCTCACTTGGGCCCTCTTTACAAAGCAGCGGCCTTGCTTCCGCTTTTACTGGAGTGATCTCAGAAGTTTAAAGGGGCTTACCCAGGCATTAAACATTTTAAAATGCTTATATAAACACATTTTTCATATCTGGCTATTTATATAACAAGGATTTTCCCTCAATGAGAACATTTGGTGGAAGACTTTAAACTCCTGACAATATTGAGGAAGTTAGTCGACCACTCACTTAACATCCTTATGCTGAGCACCACAATTGATGCTGGGAACCCAAAGTCGAATAAGATAGAGTCTTTATCCTTGAGATATTCTTGATCTTGAGAGCATGTTAATGTTTGCTGACATGGCTTTGTTAACACTAGCATGCTCTGATAGACCCATGTGTACCATGGGGCCAGGGGTCAAGGGCTGTAGCTCCACCTGGGTGGTGGAAGGCGCATGACTGAGTGTCTGAGAAAAGATATCCCTCAGCTGGGACCTAGAAAAAGGAGCAGGCATCTGTGAGGTGAATGGGGGTGATGAAAAGCATTCGGGCAGAGGGAACTGTCTTCTCGGCATAGTGTCTGACAGGTACTGGTATGTGCTGGAAATGGAAAGTAGCTTTGTAATGGGGACCAAGTAATAAAGTACCTCACATATCACCTACCATGGCAGCCCCCCCTTTTTTCATTATAGAAGCTGGTTGATGATAGCAATGTTATATAGCATTTAAGGACCTTGTAAAGGAATTACATCCTTCATTGCTTTCACTGGTCTTTTGATGTCTGAAGACATTGTTTTTTAAAGAAAACTAACCGTGTTTACAAGAATGACTTTCACTCAAGGCAATTCTAACAAGAAATTTCGAGTAGGTGAAGAAATAGGAGTAGCATGAACTGGGGCAAGAGTTAGCAGAGGAAGCTGATTAATGGACTTCATAATGTACACAGGATTTTAGAACAGAAAGCAAGCACACTCAGACCACAGCCACAGAGAACTACTGAGTATTATTTAGAAAAAAGTCTCATAGTCATAGTTCAATGTTTATAGTTTATATGATTCAGGGAACCTGAGGAGTATGTTTCTAAAAAGAAAAGCGATTACTCTCTAGCATGTTGCATCAGTTTATCCTGCCATCCTCTTCATTCGTTCTTGTAGTAATTCACTTAATAAGCAGCTATCAAACACTGACAATGTGCCAGTCACAGCCTGTAGCCCAAGATAGGAAGGGGGAAATGAATGAATTAAAAAATGAACAGGAATTAGTCTTCTACTTATATAAGTGCATGAACTTACAGTAATATGGTGATCCAGAGGAGATCTGGTCTTTGGCCTGAAAAGCCCCTGTCTCCTTTGCACGGGTCTCCTTTACACTGAACCTGGTCTTTTCTAATGCCAATGCTTGAATTATGTGCTTAAAGCTGTGCAACTTTCTGGTATGAGTTCACATTGACTGCAGCGACACCTGTAGTATCTTATGCAGCCTGTTTTATGTATATGGAGCCATCTACCTTTGAACATATACTTTTATCTGAACCTGTGTATGCTTGCTGCTCTTTTTAATAGTCTACTAAATTGTTTTGCTGGGACAAAAAAAAAAGGCAAACTTCATGCAATATCCTAATAGCATTGTTACTGTGGATAATTGGATTGTATAGATTTGGCCTTGAATCATTGTTTGCCAAGACAGCAGTGCCCTGTAGTCAATTATTATTTGACAAAGGAGACAAAACATACCATGGGATAAACAAGGTCTATTTGATAAATGGTGTTGGGAAAATGAAACAGACACAAACAAAAAAAGAAAGGAAGGAAGGAAGGAACGAAACAGGCCAACTTCTTACACCACACACAAGAATAAACTCAAAATGGATTAAAAACTTAAATGTTAGACTCAATACCATAAAATTTCTAGAAGAAAACAAAGGTAGTAAAATCTCAGACAGTTCTCATAGCAATACATTTTCTAATATATCTCCTCAGATAATGGCAACAAGAGAAAAAAATAAACAAATGGGACTACATCAGACTAAAAAGTTTTTGCACAACAAAGGAAACCATCAACAAAATGAAAAGACAATCCACTGAATGGGAGAATTTACCAATACATCTGTTAAGGAGTTAATATTCAAAATTTATAAAAAACTTATAAAACTCAACACCAAAAAAATCTAATTTAAAAATGAGCAAAGGGCCTGAGTAGGCACTTCTCCAAAGGGGACATACAGATGGCCCATAAGCATGGGCAAAGATGCTCGACCATCACTACTCATCAGACAAATGCAAATTAAAATCACAATGAGCTATCACCTCATACCTGTCAGAATGGCTATCATCATAAATTCACAAATGACAAGGCAAGGATGTGGAAAAAAGGGAATCTTACTACACTGTTGGTGGAGATGCAGATTGGTGCAGCAACGGTAGAAAAAAGTACAGAGAAGCTCAAAAAATTAAAAGTGGAACTGCCTTATGACCCAGCAATTCCACATCTAGGAATTTATCTGGAGGAACCTGAAACACTAATTGGAGAGAATATATGCACCATTATGTTCATTGCAGCATTATTTACAATGACCAAGATTTGGAAGCAGCCTTAGTGTTTATTACTAGATGAGTGGATAAAAAAGTCGTAGTGAAAAACAGTGTGGTGAAGGCCAGGGGACGGGGAGGGCAGAAGCTGGGCGGAAGTGGGCAAAGGGAGGGAAAATAAGGGACATCTGTAATAGTGTCAACAGTAGTAAAAAAATAAAATAGCTGTGGTACATTATTCCATTTACATAGTGGAATCCTACTCGGTCATAAAAAAGAAGGAAATCTTAAAAGTGCAATAGTATGGATGGACCTGGAAAGCATTGTGCTAAGTGAAATAAGCCAGTCAGAGAAAGACAAATACCATATGATTTCACTCACATGTGGAATCAAATAAACAAAATGAACTAACAGCAAAACAGAGATGGACTCATAACTGGCAGCTGTCAGGAGAGTGGTGTTGAGGGGCTGGGTTGGGGGATGGAAAGATTGGGCAAAAGGAAAACAGAGAAGAAACTCATGGACACAGACCACAGTGTGGTGATTGCTGGGGGGAATGAGGGTGGGAAGAGTTGAAGGAGGGGAGTGGGAATGGAGGGGAGTAGGAATGGACACTGAGCTAATGATCGGTCATACCTAGATGATGAAACCTCCATAAAAATCCCCCAAATATGAGGTCAGAGAGCTTCTAGCTTTGTGAACACATGGGAGTTCTGGGAGAGAGGTGTACCTGGAGGGGGGTGGGGAAGCTCTGTGCCCTTTGCATACACCTTGCCCTGTGTCTCTCCATCTGGTTGTTCATCTGTATGTATCCTTTGTTATATTCTTTGCAATAGGTCTGTAAATGTGTTCCCCTGAGTTCTGTGAGCCCTTCTTGAATCCAAGGAGGGCTTGTGCTATTGGCATCTGAACCGGGGACAGCTAAGGGACTGAGCTCTTGTGGGATCTGCACTAACTCTAGACAGATAGTGTCAGAATTTAATTGAATTACAGGACACCCAACTGGTGCTGCAGAGAACTGCGTGATGTATGGAAACCCCACACATCTGGTGTCAGAAGTATTGTGAGTAAAGGAAAACACAGGGGTATCTTCCCGAGGCAGGGTCATCAGGTCCAGTCCACACACGAGGAGAGGGAATTACCTAGGAGTAAACACCGAGGGGGTTCGCTGGGACATTTCAGAGGTTGCCTACCATACGTGGTCAAGTAAGTCAGCTTTACTATTCATGGTTTCTAATGGTAAGGAAAGAGCACACCATACCATGGTTATGATAACAGTTTTTAAAATTAGGTTTCATGTTCTAACAGCATTGATAAGCATTACTGTCAGAGCCATGGCCCTGGGAAAGTAGAGTGTTAGCTTTCAGAAAAATGGAAAGATGGATCCTACATTTTTCCGCATTCATCCTCCTTTCCCTAACCCTTGTCGCCTCACTCACTGGAAATGAAAAAACATGGAATCAGAGACACAACACAGAGACCTCAGCTGGAGTCAGGCCTGACAGCTGAGCCACATCTACCTGCAGCTCTGAAAGTCAGAAATATCTATTTGTTGTTTGCAGCCTCCAGAGTCTGGGCTGTATTAGTGCCGCAGCAGAAGTTGACTGAGGCTGTCAGGAACGGCAGCGCTAGAGCAAACTTCCCAAGGAGTGTCCACTTCCGTCAGAATTCGTTTCCAAATCCCACTGGGTGAGAGAACCCAGAGGACTCCATGTTTCAAGAGCACTTAGTCCCCAAGGCCTGCTGTATGACTTTGAAAAAGTTCTCAGTGCCTCCAGGAAAGTTTTTAGCACAAAAGGAGTATTATCATTATTTAAAAAAACACTGATGTTCAAAACTTGGCAAACGTTCAGCTTTCTAAAATTTCAGAAATTGTATTTACCTCTGTCAAAAACTTTTCAACTTGGTTTACTTGGTAATTGCTATAATTGCCATTGAATTCAAAGAGTGGAAAAAAGGAAATTTCTAAAATGAAAGAGTGGGCTGACTATTACTAACTCAGCAGGATGGCTGTTTAGATAGCTGTGTGAGTGCGCCGTGTCCCTGACTGTGGAGGAAAGAATCTGAAAGGGATTTGGTAAACAACATGTTGCCTCTACACACCCCTGGGAACACTGATGTACATCAAGCAATTATATTTGCTTTTATTTATATTATGTTTATGTTTTATTTATTTACTTCTTATTCCTTTGCCTGCATATTCAAAGAAAAGCCAAGAATTGAAAAATTATTGAATACTATGAGGATCAGAAATCGCCTTGAATATAGCATTTGGGTTATTCAGTAATCTCATGTGTGTTCGTGTGTGTATGTTCTAATTCTGCGTATTTGGAGTGATTGCTCCTGCTTCCAAAATTCAGTTATTGATAGCTCAGCCTTCTGTTCTGTGACTTCATAGTCTGATCGTTATATGGCATGTAATTTAGGTACAAGAAAAGGTGA
Organism: Sturnira hondurensis; assembly: GCF_014824575.4. Lineage (NCBI taxonomy): Eukaryota > Metazoa > Chordata > Mammalia > Chiroptera > Phyllostomidae > Sturnira > Sturnira hondurensis. Next base: position 3,737,008 of record NW_028087015.1, read on the forward strand.
AATGTTTAAAGTTACATCAGAAAGACAAATGATAAATTTGTTTTTCATCAAATGGTAAATGAAAACCTGTGGTGAGCCTGTCAATGCATCAGTGTAATAGAGACCAATTTCCACATAATTTTAATGTCATGATGCTTCTTGAATCACCCCTCCCAGTTCAATTATTGTACACATTTAAAAACATTAATACAAAGAGAATGATTTGGATCGTTTACAATTGATTTGACTGTGTGCTCCTTTCCCTGCCCCTCTTCCCGTTCTCCTTCGGTTCCACTGTTGTCATCCTAGTCACAACCTACTGCCTGGACAGCGGCGGAGATCTCTAGCCTATTCCAGGCCTCTTTCCCTTCAGTTCATCTAATTCCCCAGTGAGGTGCCTTCCTCACCCCAAGAACTTGAAAATGAGGGAAACTTTGCCCATTAGGAGAATTCATGTGAACTCTGCATGAATGAGAGCCAAGCCTGACACGCGAGTCAGAGGACAGCTCCAAGGCCTGCAGGAAGGCTGTTCCGTGGAGCCTCAGCATGGTCACCAATCCAAACGTAATGAGCTCATCAGTGTGGTGCCCAGCTCTGGTGGGGTTTTTTTTAGAGTCTCATTATCTTTGATATATAAAAATCTTATATATTGAAGGTATGCAACTTGATGTTTTGCTGTATGTATCCATTGTGAAAAGATCACCACAATCAAACTAATTAATACACCTACCACCTCTGCATAGTTACCTCTGTGGGTGTGTATGTGCATCAGTCAGCCTCCATATCTTTTAAATGCTCTCCAGGAGATCGTTATCCAGGGGAAGTCTAACTCTGTAATCCTCTGGTAAACTCTAAGTTCCGGTTGTAAGACCAGCTGAGCATGCTGCCTGGGTTCACGCCTTCCATTAGTCCCAAGCCAGCCAGCCCCTCATTCTGATGCCACACTCACTGAGCGACCTCCTGCTCACTGGGGCTGTGTCATAGAGAGAGTTCACACATCAACCTCTTGTGATGATCCTCTTGCAAATTCTAAAAGAGCTTCTGGTCGTGATTTTCCAATCCATTTATGGAAAGAATACATTCAGCTTTTTCTTGTATTGAATGTATTGGGGTGACATTAGTTAATGAAATTATGTAGGTTTCAGGGGTGCGTTCACCACCCAAAATCAAGTCTCCTTCCATAACTAACCCCCTTTTACCCTCTTCTACCTCCCCCACCTGGTTTTTAACACGAGAACTTCCAGTCTGTGAGACAGTTATATTTCTCACAGAAAACAAAAGAATTGGAATTCTGGTGTCCATTCTAGGCTCCTGTGGATTTTCATTATCGGGGTTTGTCTTTCACCCCCTAGTGCAAAAAAGGTCCTTGCCTGGGGCTTTCAAAGTAGAAGGTAAGAGTTAGCAGGCTTTCCCTACAGACGCTGCTACCCTATCTTCACCTGCTCCTAGTGTCTACACCTTGAAGCTAAATTAAATCCTTCTGAGGTGCAGTTTGGGTCATGCTAAACTCTGCTTCAGAATCTTTCAGACTTCCCCACTGCCTCGGGTCCCAACCTGCCTCTCCTCTCTCAGTGCTTTCCTTGAGAACCCAACCCTATATTGCAGGCAGACCGACTCATGTAAGCTCCACATTTTCCTGCCTATTAATTTTAAGCTGAAACACGTTCCTTCTTCTTCTTCTTCTTTCCACCCTCATATCAATCCCTACCTTCCTACCTGGCTAATTCAATTTACTTTTAAATGTGGTCTCAATCATGCTGCCTTTCGCCATTACCCTAGTCAAAGGCGAACTATTCCTTCTGGACGTGGCTTTAGGAACCCTGCCCTAACTTGGTTTCTCAGGCTAGAACTCTGTCCTTGCCCTTCCTACTGGCTAGTTTCCCTTTACATTTTATTCTTAGTGAATTTAAATCTTTTCCTTGTGGAGGTTTTTTCTGATTCCTTAAGCCTCGGTGAGATTCCTAATGTGTGTTCCCATAATGCTCTCCACTTCTCCACCCTGACAATCCCCACATTGCAATTACTTGCTCAAAGTCTGTGATGCCTGCTGGTCTGTGAGTTCCGTGAACATAAGGACAAGTCTATGTTATTCATTGCTGAATATCAATCCTCTAGCTCAGTGCCTGGCACATTGTAGATACTAAATATATATTTGCCAAATGGATGTTGAACAAATTTGATTTCAATTCAACAAAGTTCACTAAGCACCTGCAACATCCCAGACAGTGTTCCAGGTGCTCCAGGTATATCAGTGAATAAAGAAGATAAAGATCCCTTCCCTCATGGAGCTCAGCTTCCAGTAGGGAGAGGCAGACAATAAACATGATAAATAAGGAAATTAAATAGTGTGTCAGAAAAGGGTAAGTGCTATGGAAAAATGACAGGTTAAAGTAAAATGACAATGAAAAAGTAAAGTATGAAGAAAATGGGGGTGCACGATTTATAGCCTTAAATAAGGTGGTCAAGGTGGGTCCCCTTGCAATTGTGGCTTTTAAGCAAACACTTGAAAGAGTTAGCCATGCAGGCATCTTGGCGGGGGGAAGAGTGCTTTAGGAGGGATGGTCCATGCAAAGGACCTGAGAGTTCCTGGTGTATTGGGGGGAATTGCTGTGGGCAGTGCTTCTAGAGCAAGTGAGCAAGGAAAAGGAGAGTTACCATCACTGGGGTCCTTTTGGCCATTTGCGATGACTTTGGTTTCCATGATAAGTTGGAAAGGGAAGCTGTTGTCGGGGGTTTGAACAAGCTGTTGTCAGGGTTTGAATCGTGATCTGATTGATTTGACTTAATGTTTTACAAGAATTACTCTGGCAGACAGGTTAATAACAGTTTAAGGGAGGAGGGAAAAGGTTGAAGTGGAGAGACAAGTTAGAAGGTAAGAAAACCTGACAGGACCAGGTTACTTTAATCAGAGTGGTAGCTTTGCAGAGAAGTGGTTAAATTTTGGATATTTGAAAAATGATAGAGCCAACAAGATTTCCTGACAGTTTGCATATGAGATGTAAGAGGAGAGGAACCACAGATGACTTCAAGGAGTTGAGCCTGAGCTAATAAAAGTATGGAGTTGCTGTAAACTGAGGAAGGAAAAGTTGTGGGTTAAGTAGATTTTTGGAGGTGTGTATGTTGGGGATGGTGGAGATTAAGAGTTCAGTTTTGGACAGGGTTGATATGAAATGTTTATTAGATGTTCAAGTTGGGGTATCAAAAACCCAGTTTGATATATGAATTTCAAGATCAGAAAGAAGATTTAGGTTAAAGGCGTGCCCTTGAGGGTTATCAGCAGGAAGGTGGTATTTAAAGTCATAAGCAGAGATGAGGTCATCAGGGGGTGAGTGTAGATAGAGAAGAGAAGATGACAAACGATCAAGTTCTGGGACACATCAGCATAAGAAACATGAAAGAAGCTGTGAAATAACCAATGATTCAAAAATAGACGGGAGTGAGGGGATGAAACCAAGAGCATGTGTTCTGGAAGCCAAGAGATGACTACGTCATGGAGAATGATGAGTTGTAGCAAATGCTGCTAATAAGTTAGATGAGGACTGAGAATTGGCCATTACATTGAGCATTTGATCATTGGTGACTCTTACGAAAGCAGTTTTGGAGGAGTGGTGGAGGTACGATCCTGCTTAGAGCGGATTTAAGAGAAAATGGCAGGACATGAACTCAAGGATGAATGAATACATGGCCTTGATCTCATTCTACCTTCTGTTAATATTGTTATGTCTTCATCTTGTCTCCACTCCTAGATGACAAACTTGAAGGCAGGAAGAAGCTATGTCTTTGACAACCGCACAGTGCCACGGAACCTGGCCCAGTGCTGGCATGCAGCAGGTACTCACTAAGTGTTTGTTGGCTGCCTGGCAGGCTGAATGAATATTAATGATGAAATTCTCCTTATTTCTTGTACTGCGTATCCTTGTTTTATTCCCGTTTCCTTTGTAATTCTTCCTTCCCTTGCTCACTCCCACCCAGACCCATGCCCAGGGTCATCCCACAACCTTCTAACTGCCCCAGCTTTTCCTCCCTTCACCCCTCACCTGCTTGACAATTTACCCACCTAGAACCTGTTTTCTCAGGAAAGCCATGGGGGACGGGGGTGAAAACAAGGTGACTATTCTAATAAGAGAAATCCAGACTGGGAATCTAGCATTTCATAAGGGCTTTTAATGGGTCAAATCCACCTAAGAAATCTATTCCAATGCTAAGAGTAAAGGCCAATAGAAGGCAGATTTCACTATACAAGAAAAATAACTTCAAATACAAACGCGTAGTTTTTTCCTTCATTTAATCTGAATTACATACAAGAATAATCCAACAAGAATATTAATCAGCTGTTTCTAATAGAGTAGGGAAACAGACCAAATTACCTTCTCATGGTATTAGCTTTTAAAGTTGTAAAGGACAATTACATTTCTTCAAATGAGACATGGACCCATCTGTCTAATGATTTGACATGTTCTCTTCAAACTTGTGACTGTAATGGCTTGGTTTTAGGCTGCCGTATAGTCTTTAGTTAATTCTAGAGTAAAGAACTTAAATTGCTGGATTTCATTCATTCATTTATTGAAGGGGTAGCTACATATGTTAGACACTGTGTTTTAACAACAAGCACACTAAAACATATATTTAAAGCAAAGGCCAGATAATACCAGTTGAAGAATTAGCAGCCACTGTTGCAGGCTAAAGCTAATTGTGAGTTCCCTTGTTCCTTTTCTAACATCTTTGCAGTTATGAAATACCATTTAATTATGAGCCTCAAACATTTATACAAATATATTTTGAATAATTGAGTCCTCAACAGATAGGAGCTGCATGCTATTGGAAATGAAAACATTATAGTCCAAAAAAGGAAATGGGCTTAGTTCAAGTTATCTGACAACCAACGTGAAAATGAGCTCAAGCAACAGAATTATCCAGGTGTGAAGTCTGAAAGCAGCTGATAAATACCTTCCACCAGCTTGAAGGTAAGAGTGGTGTAAATTCAATAAATGGAATTATTTCCATGGGGAGAGAGCACACAGAAAGGGTATGGAGAACATTTCTGTCATTTAGGTATTCTATTTTTCTAGACAATTAACAAAAAGTGACCATGTGATTTCTCTTTGGTTTATAAAAACTGCCTGAAAGCCGAAGATCAGGATCTGGGGTGAACACCGAGTTTCAGTAAAGTGAAAGAAGTTGATTGTAGTCTGTAAACAATGTGGTCATTAAAGAACATAAGTGTATACCTTATGAATTCATTAATATTTTAATCACAGGAAAACAGAATAAAATGAAGTAGATGTAACTACTGGGTTAATTTAGGAAACAGAAGGATTATCCATGTAGCAAAGTGTAATAGTCACCGTTCAGCTGATTCCTGGAACGATGTGGTCCAGGCTGGACCAGCTGGAACAACAGAAGCTTGGTCCTGTATTGTTTTGCAATGACATAAAGAGTTAAACACAGCTAGCTTTTTCCATTTCTCTTTGCAGCCCTTCTGCCAACAATCAAGCTATCAGAACAACAAAATAAAACCAAAACAGTCTCTCAGTAAGAACATTTTAGGAGGTTCTTCTCTATCATTATTCTCTTTTGGCTGAGCAATCTTTTTCTGACAAGTGTATTTATCTTCTTTGCAATGCTTGTATTCATGGTCGTTTGCCATCCACCGCAGTAATGATTTAGCTGGATAAAAGGTAACGAGCAAGTCCATTTTGAAAGTCACTTTCCCACTTTTGCATTTTAAACTATTTTCCCTCATCCTCAAAATCCATTTCAGATGTATTTAGAAGTTAGGCTAATAAAATACTAATGTTTAGAAGTCAGTATAGAATATAATTTAACAGCTCTGAAGATTGTCAAGGGATATTTTTATAATTCTAAGCTTAGAAACAATAGATAAAATAATAAAGAAAATATTGACAGATTTGAGTGCATACGAACAACAACATTTGCACATAAAAAACAAGAAGAAATTACAGTGTTTCTTTTAAGTGCTCTTGAAGAAGAATGAATCCATCTGTGTGGTATTATCAGATTTTCTATTATTGCTTTTATTATAATATAAAGACCTTTTATAATACACTTTAAAAAATCCTCAATATCCATCAAAATAAATCATAGAAGATTGAATAAATGGAAAAAGAACACTAAGCCTTATAAAAACAAATGAGCAAATGCCATGAATAGTCAAATTCTCACAAGAAGAAATTTGTGGACTCAATAAATATATTGAAAATAAATTCAATTTCATTAGTGAGCAAAGAAATGAAAATCAATAACTTTTCCCCACTGAAGTAGAAAAATACATAATTGCACACATTGCTTGTGAAGGTATGAAATAGTAGCTGTACAAATTGCTTCAAAATTTTTGGACCCAAAATTTTGGGGGTCCAAAATTTTATAAAAATGTCTAAGTTTGTGCTTCCTGCCAAAGTGACAGACCAGCCTAGGTTGCAGACTCCTCCCCTCCAAAGCACCTCCCACTGTGGAAGAGAGAGAGAGGTACGGGTCCCAGGGTCATAAATCACCGACAGTGATCAGTGAAGAATCCACTGGGGACCCTTATTTCAGTCTATTGCTATATCAAGAGTTGCAAAACATGAAGCTCTCTCTTTTCTCATTTCATCTAACAGCAGAATTCCTTTTAAAAAGAAGAGCTGCCCTTCTTTCTTTTAACTGTGGACTTTTGGGAGGTTATAATCAATTGTCATCATTATTCTTTTTTAATGCTCAAATTGTTTCAAATTGAACCAGTTAAAGTCCCTATAAGTCAATTGCTGTACCCCTTTTGATATGACCCAATTAGTTTTGGAGCACTTTTGTTTGTGAGAGAAGGTGTGTGAGGCTCACCTTGAACTTTCTCTGCCCTTGATCTGGAATTGGACTTTAAGATGTTCTATTCCTGTTAGTGGGAAATGGTATTTTGAAACTCATCTGGGTGTAGATGTATCTTTAATGATGAAATTTCAGGCATTGCTTTTTTTTTTTTTTTGCAAGGGGCCTTTTGGAGTAGTCATGCTCTTCTGAAGGGGTCTCTAGTCACACCATGTATAACACTGTATGTAACATTGTTTCCCAAACGCATAATGCTGTCCTGTGAGCCAGACAGGAGCCTCTGGAGCTTCAGAAGTCTGAATGAGACTGAGAAGGGTTGATTACAGCAGAATCTGCCATCTAAGTTTCAACCTCAGGGCCATAAAACAGAAATCACTTTAGGGAAACTTAAGGGCTTTTTCCCCTTGACATTTCTACTTTGTCTGGCTCATTGAATAGACAAACATCGTCCAAGCTAAAACTTCTTCCAGATGTATTCTTCATTTCCTCATTTTCTCCACCCACAGAATTCAGTGTATTTTAAGGTGAATTGAGTAACAGGCTTATTTGTTCAAGGCTTTATTAGTCTCCAGGCCTTAGACTATACCAGAATAAACTTTCCTCTGGCCTTAACAGGAGATTGTGGAATACCTACTTACTGAACGTGAACATGTGTGGTCTGTGTGAATTCTATGTAGCATAAATACCAGTTGATCAGTCGTACCCAATTTAATTTTCTACCTTGAACTCTCATGCCCAATTTAATTTCCTAGTTTAAAACTTTCTTGCTCCAGCCACACAACAGAAAGTGACTGGCAGAATGCAGATTGGTCTGTTTGATCTCCTGGGTCTGGCCAGGAGAGCTGCCCGTGTTGGTCCAGGCCTGGGTACGAGGACAGTAAGTTCTGCTCCGAGGTGTTCCTGGTTGTATTAGATGCTCTCATTACTGCTGCCCCCGGCTTCCTCATTAGGCTGCTGATGCACACCCGACTGCTTTACATGTTGGCTGGTAATATAGGTCACAGGTATGCCCTTCTTCTGAGAACAGCCCTTGGTCAACAAGTCATCTCACCTGGAAATGCTTGGCATTTTACACCCTCCCGTCACAGGTGGCCTGCGGTCAGTGACTGATCTGTGGGTGGGACAACCTGGCCCCTCGTCTTGAGTCAGGATAACCCTGTGGTTATTATTCTTACACCAGAGCTCCCTGCAGGATCAGGCAAGGGTTGGATGTTGATTGAACACACACTTTCACCGGGCTTTTTCTCTGAACCCATCCTGCATTCCCAATTTTTCTACAGGTTTCTTCTGTGGGCATTTTCTCAATGAAACATCTGCACAGTAATTTCCACCCCAGTTCTGTTTCTAGGGAATTCAACCTAAGACAGTCATCTAACATTTAACCTGATTAAGCAAAGATGGTCTCCACGTTGCTACTCTTCGTGGATTTGATAGAACATCAGTGAATGAATAACTATTCAGGCTCATCCTTTCATACTCAATTACAGAGACACTTCACATTCTCACTCTTTGCTTTGTTGCACTTCACAGATGTTGAGTTTTTTTATGAATTGAAGGCAAGATCCTCCACCTACAAAACGACTATGACCTGTAGCACTTGCTCTACTCCAAGGTCTGGGACCCGCAGTATCTCAGAGGTATGACTGTGCAGTCTGCTCTGTGAGAATTCCTCTCCATCTCATTATACATGCTTACCATTTAGCACCTGGTGCCAGAACTCTCTCCAGAGTTCTATTAATGTTTTTGTTTAGGAAAGTGCTGTAATGAATTGTATGAGGACGGAAGCAGAGACCCTGAAGGCATTCATTTAAAGAGGATGATAAAACTAAAAGATGGATAAATTAATCTGCATAAGAATAAAGAGATTTTATACTGGGGTGACTTTAGAAGGATAGAGGATTCAGAGAAGAAAGAGATTTGCCAATAAGACAGGAGAAGGAACAAAATTCCCTATAGTGGGGGAGCTGAAAGACATTTAAGACTAAGGACACCTAATATTCAGTTACAAATTGTGTTGTTAGGAAGTAAACCTGCTATATAAATCTTCAGTGTAAATGTAATTTGCCAGAACAACCTCGTGGGCTGGTGATCAGGTAAATAAAAGGTCAGGGCAGTGAAAACACCCACCCTTTGCTGGCACCTATAGTGAGTAATAAGATGCTTTCAAGGGGGCAATAGGCTATGTGTCCTGGCAGCAAGTAGCAGTAAGTGAATGATGGCCCTGGGGACACCGAGAGAGACATAGGGAAGCAGCTGTGGCGTGAAACGGATGCAGGACAGCTATGAGACAAGTCCTCCTTTCCCCTGAAAAAACTAGAAAAACATGAGGGAAGCAAGTAGAGAAGGCTGGATTCTGGGTTGCACGTACGCACACACACACCCCCCTCCTAACTACTGTAAACTTGCAGCTCTTCATGAAATTCCAGCAAAGTGGAGCATGAATATTTAAATCTGCAGCATGGTTACCAAAATGTTACTTATCTTTCTCTCCTGTCCCCCAGAAATAGACAACATCAGAGACTATTGATGCTGTCCTTGGGAAGAGTAAGTGCTTTTAGAGAGTGCACCCTGGGATAAACAAAGGGCGAGCACAACCCAGGCTCTAAACATAGCTTCATAAGAAGAAAGGGCCTTTTCTTTCCTCCTCCTCTATGTCCTACTGATTTTCTGTGTTCCGTCTCAAATGCCCACCTTTGTCCAGTGTCTCCTGACCTGTTCTTAGTCAGCAACCACTTCTTCTTGCCCTGAGCCCGCTGAAACGTACAGTTTGAGGAGTTCTTACAAAATGTTTACTCCGCAGAATTTCAAGAGTGTTAGTGGCCACATGGAATTCTTCACATCAAGGAAGTCAATCCGCTGTGACATGCCCAGCCTAATTCAGAGGTCGGATTTTAGAATGACTTTATAAGCTCCAAAAATATACAAATAGGAGTATATATATTATACTCTTATATATGTATATATATATATATATAATNTCCTCCTCCTCTATGTCCTACTGATTTTCTGTGTTCCGTCTCAAATGCCCACCTTTGTCCAGTGTCTCCTGACCTGCTCTTAGTCAGCAACCACTTCTTCCTGCCCTGAGCCCGCTGAAACACGTACAGTTTGAGGAGTTCTTACAAAATGTTTACTCCACAGAATTTCAAGAGTGTTAGTGGCCACATGGAATTCTTCACATCAAGGAAGTCAATCCACTGTGACATGCCCAGCCTAATTCAGAGGTCGGATTTTAGAATGACTTTATAAGCTCCAAAAATATACAAATAGGAGTATATATATTATACTCTTATATATGTATATATATATATATATAATACTTATATAGCATGTACTGTGTGCAAATTCTTCGCTCATATTAACCCCTCTAATCTTCCTTGTGGCCCTAGGAGATCAGCACTGCTCTTGTTCTCACTTTACAGGTGAGATGACTGGGAAACAGAGATGCCAGACGGCCTCTCAAAGGAAACAGCAAAGCCGAGATTGAACCCGAGCCACCGGCCCTGAACTGGCAAGCCACACTGCCTGTTGTATACATTTTAAAACCCTGGTTTGCAAATTCTATTTTTCTCCCAACAAAACACCTTAAGAACTGACATGGAAAGCTCAGAAGAGCAGACAAAATGAGATCAGGAAAACATATTTCTTCCCTCTGTCCTGGGTGGCCTCTGATTCTGTAAATCCTCGAGCTCTTGGTCTTCTTCCAACAGGCTGACAGGGTCCAGAGGGGAGAGGGGAGAGAATCATAGGGGAAAAGGGGAGGGACTCCCATGAACAAGTATAAAGGACACATGGACAATAACTAAGGGTGGGGGGTGGAAATGGGAGGGGAGCCTGGGGCGGGGGGCGGGCAGGGTTGGGACTATAAGACAGAAAGCTGTACTTGAACAAGAATTAAATTTAAAAAATTATTTTTAAAAAAGGGTCTGGGCCTTCGCTCTACGCATTGCTGCCCCACATCGCCATTCAAAGGTCATAAACATTTGTCGGGTACTGGAGAGAATCCCAGGTCCTCAAGGTAATCATTCTAGCCTATTTATGATGTACAGTAAGGCAGATATATGCCCACTCAGTCACTGTCTCTTGAAGAACCTTCTTTATCAGTAAATAGGGAACTGAGCAAATTTGAAAGTTGCCTGCCCTCTCTGAGTTTACCAATTAGTCTATTTTAATATTTGTCTGTGATGGATAAAACTGATCTGTATCCTGACTGTAATCGTTTGTATGTCTTCTCATTTTCCTTACTGGATTGAAAAACTAAAAGGCAAGACCGAATCTTTGTCTCCCCTATATTACCTTGCATAGTGCCTTGTCCCCTAAAGACTCATTGAATTGGACTAAGTATATTACATGCGTGTTGCATCTGATAAGGTTTGAACAGGAAATAGGAGAGAAAGCAAGAAGGCAAAGAATCAAGAGAGGAATGGAAGAAATTTAAAGAAGGGACTATTTGCAAAGTGTGGGCTAAGGAAAGGTGGTGAAGCGTGTAGGGGCTAGAAAGAGCAGGAGGCTGTCACCTCCTTGGGGTCTGAAGGGACAAGGAGGGGGAGTGCCTGCTGGAATCTGGCAAGAGCTAAAGCTGTAGGAGAAAGGCTGCCCAGCAAGGGCTGTGAACTTGGGTGTTGGGGCGGGGCAGGGGTGCACAACCATTGTCACACTCTAACTTAGCAGAGAGATAGGGAGAGAGAAAGAGTCGATGGAGCAAATACCCAGACTTCTTCCTCTTCCTATAATCAGATCTCCTGGAAGGGCCTTCCAATAGCTGAGCCACCTGAAAGCCCACAGACATGGAGAATACACAGCAGACTACGGAGCGAGGTTCACTGATTCACTCAACACCTGTTGATTGCTTAGTAGGTATAAATCACGGGACTCAGTGATGTGAAAAAACAAATATAGAAACAGTACAATTCCTATGAAAAGTGGTTACTCACATTTTGAAAATGATTTGCAATGGGTTGCATTAAAAAAGCTTTTACTTGTTGAAAAGTGGACAGGTGCAGTGGGGGTAGGAGTCAGTCACACCAGAGAAGCCAAGGGGGCACAGGGACCCAGGGCGGGGACTCCCACCCTCCCACTCCCTTCCTCTCTTTCTTAGTGGTGCACACCAAGCTTTGAATGTTTTAAGTGTTCCCAGTAAGCTTGAAATGAAAAGTGGCAATTGGATCTTTCCCCCTCCTCACCATCATTCCTACTTCTTAGAAGAAGTTTGTTTAATTCTGGTTATAATCTCCATATCTCTAAAAATACACTTATATTGAAATTTGGTTGATCAACCGTAGACACCATGAACTTACTTCAGGAAAATAGCCCCAGAGAAAAGACCTCCATTAAATTATGGCCACAAGCGCCTAGCCTACATGGTCTGCCCAGTCACCCAGGGTGAAGGTCACCAGCTATGAAACTCCACCCGGCTCTGCAGAGCCACCAACCAGCTCCTCTGCCTCTCACGCTTTTTAAAAATTTAAGTTTAGTTTGTTTCAAAGTAATATATGAATGATGATATATGAACAGATTAAAAACTTATTAGTATTACAACACTTACAATAAAAAAAATAGACCTTGTTCCCTATCCTATTCTATCTTCATTTTTCTCTCCACAAAAGTACTATTTTCAAATCTTTTAGCTGTTTCTTCTGATATTTATCTCTATATTTCTAAATATATAATGATCACATTTTAACTTATGTATACATAAAAATATTCATAGTAGTTGTATAGATAGCATCATGCTTTAAAAATCTTTAACCTTTGCTTTTTGAAAAAGCCTTTATTTCATTTGCTTTTTAATTCCAATTTCTCCATACCTCTGGATGACATTCCCAGGTGAAAATTCAATACTATAGAGATTAACCAATTGCAATAAGACATAAAAAAGGTATATTTATGCTCACAAGTATTTACTAGATATAGTCTTGAGATATGCATAAACTATATTAACAAATTGATTTCAAGTTTATTTCAGAAAATCTAAGAAACTTACTATTTAAAGATATATTTGTATGTGAGCCATTTTCCAAAAATTATTTTGTTTCTTGTTTCCTGTTCATTAGTATTATATGCCTTATTCATTCTACATGATGTCCTATTTACTCTAAAAATATCCTTGTATTCAATTTATGACCTAGTTTGACATGAAGATCATTTCTTTCTGTATTTTCTTGTCTTTCATTCTGTAAGGTTTTACTCTATTAAGAGTAATACTCAGTTTCTGTCTCTATTATCTCATTTGGACCCTAGATTTATTTCCCCCCAGAAATATCTGTATGTGGTAGATGTGTATGCTTTGTTCAGCAAAATTGTAGGAAGACTATTATGTTCCCAAGTTGTTTTTCAAAGAACCAATTCAGTCCCATTTTTGAATACCATCATTTCCCATCATTATAAAAATCTTTCTGAAAGCATTCTTCCTGCTAAACGATTTGATATGGTGTCTATTTTGAGCCTATGAACAAGCAGAATTATTTCTAAATCATAGCAAAGCGTTTAAGGTACAGCTGAAAGTTCGTCCAACTCTGTAAGCATTTATTAGAGTGGATGTAGATGTCCTCTTCACGGGACCACTGCTGAAGTATGAGATACAGCATCTGAATTCAAGTTTATGGTGTTTGGAGCAACGCGTACATAAAAGAAGTATAATTTTAGTTGTTTTAGTTTTTTACATACATAGGACATGTATGGAGTTTGAGAGCCAGATGAATAGGCAAGCAGTGGAAAGATCAGTATGGGCTGGGGTAGTTGATGGAAGGTTTTGTGTGGTTACTGGGATCAGAGAGCCTTAAAAATGGAGCAGGTCGTATGCAGGGGAGGGCAGTGGAGAACAAGAGACAGTACTTTGGCAGAAGTGAGCTGTGATATCTGGGAGATGTCGGAAGCACTGACTTGTTTGCACTGAGTTGGAGCAGAGGGAGCTAGAATGGAACCTATTAGGTAGGAAGGGCTGTCTTTCAACATTGTGGAGTATGATGTTGGGATGATTTTTATTGTAAGGAGGTCTTGCTAGAGATGTGATGGGGACAATCAAGTCTCAACTTAGGCAATGTAGTTAGAAAAAATGTTGCATACCATGCACCAACAGAGGTGTGCCATGAGAAAGAATTCTCTGTGGTTTGGAACCACGAAGTGGTTTGAAGTGGGGAAGATTACCTCAAAGTGAGTGCAAGATATATGTTTTCACATCATTAGTGCCAGCTGTTTCAGGGTTGCTTGTATCATTCCATCCTCCCTTCCTCCTCCCTCCTCCCGTTTTCTCCCTTTTTCCTCTGATCATGCCTGGAGAGGTTCTGGAAAGGCTAGAGCTGTATTTGGGGAGCCACCCCCACCAGATTTGTCACTAGTCATGCATGGTTCATTAGATTTCATGTTTATGCCAAAATGGTGAAGCTTCAGGTGCCAATATAGAAGCAATAGAAATGTATCTTAAAGTGCAATATTTTCAACTAGTGCAAAATTTATGTTACTAAGACAATATACAATCAAAATAAACATCATGGAAGTGGGTTTGTGTGTGTGTGTGTATTTTCTTACCAGGAGTCTGAAACAGATCCATTCACTGAACAGCAGTTTATCAAAAGATCAGTTTGCTGAAAAACCATTTTGCTGAGTGCCAGTTTACCGAATCATGATTTATGGACTAGCAATTAGCTGATTGATTACTTCATCAAAAGACCTATTTGCTGAATTATCAATACACTAAAAACTTTATTCCAGTAACTACTATAGCAGAGTGGAATATTTACTCATTCTGTCCATAAAAGTGCAATGAAACTGTGGCTATTTTATCTTCCAACAGTTCGTTCCACCTTCCTCAGGAACACTCCCCCCTGCCCCCAAACTGCTAATCTCTTTGTTAGTGTGGGCCAAGGGCACTTAAACTAAGGATTCATCATTATATTCTGATTTCAAATGTTTCCTTTCAGTCTATGCCTTTTCACTAAACATTTATTCTTGCTCAGTTCTTCACTCTCCACCTCGTCCCCAGCAAAGATGGCTTCTGGGACTGTGGCCTTATGTGTTCTTGTGGAGGGGCAGGGGAGGAGAGTGCTCTGATCTGTGAGTGGATCCTTGTGCTTCTGCAGAAATAATGTCACCTATCCATCTTGTCCCTAACCTCTCTGCTGGCTCACATTGCTGAACTTGTGGTTTAATCTCTTTCGGAGGACTCTAGTTTCTTAGCTCAGACCCACCTGGGCTGTTGTTGCTGCTGCGTATCCCCACTAAGATCTGGCTGTGAATCCTATTTGGGTTTTCCCCTGGGTTATGGTCCTGGAGGCAAGGCTCTCACTGTAGGATGACCCCCAAAAGCTTATCACCTAGCAATATCAACTCATGTGTGTCTACCAGAGGCCACATGGGAGCTACTAGTAACTTTCCACATCACCAGAAACTGAGGAAGACGAGGCTGCCCTCCCCCAAGACCATGCAATTTCGAAACCCTTCCAATTCTACTCTAAAGCAGCTGCCTTGAGTTTTTAAGGGGCTGTGCATGTAGTTGTGCCCTCTGGCACTGAGCGAAGCAAGTGTCCTTAGGCACCTCTATGAAATCTGCATCTTTCTTTTCAGCCTATCTTCTCTGGGATATCAGCCTAGATCAGAAACTAGACAGCAAACATCTCAAGTCTTCCTTGCTCACTACTTCTGTCCTTTTCTCTTCTCCATAATCTCCTAGAGCCTGAAAGGGTCCCAACTGCCATCCCTTCCCTTCTATCATGTCCTTCTTCCTGGGAAGGGGGTTTCTCAATCTCCTCCTCCTTTCTTCGGGCTATAAAGACACTATAGCTTCCTGCCTGAGAATTTAATTTACTGGGGAGAAGAAAGAAAACTTTAACCTCTGAGAGACTCAACATTGTCTTTATTTTCCCAGGGGCACGTTAATTTTCCCATGTCCATAATTTAAAGGATAACGAAAGACAGACCATTTGTGTATCACACATTCAACACTGATGAAGTGTGTAAGTGTGTGAAATATGAGAGAGCTAGGTTTTGCTTTATGTCATGTTAGAGTAGAGGCAAGTAGAGAAATGTTCCTTTCCTTTCAGACCATCTTTCAGCTCCTGTACTTTGCTGCCCTCTCTCAAATAGCTGCCTCTGCATAGCATATTAAAACTTCAAGAAATTCAATCCAAACTGAGATTACGTGGCATCACAGTGGATAGTGATGCCAAATGGGTTGAAATGGTGAATCTGGAATCAAAAGGAGTAACTCCAAAGATTATGTCCTATCTAGGAAACAGCAGAAAATACTTTGCCCCCAAATAAAACACAACACTGAATTAAATTGTATAAATGTTTATCAAATAGTATTAAGCGTGGGGCAGTGTGCAGGACAGCACTAGGCCGGGCTTCCACGGAACCGTTGGAGTGCAGTCAGGTAACTGGAAGGCAAGGTGATCCAGAGTGCTCATCACCCACTGTCCTGGTTTGCTTGGGATTCGGGGGTGTTCCAGGATGTGGAGCTCTCAGTGCTAAAACCGCTAAACTCCCAAGTAAACCAGGATGATTTGATCTCCCTCCGTAGGGAAACTCAGCTCCAAATTCTACGATTTTAATCCCAAACTTCAGATGGATTATAATAGTCCCTGAAAGTTCTAGTCAAGATGGTGGCATAGATAAAGGCAGTTCACAGAACCTCCCACAACCACGTCAAAATTACAACTGAATTACAGAGCAACTGTCATTCATAACCACCCGAAATTTAGCTGAGCAGAAGCCCTACAGATAAGGATATAAAGATGAAGCCCCTCTGAGACTGATAGGAGAGGCGGAGGCCGGAATGGGCATGTCCCGCAGCCATGTGTGGTGGCTAAAAATCAGGAGGGATATCTTCGCTGCACAGGTGCCCCTTGTCCCAGCCCTACATCAGAGACTCCAGCCCAAGTTTCTGGTGCCAGGAAGAGAAGTCCCCGTAACGTATGCCTGTAAAAACCAGTGGGGATTGTGGCTGAGCAATATGGAGAGCTTCTGAAGTACGAGGTGTTTCTCTTAAAGGACCCCCACACACTTACTTGAATTTACTCACTCTGAGCTCCAGCACTGGGGCACCTGAATTGTCTGGCTTCAGGAACAATGCTGGAGGGACAGGCGTATTGGTGAAGGTCATTGCTCCTTTTCTGAGCATTTTCCCAGCTGAGCCTCCACCAGGTTCTGAGTCTCCATTACTCTCACTAATACTGTTAGCCCCACCCTGAGGATTCCCTGAGACCCCACCCATACCAGCTTGTGAGCCCACCCAAGCCATTTCTAGTGTTTTTTTTTTTTTTCCATACAAATGGGCTTTCTTGCCTCAGGCTTTGGACTTGACTAAAATTTCTCAAACAAATAAGAACTGATATCTGCATGCCCCATGCCTCTCACTAAAGGGCTCCAGGCCGGGCTCTAATGGCAGCTGGCCTTGGTTGGCAGCTTGGCCTCTCCTGAACACCTCCAAGCCCAGAACAAGCAGCAGTCATCTGCACTTCTCTGTAGCTCACACTGGGTGGCCCCAGACAGGGCACAGGCAGTAGCTGACCTTCTACTGCCTCAGAGGCCCCAGAGCCAGGCACCCAGTGGACAGCTGTAGACCACACTGGGTTACAACCCTACCACCTCCATGAGTGACACACTCCAGGGGCAGACTCGGCGAGCACCAAAGCCCCACTGGAGCAAG
The DNA here is from genome assembly GCF_014824575.4 of Sturnira hondurensis. Taxonomy (NCBI): domain Eukaryota; kingdom Metazoa; phylum Chordata; class Mammalia; order Chiroptera; family Phyllostomidae; genus Sturnira; species Sturnira hondurensis. The sequence goes on from NW_028087015.1 coordinate 3,754,451, forward strand.
TTCTTCTTCCTACGTGGGCTCCCACACAGTAGTTCCTCCTGTGTAGTTGCAGCCAGTCCGCGAAGTCGATAGGCCTGGGGGTCAACCACTCCCAGTGCCATGCCAACAGCAATCAAGGCTCAGCTACAATGAGACAGTGCCCACAGCCCACACAGCGGGTACACCTGGGGCATCCAGCTCTAGTGACTGGGGAGGCTCACCCCTGGCCCTATGGAACACCTACTACATAAGGCCACTCTACCACGTGTGGGAGATAGACGGGCTCTACTTAAAAAATAGAAATAAACACAGGGAAGCAGCTGAAACGAGGCAAAGAAACAGGTCCCAAATGAAAGAACAGGAGAAATCTCCAGAAAAAGAACTAAATGAAATGGAAGCAAATGAACTATTAGATAGAATTCAAAACAATGGTTATAAGGATGCTCAAGGAACTTAGTGAGAACTTCAACAGCATGAAAGATGGCAAGGAAATCATAAAAAAGAACCAATCCGAAATGAAGGATACACTAATTGAAATGAAGAAAAAACGAACTGAAATGAAGAATAAATTATAGGGAATCTACAGTAGAGTAGATGAAATAGAGAATCAAATCAGCAATTTGCAATTTTAAGGAAGCAGAAAATACCTAATCATAACAGTAAAAACAAAAAAACTGCCCCTCAATGAGAATAGTGTAAAGAGCCTCTGGGATGATTTCAAGCATACCACCATTCATGTCATGGGGGTGCTGGAAGGAAATAGATTGAACAAGAATTGAAAACCTATTTGAAAAAGTAATGATGGAAAAGTTTCCTTAACCTGGTGAAGGAAATAAACAAGGAAGCACAGAGAGTCCTGCCTGAGATGAACCCAAAGAGGCCCACACCAAGACACATCATCATTAAAATGCCAATGGTTAAACGCAAAGAGAGAGAAAAAGCAGCAAGAGAAAAGCAGTTACTACAAGCAAGCTCCCGTTAGACTGTCAGCTGATTTAACAATAGCAACGTTGTAGGCCAGGAGGGATTGGCATGGAATACTCAGAGTGATGAAAAGCAGGGACCTACAACCAAGGTTACTCTACCCAGCAAAGCTAGCATTTACACACATGAAGAACTTCCCAGACAAGAATAAGCTAAAGGAGTTCATCACTACCAAACCAGTATTACACGAAATGTTAAAGGAGCTTCTTTAAGAAGAAAAATATGTAAATAATAAATAGCCATTAAAAATGAATTTTTCGGTGACAACTGGGATGGACCTAAGGTATATCATGTTAAATAAAATAAGTCATCAAAGAAAGAGAAATAACATAGGATTTCACTTATATGTGGGATTTAATGAAAATATAAAGGGACAAAGAAAACATAAACAGATTTGTAGATATAGAGAACGGACTGATGGTTGGCAGAGAGGAGGTGGTTTGGAGGACTGAGTGAAAAAGGTGAATGGATTGAGAAGTACAGATTGGTAGTTAACAAAATATTCATGGGGATGTAAAGTACAACATAAGAAATATAGTCAATAAATTGTAATCACTATATATGATGCCAGGTGGGTACTAGAATGTCAGGTGAAACACTTTGTGAAGTATAGAATTGTCTGACTACATTGCTGTACAACTGAAAATATTATTTAAAATTTTTTTAAAGTTAAAAAATAATAATAACTGCTGATATTTTAAATAATTTATGAACCTATATTTATAAGCAGAAGTGTGCTGGAGTTCTGGTTTGGAAAACTGGTTCTGCTGCTTTACTAGCTGAGTGATCTTCATCATAATTAATCTCTGAACTTCATGATATAAACGAAAATAACCATCATAAAGTTTTGCAGTGAAGATTAAGTGAAATCATGCATGTGATTGTTTTGCATATTTTAAAGCAGATGTGTAATATTGCTTATTTGTAGTCATGTTACTGTGGCAATAGTAGAACAATGAAAAACAAAAATTCTATGTTTTTTCCAATCTCTCATGATGTTTTCCCCTCAGCATGTTTTGTAATTTACCAGTTAAAAATGTTTGAAGCTATAGCGGTGCACAAAGTATCATTGTACTGCCATCTTTGGGACACATCTTGAACTACATGCTTGTGTAGTTCAAATAAATTGTTTTTTAAAAGCAATGTAGTTGTTTGAAATGTAGCAGCAACAGTGATTATGGTCACCGGTGTACAGCCCGAAGGCTTTTTAGCTACTAAATCAATCATAAGGAATTGAGTCAACAATGACTAAGACCTGTCACAGAGGTATGAATATGGATGAGGCTGGTCTCCTGGAATGATTAGCTGTTAAAGCTGGAAGCAACATTAGAAGTCAGTCCTTGCAGATGGCTTCCTGTCTGCTGCCCCTGAACTCGACTGGGATTTAGCAACAGGAAGAGTGTTAGACTTCAGCTCTGGGAGGCGCCCAGGAAGAGTCAATCTCTGGCACAAGGGAGAGATAGCAGACATCCAAGCCGTTCATGTATGTATCATTTATGTATCTATATGCAAATGAATGGATGAATGAATGAATGAATGAATGAATGAAGTTGCCGTGGCAGGGCCTATTCATTACCGACCCTGGCTCTGGGTTGACGGTGGAAATCAGAGAATCAGGCTTAGAGCCTCTCATCCTAGGAAAACGAGTGCTAGCAGAAGGGGAACTTTGTGGCAGTGATGGGAATTTTTAAAAAAATCTTGAACTAGTGGTGATCCCACATTGGTGCATATAAACAGGCAAAGTTGTCAAGCAGTACACATAAGGCTTGTACATTTTTACTTCATGGGACTTGAGGCTGAATAAGATGCTGTTAAAAATCTCCTTTCCTCTCCTTCAACCTTTCCACCAGTTAGAATTCCATTTGGGTTTCCTAGCTCCTCTTTTACACGATTCTGGTGGGGTAATGGTAGGGCTTAGGTCATCCTGTGCTATTTTACAGTTTTAGGAAGCAGGAAGGAGGTAGGAAGTATCCCAAGATGACCTGCCTCCACTCTGTAACTTTACTCAGGAGTCAAGTAGTGGCAACTGTTTCAAATGTCACAAAGAACGTCCCCACCTACTCCTTGCCTACGGATGAATGGAGCTGGAGAAAAAACACAGCTGTGCTAATTTAGTCTCAAATTACATTTAACACCACAAATCTCCAGTCACTTCTCTGCAGATCCTTGCAATCCTATTATGTTGCGTGCATAGATTTGCTTTCCTACTTCCTAAGATTCTTTCATACCTAACTCTTTCTCTCTTCAAACCATCCAGAGAGCCTCTTGGCTCAGACCTTGTTTCGTACTGGGGGGTGGAGGGCTGGGATGGGAGTAAATGATAGAAAACTGTACTTGAACAACAATTAAAATAATTTTTTTTCAAAAAAAAGAAAGAAAGAAAACAGAGACAATCGGAGGAACACTGCCTGGTCTTGGGGCCATCCCGTCCATCAGACGACCCGCACTTGTACTCCAGCCCTGTGTTCCTGTCTTAATGCATCAGTGGTAATTGATGGATGCTACATGCAGAATTTTAAAAATCCTGGTGCCCAAATACCACTCCTAGAGATTCTGAATTGTTTCATCTGGTAGGGGACACTTTTTCTAAATTCCCAAGGGATTCTAATATGTGAGTATAATTTAGAACCAAGAATTTAGGGTGTCTGAGCTCCTGGAAGTAGGCAGCTCTTCTGCTTATAGAGTGGACCTTACTCCCTTCCCAGTCCTCAAAACCTTGTTCCTTCACTTACCTGCACATTTCCCTGCATGGTCATTTTTTCTCTCTCTGCTAGATAATGTCCATCAGTATACAAACACACTCTAGTAACTTCTGTCTTAGGCATGGTCTCTCCTTGACTCCACCCTCCTCTCTTGCTGCCTCCCTTACAGCAAACTCAGTAGGCTGTCTCTCCATCCTATAACTTCCAACTTTTTCATTAGCCTCTTTTGTCTTTATCATTCAACATTGAAATAATCTGTGTCATACATATTGTCAAGCCAAATGACTGAATTGTAGCTTTGTCTTTGGCTACTTTTCAGCCACATTTAGCAAGATTGGTTTTTCTTGGACACCCTTTCATCAGGTGATAGAGCCCCCAGTCTTACATGGGCCATCTTCCATTTAAGATGAGCTTGAAAACCAGAATCTTTGACCTACAGTCAAGTGCTCTCCACTATCACATGCTGCCTCCCTATGAGGTCTTTTCTGTGGGCCACATCTTCAAGATTCTAGTTCAGAAATAATTTAGTTAATGATTGCACGTTAATCCACTTCCACTTTGTAGATGGTACAAGGAAATGAAAACAAAAACTCCCCTAAGGACTTGAAATTGAAGTTGCCCTCTAAGAGTTATTGTATTAGCTCATAATAAATTGCAGCACAGAATGTAGTGTCAGCTTAATGAGGCAGAATTGTCTCCAGGTCTGCCAGACCCAATTATGATTTAATTGAAGGTATTACTATTTATAAAGGAGGATGTATCAATCAGAGATGAGGTCGGTCATCCTATGCTTAAGAAAATGAATTGCAGAAGCCAAGTGTTAGCAGAGCCTAGCCACACCTGTCCTGGAGGAAGATGGCCTGAACCTGCTCCGGGGGGCCGAAATACTCCTTTTTCTGGATGTGGGTCGATCAGGTTGTTTCAGGCTGATGGTCTTGGATATTCAAATTACAGTCAGCGTCCTGAACTTGGACTCTATTATCACAGCATAACTATCTGCCTGTAATTTTATTTTCCACAAAGCATTATTGCAGGAAGAAAACAACTTGATCAGAAAACATAAATATCTATTAACATTGGCAATTGCATTTCTCATTACAAATTAATCAGTTGGCATTCTGGTGTACGCATCAGTTTTTGTGGACTCCATGTGATCCTCAGTCTGTTAGTGTGATTCTCCAGAGACTCTGCTGGCCAATCGGGCTTTGAAGTTATAACACGGACACCTGGAACCCCAGGTGGAGGTCAGTTTAGCAAGGGAAGGAGGGAGACTTTCTGAAGTTGTCTGTGTCAGGTCTAATATACCTACAGTATAATACACTCTTGTTTTGGGTGAATATTCCTGAATTTTGACAGATCATACATAATCTTATAACAACCACAATCAGGAAACAGAACACTTCCTTCACCCCCAAAGTCCCCTCATGCCCTTTCATAAGCCCGTTGCCTCCCTTTCCCCCGAAACACTGAAATCTTTTCGTCTCTGTACTTTTGCTTTTTCCAGAATGCCATATAAAGAGGATCATTTAGCACATAGCCATTTAAGTCTGGCTTCTTTCACTTAGATGTATTTGAGATTCATCTGTATTGCTGCATGTATCATTGTCCCTTTTTATTCTGAGAAATATTCACTGTACAGATGTATAATGATCTGTTTACTCGGCAGTTGAGGGACACTCATTTCCAGCTTTTGGCCCTTAGAGAATAGAGACAATATTATAAGCACTCACATACAAACTCTTGAATTAACATGCTTTCACTTCTCCTGGGTAAATACTTTGGAATGCGATTGATGGGATGGTAAGTGTGTCATTTAACTTGATAAGAAACTGCCACACTGTTCTCCAGAGTGGCATGGAGTTCCAGGTGTTCCAGTCCTTGGAAGCACTATGTGTTGCCATGGTTGTGCTCCCCCCCACCGACTTCTAACAGGTGTGTAAAGTTATCCCACTGTGGTTTTATTTTGCATTTTCCCAATGACTAATTATGTTGAGCATTTTGTACACGTTTAGTAGCTGTCTCTATATCTTTTTGAAGGAAATGGTTGTTCAATCTTTTGTCTGTTTTTCTTGGTGTTTTGTTTTCTTTTTAAACTTCAAGAGTTCTTCATATATTTTGGGTTTCAACCTTTCATCAGATATGTATTTTACAAACACTTTCTCTCAGTCTGTTACTTGACTTTTTTTCAAAGAGCAGAAGGAGTTATTAAAGTTGATGGATTTCAATGCATCAGTGTTTTTTCCAGGGTTTGTACTTTTCATGTCATAGCTAAAAATCCTTGCCTAACCCAAGTCATAAATATTTTCATCTATCTTTTTCTAGAAGTTTTAGAGTTTTAGATCTATAGTTTTAGATTTAATAGTTTTATAGTATAGATTTACACTTGAGTTTTTAATTTCTTTGAGTATATTTAGAACTATGTTTTCTCCAGTGTGGGTTTCTGAATCACTTGTTTGATGATAGTTTTTCTCTTTCTGTTGTAAGCAATCCTCAGCATCTGCTGAGCCTTGTTCATCTGTTTATGGTTAAGAATGAGCAGTTAGGCTGACTGTGTGTGGGAGTTGTTGACTAATGGCTTCATTCTACAATGGTAAATACATGAGGCACGCAGCACAGGCCCTGTCTTTAGAATTTTGTGGCATAATTGCCTTTGAACTATTTAACTGGTTGCCCTTCATCACTGTGCCGATTTTTGGTAGAACTCTTCATTTTCATGACCATGCTGTTACATTTTCTTGAAGCAAAGCTACTTTAGGTTCAGTAAGCATCTAGTCTGTCACTGAATCCAGTTTGATATTTTCTATGCCCCTTAGCTCTTACTTAAAGATGGTTCCCTGCTATTTAACAAGTCATACAACCTTCTTAGCTTGATGACAGTCTCACCATCGCAATATGCAGCAAAATTAAAGTTTCACCTTGGTCAAAATTTGGAGAGGTATGCAGATGCACCATTGATCTAGAAACTCAAGGGTATGTATAAATCTCTTTCAACTTTGTGAGAAAATAATATACAGGGGAAGTAATTTATGAATTGAGTGAGAAGTAGGGAAACTATTGGGTTGGCCATGAAATCTGTCGGGTTTTATTTTTCTGTAAGATGGCTCTAGTAGTGCTGAGTTGTTTTCAACTTCATTTGAAACAATTTTGTTAGATGGTATCATGGCAGCTGTCATATCAGGGTCCATTTAAAAAAAACTTACCAGGATTTTTTGTGGCGAATTTTTGTGTAGCCATTTTAATATTGAAAATGGAGATAATATACAGCATTTTCAGCATATTATGCTTTATTATTTCAAGAAAGGTAAAAATGCACCTGAGATGTGTAAAAAGATTTGTGCAGTGTGTGGAGAAGGTGCTGTGACTGATCAAACAGGTCAGAAGTGGTTTGAGAAGTTTCGTGCTGGAGACGCCTCCCTGGGTGATGCTCCACAGTCGGGCAGACCAGGTGAAGTTGATAGCGATCAAATCCAGACGTTAACTGAGAACAATCAACGTTATACTATGTGGGAGATAGATTTTGCATACTCCAAGTATCCAAATCACTCAAGTTATTGATGAAAATGGAAACTGTGTATTTTATTGTATGGAAAAAAACTACGTGAACTTTTTGGCCAACCCTAATCTAACTATAGTGGGCTGTGGAGGAGGCCAAAGGGGCAAGCCTGGGCAGTCAGGTATCACAAGCAGGGTTCTGAACACTTGGGGCAATATGAACGCCGACTCCACCTGCTCCCTACCTTGGAGTGGGTACTTCTCTTCTCATCCATATGGAGGATCAGTTCTGATACGGATAAGGAACAAAATGGAACACTCGGAGATATACAGTGCACTCTGTTAGGAGAGTCGGGGATTTTTAAAAAATGGAATTAGATTTGAATAAATTCTCCATTGAAAGCTATCCTGCATGCTGTAGCTAATTCTTTATTTCCTCTCTTCCCCCTCAGATACCTACTGCAGCAACTGGCTTTGTGATGGCTTTTCCTTAGGCACATTATTCCGCCTTCCTGGTGAGGTGACTGGAAGCACAGTGACCCGGAGTTGCACAGAATGAGAAGTAAGCGGACGTCGGCAGACATCGGTAGTCATGCAGGAGCTAAAAATAAAGCTCATATCTCATGAAGCCAGACTCAGAGCACGCTCCGCTTTGTTAGTGACCTACATTGTGTGATATAATGGGAACGCTCACCCTGTGAACTTGTGTGGCAATCTACTCAGGTAGAAGTTCCTTTTGCAGAGTGGGTATCTAACAGGGGAGGCCCAGGCACCATAAAACAGTAGCTCTATAATGATATTTTTTGACATCTGTATTAATTCATTGCTTTTGGGTTATTTTCACCTAATGCATATTGATGAAGACAGAGCTTAAAGAACTTAGAATATAGTTAAACCTCTAAGGCAGTCTCAGCCTCACTGTTGCTGGGAGGACAATAATTGTCGATTAAGCAGTTAAACGCTATGCGGAAAGGCAAGGGTAGAGATGTCATTGTTTTGTTGATTGAAAAGATACCCATGTGTTTGACACACCAGATGGCCAGAAAGTAATATTAATGGGGTATTCATTCAAAATAGGTATTCAGGGATGACTAAGCACTTTTCTGGGCTCTGGGGAAATATCAGTGATCAAAAACAGGCAGTAAACCCTGCCCACATGGAGCTTATAGTCTATTGTAGGGGGAGATAAGTAAAAAATATGTAAATGTGGCCATATGTTAGAATCTGATAAGCTCTCCAGAAGAAAATAAATCAAGGAAGGGAGCTGGGGAAGGCTAAGCCTCCTGTTTTAATTAGAATGATCATGTGAGCCCTCCGTGGAGGGTGACTATCAGGGATGCTATAGGTATCACCTTTTTGGGGCCAGTGCACCTCCCTCCAGTTGCCACTGATGGTCCAGAGTGAACACCATTGGCTGTGAGCGACCTGTGTGATACTATGTAACCCTGGGTCACTATGTTTTGGTCATGCGTCTTTAAGAGGCTACTCTGCACAGTACCCTTCCCTGGTGGCTGATGAATACTAGGGTAAGCAGCTGGTCTCCTTGCTTCAAGGGGGCACAATTAGGCAGTTTGGTTCATACTCCAGACCCTCTCTCTCTTATACCTGATGGCCTAGATTTTACCTGAGATAACATCTTTGTCCCATGCCTTCCATTTTTTCCTATCCTGCTTCCTTCTCTCTCTTGCACGTTTTCCCCAAAGAGCAATCCTTAAAAATATATATTACATGCACACAAACCCTTTTCCTAGGATCTGTTCTATGAAAACTACCCTAAGACATTGGACACTAAAAGTAGTCCCAGGAAGCTGATTCTAAGGATGGGATTACTCCGCAGACAGATGGCAGAGAGGTTTCTAGCCCTGTTGGTAGGTGGAGCCCCGGGCCCTGGGATGTTGTAGCAGTGCAGTTGCTGAGACAGTGCCCTCCGGTGAATTCAGATGCTATGTCGTGTGAACAGGATGCACTGGCTCGTGGGATATGTCTGGCATGGGAGAACTAGCAATTAGGAGGGCTGTGGAACTACATGGTCTCTGATGAAAGAAAATGACAGGCCCAGGGCACTCAGTGAGCAATTTAAAGCAATATGTGAGCCCCAGTGGGCCTTTTGGGAAGAACTCAAAGAGACACTCATCTCCCGTAGCTGGAGGCAGACATATCTGAAAACCAGGCATTAGACTTACTTGTAAGAGTGGCAGAGTTTCAGAACAGGCTGAATTCTCAGTGCCAGAGATCTGGAAAGGGAACATCTGGGTGTTTTCATGTGAGTATATTGATTCCCCAGATTGTCCTGAACCCTTTGGTCCTGAAGACAGACACCTACTCTGTGGAGGATAAAGTCTCTATCATCCCTCTTTAAAGATGATGCAGATACCTCAAATGAGATGATGCCAGTCTTCCTCAAGGTCTGCCTCCATTTTCTTGTCTAGCTTCAAATCAATGACTAGGGTCAGATGTTCAGTGAGCAAGTGCTAGGCTTAGGAAGGGAGGTGATGGATTATATGCAAAGGAGCTGACTCCTGTGTACCAGCAGAAACTAGGAGAGCATGCCTAGGAGTGGGTCAGAAGGCTGCGGGATCCAGGGGTGACAGAATGTGCAAGATGCAAGTAAAGACACTTTTCCATGACACGGTGTTTAACACACTGGTAAGGGCTCTGTAGGATGGTTCTAATATATACTTGGAAACTTGGAAAAAATGATGGTAACATTAAATAAAATTGACATACTTTATTGGAAAAATTAGCAGAGTGTAGAAGGAAGGATTTGGTGGAATGGATTCACTATGAGACTGGTAAACCAACCAGCTAATTCTTTTCCTTGGGAAGATTCAGGGAACACTTTATTTTACAAGGCAATGAGGAATGCACTAATGAGGAGAACAGCAGCATCAATACAGAGCTGGGTGGTGTCCAACCTTTATAGGCCAGGGCTGATTGTGTTGAATAGATGCTGTTATTGAACTGGGCTCCTAGTAGCAATGGGGCTGATGGGATCCTGGATTTGTGAAGGCCGGCTGAGAGTCCCTAACCATTACAAGCATGGCGGGCATAGTTCCTGTAATGGGCAGAAAGATCAGAATCAGAGCAGGCAGACCTGCAGGTATCTTTGGAGATGGCTAATAATGGTGATCAAGGTATTTCTAGGGATAAGGCAAGTAGGTAGGATATTACTTAACATATAGAATTTGACGAGATCAAAAATGGATGAGCAGGAGGCTGACATGTGCTTCCCCAAAGGAAAGTGACAATCTCTTATCCAGTTTCCAGATCTGAGACAATTATCCAGACTGAGCTTGTCTACTGAAGGGAAGGTCGCGTGGGCATTAAGATGGTGGCAAGATTGCAAAGTTTATACAGCAGTGATTCTTTTAGTCCTTTCCCAAAGGGTCCTATAGCCATTTGTCTAGGTAACAAACAATGCACAGAGGAGAATAGCTAGATCTTTCAAGGGATTCATATAAAGGGTGTGAGCTGACATTGATACCCAGGGACCCAACATCTATTAGGGGAGAACAAATGGAGGTAAGGTCACAGATGGAGTCCTAACCCAGATCTTGCTCACAGTGGGTCAGCTGTGTCCATTAACCTGCCAGGTAAGCATCTCTATAGTTCCCAAACATATAGGTTTACAGGCCTGCTTAGCAGTTGGCAATACTAGCACATTGATTTCTTGATATTTAGGGGAAGAGCTACTGTAGGAAAGGTTGAGTGAAAGTTCCCATGACTTTCTGCCATCTTCACCAAGACAGTTGATGGAGAACATTATGACAAATCAAGGCTAATGAGAGATATTCATTGGTGGTGGCTCTCATCATATCCCTTATTTAATTCACCAGTTTGGCTCCTTCAAAAACTGGATGGATCATGGCGGGTGAAGTGCTCTGTCACATGCTTTCCCAAGAATGTGGTGTCTTTACTAGAACTGACTAATACAGCCTCAGGTATGTGTCATAAGACTTTCATGCAGCTCCAAAGGTCTCTACTAATTGTGCTTTACTAGACAGGAAACCACACAAGAAGTCTGAAAAGGATCAGGATTTAGAGATGCTGTGGGTCCGTGACAAGAGTTGCTAGTTATAGCTTCCCCGCAACAAATTCACTATCCTTAAGGGCCCCCAGCAGAGGTTTTACTGGGGGCAGGTGGAGAGGAATCCCTCCAAATCCAGAATGAGTTTTTATCAACCAGCAAGTGCATAGGCACTATTACAGATTATGCCAGATTGTTATGGGCTTTTATCTAGCAATGAGAACACAGAGAACAGAACTTTACGTATTCACTGTACAATATTATTATTAGCAGCTATGTACCTGGGTTCCTGCCCAACTCCATGTCCTCAGATGACCTTTTGGACCCAATATTCTCTACCACCAGGAGACCTCACATGTCTATAGCACTTTATGTTCTCACTGTATAATGTTTATTTTAATCATTGAGTGTCTGGGTACCTGGCATTTAGCATAACTCCATGTCCTTAGGAGACCTTTTGAAACTAGGCTTCTCTCTCCCTAGAAGAACTCACCATACCTCACAGCAGACTAGCCAGATCCTTTTGATTTGAGCATTCAGAGGACCTCACATTTTGTCCACTACGTTAATGATATTGTGTTCCCTGGACCTTGCTAACATGAAGTGGTGCGCATTCCACATGCCTTGGTAAGACACACAGACTGAAGAGGATGGGAAGTAAGCCTTACAGAGATTCAAAGATCTGCAACAGCTCTGGCTGGTGTGGCTCAGTGGGAGGGACATTGGTTCACTTTCCAGTTGGGGCACATGCCTGGGAGGCATGCCAGGTCCCCAGTTGGGGGTCTGCAGGAGGCAACCGATCCTTGGTTCTCTCACACACTGGTGTTTCCCTCTTTCTCCCTCCCTTCCATTCTCTCTCAAAAATAAATAAAATTTCTTTTTCTTTTCAAATAAGTCCTGATACATCAGTGAAGTATTCAGTAGTCCAATGGTCTGGGGGATGCTGGGTCATCCCTTCCAGAGGAAAAGCCAGGTACTGCCCCTGGCATCCCCTATCGCTTGGATAGCCTCTCCAGGTTTTGGAGGCAGCACATGTCACAGGTGGGGTAGAGCTCTGCTTTATTGTTGAGTCAGTGCTAGTTTTAAGTGGGTCCCAGAGCAATAAACAGGCTCTGCAGCAGCTCTAGGTCTCAGCCTAAACAGCCCTGCTACTTGCGCCTTACCTTCTGGCAGAGCCCATGTTACTAGCAGTGTCTGGGCATAAAAGGATGCAGTGGAGACTCTGGCAAAGCCCAATGAGGGAGTCATGGAGCGGACCCTTAGCATTCTGAAGCAAGGCCATGCCATCCGAAGCAGAGGGTAATATTCCATTTGAAAAGCTGCTCCTGGCAGAGATGGGGGCTCTGAATGAGTCCAACAGCATTGGCTTCTGGAATAATGCCCCCTAAAGATGTTCACACCCACATTCCTGGATTCTGTAAATATGCTATTGTACTTGGCAAAAGGAAATTCACAGATCTGATTATATCAAGAATCTAGAGGTGGGAAAATTATCCTGGAGAGAGGCAGAAAGGCCAGGGTCCAGGAAGGGTATGTGATGAGGGAAGTAGAAGTCAGAGACACAGGAAGTGAGTGAGAGAGGGACAGGGTGGTGGGGGAGAGGGAGAGACAGCCAGAGAGCTAAAGACACTGTGTTGCTGGCTGGAAGACAGAAGGTGTCATGAGTGGAGGAATGCAGGAAGCCTCTGAGGCTAGAAAAATAAAGGAAATAGATTCTCCCCCAGAGCATCCAGAAACAACACGAGCCTGCTGACGCCTTGATTTTAGGCCAGCTTCTGAAACTGATTTTTAACCTCTAGAAATGGAAGGGATCAATTTGTGTTGTTTTAAGTCACTAACAGCAGCAGCAATAAGAAACTAATGCAGACTTTTCTCACCAGGATGAATTTATTTACACCCACTGCTAAATGCCCATTTCATTGGCAACAGAGATTGATGCTGCACCCTTGATTCAACACCGTTGCTTGGGGAGAACAAGCTGCTTCTTGGAGACAAGTCGACTGTTTCCAGCCTGGCTAGGATTCACCTGCTTCCTGGATATGGGTTTGCCATTACCAGCCACCTGCAGGGCTTCAGGCAGCACCAGTATCCACAGACTCACAGAGTGTCTGATCTACAGACATGGAATCCACATTACACTAAGACCAAGGGCCCCACTTTATAGCAAGGGAGGTGCATTAGTGAAAACACAATTCTGGGATCTGCTCTTCCTACACATACTCCACCAAGCAGAGGTGCCATCCCAAGAGAATGGTGCCGTGGCCTCTTAAAGGAGCAGACACTTTGCCACATTGGGTGCTAACCTTCAGAATTCGCTATACTCCTTAAATCAGTGAATGGTTCCAGTCAATGGTTCTGAGTCACCAACACACAGACATGTGGGTTCAAAAATCAAGAAGTAAGTAGGAATGATCCCAGTGATCTACTCAGGAATTTGTGCTTAAAAAAAAAGATTTTTTTTAAAGATTTTATTTATTTATTTATCTTTAGAAGGGAAAGGAGAGAGGGAGAGAAACATCAATGTATGGTTGCCTTTGGTGTGTCCCCTGCTGGGAGTTGGCCTGCAGGGAACTGGCCTGCAACCCAGGCATGTGCCCTGACTGGAAACCGAACCTCGATCCTCTGGTTTGCAGGCCTGTGCTCAATCCACTGAGCTACACCAGCCAGGGCTAAAAAAAAGATTTTATATATTTATTTTGAGAGAGAAGGGAATGGAGGGAGAATGAGAGGGAGAGAAACATCAATGCGTGGTTGCCTCTTATGTGCCCCCAACCAGGGACCTGGCCTACAACCCAGGCATGTGTCCTGACTGGGAATCAAACCAGTAACTCTTTGGTGCACAGGCCAGCACTCAGTCCCCTGGGCCACACCAGCCAGGGCAGGGATCTGTGCTTCTTATCTGGGGGCCTAGAATCCATGTGTCCTATGTCCAACAGCAAAGGAACTAAGAGTCCCACTAAACTTGAAGCTGCCACTGCTACCTGGTCACTTTAGGTTCCTTGTGCCAAAAAAACAAAAACCAAAAAACTAGTAGACACATGAAAGTTACCAAGTGACAGAGGCTATGAGTCCTGACCATCATGAGGAGGGAGTTACACAACATAATGAAGGCACAGAAGAATACACTTGGCACTCAGATGGCCCATCGTGCTACCTCTTGGTCTGCTCATGCTCAAGTTTAACTGTAAATGGGCAAGTACAGCAGCCACAATCTACTAGAGGCATGGTAACCAGGGTCTCTGGCCACTCAGACATCGAAACTCACAAGTGCCAGTGTAGGATGAAGGGGATTGAGAATGGGCTATTAGAAAGGGATGTGATGAGTGTCAGCTACATAGTCGTGGGACCAACTGCAAAGTGGGGGCTGTGGTTTGTCCCGTATCCCTCTTTCTGTGTATGTGAATTGTGACCCCAGAATCCAGAAGCTATACATGGACGGAATAAGTTCATGTGAGAAGCTAGTGGACCAGGGCAGAGCTAGGAGTGACCTGGGGTAGGTGCTCAGGCTTGTTCGGCTGCCCTCTCAGCTGCTGTGAAGGTTGGCTGCTAATGGCCGTGTGTATTCTTTTACATCTTGCTTTCTTGCATTCAACACGACTATGGTGTAATTGTTTTATCTGGCTATATACAGCTGTAATGGAGTTCATTTCTCTTTACTGTTCTATAGTGTTCAAGTTTATCAATATAACACACTTTTCTTTTCCATTCTTCTGTTGGCAGATCTTCGAGTTGTTCACGGCGTTTGTCTATTACAAATAATGCCAGTATGGGTGTTCTTTTCACTTGTCCTTGAGTTCACACACGCATATCATTCTGTTGGGCCGCTACCTGAGAGTGAGAGTATTGGGTCACATGGTGCACATACATTCTCCAGCAGTAGTGGTAAACAGTTTCCCAAAGGGGTTTGTGTTCTGTTAGGAACTATTTCACAGCTCTGTGGGGTACAGAGACATTCTCCTGTATTACCCTCAGGAAGCTTCATTGCTTTGTTATCATTTACCTTAATCAAGGTCAATAATCAACTTGGAACGAGGCAAGAGAGAAGTTTAATTTGTTCCATATGCAAACCAATTGACCATTTGATTTTAAACCACTACTTATTTAAAAGATTTCCCTTTGTCTACTGTTCTGTGCACAGTATCATGTCATGTTTCATTTGTTGTATTTTTCTCATAAAAGAGCTTTGGTGCTAAACAAGAGATTAGACCATTATTAGGATTTTGTGATATTGATATTACCTTGATTTTACTCTGAGGAAACTGGAGCTCACAGATATTAGTTCATTTAGTGAACAGTTTCTTCTGCACAGAGGTTCACATTATTAATGCCTTCAATAAGACAGAAGTTAATTAATTTATTTGGCAGACAACAGGCTGAAGACAGGTGACCCAGGTCTGCGAAGGCACTTCTGCCATCTTCATGCAGTGTCTATTTCTGGCCCCAGGACAACTGTCTCAGCTCCACCCTTACGCTGTCATTGCAGGCTAGTTGGAGGGGAGGAAGAGCATGAAAATGCGTGCCCCTTCGTTTAGGAACGTAACCTGGAAATTGCACAATTTCACTCATATCCTATTGGCCAAAATTCAGACATATGACTACACCCACAACCCAGGGAGCCTGGGAAATGGAGTCTTTGCTTCAGGTGGCCAGTGTCTCACTGAAATTTGGGGTCTCCATTACTAAAGGAAAAAAGGTGATGGTGGGTACTGGAACTGCTGGCCATAGCCACGTACTTAGCTGCAGAATATCCACGATTCAGACAAAAGTCTGGGTAAGTCCCAGCTGTACCGCACACACCTCGACAACTAACTGGATCTCAGAGTGGGACTTCTGGAAAACTCCCTGGGATGCACTTTTGTCTGAGTTTAATTCCTAGGCGTCTCTCCACATGTGTCTATAATTTTCTTTTATTGGAACATAAAATTATTTAACTCAATGCATTTTGTTGTAGCTATCAGGAAAACCGAACTAAATTTAGAGAACAGTGTTACTGTGAGTGAAAAAGTTTCCAAAACTTGTTTTAACCCTGCCTCCACTGGCTTTACTTTTACTTCTTTCTTTCTCTCTTACCTTTTCCCCTCCTTTCCTCTCACTTCCTCCTTCCCCCTCTCTTTCCTTACGTCTTTGTCCTTCTCCCCTCCCCTCCCCATGCTCTCCTCTTCTCTCTCCTGGTCCTGGACTGGGGAGGATGAGGGGATGAGGGCAAGTGGTACAGAAAAATGTCTCTTTCACTTTTTCATTATTTTTAAAACTTTTATTAGTAGTTTTTATTACACAAGTAATACATATTCATTGTAGAAAAATTAGAAAACACAGAAAAGCAAAAAGAAAAAATAATCACCCATAATCCCACTATCCATAAATAACTACTATTAACATTTAATGTATGTCCTTCTAGCTTTCTTATGCATATATATACATACATAGATATATTTATATATAATTTTCTTTTTACAAATATTGCATCATACTATACATACTGTTTTATGACATGTGTTTTTTATTTAATATATATTGTGAACATTGCTGTTTATTCCCTGAAAAATTACACAGATACTACATGCTCATTGTGGAAAATTCAAAAATTACAGATATGCCAAAAGAAAATGTAAGTGCTCCAAATCTCACCTCCCAGAGAGAAATGATGTTAACATTTTAGCAAATGTCCTTTTAGACTCTTTAATGCACACCTGAATATGTATATTTTAAAAATGGAATAACACTATAGATTTCTTCTATAACTTTCTTTTTTCACTTAACAATATAGCTTATTCATTTCCATACATATACATATAGTGCTTATTCTTACTTGGTACATGGTATCTACTGAAAGGATATACCACATTTAACCACCCCTATACTGTAGGCTTATTTATATTTACCTTTCCTCCAAATGTTGCTGCACTAAACATCCTTTTTGCATATATTTCTTGAAAAATGAATGAATGTACCTTAGTTCCTATTTTCTGACCTTTTCGAGAAGAATCTCCCTAAAGTGGAATTACTTGGCATACATATGAAATATATTGCCAAAATGTTTTCTGGAGAGGTTGACTCGGTTTAGTCTTGTTGACTCTGTAGGAGAATATTCATCTCTACACTTCCTTTAGTCCTTGGGCACTTTAATTCTTTCTACAATTTGCCTTTCAGATACACAAAAAGGAATATATTATAATTTGCATTTTTGATTACTAGTATATTCAAATGGTTTCATATTTATTATTAGTGCATTATTTAAATTTATGGTACATTGCCAATTTGTGACCTTGTCTCAATTTTTCTGCTGGAAAGTTTGATTTTTTTTTGAGTCATAAGTGTCTTTTTTTTCTAGAAATTTATTCATTCAATAAACATATTTTTAGGGTTTGCTTTGCGTCTAGCACTGTTAGGTGTTGAAGAGATAACAGTAAACAAAGTAGAAATGGTTGCTGCCTCCTTGAGCTTCCAGTTTAATGGATAAAGGCAATTAAATAAGCAGTGATAAAAAAAGTGGGGTAAGAAGAGGATGAAATGGGAACATGTGTCTGGGTAGGGGGTTGTGGATTGTGGAAACTTCCCAAAGTCGTGGGGTTTAAACTCTTGTCATGTCCTAGAGGTCTAAACTTTTCTTTACATACAGTTCAAATTTTGTTTTTTTTTTAAAATCTGGTTTATTTTTTATCATATAGCAGTTTTGCATTTTAATTTGTCAGATCCATCCATCTCTTCCCTTGTGGTTTCTTTCTTTAGTGTCACGCTTAGAAAGGCTTTTTCGTCCACACAAAAATTGCATAAATCCTCATTAGTACTGTCTGCTCATCCTTTCATATCTTTATTGATGTGTTTTAACATTCAAATATTTACTGCACCTACAACCTATTTTGATGAAAGTTGTGAGGCACACATATAATATTTCTCCCCCAAAATGGCTCACCAGATGTCACAATATAATTTACTTAACAATCCCACATTTTCTCGCAGATTTGAAATGTCATGTTTATAGGGTACTCAATTCTTCTATGTCCTTCGGTTTATTTCTGGACTTTATATTTAATTCTAATGATTTATTTTGAACCAATAGCATTACTGCTCTATTTCATCCTGTCTATAGTCACCTGAAAGTTGAGCATTTGCTGACTTCCTAGTATGCAAAGAAATGATAGACATTGCTTAGGTATCTGTGTGGGGTGGCAAATGAGTGTGGATGGTATCCCTCATCCTTTCAACTCTGAGATTTCCAGAGCCTGAAATGCCTATGGGATCATTGTTAATCTGGTCCATTTTTTTGCTTCCTAAAATTAATTAGATCCTTTTTCTACTTGGTATTTGTTTTCCCCTCACTGTAAAGCTCAACTTCCAGTAGGTGGCAGTATTGCCAAACAGTTGAGCATCCCCACGTCGCAGGAAGCACAGGAACAAAACGACCTGGCTGGATTTCAGAGTCTCCCCAGAGCTTTCATTAGAGGAGGCGTCTGGGCTGTGCTCCTTCTGACTTCTTCTCTGTACTCTAGGACAAGGGCACAGCCAGAAGTGTGCAGTGAATCTGTTCCTAGATGTGTGCAAAGTGACACCTTGGCCTTATGGGCATTTCTGTCCAAACCTCATCCAAAAGTGCCTTTGGACCCCGCCACTGACTGATACAAAGCCTAAAAATGTAGTTTTACATAATGTGATTGTGGTGGCATTTTGGTGATTTTTCTTTTCTTTATACTTAGTGGTATTTTCCAGATCTCCTACAAAGAACATGAATTGCCTCTGTAATCTTAAAAAAAAAAGTCAACATGGGGTATTGAAAACATGGCGGTAAAGTGGATGATTGTGTGCCAGAAAAGGTTCACATCCTTTTGTTTTTCAAGTATGTGCGTACATGCAACAAACTGGGTTCAGTGCTCTCTCCTTACCCCTAGAGATCAGCTTAGTGTTATTGCTAATCTTATAGCACGTTACCGGCAGGAAGCTGAGACAGTAGAACTCTATCTCATGGAGCTACACCTGAGAAAGTCCTTTGGTTGGGAGAGGAGAGTGCGGTCAATTCCTAAGAGATGCACTGGCATATCTAGCAGCTGAATTACCTGTTGCAACCACTCGCCAGTGTAGGTTATCAGGTCTTTGAGCACTAAATTTAATTTTAGGACCTGCTACTGAAAAAAGATCTATAAATCTTGGAGTGTGTCTAAGGGAACTACAAAACTGATCAAAGGCTGGGAAACAGGCACTATGCATAAAAGATAAAGTGGCTGAATTTGTTTACCTTGCATACAGAAAGCCTAGCTAGGGAATTAGACAAATTCCCATCTCCATGAAATGCTACTGTGATCCTCCCAAGCACGGAGGTGAGACCTGAATTGATTAACAGTCTTCAGTTGTACAAAGGACAGTTGCACAGAAGCTAAGTGTTACTTTTACGCTGAGACTAAGGCTAGAGTGAACACAAATTAACTGAGCAGAAGTGATTTAGGCCAAGCATTTAGAAGACCGTGCTGAACACCAAGGTTGGACTTACCAGCTAATAACTTTGAATTAGTAGGAACCATAATGAAGCTAAGGGTTTTGTATGGTAGAAAGATGGGGGTGGGGAGAGACGGGAGTGGGAATGTACCAAACTGGGCTACTTCGGAATCTCTAAAACAGTGGACCTGAAGTTCATTTATCTCAGAAGATAAAAATAAACCACATTCAGGAAAAGATATTAAGCCTTAACCAAACTTGATTTATGAAAATCAGGATTTACGGACCAGATAAATCTGGGAATAGTTGCCTGCTCTGCAAGGGACTTTCACCTGAAGACTCTTTTAAATAGCATATTACCACAACTGTTTTTGCAAGTATTTGATTTAGAACATGATGATTTTCTCATGCAATTTTCAAGGGTACTTCTTCACATTAAGTCAGGCATAGCTATAATCATGCATCAATTACCCTTCATTGGAACACAACTCGGGGCTCTAAGAATGAGGATGAAAATACACTGGTATGATCTCAATAGAGACCTACATAGCCTTTTGAGATTTCTTCCAACTCTTTAATCCTTTCACATCACTTTCAATCAAAAGCAGCTAGCAGACAATTCCAAGGATAATTGCCACAACATTAGATATTAGGTTGAACTATATGAAATTGCTACTTCTTAGGTCAAAACAGTCAAATACCAGCACTTTCAGATAATTCAACCTAATACAATAATTATTCCAGTAACTCGTCTGCACCTGTCTTTATCTTCATTAAAGTTAAAAGCTTTAATATACTTCATTTTCAGGTCAAAATATTGATGGACATGTAATAGCCCATGCACATAAGTAGGAAGAAATTATAGGGTTGGGATTAAAGATGATTTTTGAATAAATAACTTGTAGGCATCTAGCTCACCCTTTTATTACACTAGACACTGATGCCTCTTGTCTGACTTCAGGATTTTTCAGACTACGAAAAAAGAAAAGAAGTCCAAAGGCCTGATCTGTCACCCCATGGGAAATTCTGTCTGGGAAATGGGCCAAAGGAAGAGCCTGGAGAGATCTACCAAAATTTGTACCTTGTGACTAGTTTAGAGGAGGAAGGTCACAACAAAGCTGTGAGCAGAGAAACGTGGTGCCTGGCTTCCTCCATTCCAAAATAACAGTATTGCTTCACGTGGCCTGCTTTCAAGAATCTAACTCATAAGGTAAGACACGAAGTACACGTTGGAAAAGTCACATCTGTATAGTCACCTAAAATGAGACAAGCTCAGCTGAACTAAAAAGATTTTATTAACAATGTAAAATGTTAAGTATTTGTATGATCTGAGCTAATTCCAGCATGCCCTAAAAGAGTTAACACTATGCTGATGTGCAGACTTCATGCTTCAGATTTCAGTTAGAACAAAATGTGATAATATTCAAATTTTACATTTGAGGGCAGTTGTATATGTTACTACACCATTTCCTAACTGGAGTACTTCATTCTCCAAGAAGCTGAAAAAGACACAATTGGATCAAAAGGAAATGAGTTGCCCATATGCATTGAATGAAGGTATTAGGATTATTGTGTATTTACAAAATTTAAATACTTTTCATATATGGTTTTTCTTGCATTATAAATTAAGATATTTTTTCAGTTGAAGCTCTTAGATTCTGACAGAATGGAAGACTAAATGTAAATGAAAGCAAAGAAAGCAATAGGTGAGGTGGTATGTTTGCTTATAATATTATTTCTAATGATATTGATAGACTGGATTTTTAACACAGTTTTGTAGTTTGAAACAGATTTCTATGTCAAAAGACTTCTTCCATATATGATAAATTGTTAACATAAGATCAGTGAGAGCTATAGATATACTATTATACATGAAATAAGTTTTCTCTGTATGATACATTTTTAAAAACCTTTAAATAATTTAAAAATCATAATTCTTGCATCTGTCATGGTATGGTTTGGAGCAGACATGCACAATGTTGGCTTTAAAAATCCTTTGAAAAACAGCCTACATTTTGAATCTGTTTTTTTTTTCCCTTGACAGCAGCTCCTTTCAAATGTAAAATCATTTCCAAGGACAGAGAGTGGCAGATAAAAGTAATAATGAAGCATAGAAAACATAGTCAAAACCCAATAACTGTGGTTCAGCTGTCTGGAGGTCCTTGGCTTCTGTGATTTTTTTCCAGTCTCCCCTGGGGTGGGTTTCCAGGAGGAATTGTCTAGCTGGAGACGAGACAACATAGCCCAAAGAACCTTCTCTTCCGTCTTCTCACCAGCGGGTAGGAAGTTAGATTTAGAAGGCTGCTATCATCTGTGACAGGACAAAGCACATATGAGTGAGGTACAGACATAACCTTCTTTTATAAATTAGCTTTAACCCCCTCCCCCACCCTCTGAATCAAGGTTTCTTAACCTTAATCACTCCTGACATTTTGGACCAGATAGTTCTGTGTTGTTGGGGGCTGTCCGGGCATTTGTAGGATGTTTAGCAGCAGCAGCAGCAGCCTCTGCTCACTAGATGCCAAAAGCAGCTCCCCCACCAGCTGTGGTGACCAAAAATATCCCCAGATATGGCCAAGTACTCTTCGGGGAAGGGGCAAACAGCCCACAGTTGAGAATCACTGCTTAGAATGAAATTTCAACTGTTTAGATCTCATCGTTCAGTTGGGAGAAGCATAGATTCTTAGACAGAGCCCTGGAGGAAGTTTGGCTTCTTTTATAAACTTGCCTCAGCTATTTACTAGCTCTGTGACTTTGAACATGCAAGTTAAACTCACCAAGCTCTAGTCTGTCCATCTGTAAAATAGGGTTTAATATTCCTTAGGTGAGGATTAAATGAAAAACATTTAGCTTGGGTAGATACCTTGATGCCTAGTGGAGAGGAAGCACTTAGTAAATAGAGCTATTACTAATTGTTTCCCTTTATACAGGACAATTTCCTTGCCTCCATTTACCTCCTTCATGCCTTAGGAAGAAGTTTCAATTATTCCTTGTTTAGTCTGTCCTTGGCACTATCTATAGATATTTGTAATAAGGGTAAGAGAAGATGGCCAGCTGTTGAATTCATAAAGTTTGGTTTGAAATTTTTAGCATGATGATAAGTAGAGGAATAAATAAGCCCTTAAGCCAAATCTAGTTTAATGGGCTGGGTTTCTAGGAACTAGTGCAGTCCATAGGCAGGGTGGATAGAAATATCCTGTTGAGCAGAACCAACCAGTGTGCATCCCAGAGGCTTGAGAAGGACCACAGAGACAAGTTTTGTCATTGCCAACTGGCACAGGGCTGGAGTGTGGACAGACTGGAGCTAGGGGCAACCCCTTGGCTGGTTCGTTTTGACAACTGCTGTGGACCTACGGTCTTCCAGGATGGGTAGCACCACCCTGCCAGAGCAGAGCTCAGGGGCTCTCTCCTTTCTCCACCCTAACCTGGACCAGAGGGGACGTTGGGAAAGAGCCCAGAATCAGGAGTTTGACGAAGCAATGAAAAAGGTGAAGAGTGTGCCCCACCTCAAGAACATGGTTTGTAGATGAGGATTAGTTTTTGTTGATTACTGAGCCTAGACATTCCGGAAACTGTCAAGAACAAAAACAAGTCCTGACTTTCTGGTCCTCTTACGTAAATGTGTCGTCCAAATGCCTAGGCCTTTCCTCCTCTTCTCCAAAGGTTCTCATGTGTCATACTTTGAAGTGAACTAGCATCACCCACCAAGTTAACAGTGTTCCTTGAAGCGGTATACACTACATCATACGTTTAGATGGAACTACAATAGCAAGTTGGAGCCAGGGAAGAAAAGAGGTGCCTTAGCGGAGCACATCAAATTAACCAAACACACTCCACACTTCCAGCCTCCACAGATGAAAATCCTCTCTTAAAACTCACATTCTGCCCTGGCTGGCATGGCTCGGTAGATTGAGTGCCAGCCTGTGAACCAAAGCATTGCTGGTTCGATTCCCAGTCAGGGCACATGCCTGGGTTGCAGGCCAGGTCCCCAGTAGGGGGCATGCAAAAGGCAACCATGCATTGATGTTTCTCTCCCTCTCTTTCTGCCCCCCTTCCTCTCTGTCTAAACATAAAGAAATAAAATCTTAAAAAAATACCCTCACATTCTGCTAACATGGAGGAGAAAAGAATTCTCTTCATCCTTTCCTTAGTGAAAAATAATTCACTATGCTCTGGGTGTCAACACTTTGAGAGCTAAAAATAGGGCATCTCTGTTTTATAATTAAAGTTGTCTTAGGAAGGTAGAAGAGGCTAAAGGGTGGGCAAATGGTGATGGAAGGAGACTTGACGTGGGGTGGTGAGCACACAGCACAGTATACAGATGATGTATTGTAGAATCGTATACCTGAAACCTATATAATTTTATCAACCCATGTAATCCCAATAAGTTCAATAAAAAAGTAAAAAACTCCTAAAAGTTAATAAATAAATTTGCCCCCCAAAAGTTAAGACATTAAAAACTATGTCAGATAGTATATATATGAGCCTGATTTCTCAGGCTACTATCTTAGCAATGAGTCACAGTATGCTTTGGAACAGAAAGATAACTCACTTTCTCACCATTCTATGGACTCTTACTTTTTTAACCACCAAGCGAGCAATGAACTTAACCTAACTGGATATGGCAAAGATAAAGCAGACTCTGAAGGGTAAAGAATTTTACCTTTCAGTATTTCTTTGGATACTGGCAACATTTCCTGAAACTCAAGTTCATCCAAAATTGAATGCTTCCTTGGAACAGAATTACCAAAACTATAAAGATATATATATGAAAATCTTTGTATTTTTATTTCTTTAAGGTGTGGAAAATCTATTTTTTCAAATCTATTTGGCAAGTCTATATACAAATTCAAAATCCCTGAATTTGTATATATCCTTCCTTTGCTCCAAACATTAAAGAGTTTGGGGAATGATCTAACTGGTATTTGTACATATTATAAAATGTAGTTCTGATGTGTATGGTTCACACTACAAGAGGAAATGTCTCCTACGATGCTGTATTTACAAAGAGAGTGTACATGCGGTTGCTGTGGTATGTGTTTGCTGTGGTGGTATATTTGTTCTTGTTCTCTCTTTTTATGTATTGAAAGCATGTAGGCATTGCACACAGATATCAATAGATTTGTATCAAGACTGACAGTTGTCAGAGGTGAGGGGGTTTGGGGACTGGGTGAGAAGGGTGGGGGATTAAGCAGTACAAACTGGTGGTCACAAAATGGTCACAGAGACGTAGAGTATAGCAGAGGAATATACACAATAATATTGTGATAAATATGTATTAGGCCAGGTGCTTATTTAAGGCAGTGAGGGGACCACTCCGTGAAGTACCTGATTTTCCAGCTGCTTTGCTGTACCTCTGACACCAATATAGAAATATACTGAATGTAAACTATAACTGAAAAATAAAAAAGACTGACCCTTGTGTCTGTGCACTCATTATGGTGATCAGAAACCCTTTGCTACTGAAATTCTCTTCACTCTGTCTTCTTTTCCTATATGTTCTTTACTGGTGAGTGCTGGGTGCACACCCGCGTGCATACGGAGCACCCACAAGTGAATAGGAAGTGTTAGGACTGATGAATAAGTGCTGGGGTGTCAGCAAAGGGAAGGCTCCTGTTCAGGATGACAGGTGAGGTGGGGCGTCTTTGCTGAGCACTTTGGTGGCTCCTTTGCCCAGAGCTTGTCCGATTATCACCTAGGGCAGAGGTGACAGAAAAGCTCTCAAGGTCTTGGCAGGCACTCAGGGCAGCTTTCTCCACCCCAGGAAGCCGGCACCTGCAGAAGGGCTGACATTCACGGAGCAGTAAGTATGCCTGGATGGTCTGAAGTGACTGAAGTCCAAGGAAAGATGTCTTTCCACATTGATTAAAATCCTGTCTGTCTGAAGTGATGGGTTGCCAAGAGAATGTGAGCAAAATGGACTGTTTCCCCACTCATTCTAAACTTTCTGGGCTACTTCACCTGACCTTGTTGAGACATGTTTGATTTTTATTGCAGATGTTTGAGACTTCAGCAGTAACACTGCCAGAGAGACACAAGCACAGTGCTAGGGGAATTCCGAGGGGAGTTCTCTCCCAAGTGGAGGAGAAGGAAGAAGATATTTGTGAATCCGAGGAGGTCTTGGTATTCATGGTGGGCTGCTGGGGTGAGGGGGACTTGGACATTTGGTGAAACAGGGGGTTAGGTGTTCTAGATGGAGAGAACAAGGCAGGCAAAGGCAGCCTGAATGTGGGTCCAGATCAACAGTACAGCCTGGCTGGAATGAAGGGTATATGAAAGAAGAGGTAGTACAAAACAGAACTACTAAGAATTCCCTGAATATGGCCGCACCTGCCCCTGCCTCCCCGCCTTTACAGATACCAGTTCTTTTTCCAAGGAAATGCCCCCCCCCCCCTTCCTTAAGATCAGCTTAAGCATTTTCCCCTGCATAGTCTTTTCGGATTGCTTCATGCTTCTGCATTCCTTCATGCTTCCAAATGTCCCAGCCCTTGCCACAATCTCTGCTTCTAATCCTGTCTCCGCCCCCCACCCTATAAGCAACTTTTCATACAATTCTTCATCAGTTTACCCTTTCTGCCCCAGCTCCTCATTTCCCACTCACCTCTTAACCCCCCTTAACTAGGCTTCCAGGCCCAGAATTCCAAGTCAGCTGCTTCTGCCAACATCACCAGTGATCATCTTGTTGCCAAATCCTGCAGACACTTTCAGTTCTTACTTAGCTGAGCTACCCTGCAACTTCCTTTATGTATTTCATAAGGCACTCCAGGTTTCCTTCTCAGTCCCTTTCGTAAACTGCTCCTTTCTCCTAAGACCTTCAGTTTTGGTCTTCCAGGACTCTTTGCTATGCACATTCTCCTCGGGGGGCCTTAACCATTCTTAGGGCTTCAGTTACCATTGTGCTGATGATGTTTAAATCTGTATTCCCAGTGCCCCCAGTGTACTGGTCTCAACTCACAGAAGACCTGTACATCCACTCTTAACCACGGGGCTCCGGAATTGTTCTTGGAGCCCCCATGTCCAAAACTTCAATTGTCTTCTGTCTCTGCTGCTCCTCTTCTGTTCCCTCTAATTTTGTGAATGACTCTATCACTCACTGTGCTTTCCAAGTCTGAACTTGGGTTTCACCCTTGGTTCTGCCCATCTAATTGGTTGCATCCCTCTTCTCCTTGATAAATCCCTCCAATGGCTTTGGGATAAAGTCCAAACCTTTTAGCATGGCTCACAAGGACCTTAATGATATAGGCCCACCCACCTCCCAAGGCTCTTTTCTAACCATGTTCCCAGCACAGGAAGTGATCCTAGTTCATCAGAATGCCCCACCCTTTCATCTCCCCAAATGCCTTCACATATCCAGGATCTCCTGCCTAGATTGTATTTTTTCCATCTTTTTCTTTGGCTAACTCTGACTCATCCTAAGAGATCTCAGCTCAGATACTTTCCAAAAAGAAATTCTCAATATCTCCACTTCCCCCAAATCTGGCTACGTGAGAATACAATATGCACTCACAGCAATCGGTGTCTATGTCATAGTTGTATTATAAGCACTAGTGTCCTTGTCTTTCCAATTGTGTGTGTGTCGGTTATTTCCAGAATTCACATGCTCTACCCTGAAGACTCCATCACGATTTCTGTGACAGGAGGCATACATCATTAGAAAAAAACTTCTCAGGTGTTTCCTCATTCAATCTGTTCTGTGTTCTGGATAGCATCTAAGGGGAGAGACATCCCCATCACCCAACACAGCACTGGACACCTCACAGGTGCTCATCACACGTTGGATGATGTGGGGATATTGGATACTAGGGTGAGAAGCTTGTTCCCCCCTCAGTAGACAATGAGCAGGCATTTAACGTTGAGTTGGAGCTCAGCGTAATCAGGGTAATGCATTAAGAGCCTCACGTGTGATCAGTGCTGTGTGACCAGACCTGCATCAGACCACAGGAGAGAAGGATTACATATGTCAAGATGAATCCTGGACAAAAGGTTGCAGAGATTACTAAGGATATGGGTCTAACAGTAAAACTGCCCTGAGCAATATTCAGGCACTGACTTGAAGCACAAAGTTTTTATATGAGGCCCCAGGGAAAAGACCTACAAGGTCATCTCCAGGCTTGTAGGTAGCGTAGTATCCTAGTATTCTCAGCCAGATATCAAACTCTTCTGCCTGATAGAGTTAGGCTGGTTCTGGATATGGAGGTTCAGATGGGAGTGGATCGGGGCTGTGAGTCTGGGAAACTGCTCCTAGACCCAGTTTAGACTGGAGTAGGGCTGTCCACAGAAGGGGACCCATTCTGGAACACATCAAATTCCCGACTGATCCATTTCTGACTTACTGTAATGCTTGGTAGCAACAACAAAATTCTAGGCAAGAGTGAATGTACCAACACACGCAGAGCATTCATTAAGTCAGAATTTGAGAAAAGGTGAAACTGTCTTTCAGGCTTAATTTATTTCTACCAACTTGTTTTGTCTGATTACAACATGCACTCAGAAGACACTCGTCCTTCACTTTCCAATCTCCTTTCAGCCTTTGTCAGTAACCTTGTGGGCTCCCCACAGGTGTTTCCATTTGTAATCCGTGTGACACAGCCAGACTATCATAATTAATGAAGCTCCCGACAGCACTGTCACTGACCCTGAATGTAGAACAGAGGAGTCGCTGAAGCAGTGAGAGAACAGTGGGCTGGGAGCCAGGAGGTCTGGACACTGTCTGGAGGAACGAGGGTGGCTCACTGTTTTTTTAATGCACCTCCTTGCCTCCGCTTTTTAACTAGAACGGTGGGAAAGGAAGGCCCTGTCTAAAATGAAGGCCTCGGCCACTAATCATCAGAATTCCTGCTCTTGCCCACTTTCCTTTATTTGCCACTGAAATCAATTTAAAGTCACCTGTTAAGTCAAGTTTTGGTTGTGGTAGGAAGGGGAGGAGATCTGATTAAATCTCCAAAGGCGGAGACCGCCGCTGGGCAGTTCCTGACCAGAGGGCGGGGTGGAGCCCTGAGAACCGAGGGCCGAGGTTTGGGGAGAGGCCCCCCAGCGCCTGCCCCGCAGAATTTTCACGTGGCCAATGTCTGAATAAGGAAAAATGGGACAAGAAGCAGCATCTTTTCCCTTCTTTCTCTCTGCTTCACACACACACACATAAATGAAATAAGGAGAGAAAGAAAATAAAAAGACAGAAAGAAAACATGTCTTTCTGTAATGGTTTCATCCAGTTAGCATTGTTTTCACCACGAGGCCCTACGGAGAAGAACTGGAATACGCTTTTCTGCATGGCACCCCAGACCATCTCCAGCACGTGTTAACTTAGACCTGTGTCGTACACGAACCACCCGGACAGAATTCCAGGAAGGTCCGGGGGAAGTCCCTGCGGTTGAGCTCAGCACAAGCGGCCAGGGAGGGGAATCTCGCCCATTTGTTCATTGACGTGGCACCATGTGCATTTGCTAAAAAATGTCCCCAGCTCCAGAGACCTGCTCTCCTACCCTCTGGCCTTCTTAGACCCTTG
This sequence comes from Sturnira hondurensis, assembly GCF_014824575.4. Classification (NCBI taxonomy): domain Eukaryota; kingdom Metazoa; phylum Chordata; class Mammalia; order Chiroptera; family Phyllostomidae; genus Sturnira; species Sturnira hondurensis. The sequence continues at coordinate 3,783,567 of NW_028087015.1, forward strand.
TCCAGACACACCCCTCTTCTTCACCGGTCAGCTCACGGTGACACGATGGCGTGCGTGCCCACCGCACACGTAGAGAACCGAGATGCATCTTCACATGATAAGGGTTCCTATTTCTCCCACAAATGAAGAAACCTGACTTATCCACAAGACTTCGCCTCAATTTCTCTTTATTATTATTTTAAAATCCTACTGCGTCGCTGCCTCCTAAAGAAGTCCTTGCCTCTTGTAGCTTTTGCCTTTTACTTCCCCAAACAGATTCAGGGTTCATGTCCTGGGTATCATTTAATTACTATTATTATATTTAAAATCAGCCCTGGCTGGCGTGGCTCAGCAGACTGAGTGCCCAACTGCAAAGGAAAGGGTCACGGGTTCAATTCCTAGTGAGGGCACATGTCTGGGTTGCGGGCCAGGTCCCCAGTGGGGGGCGCACAAGAGGCAACTATGCATTGATGTTTCCCTCCCTCTCTGTCTCCCTCCTTCCCCTCTCTAAAAATAAATAAAATCTTAAAAAATAAAATAAAATTATTTTTGTTTATAAAAACAATATAAAGTTACAAAATATATTTTACTTTTTATGATTATAAACAATGTCCTAAGTAAAATGAAATTTTTCCCCCATTAATGCACGGTTTAAAAACTGTGGAGGAATTTTCCCTGAAAGTAGAGGGGCTCGTGGGATGGGCTGGTTTAGAAGAGGGGCTCCGTGGCACACAGGGAAGTCCGACTGGGGCACCCTGGGCGGTCACCCTCCTGGGCAGCCGAACATGACGTACAGGCAGAGGCCCAGGTGCTGTTGATGGCGGTAGGCTTGCCAAACACATTAGGAAGCAGAGGACAGCTGCAGACACGAACCCCAGATCCAGAGTCTTGGGGTCCATGCTCTAAATGGCAGGACACCACATATACAGGCAGTGGCAGCAGGAATTGTTCTTTCCCATGATGGTTTGGCGTCTTCCTGAGTTGAGCTGGGTGGGCCAGCCAGTAGATAATAGCAACAATCATAATTGCAGCAACAATAAAGCATTTGTTGAATGTTTGCTCTCTGTAAGGTTGCTGATATATGACATGCATTCCATCATTCAAGCCTCATAAGCACTCTCTTTGAGTTACCTGATACACCGCCTCGCCTGCCTCTTATTTTCTGACACCACATCCATCCCAACTGGCTCAAGCCACACTACTCCTCGGCCTCTTTGCCTGGTGTTCTCATTTCCACCTCTCCACCTTCTGCCACGCTGCTCCCTGAGCCAACAGGCACTGCATCTTCGATGCCAAATCCTCTCCCTCCCAGCTCAGAGGCAGGCCGTACCCGGTGCGCCCTCCCACCCAGGCTTTGCTCAGTGAAAACACAGGAGTTTTTTTCTTACCTTTAAAAATCCTTTCCCTGCCCTCTAGTTACCACTCCCTGAAGCAGATGCTACACTCAAGGCTGTTCTGGCCACGAATGCTTAGTGAGAGTGGTTATTACTGTCCTTTGTACACGGCTCCCCCCACTGGGGACCAGACCCTGGGGCTGCCGAGTTGGGTGCAGATTTAACACTGTTTACGGCCGGTCTTGCTCTACTATCCCCCAGGCATTGCTCTGGGTACTGGAGAGACGATAATTAATAGAAGGATAATTAATAAAAGCTTACGGCCATCTCTCGCAGCCTTTCTCTTTCCGTGTTAGAGTGCATTCTCCTGCACTCTCCTGTGATTTATAATAAATATATATTTGCTCTTTCTCCTAAAACCCTCAGAACTGCCTAATTGCTGAGAGCTATAAAGGCATCTCGTATGTTATGAGGTGACTTTTGGAAAGCACCTAAGAATGGGGGCTGGTTGGAACCTTGCCTCCCAACCCATGACCTCCTGGGAGAGAAGAAAGGATGGAGATTGATTTCAATAAACTGATGACCAATGACTTAATTAATCGTGCCTGTAATAAAGCCTCCATAAAAACCCAAAAGGACAGAGTTCCCAGAACTTTCAGGTTGGTGAACATGGGGCGATTTGGGGAGAACGGCACATTTGGAGATGGAAGCTCCGTGCCTGTTCCCCGCCCCTTGTCTTATGTATCTTGCCTATCTGGCTATTCCTGAGTTATATCCTTTTATAATAAACCAGGGATCTTGCTAGTGAGTGTTTTCTCTGAGTTCCTTGAGTCATTCTAGCAATCTAATCAAACCCACGAAGGGAGTCCTTGGAACCTCCAATCTATAGCCTGCTGGTCCGAAGCACAGGTGACAACCCTGAAATTACCACTGTCCTCCAAAGCATGTGTGGGGGAGGGGCAGTCTTTGGGACAGGGCCCTTAACTTGTGGGATCTGACTTTATATCAGGAGGTATCAGAGTTCAGTTGAATTGTAGGACGCTCAGCCGGCACCCGAGAGTTGTTTGGTGGTACGGAAACCGCATCCCAGGTGGGTGCGGAATCACTGCGGCACACTATAAGTTCTCAATACATGTTAATTATTACTATTACCTCTTTAGCTAATTAAATGTCTAGAAGGCAGAGATCTTCCTTTGGAAGTATTCTTGAGTCTCCTCCACTAGGATGTCAACTTCTTAAAGGCAAGGGGCAAACCTTCAAACCTTTCGTGTTTGCCATACTTGGCACAGCTCAGGCCGTGAGTAAATGCTCTTGACTGACAGGGCCAGAGGAGAAAGTGTCTGTTTTAAGGTCAGGGTATATGTGGGCTATCCTCAGGCAAAACTGTGTTCACCTGAGAGATTCCATTCTCATTATCATATATAATATCATGTATAATATATATATTTTTTAGGAAAGGCAAATGTATACTTGGTGCTTTCTGTTGTTTGTGCAAAAAACCAAAACTTGCTTTAATTTCTCTAGAAACAAGTCCCAAGGTTTTCATGTTAAGAAAAAACATCATTTATCTCAAAAAGAAATGACATGACTTACCTTGATTTTTCAGTGGTAAAGGCATAGTTTCCCTGAGTTTGCTTAAAAGGTTTTTCATTTCTCGCATGTCTCTGTAAAATTGATCAAAAGGAAAAAACCGTCAGCTGTAAATTTTTGAAATGCCATCTCAAACAATCTGTTCCATGAGACAACTGAAGGACAAGAGTCTGTGCTTAATAATACTAGCCCTGATTTGCAACAGGCAAAAATCGAATCTGTTTTACTGTAATAACGAAAAGAAATCTGAGCTGGGCTGGCCCTGGGGGGAAGAGCACCACCCTGGCGGACGTGGACGGCCCGCTGGAGGCGCCGCCCTCGTCTCTGCCGACAGTTGGCCCTGGCGGAGATCAGAGAGAGCCTCCAGTCCTGAGGGCAGGACTTCAGATTTCCATGAGGAGGTGAAGGACACACAACTAGAGTGGTGGGGTTACCCTGGGCAAAGCTGAGGCCCGGTGACGGTCAGACGGTTGTTGTGGGTGTGTAGGTCCACTCGCTCTTGTCTCTCTTTACCACGATGGGAATTCTGTGTGACACAGATGTTAAGAATCCCCGAGGGCCAACACTTATTAAACTGATTCGGAATGATGGGAGAGTATGACAAATTCCACAACTGTCAGGGAAGAGCTCTTCACAGTGGGTGGAACGGAGAAAGAGAGACTGGGCGCAGGGTGCGGATGGGTCTTCCTCTAGACACGGGTATGCACGTCCGACACTGCATCCGTGTCCACCCTCATCCCAGAGCACAGCTGGGCACGAAGCCCCTGGGCTGTAGAGTGGGAAGCCGTCATCTCAGTGGCAGGAGGCAACGGGACTTCTCAAATCTTTGGGACAGGGCGTTCTCCACCCGTTCCACAATGGTTGTCCAGGGGGGTCAGCACTCCTGGGATCCCAAGATATGCTGGCAGATTTCATTTAAAAAAGCAAAAATCAGATATATCTTTTAGTTAACTCTAGAATAGTCAAGAAATATCAGGCACCCAGGGTTTAAGAAAATTTGGGGGCAGGGTGGATAATCATAAAACTGAGAATATTCTATCTATGTTCCTTCTGCTATTTGAGGAAACAGAGATATCATATAATTTTAGGTTTGAAATCACTCACTCCGTTTCATAAAGCACAACTGTTTTGTTGAGGATAGTATGAGGACCACTTGTCTTAGGAGGCAGAAACCCTGTGGGGTCCCTCCTTAAGTATTGACTAGTACGTGACAGGGAGGGGACAGCAGCCTTGTGGATCTGTATAAACACACCTGTAAAAAGTGCAAAACACTTTCCACCTCAGGTGTCCGTGGGGTACTGCGTGTTGATTGGCCCCAAAGGGTATTTCTAGAGAGAGAAGTGGGGGAGAGGGAGACGGAGGACAGGGCCCTCCACCCAGGCACCTTCTGTTTTCCCGTAAAATCCCCAACAGTAGACGGAGTGGGTGGGTGGGGGGCAGGCACGAGGCGGGACAGGGCTAGTCACCCAGTATGCGACAGTGAGGCCTGGTCTCCTCCGAGGGCAGCAGTTCTCAGCCTTGGCGGCTGCACGAGAGAACCACCTGATGCCGAGCCCTACTCCACAAAAGCCTGATTCGGCTGGTTTATGGTGGCGCTCAGTCACCAAAGTTTTTAAGAAGTCCTCCTGGTGGTTTTGATGTAACGCCCAGTTTGAGAGACACTGGTCTCTTAGGGCAGAGAGACAGGGGAACTGAGGAAGCCACCCTCCCAGACAGGTCTGTGTGCCTGCTTCTCTCAGTCATTCCCGCCTCCAACAGCCCGAATCCAGGCTTTCGGGCAGAACCAAAACACTGCCAGTGCCATGGGCTACACTCTCCCGTTCTTATTGCCAGCCATAGCTTGCTTTCTGCAAGCTCACAGGGCTTGGATATAGCATTTCTGCCAGGCTTCTGAAAAGGAAAAAAGGCTTTGCTGTTGGATTATGCCCTGACCGCGGTACTCGGGCAGATGTTTCTTCCTGGGAATAGAGCAAAGCATTTTCCATTTTATAAATTAAGATAAATCACTCCCTCATCATTTGTCTATAGTTCTATCAGACTGTGCCAAACAGCTTTATTGTTTGAATGTTGGATTTCCAAGCTTATACAAAATCCAAGTTTTATTAATAGCACATAATTACCACATGCTTCAATTTTCTATAAACACAGAAATTCGGTAATTAGCTTTAGAATTATATTACAATCTGAAAGTAGAACCACAATGGCTATAAATGCCCTCGTGTGTTACTTTTCTAAAAATAAAAAAAATAAAATGTTCATTATCTTGTCAGTGACTCAAACCCCACTCACAGAGCACTCAGTGGAATTGCGCAGCATTCATTCATCCGCTTTGTGCCGGCGCTGGGGGCATGAGTAGCAAAGGACAAGACATCATCAGTGCGAAGACCAATAAACAAGGACCTGTCTTTCTGCCTTAGAGAGTGGAAATTTTAGCATCCAGATGAAACACAGCACTGACTATTATGTTATCATTGCACCCTTTCCTCAAGTGAACCAGAATCACTGTAGAATCTCTTCTCCCCGGGAAGAAACGCAGCAGCAGCAGAGCAACTGCTTGCTAAGGCAAATGCATTAACTTGATTTGACCACTAGAGGGAAGCCAGCTACATTCTGAGAGAATAAGAAAAGGGAGTCTTGCAAAAAGCTGTTTGTGAACTAGACTGAATGCTCAGCCCCTGACTGGCAACTAAACAGGCCATTCCATACATCTAAAATCGGAGAATCTATGGGAGACATCTTGGCGCGATTCGGGGACGCGGCCCACTGAGTGGGCTGTGACGTGTGTAGAGCATTTCGCTTCCATGGCAATGCAATACGGTGGAGTGGGATGAGCCCTGGCCCGGGAGCCTGCCTCCACCGGAGTTTCTGCCACCTTTCCATTGCAGGATTTGGACCCCTTCCCTTCCCTTGAGTCAGTATTCTAAGAGCTCTGTTTCTGGCTCTGAAAGAGAACATCTTGACTTTCTGTGGTCCCGAGGAGTTTGAAGCAGAGGAGGAGTGGTAGTTATTTAGGGCGACTTCCCACTTACCTTTCAGTATTCTCAATGTCTGTGGAAACCTGCCAGGAATGTTGCTGAGTATCTACGGGGGAAGAAGAGGAGTCCTCTAGAGCAGGCGTTTCAGCGCTCTCCTCAATCTTGCAATCCAGACTGTTGGTTCCCCCACCAGGCTCCTTTCCTAAGGGGCAGGGAGGTGGAGATGGGGGTGGGGATATTGGGAAAGAGAAGATAAGAAATGACAAATGCAGTTATATACCTAAGACGTCATTACAAAGCTTGGCTATGCTTTGAATCAAGTGCTCTATTAACACAAATTTCTGAACACTAAACTAATTAATATATATATAATAATAAGTGTGTGTGTGGTATGCTTTCACAACATTCTGGGAAAGACAGTTTGTGGTGGATGCAATTTGAAGATTAAGATAAAAGCAAAGGTCCTGTCTTTGATGGAGTATTGGTGCTTTGTTAGTTAGATCGGGTTAGCTTCGGAGGGGGGACTCAGCCTGTGAAATCAGGCTGCTTTTTGTTCCTCAGATTCAGGGGCAGGTGAGAGGCCTGAGCACAGGCGACAACCAGCAGGAAGCATGGGAGCTCCCGTGGGTCTCACTGATTCTGACACTGGCTCTTTCGGCCGGAGGGAAGCAGCAGAGATTGTGGACCTGCCTTCCATTTCCTTGGCTCTCCAACCTCCTGAGGTGTCTCCTTCTCTGAGGAATGAGCCCAGCCTCAAGAGCCAGGCTTACTCTGCTAAGACCATAAAGTGCCATCAACTAAGGGGCCCTGTACTGGGGAGCCGTTCACAGTAACACGCTGCCGATCCACTAAGATTTACTGTGCCTGATCTCAAGTGAATAAATCAACTCTGTGGAATCTAATCTCCAAGTTGGTTCAGCCATAATTTATATGAAAGTAAGTGGAAATTATATTCTGGGGACCAAGTATCCTCTGTTAATGTCTATTTCTGCCTTGAACATTTACATACTCAAAGGTGGATATTTTGACCATTGGGATGGCCTGCATGGCTGGAGAACTGGGTTTTGAACCTGCCTTTGTCATTCATTCATTCATTCACTCACTCACTCATTCAGCCATTCACTTGCAAATCTTTTTGAGTGTCAGCTAAATATCAGGTGTTGGTCTTGAAGTTAGAGATACAAAAGTGAAAGAAAGACATACCCTTTTTTCCCCTTTTAATCCTCACCTGAGGATCTGTTTATTGATTTGAGAGAGAGAGAGGAAGGGTGGGGGACAGTGATGTGAGAGAGAAACATTAGTTGCCTCCAGTCCATGCCCTGGGGACCAAATCCACAACCTAGGTGTGGATTCCCAACCATGTGCCCTGGCTAGGAATGGAACCTGCAAGCCTTTGGTGTATAGGATGAGACTAACAAACTGAGCCACCCAGCCAGGGCGAAAGACAGTCTTTATCTTATGGAGTGTAAAGTGCTGGAGATAGACAGTATGGAAAATTATAAAAATAATTACAAAGCTGTTGTATAATATTGTGTAGTCTGAAAAAGAGGAGTAAGTATATTGCTTTTTTTTTACTTTTGCATCCAATTTTGTTTGTATTATGTAGATACAGCTCTAGACTATTTAGAAAATTGTTACAGCCCATATCCTTAAATATTTATGAGATGGCAGCTAGACCAGGTTAGTTTCCCTAATCCTGGTGGGATTGTTTTTGCATGTTTTTAAAAAAACAAAACAAATAAACAGAAAATTAAAAAAAAAACTTATGCAGAGGATGGCTGTTCACTGTAAAATCTAACCGGAAGCTTTTCCTTTAGGCTCTTGATCTGAAGGTAACTAGCAAAAACCTCACCTCCATAATTTGAAAACCATGTGGTAGCTACACAAGCAGAAAGAGACAAGCAATTAAGTGGTAATTAACTGCACACCATTCATCAGCGTATAGTAGAAATGAACCTCTGAATATTCAGCCAAAGCACACACACAAATTCACTGATGAGAAGTTTTGATCATATTATGTATACTTTATGCACATTGATCCCAGGTAATGGAATTGCTTTTCCAATTTTATGGCATGCTGTTGGGTGGAAATTAATTAAGCACATGCTTTAGCACATTACCACTTCACAGTTGGAGGGCATTGACCTCTTAAAAGCATTGGCATTGTGCTTCCTGAGAGTGCAGCCAATGCAGTCTGCTTGCCTGCCACCCACCTCTGGGCAGCATGGGCCTCAGGGGGATGTGAACCTGAGCAAGGGCTCCTGAGGTCTGAGACAGGGACAAGAGCGGGGGTCCCCCAAAGCACTCTCTGCTTTTCAAAACTGTGAAGGATTGGGCTGTTTGAAAGCACACACAGCTCCTGTTATACTCCTGTGGGGTCGAAATGCCTTGGAGAATGGAGTAGGGTTTGGACAGCAAAGAAGATACACACAGATGGAATTCTCTGCTCTGTGGGCTTTACCTGGCTTTGGGGTCACAACGGCCCCTGTCCTGTGGCCAGGACAGCAGAGCTCAAAGATTTTATTCCGAAGGGGGGCGGGGTGGACACAGTGTACCGTTCTTTCTTGGAGTCCTCTCTCTATCTTCCTCAAGTACACACCTTTTACAACAAAGGCATCAATAGAACACTATCCATAAGCACTTTGTTTACAGTTACTGCCTATAATACTTCTACTTATAGAAGTCATTTATATAAGCTATTTGTATAGCTTTTTCAAAGTAAAATGACGATTCACGTATTCTTGAAACAAGCCCGTGAGCTTGTAACAGCAAGGAATAGCCTCCCTTTCCCCTTTTCTCGGCCCAGGTCTACGGATGCGGATGAACAAGAATGAAAACCTCAGATGTCAGACTTGCAGTTTAGTGCCTATGTCAGCTCCCAAACTCTCTGAAATTTTTAGAATATGATCTTTACATTTCTGAGTTATGAAATGACTCCTAAATATGTCTAGGGATAGGTTCTTTTTATAGTAATCATTTTTTGGCATTTGATTGGCATTTGAAATTTATTTTTTCTCAATTTTTTTATTTTGAAAATTAGTAAACCTACAGCAAACTTGCAAGAATAATACAGTAGACACTCAGGTGTTCTAGTTTCACCAAATGTTAATGTTTAGCCATATTTTCTTCTATCATTCAGTCTCATATACGTGTGTGTATTGTATACAGGTTTCATATGTATTATATTGTTCATATATATTTTTATCAATATATTATATTGATCACATGTAATTTTAGTGTAAAATTATATATAGTATATAATATATAATATATTATATAAAATTATATGTTATATATAATTTTATTATATATGATATAATATAATTATATATTATAAAATTATATATTATATATAATTTTTTGATGAACGCTTTCAGAATAAGTTGCAGACATTAATGACACTTTATCCTTATTACTTCAATATTATTTCCTAAGGAAACAAAGATTTTTCTTACATCATCTATAAATAATTATTGCATCAAAAAATCTTTAATTAAATATGATTCGATGCAATATGAATATTTAATAGCCAATATTAAAATTTTCACGTGTTCCAATAATATCCTTGATTTATTTTTTATTTTTTAAAAGATTTTATTTATTTATTTTTAGAGAGAGGAGAAGGGAGGAAGAAAGAAAGGGAGAGAATCATTGTTCCATTCACCCCCAACCAAGGACCAGCCTGCAACCCTGTCACATGCCCTTAACTGGAATCTAGCCAGCAACCTGTCAGTTCACAGGCCAGTGCTCAATCCACTGAGCCACACCAGCCGGAGTTACAGTGTTTTTTCAATCAAGGGATCCAGATACAGATAATGGACTATGTTTAATTGTTTTCTTCCTTTATTTTCCCTTTATTTAGAACAGCCTTGTCTTTTTTTTGTCGTTCACATCATCAGTATTTTTGAAGGAAGAATCCAGGCCAGCTGTTTTATAGAATGTCTTTCAAATTAGATTTGTCTGGTTTTCACATGTCTAGATTAAGAGTAAGTCTTTTAGCAAGAATATTATAGAGGTGATAGTTTATCCTTCTTAGTGCGTTATGTCAGACAGCACATGCATCAGTTTGTCCCATTATTAATGATGTCAGTTAAGTATTATGAATTGCTTGGGAAAGGTGGTTTCTACCAGCTTTTACCATTGTAGGTATACCCTCTTCTCTCTTTCTTTTTAAAGATTTTATTTATTTATTTTTAGAGAGAGGAGAATGGAAGGAGAAAGGGAGGGAGAGAAACATCAATGTGTGGTTGCCTCTCACATGGCCCCATCTGGGGACCTGGCCCACAATCTAGGCATGTGCCCTGACTGGGAATCGAACTGACAACCCTTCGGTTTGCAGGCCAGTGCTTAATCCACTGAGCCACATCAACCAGGACCCCTTTTCTTGTTTTAATTAAGCAATCTATGGAGAAATTCATTGATGTGCTATAGTCTTTTCAAGGTAAACCTTTCTTTAGGCTTGAGCATTTGTTTCTACTTTTCTTGGTTATTTACTCTCCATTCTCTCTGTTCCTTCAGATCCCTGCTTCATATTGGAGTCTCTGGGTAGTTTCTTAACTATGCCCCATAGTCCATAGTTATTTGGGGGCCAAATTCTGGGAGGATAACTTGACTTGGTCTTTCAGTTAACTATTTTAGGTTCTCAGTGTTTCTATTATAAAAATTAAGAACTTCAAAGGGCCTGAGATTTTCCTCTGTTCATAGTTTTGATGGATATTGGACAAGGACATGAGACTCCTAGGTCAGAAACAAAGAGACTTTATTACTCACACAATGATAGTAGCCAGAGTATCAACATTTATGTTGGTTCTTGAATCCTAATTCCTACAGAGGCATAAACATAGATCTTATCTGTACACAGGGGGCTGTGTGACAGAAGAGGAACCCTGAGCTTTGCAGTTCTGAGGTTTAGAGACATGCCTGCCCTTTGTTCTAGAGGGAAACATTTTCATTACACCGAGTAGTAAGCATGCCTCTCTCTGGAGGGAGACACTGTCTCTATTTCCACTTCAAAATTTCGTCTTCGAGTATCAGCTGCTTATTCATTGCACTTGGCATTTCCTTTTCAGGGTGTTGTTTTTTCTTACAAGTCAAGTCAGTGTTGGATATCTATTCAGATCTCTGTTCACCTATCATTCTGATTAAATATTCTTGTTCCGGTTGTTATGGGGAAGGAGAAGGATGTGTGACTGGACAAGATGTGTATAAAGTTTACCTTTTGGGTGCTTTAAAAGAAAAGAACTTTAAATTTTACATTTCCACTACAGTGTGCCTTCAATATTATTCTCTATTAGGTTCAGGTGTCTAACCACACCATAGTGGTTAGACAATCATACATTTTACAAAGTGCCACCTGACATTCCCGGTGCCCACATGACTCCACACATAGTTATTACAGCCCAATGACTATTTTGGAACTCCCAGTTTGTACTTTTTAATGCCTTCACTCAGCCTCCCAACACCCCTCCCCTCCAGCAACCATCAGTCTGTTCTCTGTGTCTATAGGTCTGTTTCAATTTTGTTTATTAATTTTGTTCTTTAGATTCCATATATAAGTGAAATCATACGATACTGCCTTTCTCTGGGTTCTTCTCATCAGCCTGTTTTGGGGGCCCCATGCCTGCCGAGTTTTCTCTTTAAAACTCCTACCCCAGTGAGATAATACTGAGTAACTTCTCCTGGGAAAAACGCTCGAGTCATGCCCTTCCTTTCCTTTTCTTCCACAGCTGTCCTTAGGCTCCTGCTCTGCTAGGCCGCCCCGTCCTCACACTCCCACCAGGAGTCTTCCTGGGGCGCGCAATGCCGCTCTTTTTTTGCTCAGCTTGGGGCAGCCTAGCTTCCTTCCCCCCAAAAAACAACTTCAGACTTTAATTTCCCTGACAGCAGTTCCCATTGCCTGTGATTTGCATTTGTGGATTCCAAGTTTGAAGTATAGCTGAAATGGATTTCATTTTCGCAGTAATTTTCCCCCGGCATGAATTTCATTTGTTTCTTCCTGAGTTACTTGTGAAGCTATGGTTCCCTCTGTTTATTTTTATCTTCCAATCCGATCCCAATTCCTTTCTAGCTTTGAGAAATTCCTCAAAAGTTCACTCAGTTAAAGTCATCCTTTACTTGGCTTGTTCTCCAGGGGCATGGGAGGTGGCTGGTTCTGTGTTTGCCAACCTCTAGTTTCTGTGCCTCTTACAAATAGGAGGGCTCATGTGGCAGAGTCACGGCCAGTGAATTCCAAGCAGCAGTGATGTATGTCGTTCCCAGACTGGCTCCTAAAAATCCTCCCATAGGATACCCTGTGCTTTCTTTGCTTCCTCGGACCGCTGAACAGATGTGGAGAGCAGAAAGAGCAAGACTGGCCCCCACTTCAGCTCTGGCCCTGGGCTCTGCCATGGACAAATAACGGACCCTTCTGGCTCTAGTCCATCGATATTTTGGCGTTGTTTCATGCAGCAGTTGCCCTACCCTGACAAGTATGAGAACTAATAGGGATTTATTCTTTTCATTATATCTTTTTCTGTTACTTCAACAGATTCTCAGTAAGAAGGAAAATACTGTATGCATGATATTAGTCCAACATCTCTGGGCAAATTTTGCTCCAATTATACTCCTCTTCTGACAACAGATACAGAATGAAAGCAACTCACTCACTTGTTCAATAATTATTATTTAAGAATTTACTCTGCTCCAGGCACTGCGCTAAATACTGGGAATGCGATGGCGAATACACGCAAGGTGATCAAATCCAGAGGATGACAGACAGGAAACCAGGCAATTATCCCTCGGTGTAACACATGCTACAATCTGCGCCATGGAAATGCTTGGGGAACACATTGGGTGGGCCCGCCTTGAGTGTGGTTGGGCAGAGTATGGTGTGAGGGGCAGGGGAGGGGCTGTGCCCGTGAGGGATGAGGCTGGAGAGCATAATGGGTCATAGCTCATAGATGTTCTTCTGAGCTACATTAAGGAATCAGCAGAGAAGGCCCCCCAAACCTGGACATTGGCCAGTTTGAGTCCTTCCATAACTTCTCCTTTTTGACCTGGTGTTCTTAGGATGGAACTCCTGTTCTCTAATATCAGATGGGCTCTCAGGAAAGGGGGTCAACCTGCCTCCAGATGGTATCTTCAAGCTAATGTTTTACTTCACCCAAGAAAGTGAATGTGCATTTAAAATTAGTTCGCTTATTATGAAATGAAAAACTGTGTCCCCTGAAAAATCAATTTCAGGCCTCAGCGAACAAATATTTTGCTCAGATAGGGAACGTAGGTAACGGAGAAGGGGAGCCTTCAGAGCACCTTGAAATCACACTGAGCCTCCTTCGACACTGTTTAGAACTAGGACATCAAACAGCTGGCCACTTTTCTCGGGGCCTTGCAAAGCTTTCTGCCCTCAGCTCCTTTGGGATTTCCATGTATTTTTAGCCTGTTTTTGGATAATATAATAGGCATGTTTGAGGAAATGTTAAGGGAAACCACCCATGAAGCACATACCAGTTTAGAAGGCTGGCTATTCTTACATTCCTGAGAAATGTTCAGTTGTTTCAGGGGAACAAAAACACATCTGACCTCGGGGCAGACTTCCGAGCACCACAGAGCACCCTCAGCCTCGGAGGTCCTAGGTGCTGGCCCTGGGGGGTGGGCTGGGATCAGTTATTTAGAGGGGAGGTCTTCTTTAATACTCCACTCCAGAGGCCTCTTCCCTTCTCCTGATCTCTCGTTCGTCCCGTCCTCTTTCTTCTCTGGTACCTCGGTTCCTTGTTGCTTTCCTGCCTGTCTTCAGCCTACCAGTGACAATGGGAAGTGCTGTCATAGGCAGTGTCGCTTTTGGAGGCACTGAGTGTGCCTCTAGTGCCCAGCAAGGTCAGTTTTATTCACTTATGTAAATTTGTGCAGGAATCAAAACAAAATGAATCAGTCTTCTCTGAGCTGATAATGTGTCTGTGCACTACCATTTCTTTGATGGCAGGGGCACATTTCCTGTGTCCTTTGCACTCCTGATACATTATCTGCTATGATACTATGCGCAGGGAAGGCCTTCAGTAGAGTTTCATACTGACTGTGAACAACAAAATGAATATGGCTTACATGAGACGCCCGGAAGCTTATCCAGACAGTTATTTTCACTGTCATGCATTCTCCTAACTGGTAGGTGCTTTTTAATTCCATGCACTGTGAAAAAAGCTGGGGAAATGTAGGCTGTTTGTTAAGTAATCCACTTTTACTCTCCCATTTCTAAAAATCATGTCACTGAAATAGAAATAAGTTACAGTAATTCAGTTGTTTCTCTGTATGAAGAAATAGTTTCAAATGCTTTTCTATACTGTGGCAAGAAGTTATTCTCAGCATCGTGAAATACGCAGTGGAAAGTAGTCATTACACCATACACAGAGCCCCATTCTTGCCCCAAACTGGGAAATAAACCCATGCCAGTTTAGGAGAGATACAGAGTCATCCTCTCTCTTCCAGTGCCTTAGTCCTACTCTGTGATCCTTATGCTAGAACAGTGGACAAGATGGATTTACTCTATGATTCATGAATTTCAGCTTTCCCATAGTGGGTGTCTAAGGCCATGATCCTCTTGGATTACATGAATGGTGCATTTCATTTTACTTTAATAAATATAATCATTTCTTAAAATTAAACTTCTTTACCCAAAGTAAAATATTTTATACATCATTAAATGATCTATGAAATTAACTTTCCCTCCTGTCTTAAAAGTTACTCCCTGAACTTTGTGTTATTCTGGTAAGGAATTAAGTACAGTGGATTTTATCCATGAAACATGGTATTTTTGAAGTGTGCACACTAATCATCAAGGCAAATCTGTGGATACAATTCAATCATCACACTTCTATCGGTATTCATTTCTTCATTTGACGTGATCTCTTGCCCTTCCCTAAGGTAGCTTAGTGGGAAACGGACTGATGTAAAGGCACAACCACAAACTTTGCAATGGGAGCGATGTGCTGTGTGACCTTGGGACGGTCACCTCTTTCAGCATCAGGCTCTTCATCTGTAAAATGGGGGAAATGATACTTAGGGATAAAATGAGATAATACATGTAAAGTACCTGACAAGTAGAAGTGTGTAATCAGTGGAAACTATTATCATTCCTTTGCTTCTGCTGCTCAGTTGACATCTACTTTGACAAAAGGTGGTGACCATGGTGTTGGACTAACTGTTTGGCATATGAAGACATGGAGATAAAACAGTGATAGATAGTTTTAGATCATGCTTAGATTCTAGAAGCTGGTTGTGCTTATTATCTTTAAGCAGTGTGAGTGTGTTCTGGTCTTGGGTCCTTTGCATTAGATACCAATGCTTATGTAGTCATTTCCTCTTGTCACTCAAATCTCAGATTAACTGCTAGGTCCTCAGAGAGTCTGACCATCTCCTCTAGAGCACCCAGTCACTCTCACATCTCCCACTCTATTTTCATTATTGACATAGCACTTATTACTATTTGGGAGTTTTTGAACATTAAAAACCCATTTCTTTGCACTAGACCATGCAGTCCACAACAACGTGGATCTCTTTAGCTGATCACCGCCCCGACAGTAGTGCCTTACATATGCCAGGTCCTCAGTAAATATTTGTTCAAAGAATGAAGAATGCATGTTTCCACTCAGAACTTGAACCACAGTCTATTTTAAGATCTAGTCTGCTCCATTTCTTCTAACCTACTGTTTTAGTGTCAACTGCCTCATTGCATTGGAAAATAATAAGGTCTTTACTTGTGTGTATATTCCATTCCTGTCTTCACATTACTTGTTTCTTTTATTGGTGTGGGTCATTTCCTTTTCTTAACATGGGGCTGAATGCACTGCAGTCTTTACTGCTCACAGTCTGCTCCTTGTCTCGAGTCCATCCTGTTTGTTGCTGGAGAGCGGTTCATTAATTTCTCCTCAGAGCCTCTTGAGCTCTCAGCTCCCACGGGGTTTTGATTTAAGGTTTTTCAACTTTCAACACTTTTCTATTCTTTCCCTTTTGTAAGTACATTTCCCCTTGCATATTTTTATCTCTGTATTTATCCTGGTGACACATGTCAAGGAGATAGCCTCTTATTTGAGGGGGGGGGAGATGGGAAAATGATACACCCTCCAAGGACCTAAAGACAATTTTGCTGGGAGCTACAGCTGAGGGGCCGAGCAGAGTGAGAGACAGCCACCAACCAGTGAGGTGAGATGAAAACAAAGATGGAAAGAGAAAGGTCATAGGGAAGGGAGCTGCACTGGAGTGGCCTGTCACTTGTGCTTCTTTCAGAATGGGAATGATGCTAAAACTGACTGAATGGAGAGAGAATGTGGAAGAGGAAAGCCAGGACCACAAGAGCAGGATCATTTAGTTCCCTTAGAAACCTGGTTCCGCTGCCTGCCAACGGCGTGAATGAAACCTGCAATCTCATTTCATCTGGTGGCAGGAAACAGGCATTAATGGTCAATGTGAAACATGGACTAAGTTATGGGAAAAGACTTCCTCCCAACCTAACTGCGAAAAAGTGAGAGCAACTGTTTTTCACTATAAATGTAGGAAATAGACTTTGTCAAGTAATGGTCCAATCTGCAACTTGAAGTGTTAGAATATGAAACTACAAAACATCTAAAATTATTCCCTTCTGTCGTCTCCTTGAAACAAACACAGTTTTTCAGAACCACACTGTGTATGGGGGTAACTCAATAGCCTTTATTAAATGTGGATTTTTCCTCACATTTCAGTAATTTAATTTAATTTTGTTGCCCATAAAAAAAGAAAATCACTTTAGTACCGCTCTTCTTCATTTTTTTGGCAATAGCATGATGTTGTTAAGTATAAAAGATTTCCAAGTAATAGATTGTACCCATCAAACTTATGAGACAGCAAAAATTCAGGAGCATTGTATATGCAAAAAGGTATGCAGCTCCACTAAAGATATTGTTAAGGACTAAGGAAAATTGTAATTTGCTTAATTGGGAGAGAAGGACAATCTTCATTACTAAATTCATGCTCACTGCAGAAACCTGAAAATAATTCGAAGCTTGCATTTTCCAGAAAGAAACCATACTCTTTGCATCTGCAGTGACCTTGTGCGCCCTCCAAAAAGTAAACTCATCACTACTCAGTGCAAAAGCAAAACTAAATGTGATATACAATGCTTGTGGGACCTCTGGTGACAGCCAGGGAGGCGATTGGAAATAAAAATAACTGTGAAACAATTTGGTTTCAGTATTTAATCTCAAAGAAAAATTGACCAGAGACTCTTATTGAGCCCTGCTTAATGACTCAATTACAATTCTTTTTCTTTCCTTGATGGGAAAGAAATACTAAAGGAGAGGGGAATGGCTAACCTGTAAGAGAAGTTAACCTAAAAGTTATCAAAACATCAGTTTTTATAATAGCATTAAAAGAAGCATACCAGAAAAGGATTCTAAGCAGAAAGAAATTTCAAGGGTTACAGGCTGGAACTAGTTACTATTCTCCTGAGACTCTAAGAACTATTTGGTTTCCATCTCCCTCTCTCCCTCTCTCCCTCTCTGTCTCTCCCCCATCCCCCTCCTCTCTGAACATAGAAGGCAAAGGGATAAGTCTGTAACAATATAGGTTAGAACTGGTGGTGGCCTAAGAGAACACATGGACAAAAGATTGAGAGTTGTTTAGAAAAGCTAACAAGCAACATGAATTGTAAATTACTAAATTTGGGGTTTGAGGCAGTAGAATTTAAGGATGACTAATAATACATTGCAGTTGGATATATATATATTTATATATATGTTTATATATATATGTTTATATATATATATATAAATATATATATATATGTTTAATCAATGAGTGAGAAAAGAAAGGTTTATGATTTGGGCACTGGGTGATTGGTGGTACATTGATTTCTTGTAGGACTTAATGAGGCCATCTAGATAGGCCCCTTCCCTAGCCTAAGGGATGATACTGTATCAGATGTATTCTTTTTAGAGTTGTATATAAACTGGGCACTGGAGGAGGGGACAGGGAGTAGGGATTACTATTTTTAAAAGAAGAGGAAGGGAAAGAAGCAGGTCCGATCCTGACAATGAAGACAGAGGGCACTGAAGACCAAATGTGCTGATCAGAGAAGAGATGACACGTTTATTTGTGTGCTGGAGATCAAATACATTAAGGAAGAAATCTGTAGGAGGGAACCCTTTTACTTTTAAACAGAGCTAGTAGGCAAGTGTTTTCTTTTCAAAAGTCAATGGTGTCCTGACTGGTGTGGCTCAGTGGGTTGGGTGTCGTCCCTCAAACTGAAGTCGCCAGTTTGATTCCTGGTCAGGGCACATGCCTGGGTTGTGGGCTAGGTCCGCAGATAGGGGTGCGCAAGAGGCAGCCAATTGATGTTTCTCTCACACATCCATGTTTCTTTCCCTCTCTTTTCCCCTCTCTCTAAAAATAAATAAATAAAAATATTTTTAAAAAGCCAATGGTGAAAAGACAACAAGCGGGAGTGATGGCAGAAGGAGACCAACTTCCAACTTCTCAGGTGGCAAACTGAGAAGGGAGAGTGGGCGTGAGAGGGAGCCAACCAGGCCTGGAGGCCATGTCGTCAGCAAGGGGGATTCTAGGGGCAGCACGGGGCACTGCAGGCACCGCCAAGCAGACCCAGAGGGGAAAACTACCACACCCAGGTTTAAAAAAGATGAGAATTCTGTACTCTGTCAGTGTGTCTGTGTGAACACGTGTGTGTGTGTCAGAGAGAGAGAGAGACAGAGACAGGAACAAAAGGGGGAGAACAACTGAAGACACTGGGCCATGACCACTGTTCGGAGGTCATCAGTGTGCCTGATACTCCATTTTCTGATCAGGCTTCAGGGCTGCCAAGAGCTAATCTCTCCACAGGTTCACTTGTCTTAGTAACAGAAGTAAAGATAGAAACACTTAGGAGGTCAGCCTTTAGGATGCAGAGGACAATAAATAATATTCATATATGGAGAAAGTGTTCTCTCCTTGGAGCAAGTGTAATCCTGGTGTCAGTCCTGCTGTGTGCACGCGTAGGCATGTGCACAAGACTTGAATTATATTAAGCACATCATCGTGTCATTTAGTTCCCCCCAAATTGCATGCTTATTTGACTTCAAATCTCTACTTTGTTTCTTCACCTGAAATGCCTTTTTCCTTCCCGACCTGAACCCTCTCTTCACAACCCAGCTCAAGTCCCACCCTTTCTACAAGATTTTCCCTGAGTGTTAGTTTATTGACCTTTTCTGTCTCTAAAGTTCACTCATAGGCAAGTATTTCATTCAGCATACCGTTTATTCTCCTGAGCTCAAGCACAAAATGTTTGCATTCAGGAGATTCCCAGTAAATTATAGTTGGATGAATTAGTGAAGAAAATATAGGTTCAGCCCTTCAGTATCGGAACTTCTGGTTTCCTCCCTGCATTCACTCCATTCCGCCCTCTCACATTACGTAATAGCCACTGGTTGGATGGGGCTGACCCTCTGCTAGCCTAAACTAGTCCGTATAATTCCATCTTTCTGGCTACAGTGATTGGTTCAAGTGTAGACCCAAGATCTGACCTGGTCCAATCAGAATGAAGCCTAGGGTGTTTGCTAGTGGGGTGAAGTTTTGTCTTATTATGGATCCTATGATGTGCAGGAGTTATTGTGGGAACTATTGAAATCAGTTCGCTAATGTAGGGAAAGGCAGCTTAAGAGTTAAGCCAGGGGAGGGCAGAGTGTCACTGAGAATGGGGTCAGTAGTCTGATCAAAGCATTCGGAAGCCACTGCCACTGCTGGAGGCTTCAGTCATTTCAGCCAATATACTCCCTTAATAGTTTAAGCCTGGTAATGAGATTTGCCTAGTACTAATATGCCTCCCTACTGTTTGTTGAGTTTTCCCTATTTTTAAATTATTGGAATACAATATGTAATTCATCTTCTTGCAACCTAATTCATTTACAATAGTAGCAGGAACCTTGGATAGCATTTACTAGCCTAGTAAGATCATTATATATTTTTGATGCTCACGCTGATTCTAACCAAAGTCATGTTCAAAAGTGGTAAAATAATAAATTGAGAACTATTTCTACCACAATCTCTGTTCAAGATCAGTGTTCTTATGCACTTAGAATTGATCTTGACTTTTTAAAATTAATTTATATGAAACATTTCTGGAACATTTATATCCATTCTAATTGTGTGTAGATAAACATATGGTGCATATAGGTGCTTTGCAAAAGATAAGCTTTTGTTGAACATTTCTCAGGCTTTAGGGGGATATATTAAGTGTAGATACCTTTCCGGTGAAACTGAAGAGACCCCAGCAGGCATATGGATTTCAGCATCTCTGTTGTGTACATTTCTAAGCAGCACTGCAGCTGGATATAAAGCCGACAGATTTCTGGATGGATCTCACCATCTTCCGGCCTGCAAGAGAATAAGAGAAAAGCTGTGAACGTTCTCAGGATTTCTCTCATCAGCCATTTGCCTTCGCTCTCAGAGGCAAAAATGCTCAACAAAGCCTCCTTAAAGCTTTGCATCTAAAATTCAGCACTTCCTGCTTTCAAACCAGTGACCAATGTCATAGTTCTTACATAAGTGTCTTTCTGAATAACAGCTCTTATTTTTTTCCTCTTTCAGCTACAGAATTCTACTGGGAGCTTAAAATCATAAATGTTTTAAGTAATTGAAAATATGAGATATTTTCAATTTCACTGTTGGAACAAATTCCAAAATATGTTTGAACCATAAAAATATCCTAAACTGCAAGGAGAGATTAAAAGCTCTTATTTCCAGAGAAACAAATGAAGAGCTATCCAATGGTCAGTGATGAGATTGTTCTTTAATATTAAGACCCTTGCATAATACGATGAGAGAGCTAAGATATAAGTTATTTTTATTAAGGGCTTTTGTGCCAGTCTAAAGGATATTCCCTTATTGTTTGCTATGATTAATTTATGAGAGGCCAAATGTTTTTAATGAAAACATAAAAATTTTATAAAAAGGAGAAAAGTAATAAAACAACTTATAATTATGCTTAACAATCTATGCTAAATAAACCCTCAAGTTATATTTTAAAATCCTTGAGCCTTTATTAACTATGATAAAACATATAAATGTGAATATGATAAAATAGGGAGTGATCACCTTTATATTTTGATTAAGAAGAGAGGAGTGAGTTGTCAATAAAACTCTGTTATGTGCAAGTAAATTAGCATGTGTTGAATAAAGCAAACTAAACAAAAGGGATAAAGTTTGGAGACAGATTTGAAATGGAAGAAACCAAAGTGGACTCTGTCAACCGACCTAATGTGTTCTCTCTAGTTCTGTCCCCATTCATTTAAAGCGCAGTGAAGTCTGATTAAATCATGCAAAGTTTACATTGGATTCCTCTGTAAAGTGGGTCAGGGGCAAAACGTCTGAGGTGATTATTGGGGAAAAATGGAGGCTTCAGTGATTAAGTTCTGGAATCACAGTCAAAAGAATTTGTATTTATGCAGCACTTTACAAGGACAGTTTGCATTTTCGATACTTATTTAGTAGTTGAGCCAGAGTGTGCAAACCACATGGCTTATATAACACAAAGAAATGCACAGTGATGTGCAGTCACCCTATGTCTTTCCTGTGTCGGAAAGAACAAAGCGTTTCAAAAGGACTTATTGCAGAATGTGACTTTACCTGAAATATATAAAAAAAAACTACCTTATTTCTCATCTGTGTCTCATGGGTGCAGCCCTAGGCCAACACTGGAAGCAAGTATATCTTGGGTGAAAGTTCCCAAATTTTCTCTCACAGCTTCCTCCCATAGGTGCCTTCCAGCCTCAAGCTGTTCCCCCACATTCCTCCACCACACACGAACTGCGTCTCATTATTTCATATCATCTCAGCCTTTCAAAATGCCTCTGATTCTGTGTCATTCCCTCACGGCCCTGCTGGGCCCTGAAGGGATAATGGGCATTAATGGTTTGTGTAATGAAAAGTCATTCCTGCACCTTACCTGCTAATACATTGATTTTCAAAGAAAAAATTGAAGATCGTGCCTCCTCTCAAAGACGGGTTAGAGGAAAAATATTTTAAGGCAGGGAGGTCTTTTCTGTGGTGCTTTATCATCCCAATCCTAGCTGCCTATTGTCACCTATGTATAACATTGGCCCTGGAGGCTCATATGCAAAATTTTTAAAACCCTATAATAAATTTGTTGTCTGAATTGTACATTTGATCCATGGGACAAGTATCCAGTACAGTATCATTTGAAGGCATGGATTATTCTTATTTTCAGAAGTATAAAGTATGTGCCTAGTGGCTTAGTTCCAAAAATATGCAAACCTCATATATAGATGACATTTTACCTAATTTAAAGAAATGGCTACCGTATTAACGCATCTTCAGAGCCAGTATGTTTTGTTTATTATTTTATAGCTGGACATAGAGAGACAAAGCGATGTATTAAGTTCTTCTGTTAAAAGGCAAATCAAAATAGAGATTACAATGCCCCATTCATAACATTTCCCCGGGGGCTGTCTCCCTAATGCCTCTGTGACCAACGGTGATTCCAAAAACCGTGGAACCATTTCACCCTAACTATTATGGGAAGGAACTAAACAGGTGCCACCGGAAATAGAATCTGCCAGACAAAAATTAATTGATGCTAAAGTTGCATTATAAATTTCCTGCTTAAAAAACTTCATACACACACTCATAGATTAGCTTTTGCTATCTTGGAAAGCCGAGGTATGGAGAAAGAGGGGAGCTAGTTAAAGAGCAGAGGAAAATTTATCTTCCATGTCAGCATTTCATGAGGCCTTGAGCAGGTTACATTAGCCTCAAGACTTGCATATTTTGTTTCTCCCGTTTAGAGCACTAAGCTGCATTACTAATTACTAAAGATTCACTAAAAGACAAATTGTCAGATGGGTTAGAATATGTCTAATGTTACAAGCAGTGAACTGAAATACATTTTTTGAGAAGCATTAAGAGCGTTTAGGTTATTTTCATCACAAATGAGCAAGGGTCAGAGCAGGGACAATGGAGGAGAAGCCAGAAAACAGTAGCATTTACGTTAAAATAAAATTAGGCCTAAGGACTTCCTCCAGGAACTGGCAGTAACTTAACTTGGAGGTAACTGTGCCGCATATTCCTCAGGCTCACTCTGCCATGATTCACTCTGCTTGAGGTTTAGGTCTGTGAGACTCACTCTGAGGTGAGTGATGCTCGCTCAATCCATTCAAGGACATTTTATGACTTAGTGACTAGGTTGTGATTATTTTTTTAAAAATTCTTATTTATTCATTTTTGGAGAGAGGGGAAGAGAAGGAGAAAGAGAGGGAGAGAAACATCAATGTGTGGTTGCCTCTCACGTGCCCATACTGGGGACTGGGCCCACAACCCAGGCATGTGCCCCGACTGGGAATTGAACAGGTGAACCCCTTTGGTTCGCAGCCTCTGCTCAATCCACTGAGCTACACCAGCCAGGGCTGATTATTTTTTCATGAGCTTAAGTGAAGAGCTAAACTGATCATTTTGATTATTTTGAAAGCCTTAGTAATTATAGGAAAACATCCTAAAAATGAACTTCAACAATAGTTTAGTGATTTAGAGCTCAAGTTGAATGCAAAAACATTGAAAATAACTGCTAAATTCTGAAATTTTCAATCAACTCCTTAAGGATGAGAATTAGGACTTAACATCTTAATCATCTGGCATCTGAACTGAGACAGTAATGGGTATGCGTGTGAACACCCCGTAAACCATCCCTTGAGAATGGCAATATACAAATAGACTGGATATTCTCATTTTGCAAATCCAAATATTGAGGATGATGTAGAGCAACAGAGACTCTCATGTGGTGCTGGCAAGGCTTAAATTGGTACAATTCCTGTAACAATAGTTCTGGAAGTTTCCTATAAAAACTAAACATACTCCTGCCCTATGACCTGGCAATTCCTTTTCTAGGTAATTACCCAAGAGAAATAAAAACCTTTACCAAAAGATCTCTATAGGAGTATTCACAGTAGTTTTATTTAGAATAACCCAAAACTGGAAATAGGCCAGGTATCTGTCAAGAGGAAAGTGGAAAAAAAATTAGCGTCTTCCTACAATAGAGTAATACTGAACAGTTCAAAAGAATGAACTCCTGATACACGAAATAACATGGATGAATCTCAAAAACAGGATCTGGGGCAAGAAAATCCTTAACACAAAAGTGTAAATTCTGTAGGACACCATTTATATGAAGTTTTAGGATAGATAGAACTAATTGATAGTAATCAATAGTGGGAGGGGATTGACTGGGAAGAGGCCTGAGGGGAGGGAACTTCCTGGGCCGAGGGCAATACTCTATAGAGAGAGCTTTGAGTTACATGAGTGTGCATATTTAGCAAAACTTATTGAGTGGTGCACCGAAGATTTGTGCATGTGATTATACATAAATTTTACTTAAGGAAGAGAACCATACACAAATATGGAACCCTAGCTAATGATATGCACACTGACCTGTTTAGGAGTTAAGTTTACTGATGTCTGCAACTTCAGAAAACTAAAGTGGATCAGCAGGTTGGAACAGGGAGGAAAAGACAAACGGATATGTGGTAAAGCAAATGTAATAAAATGTTAATTGTAGAATCTAGGTGATGGGTATCTTTTCGATGTCCAAGGATTTACATTTCTCAAAATAAGTTCATGGCATAAATTGAACAAAACAACCGAGAAGCTTTATGACTAGCGAGGTCAAGTTCAAGAGTGAACACCCTGGGGATTTCAGTTATGAAATGCATTGGCCCTGCATCTGCTCTTTTGCCCAATTTGCCAGACTTTGGTGTTCTGTGCAGCTGCCAACAGCATTTTAAAAACCAGCAAAGTGTGTGTTGTTTTGAAAGTCTGTCCTACAATAATGGTTTATATATTTAGTTGAAGGCAGCCAGACATATTAAAAGGAATATGGGTTCTGGAGTCAGAAAACTTAGCTCTAAATATAGACTTTACTGCTTAGAATTGTGATTTTGGGAAAACCACTTTAACTTCTCTGGAACTCAGCTTCCTGAGCTGTGAAATAGGGATAACGACTATTCGAGACTGAAGTTCCTCAAGGTTGCTGCAAGGATCCAATGGGACCGTGTGAGGGGAAACAAGGAAAAACTGTGGAGGTCAGTTAGAGGTTGGCTGCAATCCATTTTCATGCATCAAGGCCGTGTTTACTTAGCTTTACGATTGCATAGCGTCTTTAGTTTAAAAATTATCTGCTATTCTGTAATATTTTTTATTTGCTTACTGCTCCCAAATATGGACGTTGGTTGAATAAACATGCGATTAGGCTGAGAAAAATAGGTGTGACCCCACTGACAGCCACTCAGCCTTTCACAGATGTTGGTGATGACACAAACACTGGGGTTTGTCAGCTAGCAGAGACGCAGAGACGGAAGCCAGAGCTCTTTTTTTTTAAAAATCCTCACCCGAGGACATACTGATTTGAGAGAGAGGGAGAGAAACCTCAATGTGAGAGAGAGACATTGATCAGTTGCCTCTTGCAAGCGGCACCCTAACAGGGGACTGAGTCCACAATCCAAGTATGCGCCCTGACTAGGAATCAAACCCGTGACCCTTTTGTCTACAGTTCAATGCTCCAACCAACTGAGCCACATCAGTCAGGGTGGAAACCAGAACTCCTGTTGCAGCAAATGTTGCTAAGTTTTTCTTTTCCCTATCAGTTCTGTTGTTGGCTATTAAGCAAAATGGCAAGGAAAAATTCAGGAAGCCAAATGCGATGAGTGAAGGGGATGATATCCTTTGCTTTATTTTTTTCAGAGCAAATAGCTAAAAGGAAAGGGATTCAATAATTTACCCAGGGATTTTGATCTCCAGGATACCTCTTCTAATACCATCTGTGGTTTCCTCTCAAATGGGTTCCACTTATAAGTACATACCCTAATTCTGTGCTGGATTCAGGGCCAGCACTAGAGCCTAGCCTTAACATGCCTTCCTCGAGGTAGACTTTGCAAGGTGGCCCCGTGACTGTACGTAACCAACAGATAATCAGAGGACAGGGAGGGCACAGATGTGTGTACGTGTGTGTATGTGACCCCACTATTATTTTAGGTTTTACATTTTTAAAAGTAATTATAGGGTCTATCCAAGTTCGTAACCACAGCACAGAAGCTAGATACCTACTAAATGACTATACTATTTTATACCAAAATAAGCAGTGCATTAAAAATAGAAATCTAGTTAGTCAGAAGAATTGGAAACAGGACATTTTTCAAGGCACCTATAGATATAACAGTTGAGACTCCCTATGTTTCTATTTTTCTCATAATCTTCTTCTAGTGAGTTTGTATGAAAGTTGTGTTTCAGGTCACAGCAAGTTTGGTTCCCCCAGGGGCCTCCGAAGAAGTCACTGCAGTAAATCCCCTGCCTTTACGCCCTTTGTGGGAACATTCGACCATGTGACTTCCTCCCCACGGAACACCAGACAGGACCAAACTCTGCCCTGGACCAGTTCGGGTTCAGTCAGAAACAAAAGGACTTTTAACAGCAAAGTGAAACCAGAAGTAACTTGGGGCCCTTTATGCCAAGCAAGCGGGTTCAGAGGGGCCAGCACCTTTTATGATGGAGGCCCACGGTATTTATGGCCTTCATCTTCCCATTCCTGTTGTTTTGCTCTCTAGCAGGACCTTTGACACGACCCCCTCACCCAGTTGGGAGAGTTGATAAATAATGTGTAGCACTATCAAACAGCTAGTTTATTTTTTCCATTTAAAGAGTAAAAACTATATTTAAACACTTAAAAGAATCAATAGCCATCAGTTTTCTAACACTGTGATACTTACAATGAATTAAGACTAAAATATGACTGTTGAATTGTAAATCATCTTTTATTTATCTTAAAGGTTACTGATTAAGGCATTCCTGTGGAGAATCGGGAATAGGTGGTCACTTCTCTAGCAATTCTGAGATTTCTGGAAATTTCTCAGGGCATCAGAGGTTGACAGTTCACGAGCTGCTCGTCAGAATTTCTTTTTCTTGGTGCTTGCGACTCATGTTTACTGGTCAGGAGAAAAGGAACATTTTCATGTAAGATACTATTTCTTCAATCTCCAAAATATCTTTCTTCCTGTGTGTTGGCCTTTTCCCTCATCTTTATATCCATGTTTTTCTCTTTCCGATGGAGTGATATGGAGTCTGCAAACAGCTCATCAGGTCCTGCTCTACCGGGGGTTGTGATTTTCACAGCGAGCAGAGGCCTGTGGCTGACGGAGCCTGAGTCTTGGATTCTTTAATCTCGGCCGGAATGACAATCAGCACCATGGGCTGCATGGGTGGAGCAGAGCCCTTTCCCGCTGACTATAGCCAGGATCAGCCTGTGTTTAAATACGTGTGTGTGTATGTATTTCTATTAAAGAAGCATGTATCTGTTTCCATGTTTTAATCTGGAAAATATTTTTTGCATCTAACGTCAAGATTGTCAACCTCTGATGTTTATTATTTGTGCCTGATTCCACTGATCTTTAAAGGTCAATTATCATTCAATTATCATGGGATACACTGGAAAGAATTCAACTCATTTATTTTCATTATATTCGAAGTCTGAGTCATTACTTGCAGCATGTAGTTCATTCCTGCTTTTATCCACTGGGATTTTAGGGCTCAATATATTGAACTGTTGGTTTAGCTAAATGGTATTTAGCCCTTCATTCTTAATTATGTCATTAAGTTAGGCAATGCCGTATTTCTCTTTAGTGAGAGCTATAGGCTTCATCAATATTGCCGAAACAATGACAGTTTTAAAATAACCTGAGATAACTGGGCTGACCAAATTGAACTCGCTCAATTAACCCAAAAGAGAGTTTTTGACAAAAAAAAATTTCCTCCTCTCCTCCAACTGTAAAGGCACAAACTGTTCATCAACACTTAAAAAATTAATTATGACGTATCCATTGGGTAGTTACAGAATAACTGATTGTCAAAGCCATCACAGCTGAATTGCCAATGGCTCCCTCTTACATGTGCGAGACTGTTCATCGACAGCAGGGACAAAAGACCAGGAGGATACAAAAGAATGGCCAACACAGGCCTGAAATTCTATTTTCTAGATTCACGGAGGTAGTTAAGCAGAAGGGCTCTTTGGGCAGGGTTTAGGGTTAGGGTAGAAAATTGGCCTCTGTTTATCATGCTAATAACAATAGGGAACACAGAGAGCTTTGCTGCTTCTGGTTTAGCTCTGTGGTTCATTCTTTAGTTTCTATGAAGCACTTACAGAAGATTTTAGAACTTTGTCAGTGTTTTTCAGTTTACTTTTTCATCTTCAGACTCATACCCAGCATTAGAGGTTCTCTAAATTTTATATCTAATAGATCATGTGGTGTTATTCTGTCTTTCTACTGGTATGCAATGAAAATCTGTGTTTTTTGCATAACTATAAAGATGACACTTCATGCCAATGTGGGAGTGTGCATTTTTAGACAGATGTAAGAGTTATGTTCTACAAAAAGAGAAAAGCTTTTATGCAAACAGAACAAGCCAGTATTCATATACGTGGAAAATATCATATTTCACCATGAGTTTTTTTCACTGACTATAGAATCCTTAAGGCCAGCAGGTTTACCTTGTTTATCTTTATGACCAGCAACACTTAACAGATTGTCTGGTATATAGCAGGTTCTCAATTAACTGGTTCCTAGTATGGCTTTAAAAAGTAGTACCTATGTGATATGAGGAGTTGGAAGGCTGGGATTACACTTTACCATTAGAGATGGGTTTCTTAAAAGAGTTTCTTTTCTTGTAACCCTCTTTTTTCCCCTTAAGTAATGCATATTGACAGTATACTTTATGTGGGAAAAGATGACATACTAATACTAGAGGTATCCATTATTAAGCTTTTGGTATATTTCCTTCCAGATTAATATCCCCAAGTGCGGAACATTTGATGCATTATTTCTGTTTCCCAAGCACTTAGCAGAGCGTCTGGCTCATTGCAGGCTCTCAATCCATATTTGTTGAAATGAATCAAACAATGTTCAAGGCTGACCACATGATAGATGCACTGTTCTCAAAGGGGCAAGGCTGCTGATCTCAGTGTATTCAAGTCAGTGAAAAAGCAACAGCAATCTGATTACAGGAGGAGGAGAGCCCACTGTCCTGCAGTACTTGATATTTTCTCAAAGAAAGAATAAATATTAACATAAGGGCTACCTTCCAGTCCCTACAATGAAGCATAAATGGCCTAGTGTTAAACAGCTCCAGGTTAATTACATTCTGATTTCATGACTTATGACATGTGACCTTAGGCAACTTTCTTAACCATTTAGTGCCTCAAATACTGCACTAAAATAATATTAGCTACTTCATAGCATTATGAAAAGATTTAAGTGAAATAATATATGGGAGCTATATGGGCGTAACAAACACTAATGAACGGCAAAGTATTCCAGGAAGGCAATTCCGCATATTACATCTAGACATGCTTCTACCTTTGTTACAGGCTTTATTCCTATTTAACTATTAATCCACCAAGTATTTATCGATTTTCTGCTGTTCACAAAGGGTGAATTTGGAAAAGAAAAGAAAGAAGTGTTACTTGTTCTGGAATTCTTTTGTAAGAATTCACGCAAACTCCCATTATTATCCCATGGTGTTTTTACTTGATGATAACATGTTGTAAAGTCTCCTTTAAGACACATTCATTTTTCTTAATAGGGATAGAAAACATAGAGTCTTTTATTCCTTCTTTGATATGGTATCCTTTCACTGCCTTTGAGTTTTCAACTAAATGGCTCCACCGTGGAGAGCTACATGTAATTTTTTCTTTCTTCCTTAATCATGAAGTATAATGTACCACTAAGTGAAACAGAGTGAGAGGACTTGGCACCTCTGCCCATTGTTAAGATCAAGAACAGAAATAGCTCTTCCAGGCAGACGGACATACGGGCAGGAGGAGACAATGATTAACAAATGTTTAGGTCAGTCTCTCCAACAGAAGCATTACTTTTGATGTTCAAAGTAGCATGAATTATGTAAGATCATTAGTCCTTTGCTATGGGGAAAAAGGTTAATGAACTTACTGACAAAGGGCTTGAGGGTAGACACCGGCTTTACCATTTCTGGGCCTCTGATTCAGCAGTGGCAAAATCCCGCAGAACTGACATTTACTGGCAGTTTACTGGGTGCCAGAGACCGTGCTAAGTAAGCACTTACACATCATTTAATTCTCATGAAGTAGTTACTGTCTTTATCTTTAATTTGCAGATTGAATAATAATTACTGAATAATTATTTTTCCTACTTTTTCTTTGTGAAGCCCATAAATTATTTTGGCTTAAAAGTTGGCCCTACTTTTAGTTCCTTCACTTTTCTGTAATAAATGTATGATGATAATTTCTGTCTAGCTCACGCAAAGGGAGTGTAGGTGTGCATATAACACAGGAGGCACACCTGGCTGGCATAGGCTGGTATATTTGGGGGGCTGGGGGAAATTGCCAGGCAGAGCAATGGGAACGGGAAAAGGCATGGCAAGGACTGGGCATAGAGTCCCCTTCCAGTTCCCTGCCTCCTTCGCTCTATGCACAAAAATGAGTGCACTGAGGGGAAGGGGGAAGGTGTCATTGATGCCACTCATGGGACATAATTATTGTGTCCTTGTCCAAGAGGCAAAAGCATCCAGGGTGCAATGGAGAGGACTCTTTTTGACCATTTTACCAAGAATGTGAGAGCTCCCTGCACCAATGGAAAAACAAGCACTGCAAATTATTTCAAAGCATTTTAGAAGTGAGCAGTGAGATAAATATACAGGGGTGGGCAAAAGTAGGTTATAGTTATTTGTGGGGAAGATAATACAATAATTAAATAATAATGCAAGAAGAAAGTCTGTGTTTCGAGTACTCCCCATGGCAAGCCTCCTCTTGCCCATCCCTGTATTAATGCAAAGATGGCGTTGTTGGTGCCCGACGGCTCGGCTGGATGTAGAGCATAAGACTTCTTCAATGTTAGACACGTGGTCTGAAGCATTGTATATCATGTGTCCCTATCAACAAAAAAATTAAACACGCCCTCTTAAAATACAACATGCATTTGTTGATAAATTTTTCTTATACAATAATACTAACATGTTGAGTATGTTAAAAATGTACAAAGAGAGAAATTAGAAAAGAAGACTATAAAACACAAAGTTATAGTATTTTCTTTCAGATCTTCTCGCACACACATCACTTTGAAGCCCACAGGCTTAGTCTGGAGGTTCTCAAACTTGAACGTGCTTTAGAATCACTTAAAAGGCCACGGTGCTGGGCTCCATCCCTAGAGTTTCTAATTCAGTGGGTCTGGGCTGGAGCCTGATCGTCTGATTCCTAATAAGTTCCCACCTGATTCAGGAACCATCCTTTGAGAGGCAGTGGGTTCGCCCACTACAGCCATACCCCTTAGGGAGGGCATCTAGCGTCTGCAGGAAAGAAGCAGAGTGTAGCCACGCCAGTGGTAAGGCTGGCAGTTCCAGCAGATGACCCTATAGAGTGCCTTCAAATCACAACCCACAGCCATAGAGCTAAATCCATTAAACAAAAGAGTAGCTTCAGTAAACATTCAAGTACATTCCAGGCACATAGAGGAAAAAATATTTTCAGATGACATTCAGGATACGCATGAGGGAAATCTCAGTAAACAGATCGAAGCCCACACCTTAGCTCAAACTTCAGCAGATGGAAGAGACCATGGGAGGCCCCAGGACATCAGTGATAATGCACCCGCGTGGCAGGCACCCCGCCTCCCACTACACAGAAGCCAAGCTTCGCTTGGCAGATTCTTCTGAGAGGCCTCCTGGAGGGTGTGCATTCAAGTTGCAAATCCTATTTGGTTTGCACTCCAGGTTTGGCTGGGCAAGGTTTCATCCCTATTTTTTAAACATCTTGTTTTAAAAGTTTTGCTTCGTTCTGTCCTCCTTTCATTTTCTGTCCTTGACCCCATGCTGCAACACTCCATATGATCCGACATCCCATTGCAAATCAAAGGCAACGCAGCAACTTTACAAATTAGTACATGAGTTCACAAACAGCCCCACGTAGGGAGATGACTGGAAAGCAGTGCTGTGCTGGGCAAGGGCAAGAACAATAAACGCAGAGGCTCTCTGCCTTTGCTGTGAACAAATCATCTACAGGGGCACTCAGTGGGAAGCACGTGGGAAAGGCAGAGAATGCACACAGCACGTTCCAGCTCACAGTGCTGAAATTCCTGAGATACCCAACAGACACCCAGTTAAACCGCCTGAACGATGTAAGGCTGCGGCATCCCTGGGGCCTGCAGTCTCAGTGAAAAACTGTAAAGGCAGCTGCTGTCTGTCCTTGTTAAGGGTAAAGATGCTGGCTGTACTCTCTGGACCTGCCGCAGAAAGTGCTTGTACCAGGGGTAGGGGTCATCGTGTAGCAGAGTGTAATAGGGAAATTGGAAAAGTAGATCCAGGCAGGAAATGGAAACAAGAGAAAGAAGCCTGGCTGACAATATGACAGAGGAAAGGGGCTAATGGGGCAAGGGGTGGGGGGTGGTGCAAATCGGCTTGGGTGCACGTGGGAACTTTACTGCATTTCACCCATCGAAGGTCACACGTGTGGGCTGCTAGTGCTACAGAGAAACAGCAGACAGCTTTTTCCTTCCCAAGGACTTAGGTGGACAGGAATTAATTTCTATTTAATTTTTACGCAACAATTTCTGTCTTGGTTTTGTTTTTGTTTTAAACCAGTCGGTCCCATATTTTAAACAATCTCGTTCATTTCCTAAGTGGACTACTTAGACTAGAGTGTACTTAAGGTACATTTCCAAACACGAATGTGTGGCGTCTCCAAGAGTTACGCACAGAAATTCATTTCCATCTCCTGTTAATTATGAAATGCAGTTTCTACTGCAATTTAAACATGTCATGTAATTAAAGATACAAATCTTGAAATGTTTTTCTTCTCTCACCACTCTGTCCTTGCATACACACACAGAGAGATATTTTTTTTAGGTCAAGCACACAGTGTTCTACCAGAAAGGAATAATGTCAAATAACAATAATAGCAGGGATAAAGAAAAATAATCACTCAGTCTACTTGGAGCCAAGAGGAAGACTTAGAAAACAAAGAGTAAGAAGTTGTAGGGCAATTTTCCCAAACATAGAGCAATATTATATTTGTTCTTTGAAAATGATACAATAGCATTATGTCAATATTAAAATCATTTTAGATGAAAAGCAAATTACTCCTAAATCCCACATTTTAATGTATCTAAGATAGCTTTCATGACAGATTTTCCAAGCTTTGATCACTTCAATGTTTACTTTCAATTAAAATTATTGTAGGCCAATTTTGTGTTCTCCTTTAAAAAAAACTGATGCCTTTATCACAGACATTTTTCCATTTTAAATAATTTCAATATGATAATGTGGGAAAAGATCTAACAGGAAACTCACAAAAAAGGAAACATGAAAGGATAATAAACACATGACAAGATACTCAACCTCATTAATAGTGAGGAAAATGCACATTTAGATCAGTGAGGCAGATCGTTTCACACGCATTGGATTAGACAAATAAAAGTCTGAAAACACCACGTGTTTAAGAGGAGCTGGAGCAATGTGCCCGCGGGAAGGTCAACGGATTCAACCACTGAAGACCAGTCGGAAGCACCGAGGGCCAGGGGAGTTGTGCATATCCATCCTCCCCTCGACTGTGCTCCACGTCTGTCCTCTGGAGCAGCGCTGTTCACTGGAGCTTCCTGTGAGATGGAGACAGCCCCTGCGCTGAGCAGTGTGGGGGCCGATAGCTGCATGGAGCTATTGAGCAGTTGAAATAGGCTAACGTAACCAAGGAGCTAAATTTTTTATTTTAACTCTGTGAATGTAAATGTCAATGCCTGTGGCAATATATAAGTATACCAATTTTACCATCGAATTACCTGGAATGATGTAATCATTTTTGGCATTTTGCTAATTTACAATGTATAAAGTACTGTATATTGTTTTACCAATGTGGCTTTTCAACTATTAACAGAATTGAATATTTTCCCTCAAGTTTATTGATTCCAGTTGTGTATCTATAGACTTTGTTCATTTTCAGCTAAATTTTTTTTTGCTATACATCACAGGCAATATGAGGGGGGTGCCGAAAACCACCCCCAGAATTATCTTCTGGAGGGTAGATCCCACGTAGTGCAGGCTTCCCCCGCTAGGTTCTAGGAACCCATCTGTATCAGTGTACCAGCTGGTGGTATTATGAGAGGCTGTGTTTGGCTTCAGTGCATTTTTTTTTAAGACTCTTCCAACACATTTGCCCATTTCATGCTGGGTGATTTACTAGCACACCTGCGCACACCATGCTCAGTGGTCAGAAGTTTTTGACCAAAAACACAATGACCCCAGTGCCCCACTGCCCTATTCACCCAATCTTGCCCCAAGTGACATTTTTTATTTCCTCAGATGAAAATAGGCCTCAAAAGGAAACATTTTGCTGATTTGGAAGAGGTGAAACCAAAAAAACAGCAAAAGCACTAAAAGGCAGTCACAATCGATGAGTTCTAAAAATGTTTTAAGCAGTAGAAAAAAAGATACATAGGTGTATTGCATCAAATGGATGGTGTTTTGAAGATGACTGAAGTTTAAACATGCAAGAATAAATGCACATATTTTTATAAATAAATTCTATTTTGGGGGTACCTTCTCATATTTTTCTTTTTTCTGGCAATAAATACTACCAATTCTATATACTGTTCAATTTCTTCCTAATTTGTATCTCCTAGAACGTCGGTACAATTTTTTCCATTTTATTTTTCAATAAGCGTTAAAATATTTCTTCATTTTTACTTCAAGTTTCTCATCTGAAGGTGAAAACAACTTTACTTAAGGTTAACAGTTACAAATGTGGAAAAAATAAACTACTATTAAAACAAGAGAAAGATGCAAATGCTGAATTACACTGAGTAAAGCAGACAAACACATCAACTATGAAGACTTCATTCAGTTCAGAAGGAAACAGCCCATTAAGAGGTGGAGGAAAGTTTATTACTCATTCACTGAATGCCTGTTGTCTGTTTATTCCGTTGTCATCTGGCCTGGACCTTCATTACGGAGAAACCTGCTTTCAGTTCAACCGTAGTCCCTCTGGAGGTAATGTCTTGTCTTTCCGGTCACTTTTAAGCTCTTCCTGTTGCCGGGGTGTCCTGTGGTATCATTCTGTTCTCCGTATTTCTCCTCTCTGAAGCTCTTACTAGAAATATGTTGGACTTTCTCATTCTAGTCTTTATGTCTTCTTACCCTTTTTAAAAATATTTTCTGCCCTGGCTGGTGTAGCTCAGTGGATTGAGCGCGGGCCTGCGACTCAGACGATCGCGGTTCGATTCCCAGTCAGGGCACATGCCTGGGTTGCAGGCCAGTTCCCTGCAGGCCAATTCCCAGCAGGGGATGCACGAAGGGCAACCATACATTGTTGTTTCTCTCCCTCTCTCCTTCCCTTCCCCTCTAAAGATAAATAAATAAAATCTTTAAAAAAAATATTTTCTATACTTTTGTCTGTTCCATTTTTGGCATTTTCCTTAGACCTAGCTTCCAGTTTACTTTTTTTTTAGCTGCATATAATACATTCATTGTTTTTTTATAGGGATTATATATATTTTTTATTTCTAGAATTTCTTTGAGTTCTCCTCCAAGTATACTTGGTCTTTCTACGTTGTCTCTGTTGTCTCCTGTTTTTAATTCTTCTTTTGTGTCTTTAATAATTTACGATACACGCTAGGTCATTATGAGGTAAAGCTATTAACTGGAGCTCTTGGAGACTTCAATCCTGTTGTTTATTTGGAATGTTCATGCTCACCTTTGCTAGGCTTTTTTCTAAGTGTTTTACAATTTAAGCTCGAGGTCTCATTCATCAGGACTTTCTCTGTAAATTCCTGAAAAATATTGCTTTTGGCATTACACAACAATGGCAGTGTAAGGTATAGTTAAAATTTCTTGCCCTGGCTGGTGTAGCTCAGTGGATTGAGCACAGGCCTGTGAAGCAAGGGGTCACTGGTTCAATTCCCAGTCAGGGCACATGCCTGGGTTGCAGGCCAGTTCCCAGCAGGGGACACATGAGAGGCAAACACACATTGATGTTTCTCCCCCACTCTTTCTCCTTCCCTTCCCCTCTCTCTAAAAAAATAATTAATTAATTAATTAATTAATTAAAAAACTTCTTAGTAGGTTGAGTCACGTAAACATTCTAGTTATCTCCTTGTGCTGGAGCTGCGTTTTCTGCAGACCACTTCTTACTAAATGTGTAGTCCTTTTAGTGTCTTGGTTTGTATCAGAATTCCAACAGCAGACAAATGAAACAGTCAAAGAGCATTTACTTTAACAGGGATTGATTGCAAAGTTATATGTGATCTCAAGACACTAAAGGATGAGTGGAGAGGGAGGCTGTTGGGACCTGAAAAGAGAAAGCATTGTACAGTGCAGGCCTCCTTGGGTACAACAGTGACTGCTGGTTATGGGACATCGCCACTTCAAAGGGACCTCATAGGGAGGGAGGCAGAAGAATAAATACCCTGACCTCACTTTTCTCAATCCCTCCAAACTACGGCCAAAGTTCCTAGTTGACCTAGCTCAGCTGGAAGCTACAGGACAAGGGGGCCTAGTGGTATAGGGTGGAGAAGGGCAAAGACTGGATCTGCAGGGTAAGAACAGGCTTGACTTTTTGCGACCACCTCATTTATACATCAGTATACATTTAAAAAAGTGTTTGTCATATCTTGTACAACGTATCTGTCTTGTATGTTTAGAGCTCTCTAACTCAATGTACTGCCAGAAATAGAAGACACGAGACTCTCTGATGAAGATATTATTCACATTTTAAAGGTGAAGAAATGGAGTCTGGGTTACTTTCTCAGGGGTCACAGAGGCTGAGATGGGAACATTGACTCTGAAGTCCAGGCTTTTTCTATTGCACTAAACATTTAATGCAGGCATGCTGTGGTAGCTACTTTTTCAAAAGGAAGAAAGGGGGGATGGAAGAGAGGGAGGGAGGAAGGAAAAAGGAAGGGAGGGAGGGAGGAAGAAAAGTAGGAAGGGTGGAGGGGGTAGCAGTGGGGTTAACTGTACAATTCCAAAAAAATAAAGACATATAGGTGAAAAATAACAATACTAGAGATTTAGTAATATAGAGCTACATGAAGCAGCGCAGGTTGCAAGTGTGGATTGATATGGACATTGATTCTTCCATGGAAGCCATGGTTAAGGGAGGAAAAAGGAAAATCGTAATCATTTGCTTTCCTCTTCACAATATAAATAAAAATATCCTGATTTCAGATTATCTGAGCATTCACAGCTGTACCATGATCATGTGACTTTAAAACAGAATCAAGAACCTCCAACTAGATAAATTGGCCAACAGACACCATTGATGGGGGGAAAGCAACATTTAAAAGTCTAGAAAACCCTCAATTTAAATTCACACCCATTAGGAGATGATGTAGAATACAGAGAAGAAATTCTCATTGCACATCCCCTGCCCCCTGCCTTGCAATCACCATACTATTATCCATGTCCATGAGCTTTTTTCATTTTGTTTTTTTTTTTTTTTTGCTTTAAAGCAAAGGAAAATTCTGCTTTTTTGAGAGATTAGGGCAAAAGCAAAAACAAAGAAAAAGAAACTCCGAGGATGCAATAACATATATCCTATTTGAAAGGGCAAATAATCAAGAAAGGTAGGTAATATAGTCCAAAAACTAGATGAATTTTGCGAAGCTATTTAGAAAATATCATTGACTTTGGAAGCAATAATTGGTAGAAGATAAAGGAGTAAAAAGTTAAGAAAAATAAGACTTTTCCTAATGTGCACATTTTGAACTATGGTTTTGCAAACTGTTATTTAGGGGCAATCTTCTCTAGACTGTTCACCGTAGAACGCACTGTCAACCTTGTGGGATCATCAAAGGACATACCCTATTGAGTATTAGAGGCGTTTGCTATAGTGCATGCTTCGAAAGGAAACAGAATGAGTTCTGGAGATAAGAGATGAAGAGATGGTTTAATTTTTCAAAAATATATGACAAAAGTACATATGCAGATTCTAATAAATGAGTAAAGGTCAAGCTTGTAAGGAGTTGGTACACTGAACTGGTACTGTTTTGGGTACTTTGGTAAACTTAATGTGAGCATATCAGTGAACAAACATATTTTAAAAAAAGAAACTGTGAGCCAGGTGATACCTAATTGGAACAATACAATTTTTTTTCTTGCCCTGGCTGGTGTGGCTCAGTGCTGGCCTGGGATCCAAAGCATCACAGGTTTCATCCCACCAGGGCACGTGCCTGGGTTGCAGGCCAGGTCCCCAGTAGAGGGTGGGTGAGAGGCAACCACACATTGATATTTCTGTCTCTCTCTTTAAATTTTTTTTTCTTAAAATTTAAAAGGTAAAAGATTTTAGATGAACTCTAAAGAGTAGTATACTAATATGTAATGACTAATTAATTCAGTATTAACAACCACTTAACACATAGAAAGTTGCAATACTTCACCAAAGTGCAGCAAAAACACACTATATTATGCTCACTTTAAAAAGACCAGAAGCTGCCAGAAAAAGTCCCTTTGGTCTTATCAGCCAAGTGCTAATCTGAAATACATTTTCTGAATACTTGATGTCTCAAAATGAATTGCAGCACACACTATGGTTCTGATGTAAGCTGACTCCCACAAAACTCCTTAAGACAGTGTGTTCTATAGAGTGACCTTTTTTATTCTAAGACTGTGTTGGCAGAAGGGGCACATTCTGGAACTGGGGTGACACATACATGGAAAGCCCAATATGGAGCTTATGTGGTAATGACTAGGGTTTCAACAAAATAAAATATCAGTTCAGTGAGCATTGAATTTGGGGAATTGTTGCTATAATTGTATTCTGATTTAATGATGTCAGGAAATACTATTTCACAGTTTTAGACCACTTCATTTTTAATATACTTAAAAGTGCATTTGTTTCACAAAAGGAGGAATGCTCTGTTACAAACTGAATGTCTGTGTCCACCCCCGCAAATCCATATGTTGAACTCCTAACCCCCAAGGTCACGGCCCTGGAAGATGAGGCCTTTGGGAGCTTATTAGGGTTAGTTGAAGTCATGAGGGCAGGATCCTCTGATGGGATTAGTGCCCTTATTGGAAGAGTCACCAGAGAACTTGTTCTGTCTGTCTCTCTGCATGTAAGGATACAGTGAGAATGGAACCGTATGCAAGGCAGCACAAGGGTCCTCACCGGAAACCAACCAGGCAGGCCTTAATCTTGGCCTTCCAGCCTCCAGAACTTCGAGAACACAGACTTCGGTCGTTTCAGCACCCATTCTATGGCATGCTGTTATGGCAGCCAGAGCAAACTAAGACATTCTACTAAAAAGGGAGGCTATATTCTTTAAAAATATATATCGTAAAAGATAAAGAAATATCCCAGATTAACTGAATTTAAAGAGACATGAAAACTAATTGCAATACCTGACCTAGAGTGGAACCTATACTCAAAAGCAGGAAAATGCTACGAATGACAATATTAGGTCAACTGCCAAGTGTGAAATATGGACAGCAGACTAGATGATTGTTTCAGTATGCATTTGTGATTTGGAAAGCTGTCCTATGTACGCATAAGTCAAGATGCCTATACTTAGGAAATAGACACTGAAATATTTAGGCACAAAGGGCCATGATGGATGCAACATACCCTTGAATGATTTAGAAAATTACAGTTAATGATATTTATTAAATGGTAAAGCAAATAGGGGGAAACACTTGCAGTACGTGAACAAAATATTTACAATAAATATACAGGTATTCCTTAAATCATATATTTTTGTAAGGATAAAATCATTTTTTAAAAATTAATAAAATTATTTTGTTTTGAAATGCACTTAAGCAATATTTAGGTTTTATTCAGGTACTGTTCAGTAAATGGAATAACCCTAAGAATAACAAGATATGTCACAATGGGCTTTGTTAGCATGGTGAACTTTACAGAAAATTTCTTAAAAACAACTCCTGAGGGTCCACGGAAAAAGTCAGGGGCCCTGGTTCCCGTACTCACCACCATTCCCCTCTGACAGAAGGCAAGGAGCCAGTTCATGTCTGACCTTCTCTTTGCTCAATTAAAAAACTAAGATATCAGACTTATTTTGAGTGCCTTCAGAGGGTCTTGTGGAAGCTCATATTTGGGAAAGTACTTTATGTCCCCCAGTATAGACTTAAACTAGAAATACAGCAAGAGGTACAGTCAAGTTGCTTGAGTGCTATATACTTATTTTTTGCCAGGTTTCAGATATTGCATCAAGTGGGAACTGCATCAGAGACAAAGGGAAAGCTTGGAAGTCAAATTACAGAATAGTCAGTATGCCATTTTATGTCAATAGTTCATTCTATTTTATTATTTTCTCCCAAAAGACTCAGTAGCATTCTTCAAAACAGTGGAGTCTATAAATCTGATTGTAGTTAATGATGATTTTAAATAGATTTCACTAAAATGAAAATGAGAAGAGGAAACAGCCATTACCTCCAAACTCACCAGTTACATGGAATATAAATTGGAATAGATGTAACAAGGGAGAATTTTCATCATAATATAAGCCACCCGACTCTTACTAGGACATTCATGTTAATATTTCTTGCATCTTCATAATTAGGAGTGAGATTCTTTCTGACAGGATTTTCCTGATCATTATGTTATAATTTAGCTAACTTTAAAGGAGAATTGAATTACCTCTTATGAAACATCTGAATTCTGTTTACATGTTTTTAATATTAGATTTGGCTTACTGAAGGGCAGTAGCCAATAATGAAAATGCTTAAGGTAGAAAGCTTTGAAACGTTTATAAATACTAACTGCGAAGCTGTGGCCTGCGTAATCTCAGAAAGCATGGCTTCCAAAATGTCTACTCACCCAAAAGCTGAAATTAAAAAGACAGACAACATCGTGCTTTGGTGAGAAGGATTTCTCTACCTTGATATTGGGAGTGTAATTGGTACCACCCCTTAAAAGAAAACTCTGGTTATACAGGGGTGGGCAAAGTTAGGTTTACAGTTCTTTGTATAGAAAATAATATAGTAATTAAGAAATAATAATACAAGAACATTAACACTCTGTTTTGCATACTCAAAACTTAAACTTACTTTTGCCCTGCCCTGTAGTTTTCATTTACTCAGAATG
Organism: Sturnira hondurensis; assembly: GCF_014824575.4. Classification (NCBI taxonomy): domain Eukaryota; kingdom Metazoa; phylum Chordata; class Mammalia; order Chiroptera; family Phyllostomidae; genus Sturnira; species Sturnira hondurensis. Next base: position 3,824,552 of record NW_028087015.1, read on the forward strand.
AATGTTCACCTCTCCTATGATCCAGCATTTTACTCCAAGAGAAATGAGCATCTATATCCACCAAAAGATCATGTACAAGAATATCCATAACAGCTTTATTGATAATAGGTTTAAATTGAAAACAACTCAAATTCATTCAATAGGAAAACAGATAAATGGCACTATAGTGAAAAAATTGCTGCATGCATCACATAGATGAATCTCCCAGGTAGATATACTGTGTAAATTCATTTATGTGAGTTTTAAGAACTGCTAAAACTAATCTATGGTGATAGAAATTAGAATAGCAGTTATTTATCTCTTGGGGTGAGGTTGAGTGGGAAGAGGCATGAGGGAACATTTTGGGGTCCAAGAAATGTCCTGCATCTTGATCTAGGTGGTTTTTACACAGGTGTGCTCCCATGTAGGGATTAAAAAAATTGTACACTTAAGATTAGTGCATGAACTCACTGTGCTCTGTGTGTGTGTTCTGCTGCACACGGGAAAAACATTCTATCGCTGAAGTTTCTAACTATATGGCAGCCTGAATACATTCAAGTTTCTCCCATCTTAAAAAATATCTTAACTCTCTGTCCCCTCCCATACCTGCCTGCTTCTGTCCTTTCATTTTATCGACAAAGTTCTTTCTTTTTTTATTGTATTTTCCCATTATCGTTTATCCCCCAAAGTTCTTTCAAAGATGCATGCATTTGCTCTCTTCATTTCCAATCTCCCAATCTTGCTCCAACCACTCTCCTCTTCCCTCCCTGAACGGTTCTTCCCAAGGTCCCTGACATTCTCGCTATCAAACTGAATGGACAATTTTGTTATTTCATGAACTTTCTGGAGAATTCCACACTCTTGACCTCTCTTTCCTTATCAAAAGTCTCTCTTCCTCCCAGATTTCCGTGTTGCCACCTTTCTGTTTTACTCCTGTGTCCCAGGGAGCTGCCTCTCGGTCTCCTGTGGGGCCCCTCTATCTCTGTTCTTCCCGAGGGTGTCCGTCAGGGCTCTGCCCGGCACTGCTCATCTCACATTACTCACTTGCCCATCCATCTTATCCATTCCCGTTACTTCCATTAATACTTGTAACAGTTACTTCCAGCCCAGACCACTTTACTGAAGTCCAGATCCACTTACACAACAGCCTATTATTCATTTCCATCCTGATTTCCCACAGGTACCCCAAATCAATATTATCATCCTGCCCCCACATCTTCTCCTCTTGTATTCCCCATCTCAGTGAATGGCATCCCGTTCGCTCAGATGACCAAGCCAGAATTTAATGGGTTAGCCTTAATGTATTCCCCTCTGTCTGTCGTCAGCTGCACTTAACCCCTTTGATTCTTGCTCCTGAATTATGCTTAATTCCTTCTGCTTCTTTCAACTCTTACTACACTAACCAATAAATAAAACAATTTTTGTAAAAAACAGTCTGCCCGAAACTCCCTCCCTCCCTACTCAGGGAAAATGAGTGACCTTAACCGGAGCTCTTTAAAAACATGCTAATGGTATTTATTAGTGGAAAGATACCAGAGAGTCCTTATCTAAAATAACACTTTTTGGCAGCATAGACCTGGTCTGTCTAGACTGTGCATTGTAAATAAACCTGCAGTTTATGGATTTATGGGGTATGTCTGGCTAGAGAGTGGGAAGTAGTCATGTAAGCACTTTCTGTCTAACTAAAGGCATATGAAACGGAAAATCCCCAAAACAAAATGACTTATAAAAACAACAATAGGCTCACATAGATTGTTAAGAATTCAGCTGTTAATCGGAAATGAAAACATATCCTAACTCAGGAAGGAGGGACAGTTTGGGAGGCTGCAAGTGGCGGCCTCGGGCTCCTTTCTGTAAGGAGAGCCCCATCTGGGCGGGGTTCTTGCCAGTGTCCTTGTTTTTACTACAGTGTGATTGGATCAGACGGCTGCTATTCAACTCTTTGGTTGACACACAGTGGATTTGAATGTAATAAGAAGCTCATAAAAGTGTAATTTCAGAATAGGATACGTTATTTATAAAAACAGTTCTGTAAAAATTGGTAAATAGGAATAAATGTATCCCTTACTTAGATTATATATTACAAAAAATGAAAAGGGGAAGTCTAAAAAACTAGAATAAAATTGAAAAACATATTAAAATATTTCTGATTTTGATGTAGGTAAACTCTAAGCAAAAAAATAAATGAATAAAAAGATGAACTAGTAGGGGATAACTGGTAATGGAATAAATACAATAAAAATGTACTATTAAAAACAGATGAACTAGGAGGGAAGGGATTGATAAACAAAGAAAACTTAAAGAAATGTATTTGCACCCCATTATAAAAAGTGGATTTAGTATGTTGGGAGTTAAAAAATGACTGAAAAATTAATATCACCAGAGGAAAAGGGCGAAGGTGGTGATAATTGTCAAATGCAGAAATATCAACTTTTGTCAATGAATATAAGAACTACATTACTAATCAAGAAAATTTACAAGAAAAAATGAGTTTTGATTTCTTTTTTTGTCTATTATTTTTAAGAAGAAAGTTAATGCCCTACGGTGTTGACCAGGGTTCCAGAATGCAGTTGCTCTCATAGACGCTGCTAGGGGCAGATAGATGCAGCTGCCACAGAGAAGGGAACAGGCTAGGAGCTGTGCCGTGAGCTCACTGCCTCTAGCTGCTTTCCCTTTGGGATCCACCCAAGTGTTCATTGCAAGGCCATGCTCGCCAGGGCTCCCAGCCAATACTGAGCCTGGTGGAGTCACTAGAACTGGGCCACCTCTGCCCAATGTAGGACTCCTCTCAGAGTCAGTAGTGTTCACAGGCTCCTCCTTGGCTGGCTGAGGCTTTTTCAGGGTTGCATAGCAATTCGGGGCGCTGCTTATCCATTCTTCCTTTCCTCCTTTCCTTCTGCTCCCTCCCCCCTTAATCCTGCATTTCTATTTTCATGTTAATGTCTGTTTATCCAAACTGCAAAAAAGCAATTAGTATACTCTCTCTGAAGACACTCTACTGGACTAGGCAAAACTAAGCTTACAGTTGTTCGTTCAGAGAAAGACATGCGGGTCATGATGACAATAACACAGGAAAGAATAAACTGGGTGTTTCACGTACTCACAACTCTGAACTACTTTTGCCCACCCCTGTGATAATACTCTTTGACCCACCTTTCACTTCTAGAAATTGATACTGATAAAATAAAGAGATATATTTAAAAATTGTATGTAGGATTATTTGACAGTGTTGTTTATAATAAATATAAATATATATTAAACTATAAAAATAAATATAAAAAGTGAAAATAAAGTAATGATAAAGGATTGGATCCATTACTATATTCAACAAAATAAAATAATATAGATGGTCTCAATGATAAAGATATGGGAAACTAATTATACTTTTAAATGAAAAGAGATTATAAGTGGTACATATAATCATACATATACACAAAAGAAAAAGTATGTAGTCAAAGATATCATTTTAATTTTCTTCTCTGTGCTTTTCCTGTAATTTCTAAATTTTCTGTAATAAACACATTATTTTATGGCAAAAATACATGCTACTTAACTTATGCCTACATACACACTTACAAAACAAGTAGGGTGATATAAAAATATAATTAGTGGTTATTTGGGGGGTGATAGTATTATGGATAATATTATTCTTTACTCTCCTGAATTTTAAAAATTTTCCAAAATTAAAAGTAACCTTCAATTAAATTAGATTTTACTAATTTTTGAAAATGCAAATCAATTAAAAATGGAGCTTGAACAAATAGGTATTTACATCAAAAAATATAAACTCATCCTATTCATCATACTTTATACAAAAATTAGCTCAGAATGAACCATAGATCCGAATGTAAGCCATTAAAGTATAAAACTTTTAAAATAAAACAGGAAAAATTTTTAAAAATCCTCATTGTTTTGGATTAGGCAAAGAGGTCTTAAGTAAGACACCAAAAACATGATTTATAAAAGATAATTGAAAATTGGAGCCCATCAAAAATTTTTTAAATTGTTCTGTGAAAGACACTGCTAAAAAATTGAAAATGCAAACTTTACATGGAGAGAAATATTTGCAAATCACCTGTCTGACAAAGACTTGTATTCCATTTTAAAAGCATTTACTAAGAACTTGCAAAATTCAACAGTAAGAAAACAAACAACTCGATAAAAATTAAGCAAAAGACTTAAATAGACACTTCACAAAAACTGTATATGGATGGCGAATGAGCACTTTAAAATGTGGCTCATCATCATTGGTCAGTAGGCAAATTCAAATTAAAAACAGAATAAGATACCTCTATCTTCTTTTAGAATAGTTAAAACTACCAAACCAGAGCTAACAATACTAAATGCTGGCAAGGACGCAGAGAAATTTCAATTCTATTCATTGCTCATTGGAATGCAAAATGGCACATCAGTTTGGAAATTTCCTTTGAAGTTAAATAGAATGCCATATGACCCAGAAATTTCACACCTAGCAGTTGACCCCCAAATAAATAAAAATTCATATTTTCATAAAAACCCATATGTGAATACTTGCAGCAGTTTTACTCATAATCATCAGAACTGTAAACAACACAAATGTCTCTCATTTGGTGGGTGGATAAACAAACTGTACAATGGATTATCCTTACAATGGAATGCTACTGGATAATAAAAAGAAATGAACATTTAACAACATGGGAGAATCTCAGATGAGTGAAAGAAGCCACCAGAGTTGAAGGGCTACACGCTGTAGGGCATTTTGACAAAAACAAAATTAGAGGGATGAAGAACAGATCTGCATGTTCCAAGAGCTGGTGATGGGGGTAAAGGATTGACTACAAAGGGGCAGCCAGACAGAACGTTTTGGGGTGATAGAATTCATCTGTGTCTTGATGTTGGGGGTGCCTTGGGGCTTATATACTCTACATTTGTCAAAACTTGGATACAGCAAAATTGGATAAAATAAAAAACTCTACTAAATGTAAGTAAAATAAATTTTTAAAAGGTAAAAAATAAAGTAGGAGGCTAAGAGCGAAAATTTGGGAAATGTTAATGGTTGAATCAGAAAAAGATTAAGCTTTATAGGTGCACTCAAAATTTTTGTATAATGTTAATTGAAATTTGCTATATATATGGTTTTAGTTTGTGTGGTTAAAATAATGCATGTTTTTTTAGCTCTATCAACTTTTAAAACTCATACATCCCAAAGAAAACCTGTTAAAACAAAGGGGAAAAGGAACTTTATCTTTAATTAGCTGAGACAATTATGTCTAAGGCTGTGATTTCTCTCCTCCTCCTTTCCTCCCTTTCCCCGTTTCCATGTGGCTGCCTTAGGGCAGTTAACACGGAGTGAAGTTTACCATGTGGTTCTTTCAAGTACCAGGCTTTCAATGCTATATCAGAAAGCTCATATAGCAGCTTGACAGAGATATTCTTCATACCATAGTCTCTTTCACGGGCCCTCAATAAAAGCAAAGAATCTAACCCTAAAATCACATTTCTGTGAAGGAATTTCCACCATCATCATCAGGAGCAAAATGGTTTGTGATGTCACTTTCTGTGGATCTGACTGATAGAACTTGGAGAAACTCGTGGCTAACATATTCCTAGGATAGCTCTCTTGAAATACAAATGGTATTAGCCAAGTTTCTGTTAAGAAGTAAAGCTCAGAGACTCCAAAATGGACATCACTAGCAGGTACAGTAGAGACTCTTACCCATTGTCACTGAGACTGGTAATTGGGTGGTTCATGTCAGCTATAACTCTACCTTATACTACTATTTTAAGCTGATAATTTCATACTCATCCACCAGTTTTATGGGGAGAATCTGCTCTTTGAGTTATGGGTCCGTTGATTGGGGTTCTCCGTTTGTCAAAATCCATGCCCATCATACATCGCCTCCAGTTTCTGGTTTCAACTTCCCTGAGGTGCAGCAAGAACTGAAAGACACTAGTGATGCACACCAAGCACAGAATCCTCCAGAATTGTATTATTATTGCTCACAGCCTTTTCCAGTTAGGTTGTCTACACCTAATTGGATGGCAATTATTTTCTTACAAGCTCACATTTATGGTCACTTTCAAAGTATTCAACTACTTAGTTTTTATGCTAACAGTTCTCTTTTCGGCCCTCCTGTCTTACCAGATCACCTACTCCGAATTACAGCATAAACATAAACCAACATAACTGACTTAGTAAGCATGCAGCCCAACTGGTGGGGCAGAAGGCCATGGCAGGTATTAGAAGATGCTTGCTAACATGGGCGTTAGTAGGTTTGCCAGACAGAATGCAGAGCTTCCCTTCATTCACTGACTCGAGGAAGTGACGTCAGTTAAACAACAGCTACAGCACTTGAAATGCAGGTTGATTGACAGACTGTGTGCGCTTTCATTCTGTTTTGAAAAGTGACATGTGTGATGTGTGTTCCTTGTCTTGATGAGAAATTAATCCTCCTCTGCGCAAAGATGAGTTGCAGAAATAAGTGCAAATAGGATCAAGGTTTTCATCCTAAAGCAACTACTACCACTACTACTGTTGCTACTACTAAACATATTTGGATATTTTGTTGTGAATGTACATGGCAAACGCCAGGAGGAACATAATCACCCTGGTTAATATAATTTCTTTTTCTCCAGGCTCCCCCTACCATGGATATCTGAGGCCCACGGAGTTCCTCACATGGCCCCTCTAAGAATTTCCCTCACCACTCTACTTCCTCACTGTAATCACCACCTCCTGCTGCCAACTGAGGTTTGCCCACAGAACTCAGAACTATCTGCTTTTTACTGCTATGGCCATAGAAAGAATCTTGTCCTAAAAATTGGCCCTGCTTCAAGATGATGAGCCACTTTTTGGCTGTTGTTTAATGTCTAATGAAGATGTTACCTACCTGAAGAGAGCTTTGGACTCTGGTTCCAAAAGAACTGCTATACAGGGCAAGACTATTTGACTTTGAGAGTTATACATTATCCTCCTCTGTACAAGAGAGACTTCAATTGGTACCTCTCCAGTACCTTATATTGGCAGTGGCTGTACCCCAAGGGGCTGGTCTATGTGGATACCCCAGACATCTAAGTCTCTGAATCTTTTTTGTGTTATCCATTTTGATTCCAAAGACTCTTTCCCAAAAGACTAGCTTTTTGCTTTTTAAAACAGACATTAGGCTGTTCCACCGACAGTAACTGGCAAAACGCATTCAGTTGCTTCTTGAGGCCACAGCTTCAAAGGTACTAGCAGGACTATTTAATCTCCTAACTGCTATGTTAGGAAGGGGAAAATCTAGGTCACCCAAAAAGCCATATAAATTTATTCAAGCTTTAAGTGGAAATGGACAGGAATGTATAGAAGCCTTACTCAATGCTATTTAGAATCAAATCTCTCTCTGTTGAGTAGCTTTTCCCATCATTTAATAATCAACTTTTAATTACAGCTTTTGAAGCTGACAATATATTTTGCTCTTTTGTTATGCTGAATAACTGGAGAGGTGGGCCTGGGAGGAAGCATCTTTCCAGAATTTAGTGCACAGGTTGAGAACAGAACCAGTTCCACCCCAAACACGGATTCAAGTTTCTCGAGGCCATTATTCCAAGCAAGGAATTCTCTGAATAGAAGATGTTCGAACCACCGTCAGGCTTCTAACCCACGTACTTGTGCCCTGACAAGAGGAATATGCACATTGTAATGAGTCTGTCTGTTCGAAGGTCTCACTGAGGATGCAGAGGAAGTCCATGGCTCCTGGTGCAGCGACACTTCTTGGTACTCAAGTCGGTCACCGTTTCCAGTTCCTCACCTCTCACTGCCTCTTTAAGTTGCTAGTCTGACCTGTTGTCCCCACTACTCATGTCAAAGTCACCACATGCCCCTCTCACAAAATCCACCGGTCCCCCATCCTCCTCTTATGTGACATTTCAGCAGCACTTGGCACAACTATTGCACCCTGTATTTTGAGACGCTTTTTCTCTTGACTTCCAGGGCTCTGTAGCCCTAAGTCCCTGGTCTCCCCTCAGTCTACTTACCGATCTGTTTTCCCCCTAAACTTTAAGAGTACTACCCTAGTGCTCAGGCCTTCGCTCTCCTCTGTTTCCTGCCTATATTAGCTCCCCAAGTAAACCCACCCTGTCCTAAAGTTTTAAATACTACCTCTCTGCCTATGATTTCCAAATTTAAATTTACTGCCCTGGCCTTTCCTCTCAGCTCCAGACTTGTGCTAATGGACATTAGCTTTTAATGAAAATTAATAGACACCTAAGAGAATCTCACACTTATGATGTCCAAACAGAGCTTTGGATTTTTGCTTTCTCATCCCCAGAGTGTGCCTCCCCCAGACCTCCCTGTTCCGTGGCACTACCATCCAGTCGGTTGCTCAGGCCAAAAATGAAGAACTCATTTTTGATTCTTCCCTCTCCCTCATCCCTCCACCCCACCCCCTCCAACCCTCAATCCATCTGGAAGTCCTTCTGGCCTTACCTCTCAAACAATGCCTCTAAAATAAGCTGCTATCACCCGAGCAACTGATGTCTCTCGTTCCCTCGCACATTTAAAATCACAAATCTCATTCTCCGATGGCTTTTCATTGGATTTTGAATCAAATCCCCTCTTCCCTCCGACCTAACAAGTCCCTGCAGAGCTGGTTGCTAGCTCGGTCCTTGACCTTGTCTTGTCCTGCTCTCCCACCCTCTCACCACACTCCAGTCTGGCAGGTCCTGGAACTTGCCAACTCTGTTCCTGCCTCAGGGTCTTGGCGCTTGCTCCCCCTTCTGCCTGGAATGCTCTGTCCCAGATTGTCACATGTCATTCCATTCAGGTCTCATCTCCATTGTCAGCCCCTCAGAGAAGACTTTCCTCGACACCCATATGTACAGACCGCCCCAGACCGCTGCCTTTCCCTGCCCCTGGGTGGGACACACTTGCTGTCACATGATCCTTTCGTATTATTGTCTTGAACACACACAGTTTTGTAATTGTCTCGTTTATTTTTCTTATGTATCATATGTGTTTTCCAGCAGATATAAATTCCATGAGGGCATGTCACATCTGCTTTGTTTTCTGGGATATCCTCAGGCCTGGTGTATAGTAAGTGCTCAACAAATCTTTGTGGAAAGAATAACTGTAGCTCAGAAATAAACCTGAGGAAGAATGACTGGGATAACTTCCAACCTTGACTGGTAATATATTTTACTTTAATGTGTTCAAGTACAAAAAGGCATCAGACTTCGAATGTGTGTGAAATTGCTCTTAAAGTTCAGGTCTCTGGTGGGTGGTTAAATTCATTCAGGGAAAAAAACATATCAGGTGATGATCTTTATGTTTACTTCCTAATCCTGCTGCTTTCAAGGGCAGTGCTTCTCGCCTTTGGAATCGCCTAGGTAGCCTGGGTGCCCTCCCAGGGAGCTGATGCAATTGATGTGGCCTATGACCTGAGCATCGCAAGCTGTCAAAGCTTTCCAGGTATTTCTAACATCCAGCCATAGTCAAGAACCCCTGTTCTAGGGGATAGTTTTGGACCTCATGAAATACGTTTCCAAAGTCCATGAAATCTGGAAAATAGAGCCATTGCTTTAGAACCTGGTATTAGAGGTTTCCATAGCTTCTTATTCATTGATACACCCGGGACTGAAAAGGCCTGGTTGAATTTCAGTATCACCAGGTACTTTAGGCTCTTTAGAGCTGGGAAAGCAATGAGAAGGCCAATGATGTTTCAGAAGTAATGAGAAGAGAAATGCATGTAGGTGGTGGTGGTGGGGGGGTGATGTTTTACTCAAGAGAATAGAAACGAAGGGGCTACATGTGGGTTCAATGCATAAGCTGGTATGGTTATCACCTGGACCACATCACTGGGTGGAAGAGTTCTCAGGGAGGGAGTCCAGGGGATGATTGGTCAGCAGGGGAGATTAATTGGTAACAGCCAGTTTAAGTTAGCAGGGCTCTGGGAAATGAAGGCGCAAGGGTGGTGGGCCAGGTTTCAATCAGTCTGTGCATGGGATGAAGCTGCGAGGAAAGATCCAGAGACACAAGAGGCAAGAGCAGTCCTGGAGAGAAAGGAGTCTGGTGACATCAGTGATTCAGGCTGCAGCGCGGACTGACTCAACGGTGGACGCAGTCCCCTGCCACCCAGAGCAGATTAGGGGCAAGGAGGGCACCGCACTCCCCAGAGAACTATCAGATGGGGACTGAAGGTAAGAGGGATTCCCCAGGAACTGAGAACCTCAGAGAAACTTTCATTATTCAGAGACATATTTGAGCAGCTGATGCTTTCACATACTTTCTCCATGACATGGCAGATGAAGATCCTCATTAGATGTATTGTTTTTAAAGGGCCTTCTACAACGAACACTTAAAAAGAAACATCGATACTCTAACATTTAACTTCCAGAAACAAAAGGTTATTATTTTGACTCTTGAAATGGTATTTACAATTTCTCCTAAGAGTAAATGTTCTTTATAACGCCCATCCCACCCCTCTAGCTTTGCAGATTAAGCCTCACTGTTCTGGGTTTCCTTCTGTTTCGCTTTATGAAAACACACACCAACCTGATACAGCCCCGGTACAGCTTCAGGAAAGAGGATATTACAACAAACTGTGGTGGCGTTTGCGTTGTCCAGAAAAAAGATTTAAATCATGATAACATTAAGTCATTGTTTAGCTCTTCCCACGTGTGGCTCCACCTCAGTCCTTATCACTGAAATTAGCCTGGCTTTAAGTCTAAATGTGTCTTTATTTTTCTGAAATAAGTAAGCATGTCAAAAAGATTTGTGAAACAGTTGTTCAAGACCTGAGACACTCTCTAAAAATAGTACTTACCTACTGAGAAGGAATTTTTATTTTTTAGTTGTGTGTGTATGTATGTAGCAAAATGGGTATAAAAAAACGAGCAGGAAGTAAATCTTGAAGGTGATAAAAATTTTAAGACGATCTAAATGCATTTGCCTCTCTGGTGCACCAGTGTTATTGATAAAGAGGTTCTGTGAATTACCTACATCTCCCATGTGGTTTGAAAAATTAGATTATTTCTAATACTTGCATTACAACATATACACACTCAAAATCATACATGCAGGGACAGGCCCACTATATACATGCACAAAGAAGGGTTTTTTTAGGATCTATGAATTTTTTAATCTTTGTATTCACAGAACCAGATACTAAAAACTTCAGTTTTAAAAAAGTGCATAATATTAGGTTAGTAAAAAAAATTATTCAGTTTTCTTCTGTATGGTGGCTCTAGTATACTTAGTTGTCTTCATTCAAAACAATATTGTTATAGTGTATAGTGACAGCTGTCATATCAGTGTGCATTTAAAAAAACTTGTTAAGATTGGTGAATTGTGTGTTCATTTTAATATTGAAATTGAAGAAAATATGGAACATTTTCAGCACATTATGCTTTATTATTTCAAGAAAGGTAAACACACAAAAAAGACTTGTGCAGTATATGGAGAAGGTGCTGTGATGATCAAATGTGTCAAAAGTGGTTTGCAAAATTTCTTGGTACTATTGACATTTTGGCCAAATAATTCTTTGCTGTGGGGCTGTCTTATGCAGTGGAAGATGTTTAGCAGCACCCCTGGCCTCTACCCTCCAGAAGCCAATAGCAGGAGACAGCTGACATCCTCAAAATATCCAAATCAGTAAAGTAGTTGGTGAAATGAAAATGTGTCTTTTGTTTTATGGAAAAACTCACAGACTTTTGGGCCAACTGAGTAAATGTCAGTCAAGTGAACGGACGATCAAGAACTGTGTTTGCAGATTCTGGCTCACAGCCACGCTGGCTCTGGCCCTCCTACATGGGGGGCTTCTCCATGCCTGGGCTTCCATCAGAAAGCAAAGGAGAGAGAGTATGTGCCCACAGACGCCTAGCAAACTCCCAGCTGCAGAGTGTTTTCTTCTCAATGTGCAAATTGACTGATGTCTACAATGACTTTGAGTGATTAAACACAGATTTTTTTAAGTTAAAAGAATGAAGGAAAATATTCTTGTTTTCCCAGTAGCTTGTAATTTTCCTAAGAAACCTCTTTTATGAGCGTTTCTAAAACTGCAAGAAAAAGATGTATATTTTTGACTACTGTTGTTCTCTAGGGGACATTTGGCATTTCTTCGGCCATCCGATATTCAACCCTCTTGTTGTGGGGAGAGTCCTCATTATCGGTGGCACTAAGGGGTCACAATGTCCTGCTTTCCACTCTAGAAGGTGAAAGGAAGAAGGCCTCAGCCCCACTGCCTGCAGCCAGGATGCTTACTGACCAACACGGCCTTCCTGCTGGGGCTCGGCGCTGCAGGGGTGGACCTAGGAGGAAGAGGCACTTGGGCCTCGCTTGGCCATCAGTGGCCGTCGGCACTGGCTGTGGCAACATCTCGGCCAGCCCATTTCTGTCCTGCAGTCTCTGGTTTTCTCGGTTCATGTCAATCTTCTAAGCCTTCCCCCAAGCTTTCCCATGTGATTGTACAATCCTCCCCCTGCCCCATAATCTTTCAAGAAAATCTATTTGTTTAAGATAGCTAGAGCAGGCTACTCTTGCTAACCAAAACAAAAAAGCAACCAAACAAAGAAAACGTAACTGGTACATCTCAATTACTGATCAATAGCACAGCTAAGCTTACTCCTGGCAGTTATGAATAAAAGGAAGATAAATTTAGTTATCTAATAAATTTAAGCTATATTAAGACATTATTTGTGTTCTTCCAGTCAGGACACAGTGCAAATCTAGTGGCCTTTGAATCAAGGACTGACCCTACTACCATTTATTGACTGTGTGACCATGGGCAAGACAGTTAAACTCTATGAGCATCCATTTCCTCACCTATAGCAGTAGAATAAAAATATCACACAGCTATGCTCTATGGACAATATGAGATTAGCCTGATCATGATAGCATTTTTAAGTTGTAAACCTATTCTTATTATTCTAGGCCACAAAATCTCTTTGGTATAATCTCATTTTTACACACAATCTCTGTCTACCATAGTATATTTCCTACTTTCATTTGTATTTATTTATTTTTTTAGATTTGATTTCTTTATTTTTAGAGGGGAAGGGAAGGAGAGAAGTACCAATGTATGGTTGCCTCTCATGAGTCCCCTCCTGGGAGCTGTCCTGCAACCCAGGTATGTGTCCTGACTGGGAATCGAACCAGTGACCCTTTGGTTCACAGCCTCTGCTCAATCCACTGAGCTACATCAGCCAGGGCCTCATTTTTAGATATAGCCTGGGAGGAAGCTTCAAATTCTAGTTAAAAAAAACAAAACAACAAAAAAAACCTTATTCTAATGTAAGCAGGAAAGCTTAGGCTATGTTGGAAAAAATGGGTAGATAACTTTTTTGTTCTTCCAAAACCTAAGTTTCTCTGACCAGCTCCCCTCCCCGACACAGACACACACACAACGAGCAGCACTCCAACCATAGCTTGTTTGCTCATTGGTCACCACATCCTTTGAGGCCACTATCTGAACTTTAGCTTCCAACTAAGTTAGTGGTTCAAACTGTTTTCCTGGTTTAGCGATGTCATTTAGTATAAATTAAAGTCCTGCCTGAGGAGGCTCTTAAGTGGACACAAATGGAAGTTTTCTGGTGTTGTGACGCAGGCACAGCTAAAGGAGAGTTGTGGAAAATGAGGTGGGGAGGCAACAAGAGGAGGTGGTGTCAGGCTGGCATAGCCAGGGCTACAGCGTGACATCGGGATGCTGGTCTTGGATGATGAAACATAAATTACTGCTGGGCGGCTGGTGTAACTCTTCCAGCAGAGGGCAGGAGAAAGGGGGAATAAGGGTTCCATGTGGGGGCTACTCTTCATTGCCACACCCTGGGAACCCCTTCTTGGGCAAACAGAGAGGGAGACATGGGGTGCAGGGGGGCGGGGTGGGGTGAGTGTTTGCTCAGGTGGATTCTTCATCTGCACCAGAGGTTCTCAACTTTGTCTGCATCTGAATCCCCTGAGGATATTTAATTCCTTCTGGAGCCCAGGCCACAGCCATGCCAGGTCAATCAGCGTCTCTGAGGGTGGGACCAGGCACTAGTACTTGCTGAAGCTCCCCAGGGGATTCCAATGGGCATCACAAATTTGGGGCCCGCTGTTCTCGTACTCTATTTCCATAAAGCTTGTAAACGGAAAAAGTTTCTTTTCCTTCCATTTCTCTACCTAGTCCTGGTTCTTTTGAACTCTGAGCCTGAGAACAAAAGTCAGGATCCGCTCATTGTGTTATATCCATATGCTGTGTTGCTTTGAAAATATTTCTAAAGCTCTAATCAGTTTTACAACAGAAAAATACTTGCTTTAAACTCAGTCATTTTCTAGTATAACTGCTTTTATTGGTGGCTCATTGTTTCTCCAAGGTATTCTTTCTGAAATGAAACATTCTATTTTTGGTGTCAAAATCACAGAGGATTCAACGCTTGAAATAATACTTTTTTTTAGGACTGACATGGTGAAAAAAATACATTTCTAATCAAAATATAATCTTCCGATCTATTTTTGTCATTCCTATCCCAAACTGTTAAAGCCATAAGCTGGTACAATTCCTTTTTTCTGGATTACAATAAGAATCTTATCAATATTGTGAGGGTTTTTTTGGTTAAGGAATACTTGACTAAAGGTGTAACAATCATAACGGCATGTAATAAGCACTTATGTGTTTGAGTTTTCCTAGCGTTTTACCTACATCACATGATTGAATTCTCCCAGCGACCCAGTGAAGTTAACACTAATATTATTATCCCAACCCTTTTCAGGGGTGGAAACTGAAGCTTGCTAGGGACGGGAGTCCTCTAAGGTAGCGAAGTCATTTCTTCCAGAGGCAGAAAAAAATGCATGAACGAACTGAAGTTGAGCGAGCAATTGCGTGCCTAAATGTGTGCGAAGCCTTTGCCCTGTGTCTCATTTTACCTTCATAAGCACCACACACACACACACACACACACACACAGAGAAGACAGGATGCTCCACGGAAGAAAAGCAGATCAAGAGCCTTCTCTCCTGGCTCTCTGTCCTCCTGACTTTCTCACTTCTGTTTCCTCTCTAATTATTCTCACCAGTGAAATGGGGGCAGCCCCGCCAGGACCCAGGACAAACAAATACTGCAGGAGAAATGCTTCCATATATATATAGATCTGAGATCAGTGAGTCCAAATCGGGAAGATGAACAAGTCTGAGGGGAGGGCATTTTGAAGGTAACCTAGAGGGCAAGCAAAATGTCAGGTTTTTGCAGACAGTGAGTTATAAGAGCTAGAACTCTGCTTATATAAGCGTGATTATATTTGAAATTTCCTAAACCTGTATTCAAGATTGATATTCAAGGTTTCACATGTGTGAGCAGATTTTTTCCCCTTAGTATTTAGTACAGACTGCTTAGTGGTACTGAGAATACAGAAAACAGAAATGTAAAAAGAAAATGAAGGTCACTTACCCAGAAAGGGAAAACGGTGAAGATTTCAGTGTATACCTTTGCAATTGTATCTAGCTATATAGGGTTTTATTTTGTTTCAAAAATGGGGTCATACTGTAAAATTGTTTTTATAATCTGCTTTTTTCTCTTAGTCATTTTGAATGTGAGCATAGTATTGTAAGCATTTGGGTATATTGTTATTTGTTTAATTGCCATTTGGATATTTAGAGCATTCCTCAGCTTCAACTGTTGCAAGTGATGCTGTCATGTTCTTATAGTTGTGCAGCTTAAAGAAAACTTAGAGATTATATGGAAACCACAGCCCAGAGGAGTCAAGGGAACTGATCAACATGACCCATCTGAATGTCTGGCTAAGAGTTTAGACTATCGCCAGTCTGGGCCTCTTCCTTCTACACCATTGGCTTTCAATCTCTGCGGAAGATTCTTAAATCGCCCACAGAGATTTTTAAAAATATCATGTCTAGGCCTCACCACAGACATTCTGGTGGAACTGATCTGGGGTGAGGCTGGGCATCGTGTTTCCAAAAGCCCCTCCGGGTGTGCAGCAGGGTTAGGGTCCCTGCTCTACACCAGGGGCCTTCAGGGATCACAACTGCAAGGAGAGGCGTCCTGGGATCCTATCGGCATTCGCCTCTGCAGGTTAAAGGGGGAACTCGAAACATCCCACGATGATTTTTTCTTGCACAAACAGCACCCACGTGTGATACTCTGGTGACTTCTTAGTCAATTTTCATGAGGTATTTTATCATGAAAGTTGAAAGAGAAGTGTAACTTCTCAACTGTAACTGCTCAGGTTTGAGTGCTGTGAGTGTTTGCTTTAGAGCTGGGACAAGGAAAGGCCTGGAGGGCAAATGAAGAACTACAGCTTGAGGGAAATCTGTGTTTGGGGCTTTTCAGCCCCCTGTTCTTACAACTAGACGGCTCTTTGGCATGAGCCCTCAGCTCCCGCCCTGAGCCCTCACCTGCTTGGTGGCAGGCAGCCTCTCTCCCCAGGCTTCTCCAAGAACCCTGGGGGTGTGTTTCTAAAAATACTGGTAGGTGTCTAAACAGCTCACTGCCACAATAAACTGGCCTGAGCCTCAGGCCCCACCTGTCCCACAGAGATGCCAATCAGACTAGAACTTGGCCATCCCTGTCATTTCCCCTTTCTGGCTCCAGTGGAGCTGGAAATTGTACCCTGAGGCTGGGAACGAGGAGTTTACCCACCACTCCTTCAGGTCAGAGACTGAGAATTAGAAAAAACCTGCTTGCTGAGCCTTCCATTTATTTGCAGAAGTTTCTGGAAGCAAAGTTAATTGGGTTGCAAAGCTTTAGCATTTAGTTTGATTCAGTTTCCAGTTCATACCCACAGGTTCCATCCAAGGGCCTGGGTTGGGAAGAGTTTAGGGGTCATGCCAAACCCAGACCACCACTCTCTTAGAAATTGCAGCAAAGTGTCGATTCCTTCTTTCTTACGGTAGCTTTGCTCCTGGGAAGTCCTTGCTGTCCTGCCCTATGATCTGGAGTCCTCGGATCTGCATGAGAACACGCACTGAGGGTAAATGAGGGAGTACAAATGGGAGAGATGCCTGTTCATTTACAAGAGATAGAAGAACCTGCATGGGTGTCAGCTCCGGTTGTATAGAAATTCCTTACAGACGCATCACAGGGGATGAGGGAGAGTGGTGTCTTTGGGGCAGTGGTCAGGGCTGTGGACCAGAAAGCACCAGACCTGGCTACTCATTCCAACTCTGTCCCTCCCGGGCTATGTGGCCAAAGGCAAGACACTTCACCTCTCAGAGCTTCAGTGCCCCCATGTATAAAATAGGCGAAATAATTCCCAGCTCACAGAGGTGTAGAAAGGACTCAATGACTTTGCCTCCTGTAAAGTAGTTATGCATAGGGATAGTTTCTACTTACTCAGGAAAGGGTTCGTGTATCTCTCAGGAGCCCCTAAGGTTTGAGAAGTCAAGGAATTATATACAGCATCCGTGTTAACTCTAAATTTATGAGCTCAGTGAACCCCCGCATTGGTAGGGAGCCCAAGGGCCTTCATGTGACCGCCTAGGAAGGAATATGGGCCCCAGCAGCTGCCGTTCCAATTGTCCGAGGAGGGAAGGTAGGCAGGGCAAGGGCAAGGGCAAGAGGAGAACACGTGATCCACTGGCCCATGTTAGTCTGGAGTCAGGAAGAGAGACACAGGGAGTCCTGGAAAGGGATTTCTTTCCTTAGTTTTAATTCCAGGAATGTTTAACCTATTCGTAAGGCTCCTTAAATATGTTTGGCCTTAATTCACTAACAATTCAGGGCCAGAATACATTTCCCCTTTTTTGCTATAGTGGTCGGTGTTTGTTTTATTTTAAAACGAGGTGACAGGTATCGACAAAATTCAACACTCTACTGTGTGCCATTCTGAAAGCAACAAAGAAATCAAGAAGGCAATAGAAGCCACAGTTACTAACACACACACACAAATGGTAGGACATCCTGGTGTTTTTCTCCTTGTTCACATCGAAGAGGCTACACACATTCACAGCAAGCAAGCAGGTGATTCTTTACAGAGGGAGATACGAAGGGCTGAGGCCCATTTTCGGTTGGCAAATATTTTCTGCCAGCCAACATTTTGAAACCATGATATTTCACACAGAGACAGGAATTCATGGATTCCTTTAAGAAAAAAAAAAGCAAAAGATGGCACATTTGGCCCACATTTCCATGGGGGAGTCAGCAAGCAGTGAAGTCTGGGTTGTCGCCGCCTGCTTCCCATCAGCAGGCATGTGCCCCCCTTGCTGCCTCCCCACCTGGGCCTCTGCCATTTCTCACAGCGCCCACCTGGGCCCCGATGGACCTGAGTTGGGAGACCTTGACTCGAACACTGCCTCCACCCCCTGACCCTACGACCGGGTATTCCCTTTTACCTCCCTTTCAACTTCATTCCTTTATCTGTTCGCAGCACCGACTCCTCAAGCAGCATCCTTCCCAGAGAACAAATTAGTTCCCCCTATCCCAATTTCTTTCTTCCTTTCCAGCTGAATCATTCT
Organism: Sturnira hondurensis; assembly: GCF_014824575.4. NCBI lineage: Eukaryota > Metazoa > Chordata > Mammalia > Chiroptera > Phyllostomidae > Sturnira > Sturnira hondurensis. The sequence goes on from NW_028087015.1 coordinate 3,842,928, forward strand.
CCTTTCCTGACTCTTCCCCCATCACATCCCACAGAACTGCCTTCGCAGAAGTTGGAGAATGCCTTCATAATTGTTGAGGCATAAGGCGAGACTTTCCCAGAATGAGTTGTGATGACATTTCTTTTGCAAAGATTACGTCTAAATAGATACTCAGCTCATTTTCATATCAAATCTACAATGGGTGCCTGAACAATAACCTAACACTAAAAATTAGAGAACAAAGTAAAGCCACACTCATTCTGAACACACTCAGTAGCTTAAAACTTATTTCACCCTCAGAAATATTTTGGTGCCAAATGTGGGAGAATGGTTTATTCTATAATTCTAACACAATAAGAGTTTCCAGAGTGATAGATTGGTATTGAAAGGTCAACAATCAGAAATTATCTGTTTCCTGATACTGAGAGAGAAAAAATTAAGCACCTTTACATAATTCCTCAGCCCAGTGAGTAGATAATTAGAGTGGAATTAAGAATTCTAAGCCAACTGGACCACTTCAAAATTAGCTGCACTAAGGGGAATAAGAGTAAAACTCAGAGACCGAAGCCATAACAAGGTGTCATGGTGGCCAAAAACTGGAAATCCCACCAAGGGGGCAACTTAGATGGTCCCTATTATGATCACAAACTCCATTTGCCGGGAGAACAGGAGCCCTTATGGATTTATTGCCAAGGGCTTGAGGTGCTGGAAGAAATGGTGCTTGGAGATCAGTCTGGGAATCTCTTCCGATTCTCCTTCCCTTGTGAGTCCTTCCCACCTTCTCACCCAGCCCCTGCATGACTTTCCTGAGTGTTCCCATCCCCCCAGGGGGAACTCTCTCTCCTTTGAGTGCCTCCCCCACTTAGTGCCCCTCCTCACCCTTCCCTCCATTTTTCTTTGCACCCTGTACCCACTCGTGTCTGGAATGGCACTGGGTGGCCAGGGTCACTGTGGCGATGATGTGTTCCTCCTCCTCAAATGTCCTCTGCTGGGAAGCTGCAGGTCAGCTGCTGAAACCAGGAATTCTGTCTACCCAGACCTGCGTCCAAGTCTGATCCAACATGGCCATTTTAGTTGTTGCTTGGGCAAAAATACAAGGAGCAGGTGCCCGAGGATGGAGCAATCCGAGTAGACTGAGCATGGAAGAAGAAAGCCTGAGAGCGTCGGGGCCCAGAGAAAAGCGCTGAGGCCTCCAGAGTGCAGGGCCAAGATCGGCCCACATGTGCTGGCAGCTTCAGTGAGGCGAGGATTTTGTGTTTTTTTCCTCCTTTCCTGTTTTCCCCTTCTTACTAGCTGAGTAAACTTTAAAAACCCTCAAATCAGCTGTGTGCCAGCTAAAGAGGTCCTTGTCCTGAAGTGTGTCCAGAGTCAGAGAGACACTCGGGGTGGAAATAATAGTTTGTGGCACTGTAAGGGAAGCAAATCGCACAGACCAATCCCGGGGCTACTTCACCAAAGAGAGCGGCTCTTTGGGAAAACACCTCTGTGTGGTGTCAAGGATAGGAACTCTGGCACGAGACAGACCAGTGTTCAAACCCCAGCCCACCAACTATCTTGACCAACCATTTTACCTTTCTGAACCTAAGTCCACTACACAATGGAGATATAAAAAAAATGTCTAGCATACCAAGTGCTCTAGAAAGCTTCCAGGCGTCTCATCTGGAATCAAGAGACAGCCCTGGACCCTCAGTGGCTTTAGAAAGAATCACCGAGGTGGAGCCATAGGGGAAAAGCCAAGAGAATCACAAGAGCAACAGTGCTGTCACGCTCAAACTGGTGAAATAATCCCAGCTCCCACCTACCTACAGAGTGGGCTCTGCGATTAGCCCACCTTGGGGGGCTCATCTCTTTCTTACAGGTAAATGCATTTCCTAGCAAGCCTATCCAACTTTAAAGGCATTATCCCACTGGATGTCCAAGTCAATATTATTTCAGATGAACTCATTTAATGGTGCAGTAATATATGTTCAAATGGTATGGCGCATAAGTTGCTTTCCCACACATTTGAACTCCTATTTCTGTTTCCCTTGGTTCAAGACAGACAAATAGTGTCCCCTAAGGTTTACTCATTGTAGAGGCCAAGGGCCCCACAAGCGAAAGAGAAAGGACACTGCTCCTTGCTCTTCAAAGCCAGGTCTGAGTGACAGCATGTCCTTTATGAAGTCATCCTTCCTGGCCACACCCTTTCAAGAAGAGCTGATTGCTGCCTTCGCTGTGCCGCTACAATATCACCCACATATTTCTGTGACAGCACTGATCACACTGTCTCGCAGTGATTTATTTACATGTCTGTCCCTACACAGATTCTAGGTGATATGATCCTCAAGGTCAGGGGCTGGCTTTTATTTATCTTTATACTTAAAGCCTAGCACAGTGACTGGCCCACGGTAAGTGCGCAGTGTCGAATGCACAGATGAACAGGCAAACAAAGTAACAAGGGAATGGGCAGAGAGGAGAGGGAGGTGCTAAGGGACCACCTTGTACTCTTTCTCTTTATTCCAGTACCCTTATCCTCACTTCTCCCATCCACACACCCTTCACTGCCTGTCTTGCTAAGGATATCTCAAGAAGCATCATTTTGGCATACAGATTGAAGTATTTTTGTTCTCACGAGACAGCTAGTATGGAGAGAGAGATACGTAAATCAGGTCATAAAACCCATAGCCTGGAAAGCCACTCGACATGGTCCTGATCAACTAGATGTTCATGGAAATTTCTGTGCGAGGCTCCTGAAAGAATCCTTCAAAAAGGGACGCACTTAATTGTCTTTTGCTCTGTCTTTCCTACTTGTCTGGAACATGGATACAATTTCTGGAGCTGAAGAAGCAATCTTGGGACCTTGAGGAAAAAGCCTAGAGCACACAGAAACCTCAGCTCTGATGTTCTTGGATTATGAACTGATGCTTGCTATCTCCTACTGCTGGGTTTTTAATTATGTGAGACAAATAAATCCGTATGTGTTTAATTAAGTCACTGAAATCTGGTGTGTGTTACTTGAAGATGTGATGATACCAAATTGATAAGCCAGTCTTTTTTTTCCCCCTCAGACATGCCAGGGCTGGTTCACTTTAGGACATTTCACACTTGCTGTTCCCTCTGCCTGAAACGCTTTCCTCTTGGACATCACTCGACTGATCCCTTCTCAAAGTCAGATTTGAAGTTAGAGTGTCAGTTTCTCAGAGGGGGCCTTCTGAATGCCCTCTCTGAAAATGACTTCCTGCACGGCATCCATCATTCTTTAATAGCATCCTATCCAGTTTTCTTCGCTGCATTTATCCCCATTTGAAACATTCTCTCCTTGGCTTGTTTGTTTTTGTCCTAGTCCATTTGAGTGCTATAACAAAATACCACCAACTGGTTAGCTTATAAGTAACAGAAATGTATCACTTGAAGTCTGGAGTGGCAGAAATCTAAGATCAAGCCCCAGCGGGGTTGTGTTTGGTGAGGACCCTCTTCCTATAGTTCATAGCTGGTGCCTTCTCACTGCATCCTTACCTGGGGGAAGGAGTGGGGGGTCTCTTTTATCAGGGCACTAATACCATTCATGAGGGCATCACCCTTGGGGGTTTAGACACCTCCCAAAGGCCCCACCTCCCAATACTGCATCATAGTGGGCATTAGGATTTTTACATGTGAATTTGGCGGGGACACAAATATTCAGACTATATAGCAAACTGTATAGCAATTTTCAGTCATCCCCATCATCAATCCAGGGACCTTGTCTACTTTGTTCAGAACTGTAGTATCTCCAGCACCTAAAAGCACGTGGCCTATGGTGAGTGCTCTATGAATAGGTTCCCAGGGAAGGAGACGACTTCCAGAGCTGGACACGAACATATTTACCCACAGGAAATACTGTCAGAAGTCGAATAGGTTTACAGTTTATGGAATTTGGGGCCACAGAATGCCATTCAAATCTCAGGTAGATTTTTTTAATTGATTTCTTGAGTGTTACTCCTTACGTCCTTGCAAGCCCTATCCCATTTCACTTCCTGTCTCGTGAAAATGATATCTGAGCCTTTCAAAGGCACCTTGCCTAACTCCCTGCCCTCCCATGTGGTTTCCCGAACCACTTATCCTCTCTGTGAGTCCATTTCAAAGCAGTACAATCTTATTTCATCTGAGACCCTGCCTTCTGTTCTGGTTTCCGTGTGAGGAGCATGGCAGACCGTGATGACATGCTGAGTGAGACCTTGAGGCTGAGGAGAGTCGATTACTTCTTTTAATGGCTAAAGAGTGTGCCTTCGACAGAGAAACCATCTGTGTGCGCTAACTGGACGGGGACGTCTTGCCACACACACTGAAGGAATAACGAGCAGACTGTGTGAGTAGGTAAAGGATTCTTACAAGTTCAGTGGTAAAAGATAAGTCCAGGAACACAGGCAGGGGGCTGTGACAGGCTGTGTTAGCTGTTTCTCGGTGTCCATCCTCTCCCTTCCCCTTAGTAATGAGATTCTCCTTCAATTCAAGGGGGCAGTGACAAAGGCTGCATTTCCCAGTCCCCCTGTGGCTAGGTGTGGCCTGCCATGCAGCTTGGAAGCAGCTTTGTTTGGGGCCACACCTGGAGGGCTGACCCAGCTTGGAAGTGGGGCCTTCTGCTCTTCGTTTCTCTTCTGGTCTGGAACTTGGGCTAAGGGTGGGGATCCTGTAGTATTTTGCATCCTAAAGTGAGGTTGAGGGAAAGTCAAAAACTAGGACCCGGCGACAGAACAAAGACTTCATGGAGCCACAAGACAACTTCTGAATTGCTCATTCCAGGGCTGCTTTTCTGTGGGAGAATAAACCCTGGTGTCTTTAAGCAACTGCTCCTTTGAATTATTTGTTCAATGGAACCAAATATAGTTCATTTTGATAAAGATGCTCACTAGGAGAGCTTTCAAAAATACCCCAATACCCAGGCTGCCTCCCAGAGAATTTAAATCCGAAACCCTAGGGATGGAACTCCAGCACCAGCCGTTTTTCAAAGCTTCCCAAGTGGTTCCAATGCGCAGCCCAGGTTGAGAATCACGGCTGCAGGCGGACAGGCCTTGTCTTTAGTGTGTTCAAGAGTCTCCTGGGGGACGGGGTGGCGCTTGTTAAAAATTTGGATTTCCAGGCCTTACTCCTCAGAGCTGTTGTTCCTCTAGGCCTGAGGCTGCCCCAGGGGATTCTGAGACAGGCAATCCAGGAATCACAGTTGAAGAAACACCTCTTTCGACAATGGGGAATCTTTGGAAGTTTTAAAGTAAAGAAGTGGTGACATCAGAAAAGAATTTTAGTATTACTCTGGATCTAGAGAATACATGGAAAAGAAGAGGTGGCAGATTGATCGTAAAGAGACCCACTGGGAGACACTACAACAGCTGATGGCTGGAGGGGACAGGATTCTGAACTAAGAGAGTGGTCAGAGAAATGGAGAAAAAAGAGAAACAATAGACCCCGGGAAATAGGAAACAATACAGGACTTAGTAGTGGACAGAGTCTGGGTGACATGGACTTCAAAATACTCATTCTTAGTGGCTGAAGGCTCCAGTTTGGGTTTGGCTGCTTCTGGTGAGTATGTACTTCCCTCCTTTGCCCTGGCTCAGTTCGATGCCTGTTGACGGATGGTTCCCGGTGCCTCCACGGCTGCAGGCTAAGCTGATTTCAATAACCTGATGGTATCTAGAGCTTCCCATTGGATGGAAAGCTTTTCTTTGCCAAATCAGCTCTTCTATCTAAGGGCTCAGACACTTCATCCTAACAAGGGTCTATTTCACAAATTTTAGTATTTGTTTCCATATATGTATTTAGACAAGCAATGAAGTTTTTCATGAGGTTTTTAAAAGTCATGTCTTGTGGAGCAGAGGAAATAAATGAACGGACTGGCAGTATAGCTACCACCCTGGAGCTAGGATTTACGCACGCATCTTTCTGGATCAGGCACAGCTAAACTTTTAAGGGTTGAAAGTTTAAAATGATTTAAAAGGTAATCTCAATGGAAAGTGGTTATGTAACTACTCAGTAGAAAGCCACCAAGCAGACAGATGTTGGCATGATATCCTATCAGATAACCTCCATTAGACACAACTCATGTTTGAGTAATTCTAAAAGACACACTCCCCCCTCCCCAATTTGTTATAATAAACTCTGTACCCCAGCATCTGCCTTAGATGTGCTCCTCAAGCCCTCCTTCGTTTAACAAACGAACATAATGGCATTTCAGTTACAATCCAGAAAAAATAGTCAAATATAATAGAAATGTCACAAAATGCAAGCTAATCTAATTTTTCAAGTCTCGCTAAAGTCTATGTCAAGTCGCAGTTTGTTTTAAGACCAGATTTTAAAATACGAAGTCACCTCGGTGGACAAACTAGACATCCGTACCCTCGCCGAGCGTGCCGCTCAGGTGCGAACATGAATGAACACAGCCTTGCTCTCCTGTCCTTCACAGTATGAAGAGTGAAGCGCCAAATTTTCCTAAAGTTTGGTTTAGCATCTAGTTTTCCCTCTAATTGGAAAATCTATGAAGAGGGCTCTACAAGGTGAAAGCCATTAGATTGTTCACACACGAAAGGGTGAAACTTCTACAAGCAACCAGAGAGCACTTGTCTATATCCCATATCACATTAAGTTTCATTGCCAATAATGGCCCTCTTCTGTAATCTGACATGAGTCAGTGTTTTGTCACTTGTTCTAGAGTGTGCTTATGGTCCTTAAGCAGCAGTAGTAACACCGCTGGGTGACAAGAACCTGCTCAGTTCTTTCATGCACACCTGAGAATGTGAGTGCCCCCTGTGGGGACTGTCATGTCAGGGGCCTCTCCTTACCCTCCCCAGGATTCTCTTCTGTGGTAGGATTTTGGTTCTATCTTCAGCTGTTAATCATTAAATTGGTGAGAGCGAGATGCTAACCATATTGAGGATTGAGTACCTTTTTGCACACAGCCATTTCATACAGAAAGCATTCTACTCCACAGTCACAACCCTCGCCCCTGCTATGAGCTGCAGTCTTGCAAATAATAAAACACTGGGCACTGGGAAGTTTTTGAGCAAAACTGGCGAGAGAGTATATAGATAGTTCTGGGCAAAACTCCATCCCCATTGAGCAAAATAAGCCAAAGTGTGCATTCCACTGCACATGGTTCAAGAGAGTTTGCTGTGGGTTGAATTATGTCTGCCCTCCTTTCCCCGAACTCATATGTCGAAGTCCTAACCCCTGGCACCTCAGACTGTGACCTTATTTGGAAATAGGTTGTTACATGTATAATAAGCTAAGTTAGCAAGAGGTCCTACTTCAGTGGGGTGGGCCTCTAATGCAATATATAACTGGTGCCCTAATAAAAAGAGAAAATTTGGACATAGACATATACACACAGGGAGAGAGACCTGTAAAGATGAAGGCAGAGACGTTTCGACAAGCCAAGGAGTGCCAGCAAACCACCAAAAGCTGAAGGAGAGGAGCAGATTCTTCCTCTCAGCCCTCAGAAGGAGCCCTCAGAAGGAGCCGACCCTGCTTACACCTTGATTTTGGACCTGAGGGACAAGGCATTTCTGCTGTTTAAGCCACCCAGTTTGTGATACTCTGTTACTGTTGCCCTAGCAAACCAAGACCGAATTGTCCTCCCAGCATTATGGCCGATGGAACGCATACTCTGTTGGTGCAGCTCTAACTCGCCTTTCACTGTTTGACCAGCGAGAGTTGAACATTTGAAAGCAAAAACACCTGTACCAGGAATGAAAATTAAGGACAGAGTGGGTGGCTTGGCACCCCTGCCCACCAGGCCCCTGTTACCTACCCTTAAGGCCTCCTCCAGCATGTGGAGCAAAGGAAGGTGAGAGAGTGGCCTCCAGGTCACCAAGCACTCTGTCCTCTACCAGCCCACACAACTGCTGCTGCCGCCTCAGCCCCCTTGTTGGAAGGGGGCATGACTGACTGGGCCTCAAGGCTCTCCTCCCCTTCCCCCCCCCTCAGCTGGGAAACAGAGAAGAACCAGCTAGAAGTGGGTCTGAAAAAACAGAGCAGCAAGGTCAACGAGGAGTCAAATAAACTAAAACAGACTCCTCCATTAAATACATAAATAGCAGAAAGAATGCGAAGAGATGTTAGGAGAAAAGTAGAGGAAATAGGCATGGTTGGTCAGAAAAATAATTGCTGGAGGGAAATCCCTGACATTTGTGGATCTGGTTCTCTAAGCTATTCAGGATATTGTTCCAGACAGCCATTAGGAAGTTAAGATTCTTTTTGTGATCATGCTATGTTCACAGCTTGGCAAATGATTTCTGGAATTCGATCTTCTAACTTCCTCCGTTGTGCTGGTTTTCATAGCTCTGCTCTGTACACCAAGTCTGTGCGCTTCTGCGTGAATTAACTGAGCACATTGGGATGACGGCGTCCCGAGACACCCCAGTCAGATTCAGTCCTCTCACTGAGATGTTCGGAGTTGAACAGGCTCGTCCGATGCCACACAGATTATACTAGAGCTGCAAGGGTCGGTTTCATAAATATTATATGATTCACGAAGCATCCAGGTCAGTTTATACAAAGAAAACATTTCTAAACTACTTTTGAACCCTCACATTTCCATAATTTTTTAAGGTATTAAAGAAGAGGCCTTTTGATAACTATCTGGGAAATGTCGACCTGGAAAATTCATTGGAACATAGTGTAAGAAACTAAGGTAAAGCAAATTTATTCCAGCTAAAACATTTATTTGAAAAACATTTGATGGATATATTTTTATATAAATGTCTCTTGGCCAATTGAATTTTAAATTTTATTGATAGCTACACTAACAATAAATAACATTTACATGTCTTTTAAATGTCTGTCGAGTGGTAATTTACTCAATCCACACAATACCGTATGCCTTGGTCCCATTGCTTACTAATCCCATTTTAATGATTAGGAAACTGAGGCAAGGAGAGGCAATACCTTTGTCCACAATCACACTGTTTGTGAATGGTGCAGCTGAAGCTTGAACACTGGCAGTTTAGCTCCGAAGTCTATGTTCTTAACCACTGTACCGGGTGACCAATTCCCACCCCATGAAGCAACTTGCCTATCAATATACATGCATCCCTAATACGTGGTAAAGCCAGGATTTTATCCAGGTCTAATCTGATTTAGGCTCAATGCTCTTTCCCATCCTGCACTACACTGTCTCTCACTTTATCACACTTAAACTTCCACTTTCACTTTCATCAGCAGACACTAGCAGAAGGCAGTGAGGGGATTCTGGTGCAGTGGACACCGCAGAGGCAGTACAGGAAAAGGAATCTGAACCACCGGCCCCCGCACAAACCCTCAGGGTTCACCGGAGGGTGTTGGCTCTTCCAGGTCACCCCTAGTTTGTGTGCTGCGCTCTGCTCCTCTCTCTTCATTCTCGGGAGGTGGTGTGGTTGCCAGAACAGGCGCTAGACTGGGGAGCGAGAGACCCGGGTTCCAGTCTCGGAGCAGCCTCGGCTCGGCAGCGTGCCAGGACTCCCTTAATCCTCTCAACCGCGCGAGTGAGCAGGACCCTTAGTTTACGGTTGAGCGGACTGGGATTCAGAGAGTTAAGTCTAATTCCATCGAGGTCACCAAAGATGTTATTCTGCCCAGGCCTGCATGAATGCAAAATCTTCCTGTGTACTTGACCATGTGCCTCTAAAGTCACTTAAATCCTCTAAATCTTAGACTCTTCAAATATAAAACAAGGTAATTGTGCTAACTTAGTTCTCTCTCTACAGTGGAGCCCTAGGGATTCTTCAAAGGTGTCTTAGAAGTCATTTTGGGAAGGAAGTCCAAGAAGACAGGGCCAAGACAGCCACACACACACACATATATACACTCTCACTCACCTGCCCCCCCGCCCCCCACCGGCCCAACCCCATCATACACACACAGGAGTGCAATACCACTTTGGCCTTATAATTCTGGCTGTCCATGTTTAGATTAAAGGGGGGATTCTGCTGCTAAAAGAAGTTTGGGAAACACTCTACCAAGTGATCTTTAAGGCCCCTCCTAGCTTTAACACCTAGGAGAGCATCGGCATTGTAAAGGGACAATAACCGTGGTTAATGAAGCCAGTTAAAGGAGATATTGATTCATCTGGCTGGCTCAGTCCAGAAATCATCAGATGCCCTTAAAGAACAGGCTGGCCCCTGGCTGGTGTGGCTCAGTGGATTAAGTGCTGGCCTGTGAACCAAAGTGTCTCTGGTTCGATTCCCAGTCAGGATGCATGCCTGGGTGGCAGGCCAGGTCTCCAGTAGGGTACGCGTGAGAGGTAACCACACACTGATGTTTCCCTATTCTCTCATTCTCCTCTCTTTCTCCCTCCCTTTCCCTCTCTCTAAAAATAAATACATAAAACCTCAAAAGAAAATGCTGTAACCAAACTTCCACCAATCTAAGCACCACTTGAGAGAGTGTTGCAACTGTGTGTGTGTGAAGACAGCCTTCAACCCACGGCCAGTCAGTGAGAAACACATTTCTTCTTGTGTGGTCACCAGTCCTTGAGGGTTTCAGCTGGTCAGGAATAAAAGGGATGGAGCATTTGTGATTTGCCTAATTCGAGGTCATTGTTTTTTTCTCTCTCTCTTTTATCTCCCCTCCTCCTCTTTTCCATCCTGTCCTCCCTTCAACCCCATCTCTCTCCTCTGGCCCCAAACCAGGCGATAGACAGGGAAGGAGTGAGCTTTGTTGGTGAGAAGTGAGTGACTTCATTTACTCCTTTTCCTCACTTATAACCCTACACAGAGCAAAGACAAGGGCTCCGATGAGAGCAGTCGGGCAGGCAACGCAGGGAGAGCCAAGTTTTCTCTTTCCAGCCCTCACAGCTCATTCCCTTTCACTAACAGTTGCACATGTAGGAAAGAATAGAGCCAGGGGAAGGCGAATGTTAATTATGGTGATGGTGATCACACCTTTAAAAAAAAAAAAACAACTGATGGATACTTTACATTCCCTAAATTTCACACATTTAAGTATACAGTTCAGTGGTTTTCAGTAAATATAGTGTTGCATAACCATCACCATAATTCAACTTTAGAACATTTTCATACCCAAAAAGATCGCTCAGGCTCATTTGCAGTCACTTCCTGTTCCCACCCCCAGCCCTAGGCAACCCCTCACCTACTTCTGTTTCTTACAGATTTGTTTCCTCTGAGCATCTCCCATAAATCCTGCAATATGTGGTATTTTGTGACTGGCTTCTTTTGTTTAGCATGCTTTTTTTGTGTGAATTTCATCCCATATGTTGTTAGTATGTCTCAGTACTTTGTTCCTTTTTCCATAACACTTTTTTTTGAATGGGTGCATTATACAGAGGAAAGATCGTGAATTTCAGGAGCATGCAAAGGTAGGGCTGAAGCAAAGTTGTGCCGATTGTTAAGTATGTAGTTTGGGGGGCTTCCTTGCCCTCTCTGAGACCCATTTGTAGGATAAAGATAATATTCCACCTCCAGAGGATTGTTCCAGGAATTAGCTGGATTGTGCCACAAACGATGGGCTCTCGAAAAATCCAGACTTCCTATACATTCCCCCCAAACGTTTGCTTTACTTACCTAACATGCTTCCAATTTTAAAATGAATCTTACAGCCTCTCCAGCAGCCTTCATTTCAAGTCTGAAATGAGAGCCCACATAACTAGTAGCATCAGGGACGGAATTCCGCTAAGGGAATTACATCCTTCATTAATGGAGCCCAGATGGTGAGGGCTAAAGGGATTTCCTCCAGTTCTATTGCTGTCATTTTTTAGAAAGGTTAAACTGCATTTAATTATTATTTTAAGGTGGAAACCATTTCAAATTCTATTCTAGAATGTTTTATCAAGTTGGCCTTAGCTTTGCAAGGCTCTAAGTACAATATATTGTACAAGCACTTTATAAAAGTACATTAATTCTTATAAACCTGCCCCCGATAACACCAACCTTCACGTAACAAGTGTGCTAGCAGGGAGCAAAGGGCTGCAAACCCCTGAGTAAAAAAAATCCACCTCAAATCCTCAAAACTCAACTTTTAGCCATTCGTTTCAGGATCCTTATTTCCTAAGCCTTTGGAGGAAGCTGAGTCACATACATAGTAAAATGGAATAAACTGAACACCTTATTCGTTTTGGCAGTCCGCCTTTCCTGATTAGCATGTGTCCTCAATTTGAATGACAATTTAAAGGGACCATGGATATAACCCCATTGGACACTCTTGACACAAAAGTTACTCCTTAGCCCTGAGTGTAAAACAATCTGTTTTAAACCTGTTTTTCCTTCTAAAGCATTGTTTCTGTAATCATTTTTTAATCCATCACTATTCCTCTTTCTTTTTCTGACTTTTTTCTCCATTCTTTTCTGAATGCATTATAGCTGCCTTCCTTCCCTCAGTTCCTAAAACAATTTTCCTCCACCTAGACTCACTTCCTGATAAGTACAGTATAACAATTAAAACAGAAAAGGATAAGGCTTCTCAATATTCCTACTGAATAAAATAGGTTCATAACATTTTATTTCTCGCTCACTTCAAGATTAGTAAAGTGTATCTATTTTTATCATAGAAAATGCCTGTTTTCAAATGCAAACTAGGTATTAAGAGAGGTAACATAGGGCTTCCTAATCTTTATATCCCAATAATGGTCACTATGTATAATACTGGCATTAAATATTATGCTATGTGTCAATTACTTGTATCATGTGTCAGTTACTCTCCCTCCCCCAAAGGCACATACACACAAAAATACAAAACAAGAATAAACTTCCCTTTTGCATACTATAGCAAATTGGAGAGTAAAATAGATCCAAGGCTTCATTTTAGGGATTTTATTTTATGTGGTATCACAGGAATTTATCTCATGGTATAAATACTTTAGTAAATCTGAGATTTACCAAAGATTTTCCCTCCACTGAACAGGGCTTTTGTGCAGATGTTTAGCAGCAGATGACAAAATAATCTTAAGGCATGATGATTATACTACCCTTGGTATCGCTTTGGCCCATAGTTTGTTTAGAGAATCCTGATCTCAGGATGATTGGTTAAAATCCCAAATTAGCAGCATTCACCTAGGAGGCCTCGGCCACCAAAATCGCTGTCAGTATGCACGCATGCCGTTAGAATAACCACCTACGGCCGAGAGTCTCCTACCCTGAGATGGCTGCAAGTTTTTGGTGCGCTTGCCGGGCCATTTCACAGCCTCTGGTTCTTGTCTTGTGCATTTCCGTCCGGAGTGAGGGGCAGCTGACCGAGACGTCCCCAATAGAAATGACCAACTCTCGGAACAGGGCCACTTGCGTGTTGAACTCTTGGACAAGCTGGAAAAGAAGGGAGCTCCTTTCAAGAAACACTCACCAGAAAATTCCCTCTTTAGGGGCACATAAACAAGGGCTTCCCTGGCACTGGAGCACCCCCCCTCCCCGCCCCCGCGCCCAATCTCTAGCTTGAAAAATCTACAGATTATTTAAAGATTAAGGCACAAAGATGGTCAATTCTCTTTTTCGTAGGCAAGTGGGTTTTTTCTCCCTCCCATCGGTGAGTCCGGTCATGGAAGCTCTATTTCGAGACCTACTCGCCCCCACCCCTTCAGACCCGGTTTCTGAAGACCAGGAAAGCATATTTGGAGCGTTACCATTGCCACTCCCAGGTCATTGGAGAGCGATGCTGGGAACTCTCCCATAGAACTCTCCCGTCTCTCACAGCTAGGATAAGAATTTGAAGTTGCGTGGGGGGATAAAGGCCAAAGGCAGGTCGTAACAGGCAAACTATTCACCTTCTGCGGGGCCACGGAACTACTCAGACTCCAGAGCCTGATGGGAAGACCTGCCACAGCTTCTGAGATGGAACCTTCGTTCCCTCCGCACCGCCTCGCACGCTCTATTTGGGTTTGTTTTCTGCTGTCTCCCCACAGAGCGGCACCCCCACCTCCGTGTCCTTTCCCTCCCCGGAGAGCAAGCCAGTTCCCGGTGTCTTCCGTATCCACCATTCTCAGAGGGGTTAGAGGCACGACCCCAAGGTTCTTGCCCGTGGCACTTCTTTGAGGGGCCATTACCACCACCTGGGTGTCACCCCAAATCTGGAGGACTGCAGATTTAAAAATAGTGCTTGTGCACGTGATCGGCATAGGAGCGCTTAGGGTGGGGGAGTGGCTGGCACTCAAACAAATGATTAACATACACAATTCCCCCACTTCCTCTCCCTCCAAAAAAAAAAAAAAGCGCAGTTTTCACCTACCATCTTGCAGTCGTCCAGGGTTCGCTGTGTTTTGTGGGGGCAATCGGAGCCACTGCCCCTGCGTTCCCACTCCCCGCTCTGCAGCTGGGGCTTGCTGAGCTGAAAGATCGAGGAGCGGGTGGACCGGCTGGGGCGCTTTTTGCGCCCATTCGGTGCAGAACTCATGCATACACATCCACGAAGCCGAAGCCACTGGTGCAGTGCGCCCCAGCTCGGGCGGCCGAGTCGTTGCCTGCTCGCTGCCGCCAAGCAGCCGGAGCGAGAACCAGAGGCGCTGCACTCACAGGGTTGGGGCTGGCTGCACGGGTGGGTAACCTTCAGCTTGAAGGAGAGCCGGGGAAGCGCTGGCTGTGCCGTGCAGCATCGCTTCAACTAGCAGCGAGGAAGAGGCCCGGTCAAGTTCTGTTCAGCAGCATTGCCGGCCCTGTCCCGGGAGCTGGGCACTGGCGTTGGCTCGCACCACCTTCCCCTCGGCATAGATTGCAAGGCTGGACGAGAAGCAACGCGCCTCCCCGCGGTTCCAAGTTTCCATTCAGATGGGGGAGCAGCTTTCAAAGCTTGTGCAGCAAGGTGGGGGGCAAGGGGAGGGGGTGAGTGTAGCTCTTGCTTCAGTGTCTTCCCGCAGAGGAGCTGGTCTCGTCTTTCCCCTCCCTCCCCTGTTGCCAGGCCTGGAAGGGCTGGCAGTCCCCGAAGCAGGCAATTGGCTCTAATCTGCCTTGATCCCTTGTCTCTACGGGCTCCTCTGTTTGAGGATCCCAAATGAATCTGTGGCGGGACTGGCGGACGCAGGGAATCGGTCCGCTGACGTTCTTCGCAGCCCAGCACATCGATAGGACCGGAATACTAATGTGATCCATCCATACAACCCTCTTCCCCCTACACAGTTTAGGTACTTATCCAATCAAATCCCCGGGAACATCAATGGCAATATTACTTCATCTGCTCTATTATTAGAAATGAAAAGTGTCACCAGAGTGGAGCACATTGTCACATGCTGGGATCTAAACAGGGATTTCAAACCAACTTATGTGGGTTTGAGGCCTCACTGTCTGAGGGGCCTTGGGCCACAGGCTATCAAAGCCCAAACCTAGGAGGGGGTGGGGTTTTTACTGAAAAGGAAGATGTCTTGATAACGTCATAGGAAAGCTTTGTTTCCCTGGGTTTTATTCTTGGGGTGGTGTTTTGCTTTTTGCTTTTGAGAACAGGGACAGGAAGCCAGCGGGGCAGAATGCACTGAGGCCATCAATGGTCTTAATCTCATCCCGTTTTAATTAGTAAAGTTTTGGTTTTGCATTCCAGGGTCTCAAGACCCCCTGCTCTGAGAGTTTCCCAACAGAGACATGCACAAGTGACGGCCAACGGGCCTTCCTGGTCACTCACTCACAATGACCCCCTTCTCCTTTATGAGACATCAGTAACACAGAAGTCTATGGAGTTAGCCCCGGAAATCGGAAAGGATGCCTGCACGAAAGAGGGTGGGAGTGAGTCCCTGGACCATTTAAGTCCATCCTTACCACGAGCAGCCTGAGTTTCTTCAGGGAGGAAGAGAAATGAAGTGAGCATTCAATCCCAATGCTCTGAGATTGCTGGTTGCTGGGGCAGCTTTGGAGGGGACAGACAAAGAGGTCTGCCACAGGGGAACTAATGCTGTGTTGAGAAGCCTAGTGAAGAACCAACAGAGCTTCCTGGTCAAGATCATAGGGGGATCTGTAGAGTGTACCTGGGGGTAGGGAGAGCCAAATACAGCCAGGAAGGCTAAGACCTTAAGGAGATGTTAGATTTTTTTACAGGTCAGGTAAAAATAATGGGATGGTATGATATAATAAGGAACATACTTGGTCTTTGTCCCAGTTCCTGACACAGGGCTCCTAAAATCCTTGGGCTTTCATATGTCATAAGGGTGGTAAGTAAGTCTCTTGTCACCAGAAAGACCAAGTCCAACCCCTCTCCCCCTCAACTTCTGGGGAGAGAGAGAGGCTGGAGATGATTTAATCATGAAAATCCGCAATGAGGTCTTCATAAAAACCCCTAATTGATGGGGTTTGGGAAGCTTCTGGTTGAAGATGTGGAGTCCCTGGGAAGAGGTTTGCCCAGACAGGGCAAATGGTCCTGGACAGAAACTTGTGCCCCCCTTCCCATACCTTGTCCTATGCCTCTCTCCCACTTGGCTATTCCTGAGTTGTATTCTTTAAAATAACAGGTAAACAGAGTGCTTTCCCGGGTTTGTTTTGTTAGTCATTCTAGCAAATGATCAAATCTGAAGGGTGGAGTATGTTGGAACCCCTGAATTTGTAGCCAGGTCGAATGGAAGTGTGGGTAACCTGGGGACTGGATACTTGTGATCCATCTGTGAAGACTGTGGGCAGTCTTGGGGAACTGAGCCCTTAAACTTGTGGAGCCTGGAGACAGAGTTAGTGTCCAAATTGAATTGAATTGAATTGAGTTGAGTTGAGTTGTAGGACTTGCATTTGTTTTTGGAGAGTTGAAGTAGTGTCGAAAAAGATACCTTATGTTTGTTGGAGAGGAAAATAAACTAATAGGTAGACATATGATGGGTACTCAGATGTCTTTGCACATTACTTCACAAAAGATTGTCAGTTTTCCTAACAAAGAATGGGGAGGGGGGGGAGAGAGGTATCAGCACCCACCAGAGGCCTTGGCTGCTGCTGTGCTCCAGGTGTTTAGACAGCCCAGAGGCCAGGATGAGGGGCTCTGCCGCTGGCCAGATCTCCCCAAATATAGGGAGATAACAGAAGCTAACTCTTCATCAACTCTCTTCCTCTTTCCCTTGGTCTCAATTTTCTTTCTGCTTCCTGTGATTAGAGGAGAGCTTGAGGAACATATTAGGTGATTTGGGGGGATTTGCTGGGATTTAGTGGGTGATTAGGATGCAGAGGAAGAAGGTATAGGGGGTGATAAGGGGCTTTAAAGAAGGAGGGATAATAATCATTTGTAAATAGTTTAAGTGCTTTTACATAAGCCTTGTTTGTTATCACTATCGACCCACCACCCCAGTCTTGAAAGTCTGCTCAGCCCAAGGTTGGAGTTGCTTTGGAGACTTAAAGGAAAAGGGGCTGCATTTCACATGTGTGAGGGCAGAGGATAGAGAACACAGAACATTGGGGATCAGGCTTCTGGACATCATTTCATCCCCTTTCCCTGCAGGGAAATAGTGACTGCCACCAGATTTGAGCATCTCAAAGGACCTCAGTAGTAGGTTTCTACTCCAGCTACAACCATCTGGTTTCTACTCCCCCCATGCCACTCCCCACTTCTGCCTAGAGACAATTTCAACAAATGAAAAGAAAAAAACCCTGCAACATAATTGCACCGCCATGTTGCTATGTCATATTTCATGCAGTAGGTGGAGGGAGGGGGAAAATGGGACAAACTCCGTGCCACATCTGAAGGATTACAGATTTGGAAATCTACAGGGGGATTAAGCAGAAACTGTCATTTGTAGGTGCAGCCCAAGCCATTTTCTTGAGAATGGAGAAATATAGCATTCATCCCAGAGCTGTCTCTCCCAGGGACAAATGCTGTAATCAGAAAAGCAGCAGGCAGGCTTAGTTCCCTCACCTTCCCCCACATTCAAAACAGCATGCATGTACATTCCTGGGGCTGTCTGACTGCCAGATAGAAGGATAGATGCAACTGGAAATTCCAATAAGGGCATGTTTTCTGGTTACCCAGACCCAATTTTTGCACAGCTCCATTAATGGGTCCCCCATACATTTATGGCTTTGACCCAAGTCACGTCCTTCCAATATAAGATCCACTGTATGGTTCATGTTTTCTTTATGGCAACTTTAGGGAATTTATTTTGATTTGGAACTTTAAGCAAATGAACACTAGTTTTGAGTGAATGTCAGCAACTTGGTAAGCTTCCTCAAATCGGTGTTGTAAGAAGCCACAGTGGGACCCAGAGATGCCCATGTCAACCTGGACTGGCCTCTCATGACAGGAGAAGCTGGGAGGCAGGTTTCTTCTTGGAGTAAAGTTCAAGGAGGAGTAAAAATGAAAAAGTACCTTAACCTGTGTGAGTCTGGGATAGAGGCAAGGAAAAATACATTAAGATGGTGGGTGCTGAGACATGGGGGGGATCTGAAGGGAATAATCAAGTTATTTTCTGTTAGTGTCAAGAGAGATGAAGTTATTATGAAGAATTTAGTGAATAAACTATCTAATAAATGATTTATTTCCGCCAAAAAGAAGCAGAAGTACAACACATCAGGAACACTTGTTTGTTAACTTTACAAATCGTTTTGAGTGTTTTTGTTAGTGCAGTTCTGGGGTTTTTTGGTCTTAGAGCTTATGTAATTTGGGGCCCCTTCTTCAAAAAAAGTATCCCCAAAATTAAAAACAAAATTAGGTAAATGGTCTCAGACGGAGCCTGTGCAAGGGAACTTCCCTGAAGTTTAGGCTTCCTTACCTGTATTTGGTGTCTATTATATGCACTGTGGACATCTGGTGTTTTACCTCCTTGGTTTTTACTCTTCCTTTTCTGATGATAGCGCTTTACATTTCCTTTGAGAAATCAGTCTTCTCTCACCTGTTGTCATGTGACTCATGGGTGGACATATGACTCAGACCTGGCCAATAAAATTATTAGATTCTAGTTGCCACAGTGATTGGTTTAATACTGGCCATAAAAATCCAAGCTGTACCAATAAACTTTAGGCCTTGGGTCTTTTCTTTTTTGGAACTATTAGGTTGAAACATATGAAACTGCCATTATTCAACAATTTTTGACCAATGCAGTTTTATATATTCCAGGCTAATATTAAGAGTTTCCAGTTTTCTGCAGTGGTAAAATCAAAGCCTGGAGTTTTGGGGCACTGCCTTTGCTACTCATTGTCAATAGACTGCCTGAGAGCCAACCCAGAGGACATTAGAATGGAGGGATTGAGAAAGACTGGTTATTTTTTAAATGTTCTTTTTGTTGACATTCAGCATTATATTAGTTTCAGGTGCACAACATACTGATTTGATATTTGTATATATTGCAAAATGATCACTACACTAAGTCTAGCTAACATGTGTCACCATGCATAGTGACAGATTTTTTTCTTGTGATGAGAACTTCGAAGATTTATTCTCTTAGCAACTCGCAAACATGCCATGCTGTATTATTGACTGTCGTTGTCATGCTGTACATCGCATCCCCGTGACTTCCTTATTTTATAACTCAAATTTGGTATCTTTTGGCTTTCTTCACCTGTTTCACACTACCCTCATCCCCACCCCCCACCTACAGCAATCACTAATCTGTTTTCTGTATCTATGAACTTAGTTTTTTCTTTTATATTCCGCATATGAGATCACACAGTGTTTGTCTTTCTCTGACTTATTTCACTTTGCATAATGCCCTGAAGTTCCCAAATGGTAAGATTTCATTCTTATGAAAATATCTATTCAGATCCTCTGTCTATTTTTAATTGGATTGTTTGTTGTTGTTGTATTTTTTGCTATTGAGTCATATGAGTTCTTCATATATTTTGGATTTTAACCTTTTATTAGATATACAGCTTGTAAGTATTTTCTCCTGTTCTGTAGGTTGCCTTTTTATTTTGTGATGGTTCCCTTTGCTATACAGAAGCTTTTTAGTTTATCATCCACTTGTTTGTTTTTTGTTCTGTTGCTTTTTGCTTTTGGTGTCAGATTCAACAAAATCATCATCAAGATCCGTGTCAAAGAGCGTAGCATCTATGCTTTTTTCTAGGAGTTCATGGTTCCAGGTCTTATATTCAGGTCTTTAATTCATTTTTTAAAAACATCCTTACCCAGGGATATGATTACTGATTTGAGAGAGAGAGGGGGGAAGAGAGAGAGAGAGACAGAGAGAGAGAGAGAGATTGGCTGCCTCCTTTACGTGTCCTGACTGGGGACAAAACCACAATGTAGGTACGTACCCTGGTTGGAAATCAAACACACAGCCTCTTGGTGTACAGGTTGACACTCCAACCAACCGAGCCATCCAGCCAGGGCTTTAATCCATTTTGAGTTAATGTTTTGTGTATGGTTTAAGATAGTGGTCCAGTCTCATTTTTTTGCATATAGCCATTCAGTTTTCCCAGCACCATATATTGAAGAGACTGCCCTTTCTCCATTGTGTGTTCTTGACTGCTTTTTCAGAAATTAATTGACCATATATGTGTGGGTTTACTTTTGAGCTCTCTAGTCTGTTCCATTAATCTATGTGTCTATTTTTAAGATAATGTCTTAGTGTTTTGATTAATATAGCATTGTAGCATAGTTTTAAATTAGAGAGTGTGATGCCTCTGGCTTCGTTCTTCTTAAGATTGTTTTGAGTGCTCATGATGGAACCACATGAACTATAGGGTTGTTTGTTCCATTTTTGTAGAAAGCGCCATTGGAGTTTGACAGGGGTTTCACTGAATCTGGGTGCAGCTTCCGGTGGTGTGGACATTTTAACAATATTCTTCCAACACGTGAATGTGAAATAGCTTTCATTTATTTGTGCCTTTTAAATTTCCTTCATCCATGTCTTATAGTTTTCAGTGTATAGGTCTTTCACCTCCTTTATTAAATTTATTCTTAGTTTTTTTATTGTTTTGATGCAATTGCAGAGAGATTGATTCTTAATGATATTATTGGAATATGTACACCCAGCTTTGCCTTAAGTCAAATTACACCTACAAGTTCAGTTGAGTGAGTCAAATCCCTTTTATTTTATTTCTTTTTCTTTTTTCATTTTCATTTATAGCTGACATTCAATATTATTTTATTTTAGTTTCAGGTGTATAGCATAGGGATTAGCCATTTCTGTAATTTACAAAGGGACCCTCCAGTAAGTCTGGCACCATACATAGTTATTAAAACATTATTGACATATTCCCTTTGCTGTACTTCACATCCTTGTAGCTACATTTATAACTGCCAAATTGTACTTCTTAATCCCTTCATCTTTTTCACCTAGTCCCCAAACTTCTTCCTATCTGGCAACCACCAATTTGTTCCCCATATCTATGAGTCTTTCTGTTTTGCTTGTTCATTTAGTTTGTTCTTTAGATTCTACATATAAGTGAAATCATATGGTATTTGTATTTCTATGACTGACTTATTTTACTTAGCATAATACTCTCTAAGTTCATCCATGTTGTTGATAATGGTAAGATTTCATTCTTTCTTATGTCCAAGTAATATTCCATTGTATATATGTACCACAACTTTATCCAATCATCCATCAAATCCCTTTTCAATGAAGTCAGTTTGATTTGTGTTACCTCCATTTACCACCAATGAAGTCCTGGTTTATATAGTCTATAAGTAATAATTGTACACAAGTATAGGATACATCAAATCAGTTCATCATCTAGTACTCAGTGTTCACTATAACAAGGCACTGTGTAAAAATCTTTTTTTAAAAAGATTTTATTTATTTATCTTTAGAGGAGAAAGGAAGGAGAGAGGGAGAGAAATATTAATGTACAGTTGCCCCTGATGCGTCCCCTGCTGGGAACTGGCCTGCAACCCAGGCATGTGCCCTGACTGGGAATTGAACTGTGATCGTGTGGTTCACAGGCCCGAGCTCAATCCACTGAGCTACACCAGCCAGGGCACTATGTAAAAATCTTAAGAAAACATTACAAAATTAAAGATATGATATTTTCCTTCTAAGGTGCTTATACTAGGAAGATGAATACATGTGCACATGAAATCATGAAGAACAATAAAATATACACTAGTGTTATTTTTTGACTTATGTACATACTGGAAGAATTTAGCGACCGAATCAGCTTTCATAGGCTGAAGTAATTAGAAAAGGCTACACGACAGGTACGCAACCTGAAGTAGGTATATGTAGAATCTGCATAGATGGAGGAGTCGGGGGAGCTTCTGTAGAGTTGGCTGCTAGTAGGAGCAAAGGCCCAAGAATGGCGTGCGTAAGGAGCCTGTCCTGAATTGAAGGGTGAAACAGTGGTTTGGGTGAGGTGGCGGAAGAAGGATAAATGGCCTGATTCCTTTGGTTTCAGACAGGAAGTGGACATTTGGTGAGAAACAGAGAAAACCTAACAATTTTCTCTGGATGACAGTAATGTACATGATATGAGGGTACCCGTGGAATCTCATTCATGGGAGGACCAATCTGATGTCTACTGCGGGCATTCTGTACTTTTGAAGGAATAGACTTGAGGCTGAACTCCATTGTTCGAGGAATCAGCGATGCAAGTTATGGATAGACTGGGGGTTAGCATTAGCTGAAAAAGGCATGACTCATATTACCTAGCACTCTTAGAGCAAAACAGAGGAGTTTGAACCTGATGCAGGTTGTGGTAGGCTGCAAACGAAAGAGGACCACTGCCATTTCTTAAGTGAATTAATAAGAGGCAAGTGATGTTTTAAGAAAATTAATTTGGCAGTGATATATAGCATGCATTGCAACGAAGAGATAGTGAAGCCATTTCTTAGGCTATTGTAATAAGCCAAGTGGAGGAAGAACCTGACTGCCAGTAAGAATCAGGGAGAAATGTAAGAAGGTATTACGGTCAAAGCATTACCTCATATCAGGACTGACTAGCAAACAACCTAATGTGTCCAAGATAAAAAGCAAGGTAAAAAGCAACAGGTATTTCAAACTCCCACAGAGATAACAAAAGGCATTAACTATTATCCCTGAAATTTGCATCTAATGCTGGCTCTGTAGAATAGTTCCTGCCTTCTGTACAAGGGAACATGCACCCACTGGCCATACTCCAGCCTTTCTGGTCTGTGGGTTGTACTGAGTCTCCTGCCCATTGACTAGACCTCTTTCTAGTTAACCATGGCTGTGACCTGAAGGTCATCTGCACCGCACCAGAGCCAGACACTAGTCGGCCACTGGTTTTCTGGCCCTATTTCCTTCTGCCAGTCCTACCAACCCTGTCTGCAGGGGCCACTCTTTCCAATACAACCTGGTTCCTTTAAGGACACTTCTGGGTCTGCCAAATATTCTGCAAAATATGTTGCAGGAACACTGCAGTGGACAGCCTGTGTCTGCAGAACCAATGCTTTAACTGGAATGCCTTTCTGGCCATTCCCTTTTCTACCTTTGCTTTATTCTCTGGTTCCTCTTGTGTCTGGCTGGCGGGTGCATGTTTTCACGTGCTCTCTCTCTCTCTCTCTCTCTCCTTTTTTCCTTCTCTCTCTTTTTCTCACCCCCTCCTCTCTCTTCTCTGTCTTTCTAATAATAACACAATTAATACAAACATAGAGTTTTCTTATTCTAAAAAAATTATGGACAATAAGGATAAAGTCCGCTTCAACCACCTTCCTTGCTTTGGTCAGTCCTCTCCCACTTCCCCAGAAATAATCCTTCTTATTGGTTTGCTATTTAGATCTTCTATTTGTTACATGATTGTGTATTTACTTAGTCCTGTAAAGACATTTAGTGTTTCAGTGTTGTTTATGTATGTGAATTAATTTACAGAAAGGGCGCACGTGTCATCCTGCAGCAAGCCTTTTTTCTTTACAGCCACCACTGTGTCTTTGGAGAGATTAGCGCACAGCTACCTCAATCTTGTACTTCTGCACAGTATTCTAGAATAATTGGTATATGATAGTTTATAAAGGCATTCCCTCATTGGGATAGCTATATGCTTTCCAATATTTTAATATTATTAACCATGCTGTGATGAAATTCTTAATGATGCTGGGTCCTAGAGTACATGCATTTACTTTTGTAAGAGAATCTCTAACATTTCTTTCCAAAGTGGTCGTGTAAAATTATGTGCATGCTGGCAACTTACCAAAGTAAGCACCTGTTTCTCCACCTACTGGCCAGTTCAATACCATGAAACTTTTAAATTTGTGCCAACTTGAATTTTTTATTTTCTATTTTAATATATTTTATTGATTATGCTATTACAGTTGTCCCATTTTCCCTCCTTCACTTTCCTCCACCCTGCACACCCCATCCCACCCACATTCCCCCCTTTTAGTTCATGCCCATGGGTCATACATATAAGTTCTTTGGCTTCCACATTTTCTATACTGTTCTTACCTCCCCCATGTCTATTTTCTACCTACCATCTATGCCAACTTGACTTTCTGTCTCGATGCTATATTCTTACCTCTGAGACTTCCGATGACTCAGTCTGAGCAATGAATCTCTATAGGCTGATACTCTACAGACTGGTAATTCTCCCTTCCCCACACTCACATCCTATGATCCCAGAACACCTGCTTCTGTGAGTAGCCCTCAGTTGGTGTGGCTCATCTCTGAAAGAGTGGGCTTTTCAATTACTTAATATTAGGAAAAAGAGGCAGTGTAGAGATTAGGGGAAAAAAGAGTAAAAGATACATTTGAATTTCCTACTCTGAGAAATTATAAAACGGAGCTTTCCCTGACAGAATTGGGCAACCAAAAATATTAAACTAGGTAACAGGTTAGGGCTGGAGATGAAATTTGGAAGGCAGAAGCAGAAATGGGTCAATTAAGCCTTGAGAATGGGTGTGTTTCTAGGAAGAATTAAGTCTGTGAAGGAAAAATGGCAGAGGGGTGAAGATGAGTCCTGAGACATGTCAATAGCTAAGAAGTGAGAGGAGGCCAAGGAGCAGCACAGAGATGGAGAGGAGACAGACAGAGAGATGGAGGACCCACTGAATGCCACATCGCAGAGAAAAAGGCAGAGTTACTGTCAAGGAGTGAGATGTACCTTGTACTCGAGGTCTAAAGGGGGAAAAGGACTTAGAAAAATACCTTTCTAAGTAGCAGTCATTGTGGAAAGTTGGTACATCTAATGAATGGAAGTAGTAAACCCTACATGGTAACTGAACAGTGAATGAGGATAAGGAATGGAAGACACAGGTAGGCAGGGCAAGCATGAGAGCAGGTTCAGAGATAAGACAGTTGTTGCAGGACGGCAGGTCCTAGTAAGTGCGTGTTTGCCTTTTAAAGGACATGTTGGAAGCAGTGAATAAGCAAAGAGAAATGTTGTTCTAACAAGAAGACATAATTGCAGAAAGAAAGCATCAGAGGAGAAAGAATGTGGTCCAAAATGGAAATGAATGGAAATTTACTGTGTTTTTTTTTTTTTTACAAATGAGAAGACTCTAGAAAATCTTTCCAAGAGTTCTCAGTAGGAATTCAGGATTGTTGACCCTAACGAAGTACTGAAAATGAAATCCAAGTTTAAAGTATCTCGTTCCTTGGAATATGTTAATAAAATAATCTGTTGAATAAGTAAAAGGCTACAAAATAGCACCATTAGCTGACTTTGGGGACTGAGGCATTTACACTCTTGAGTTTTTAACCTAATTTCTGAAATTTTGATGCATTGGAGGGTGGGAAGGGACCTTCCGTCTCCCACTAGGGAGGCCAGCTCAGGTCCTGGCCTGTATTTTTTCCTCAAGCCTGGTTCTAGAAAAAGATTGTATAATTCCTCTCAGTGACCTCTCCAGCATCCAACAAACTTTGCAGTCAATACATTGTTCTTTATGTATATTCTAAATATCTCCCTGGAGCAATTTAATCCCATTTCCTTAGTGAATATGGGAAATAAATAACATTTATTGCCAGACTTAAAGTAAGATAGATGAGTTAAAATAAAAACTGGCTTTTCAGTATCATAGTGTATCCAAGACGTTTAAACCCTAACAGAATTGGGGAGGGAATTAGGTTGGGAGAGCGTCTCTCAACTCCAGGCAGCTGGGCAACGAGGCAGCAGGGGCAGGATGGAGGTTTCCACATCAGACCAGGACGCAGTCCTGCCCCTTTGTTCTGGCTCATTCTGCCCCGTCTCTGTTTCTGTGGAAGTTGGAAGGACTTCGACGATGTCTCTGTTCTGGTAGTCTGGCAGGAGGAGAGGGCATCTGACTTCCACCTTGGCAACAAATGCAGCCGCAGTCCTTGATTTTTCAAAACTGCCAGCGCTGGGTCCATCACCAGCTCTGCGGGTTCATTGCATGACCATGGCTACAATGTGGCCACCGCCCTCTTTACAGTGACCCTTCCATCCTGGAAGAGTCATATCAAGTCACCTTTCAGGTTCTTTTTTCTTTTCTGGCAAAAAATAGTTTAGTCCCTTCATCCTTCCCTCAAAAATAGGCATAATCATTTTTGTTATTTCAAGATAATTAAAACTAAACTCTAAAATAAGGTTCCTAATAATAACTTGACTAAAGTCAGAGCAACTTTATTATACTTTCATATTGTACCTACATAATTTGCTGGGGCTCTAACTACTACTTGTAAAATTAAATGACTGCTTTAATAATCTGTGCTGACTCTGTGGACCAAATGACAGATACAAGATAATTCTTACTTTATAAGATGACAATAGTCAGAGAGAGGGGGGACAATAGGCCTTTAGACCATGTCAGAAAGACACATAAAATAGATAAGACATAAATAAAGGTTAATTTATCCAGAAATTTCAAAAGGAAAGGACTTTATTATTACTTGATTATTTTTGCATATGAAAAAGAACTATTAATTTTCTTCTTTTTATAAATCCAATTTTTCTTGGTAGTGTACAGTTATAATTGCAATAAAAAGTTTTGGAAAGCCCTTAGGTAAGTACACGGAGAGCTCCCCACATCCAGAGGAGGTACTTGAATCTGGCACGATCCGGGGGTGTAGTAAGGAATAAGAAACTTACAGTGAGTGGTCGGTGGGTAGTTCTGCACTACAAGACTGAAAGACAATGGAGCATTTCAGGTTTATGCAGTAAACCCACAACAAAACTTTATTGAGTGTCTGATGTTTTCAGAGCACTAGGCCATGCGATAGGAGCCCAAGAAATCAGATGACAACTTTCACTCTCAGAGCCATCCAAACAGATGTCCGTGTGAGACAGCAAATGCTAGATGTCCTGACTCATTCCTGACTGTGAGGCATTCTGGGAAGTCAGTGGTAGGAGCTGACAAGGAAGGAGAGTCTGGGCAAGACTCAAACAGCGAGAACTGCTCCTTGATGGGGAACTAACCGTGCATTTTACCATGCCCAAAGAGGCAGGACAAAAGGGGAGGGTCTCATATTAGCTCAAATATTCATGGAGATCTCATTTAACTAAAGATTTTTTCTGGAGGGGGAGGTTCAAAACAACATGACTGAGACCTACTCTGGGCTAGTCACCGAGGATACAAAGTCGAATAAGGCAAATCCCTTATGGTACTTGCAGTAACATAAAGAGACAAGGGGAGCTATGTAAATGGTGACAGTAATCTCTGTGAGTCAGGTCTGTTCGGAGTGAGTCTCCCAGCAGACAAGAGCTAAGCAAGATTCTGAGGTCATGGAGAAGTGGGTTGAGGTACAGAGCTGGGCTCCACTTTCCAAAAAAAGTGGAGAGCTGAGGAAAAAATGCGAAGCAGAAGTTCAGTGAAAAATGCTAGCACTCTTGGGGGGAGAGAATAGCTGCAATTCAGTGCCCACGCTGGTACACAAGCTTGCCCTCACCAGGCATCTGGCCTTCGGTAACAAGACGGATTTTAGATCTGGAGATTTCTAGTGTGTTACCTGGCTTAGAGAGTGCTGTCCTGGGATCTGGGATTATTGCTGAGCAGGCCTGTGGCACACAGTGGCTCATCTGACCACAGAGGGGAGGGCTCCCATTTTGTTACTAAACAACTAGTAGCGAGGATGCCCGTAGAGGAGGAGCCAGTGCATGGCTGAGGTGGTAAAGAAAGGTTCAGGGAGAAGTGAGATTTGAGGTGGATCACAAAGAAAAGAGGTGGGGCTTCATTTCTCAGAGGTGGGACACTGAGAAAAAAATGAGGAAAGCATTTAAGGGACTCAGTGTAAACAAAGCACAAGAGGAGAGTTCAGATGGACACAGTATTTATGGGGAATTTTAGGACATCGGCTTGTCTGGATGGTGGGGTTTGTATAAGCAAATAATAATCAAATAGATTGGAAAAGTGGGTTGGAGCCAGATTATAATAGATATTAAAATATCAGGCTAAGTATTGGACTGTATCTTATGAATTATAAAGAAAATTGATTTTGTGTTTAATTTTGGAAGTGCAAGTCGAACAATATTTTGAGAAGATTAATCTGATATCAGTGTATAGTTGGATAAGGTAGAAGTTAGAATGAGTGTGGCCATTACTGTAAGAGCCTGGACATCAGAAGCCGCAGCAGGAAAGCAAAGGACATGTTGGGAAGACATTGCAGAAGACACTCGATAGGAGGAGCTGAGAACGTCTCCAGAGTTTTATGTTTAGGAGGCTGGAAAATGATGGAATCATTGCCCAAAATAAAATCCTGAGGAGAAGCTGGTCAGGTGGGAAAATGATTAGCTTGGATTTAGACGTGTTAAACCAAGGTGATAATGCAACTTCTCAGGGAAGTCGTCCAACAGATAGTGATGAGTGCCGGGTCTGACATTCGGTGGAGGGATTAGCGCTCAAGATGTAGGTCTGAGAATCCTCCTGGTGGAAGGGAAGCATTAAGCCCTAAGAACAGTTGCTTCTCCAGGAGACTGTAGATCAGGACTCTCCATCCAGGCCATGTGTTAAAACCACTGTTCAGGGGTGGCTGTGAGTGGCCTCTCTTCTTGACCACTGGATTCTGGTGGCCAGAGAGAGGGACCTACAATGATGGGGTCCCACTTCCCATACCATAAAGGCTGGCCTGCTAGCCCAGTCTGGGCAACCAAAGCTCGCATGC
This sequence comes from Sturnira hondurensis, assembly GCF_014824575.4. NCBI lineage: Eukaryota > Metazoa > Chordata > Mammalia > Chiroptera > Phyllostomidae > Sturnira > Sturnira hondurensis. The sequence continues at coordinate 3,871,672 of NW_028087015.1, forward strand.
CCTAGATAGAGTGACTGGTCCAAAGTAGGGATGGGACTCAGCATTCTTTTAGTATTTAGTCTGGAGACTGAGGTAAAGAGGGCCTAGCTCTTTCTCTAGAATGGACTCTCTGCAGATGGTGGGAACCAGAAGCTCCCTGTAGCCCTCTTTTCTACCACATAAAGAAACCCTACCTGACAATGAAGCCACCATAGTGGGGAGCAGAGACAGAGTGCTACTGACATCATCTGGACCCCTAGAGCCAAACCTTCCTGAACATAGTCCTAGCACATCTGGGAACATGACCCCTTCCTGTCTAAGCCATCTCGCCGCACTGGGGGGAGCGTGGGAGAGGGCTGACAGAGGCTGCCTGACTTCAGCTGGCTAAGTCATCTCGCACATTTGTCTGTTTAGATCTTTGTGATGATGCAACAGTTCTGTATTTTGATGGCAGTGGTAGTGACACAAAAGTACACATGTGATAAAGTGACACAGAGCTACACATGCATTGGATCAGTGTCAGTCTCCTGGTTTTGCTGGTTTCTCGGGTTACGTAAGATGGAGCTCCTGGGTGAAGCTGGGGGAGGGTCCAGAGAACCTCTCTGTAATGTCTTGTCAACGTCCTGTAAGTCTGTAATTATTTTAAAATTCAAGGCTTAAAAATAGTTATACATAAGAAACACACTTAAATATAAAGATACAAAAAAGTGGAAAGTAAAGGATAAGGAAATAAACTCCATGCAAATGATCAAAATTAACTTAGCTTTATTAGTATCGGGAAAATAGACTTCAAAGTGAGAGACATTAATGTGAGATGAGAGCCACTTCATGGAGGTAAAACCTTTAATTTACTGTGAAGCTATCTGGCAGCATAAACTCAAAATACATAAAATGAAAATTAATGAAAAAAAACAAACTCACAATCATAATGGGAGACTTTAAATACCTTTCTCAATAATTAACAGATCAAACTGTTAAAAATCTAATAATAACGTACATTGGTATAGGATAATAAGTTGCCCAGGATTCTGCAACTATAGGATCTATAAATTTGGGAAATCAACTCCATGCTAGGCCATAAAGCAAGTTTCAACAATTTTCAAAGGGCTAGAAATGTTCTGACTCTATTCCTTGATTACAGTATATGGTTAGAAATCACAGACAACAGGTAATTAGAAAATTCCATGTTTGGAAATTGATAAAAGGCATATTGCTAATTGCTAATGTGTCAAATAACTCATACTGTAAATTTTAAAATATTTATATTGGGTAATATAAAAGCAATTCTGTATCTAAAGTTGTTTGATGAATCTAAAGTATTATCTAGAGGGCAAATTTGAGCTTTAATTATTTACATAAGGACTAAATCAATGAGCTAAGTATCCAAATCAGGATGTTAGAGAAAGAATCACAAATATAAAAACCTCAAAGAAAATGTAGGAAGAAAATAATAAAGATAAGAATAGTGATTAATGAAATGGCAAACAAATTTACAATAGAAAGGACTGAGAAGACTAAAGCTGGATTTTTGGGAGATTAATAAATTTCACAAACCTTTAGCAAACTTTTGGCTATTAGGAACAACTTTATGCCAGTATACTCTACATAGATGACATAAAAAATTCTTAGAAAAACTTATGTTAAGAAACTAAGATAAAATTCTTTCACAGAGAAAAAATACCAACTCCAGATGGCTTTGAGGCAAGTTTTACTGAACATTAAAAAAAACCTCTAATTGTAAGCAAGTTATTCCTGAATATAGATAAGGAGGGGAATATTCCTGATTTAACTTACGACACTAGCATAATTTTGACAAGGATGGTACAAGAAAGAAAAATTGTAGGGCAGTCTCGTTTATTAGCACACCTGCAAAACCCTAGAACATTAGCAATCAAAATTTAATTATGCAGGACTCTCTCCTTGTAGTAACCACATGGGGAAAGGCACAGGAGTGAAGGGCTCGCCACTTTTATTTAAGAAACACAACAGATTTTGTTACTGACCCAAATGACCATTATGGTTGGTATCCAACTGTAAAATAATATTTGAAAAGAATTTATTTGAATTCAAATTAGGAACATTTCCAATAACATTATGGTATCTATCATCTTTTCAAATGAGTCAGTTGCTCTATAGAATATGCAATGAACACAACCTACATGCCTTTCACAAAATCTAACTATGGGGTAAAATGTTGCTATATTATTACCAAGTTGGGTTTGTCACTTCTATGAAAGGTTGAGTTAAGAAAACCAGTCAATGTAATTTTTCATATCATCTGCTTAAGAAAAATTATGTTTTTTTAACAGATAAAACTATAGATACAATTTGACAGCTATTTAATATAAACAGTGTATAAGCAATTTAGGGAATAAAGGGAAAATTACTGAAGCCCTGAAAACAGATCCTTTAAGATCAGAAAAACTACAAAAGTGCCTGCCATCACTGTTTGCATTCAACATTGAATTAGAGATCCTAGCCAACATGATAATACAAGAAGAAATGAAAAGAATAAGGCTTGGAAAGGAATTATTTCATCTACAGAGAAAACCTAAAATAATCCACAATTAAATTGTTATAATTAAAAGAAGTTAAACATGCTCATACTAAAAAAATAGATGATATAAAAGAAAAAGAAAATTATTATCTATAATCTTAATGCCCAGAAAAAACCAGAGGCAGCATTTTGGTGTATTTTCCTTCAATCTTTTATCTATGCCATTAAAATATTTTATTTTTTACACACTTAACATTGTAGTACATTTATAGAGTTTTGTAGTTTTGCTTTTCATTTTAGCCTTGCATTTTTCCTTGGCTTTAAAATTTATGTAAAAATCATTTTATTGACTTATAATATGCTGTTATATGGATCATGATTACTTAATCTTTTCCCCAAATGTTTAGGGAATTTCCAAATGTTTCATTGTAAGTAACTTTGTGGTAAAGATCTTTGTCTTCATTTCACAATGTGTCCTTATGAAACATTCTCAGAAATGTAGCCTACTTTGATTACCACAATATACTAACGGCATTTGTCCATTGTAGTCCTTTAAGACCACACATGTACTAATGACCCTTCATAAATATTACCAAATTGCTTTCCAAACAGTGTCAGTCTAATTAAACCGACACCAGGTGTGTTTTCAACTTATGAAACCGAACAATCATTTAATATTATCATTTGTATTTAACTTGAATATCATGTATCTTTGACAATAGAGATTTGTTAAGGGACGTTATTGTTAAAAGCAGTTTTAGATATAGAGCAAAATTGAGAGGAAGACAGATTTCAGATGTGCCCCCAGCCCCCACACATGCACAGCCTCCCCATTACCAAATATTTATCACCAGAGAGCTACATTTGTTACAACTAATGAACCTACATGACAGAAATTTATGTCTTCTTTTATTTGGTATTACCTTGCTTACTTGTGAGGTTGAATATTTTTCATGTTTCTGATCCACTTGTATTTTTCAGCATTTTATATTTTCTTTTTCCAATTTATATATGGTACATTCAAGTACCCAATATATATATGGTAGTTAAAGCATCTTTAAATTATAGTAAGAATATCATTTTTCTGTACTTGTAAATTGTTTTCCAGTTTTAATTTTTACTTTCTACCCACAAATAATTTTTATTTTCTTTCTGATTATGTAAGATGTATGGTAAGGAAAGTTGATTATTATTGTATTTAGTCTGCATTTCTGTGAAGGAAATTCCTATTTATAACATTTTTATGGTTGCTCCTTCAGTTTTCTGTCACTATTCCTTCTTATTAGGATCGTTATCTGAAACTTGTGAAATGATCAAAACCAATATGATAACCAAGTAAGCTAGGGCTTCCTTAAACACTGGCCAAGGATTCACCTCCATTTCCATTTCCTATCTCAACTTATGATCAGTAGTATTTTCTAACTAATACAACAAGGATATCACCAGGTAACCATGCAGTGCCAAGAACAAAACTAGTAATAGAAATTTCCTGAAATTTAAAAATTAAAAATAGGAATTCCTCTTCTATTATCAGATTCCCTTCGGGAAACTTAAGCTCCCCTCCAACTAAATTTCCCCTTCTAGTTCTTATTCTGACAATTACATTTTAGTAGCTTCTAATTAGTACCACCTTAAACCAATCCCAAATCTCTCTCTCTGTATATAGCTTGAGAAAACTTATTGCATTCCAGATAAAGATAAACTGCAAGAGTCCTATACCAACACATGCTTGCAAGATATTTCAAATATTAGGATAACGTTTTTTGCCAGAACAAAGGTCAGAAAATAGGATGATTACAAAGTAACAAAAATCAGGCTGACCTGATTTTTTATTTTTGCAGCATTAAATACCAGAGGATAATCAGGAAGTTCTGTAAAGTCATAAATGAGAAAGAATTTTAGCTTCCAAATTTTATACTGAACTAAGCTATATAATTTTTGTAGAAGAGTAAAAGGAAAACATTTTTAGATGTAACAACATAGTTTTCCTGACACTATTTTTGATAGATGAAGCAGAGTTAAAAGCTAGAGTGGGAAAGTTTAATCAACAATTGAATCTAAAAAACAACTAAGCAAACAAGCAGAACAGAAACGGAATCACAGATTTGGAGATCATTTGGAGAGTTATCAGTGGGGAGGGGGAAGGGGAAGAATGGGAACAAAGGTGCAGAGACTGAGAAGCATGACTTGGTAGGTACAGAGTAGACAGGGGGAGGTTAAGAACAGTATAGGAAATGGAGAAGCCAAAGAACTTGTCTGCATGGACCATGGACGAGACTAAGGGGGGAGATTGCCAGAGGGAGTGGGATGGGGACCAGATAGAGAGGGGCAAAGGGGGAAAAACTGGGACAACTGTAATAGCATAATCAATGAAATTTATTTTTTAAACGGGAAAGTATAGAAAATAAAGCGATGGGATTGTCACGATTGATATGGTTATGCAACTAACTTCTTTTAATTCCATAGTTGTAGGAGTTTCACTCAGCTGGATTTCAGGCAGTTCTGAATGATGGCTGTTCCGTAGTTTAGGTGTAATTTTGATGTTTGTGGGAGGAGGAGAGGGCCATGCTTACATATGCCACCATCTTGACTGGAAGTCCAACTAAGCCTGAAAGAGGCAATTTCCTTCCTTCCTTCCTTCCTTCCTTCCTTCCTTCCTTCCTTCCTTCCTCCCTCCTTCTCTCCCTCCCTTCCTTCCCTCCCCCTCCCTCCCTCCCTCCCTTCCTTCCCTCCCCCTCCCTCTCTCCCTCTCTTCCTTCCTTCCCTCCTACTTCCCTCCCTCCCTCCCTTTTAAAAACAGTTTGCCAGTACCTCTGATAACCTGTTAACCAGTAGTGGTGATAGAGGTCAGTCTCATTTTATTTCTAATTTTGTAGGGAACATATTTAAAGTTAGTTTACTATGTGAAATTATGCTGTTGGTTCGCCAAACTGTGTAAGGTCCCTTTATTTCTTAAACTTTTATGAATTTTAAATAAATACTACTTACCTTTTTCAAAAACTTTTCTGCATCATTTACCACAATTATCTCAGTTTTATATACCAATGTATTAATAGGGTAGATTTATATATCAACGAATTAAACGGATAGATTTTTTTGATGCTAAACCATACTTACATTCTTGGGATAAACTCTATAAAGTGTAATTTTGAAATGTACTATTGAATTTAGGTATTTTTAAAGGTTTTATACCCAAATTCATAAGTAAAATGAGTATATACTTTTTTCTTTTTCTACTGTTATTATCTGATTTTTAAAAAGATTTATTTATTTTTAGAGAGAGGGGAAGGGAGGGAAAAAGAGAGGGAGAGAAACATCAATGTGTGAGAGACACATCAATCGGTTGCTTCTCTCACATTTCCAACCAGGGACCTGGCCCTCAACCACGGCAGGCACTCAGTCCACTGAGCCACACCAGCCAGGGCTAGCGCGTGGTTTTGGAATCATGATTACTCTAGCCACATGCAATATGCTGCTGATCAGCTTTGCACAGCTCATCTGTTAAACATTCTCGGCCTATAGCTTTTTGGAAGGAGAAATCTTTGGCCACCATTTCAGTTTCTTTAATGTTCACTTATTTGTTTGAGTTTTGTTTTTCTTATTTTATCAAATTGTTATTTTGTACTCTCTTAAATGAATCTATTTAATCCAGGATGAATCGAGCAAATTACCAAGTGGATGCATTCCAAGAGGTTGCAGTACTATGGGATACCTTAGTGATTAACTGGTATTCCATCATTCACAGGAACTAGTGTAAAATGTAACTGTATATCAGCATTAGTTTCTCCCTTACTCTGTCCTCACAAGCAATATCAGAGGCCATACCACGCAGAATTTAGCACTTCAGCATGTTGAACTGAAAAATAAAAGTTTGTTATTTCACCAACAAAAATGGGTTTATTCCAGAACAGTAAAGAATTGCAGGTTGGAAGAAATAAGCTATGGAAAGTAGTAGGCAAGGCAAGCAAAGGAGAGAAAGTTATTTTATGGAGAAAAAGGAGGAAGTTGGCAGGGGTTGTTTAGAGCGAAACTCCATTGGAATTAGGTGAGTTTGGGAAGATGATGGTTTCTCACTGGCTGAGTTGCTGCGGTAGTTGACTTTTTTAGGGTCTGTGTCTGTTGGGGGCCGTAATGAATGATTCTTCTTTCCTCTTGACAACTCTTATTGGGGTTTGCAAGTGACAGTGTTTCCTGTCCTTGACAGGGAGTGGTACTGTCTGAGAGCTCCCCCTTCTGGCCTCCCCAGTCCATTTTAATGAGGTTTCCGTTTATTTTCACTAGTTTCATAATGTTATATATGACAGAGAACTACAACTGAAGAATCATGTGGTAAATCAGAAAAAAATGTAAAGTGCCTAGATTCTAAGTAAAAGTAAAAGGAAAGGCACACTTAGAATTACAGCGGAGGCAGAAAAAAGACTCCAGGATTGAGGTGAAGACCAGAAAGCCCGGGACCAGGATGAAGCAAAGGCATCGGTGGTCTCCCTCAGGGCCAAGGCTGTGTTATCCTGCTCTTTCTATCCCCAGGTCCAGGCTCAAGTGGCTGGGGCTGGGGCAGAGGTCGGAGGGGGGATGTTAACTTTGAGTTAATGGATAAATTGAAGGATCCTTCAGAGAGGGAGAGAGGAGCTGAAACAACAAAAGTGGGCACAGAGTAAGTTTTGTGTGAACAATTCTTCATTAATGAATATCCCATTTTTCTATAAAGAGGACAAATCTTAGAGAGGCATGAGGTTCATTGACTAAAGTGTTTGCCCAGCAAGATTTAAAAGCAATGAGCTTTGACTACACTCCCTGAACCATGAGCTCTGCTGGTCTGAGGTCTGCTTCTTGCTCCCTAAGAAGTTTAGACCTTAGGGGCACCAGGGTTAACATCAGATCCTTGAGGACCTGCAGCCTGGGCCTGATCTGGGGCACCTGGAGGGGGCCTGACCGCAGGCCAGCTGGAAGCAACTCCCACGGCAGGTCCCAGGAGCTACATGCCATGCCCGTCCCCGAGGCTTTCCTGGGGAATAGCCCCAGGAACTTTCCGGAGGTGGCGGGGGCGGCCTCAACCCTCAGAGCTGAAGACTGAGCCCTCTCTGAGGACCTGTGGGGACAGGTCAGGAGACATTGGGCTCTATGACTTGATCATCTTTCTTTCAAAGATGTTTATGATGTGGACCCAAGGCCGGAGGGGCTGGCAGGAGGTGCCTCTAGGTGTGGGCTGCCAGCTTTCAGTCCCTGAGCAGATACAGGGGTGAGGACTCTAAGAGCTTCTCCCACCTAGCCCCTGGGCCTCTGCTGCCGCCCCCTGCAGGTCCTAGTTACTAAGAGCAATGGTTTTGGAGTCCAGGCATTAGAGGCAGGGCTTACTGAGGGGAAAACCTTGAACTGGTGTGGCAATGTCAGCATATATGTTTCCTGCTACCGACACGACTCCCACCCCACTTTAAATTTTTCTTTATCTTCGATGTTCAACAGGTTGATTGTGGTGTGCCAGGTTTGTGTGTGTGTGTGTGTGTGTGTGTGTGTGTATTTATTCTTCATGTGGTTTATGGATCCTTGATATGTGAGTGGATATCTTTAATCATCTTTGGGAAATTATTGATCATATCTGTTTAAATCTTATTTCTGATCCATTTTCTTTCTCCTTTTTTGGGGATTCCAATTACTTGCATGTTAGACTTTTTCTTAATTTTTTTCTATCATGCTCATGGTTGAAGGAATGAGCTATATAGATGAGTGGTCGACAGGTGCTCAGGGAGGACGTATAAGAAATACGAGGTCGAGATGGATATACAACTGGAGAATTCTACTTATTTCATTTTTTCCATAGGGAAGGTCATTTGAGAATGACAAGGGCAGAGATCATGGTATTTGGAGAGTATAGTAAATTTATTGATCCATAAAACCTTTATTGATAGCCAGTTACTATTCTAAAAAGTGGGATACACAAATGAGTAAGAAAGTTACTTCAAGGGGTTCACAGAGGGATGAGAGGGAGGGTATTTGATACAACATGTGATTATAAATATGGAAGGTGACAGATATGACTTTGATGTTATGTGAGCATGGCAGAGAAACCTCAAATCTGGAATCAAATCATTGCCTGGAGTGATGGTAGAATTACTGCTTTAAAAGAAGTAAACCTTTAGCTAAATTTTAGTAGAAGAGTAGGAGTTGGGGAAGAAGTATAAATGGAATTCTTAGCAGATGGCCTCTGTAAGAGTAAACATTTGGAAGCCTGAGACAACAGAATGCTGAGAGAAATACTAAGGCACAGAATGAAAGATGGGGTTAGAGAAACAAGTGCCCAGGAAGACAGCGCCAGCTGAACTGAACAGAGGAGGTGAACAATCCTGTTTTACCAGCTTGTAGGCACTGAGAGAGCATTTGGGAGCTGACACTCAGGATTGTTCAAGGAAACTGGAAAATTTTGATCAGACCTACATTTGGATACGTGTGGTAAGACTTTTATTGGTGCCCGAAATGAGAAGCATTTTCAGAGGTGGTTAAGATCTCGGACTTTGAGTTAGCTGGACTTGAATCTGAGTCCTGGTTCCACAGTCCCCCGGTTAAGTGCTTGAAAAACAGCACTAATCTGTTAAAGCTTCAGTTTTATCAGAGTTAAAATAAGGAAAATAATGGTACCTACTTCACAAGATATTTGTAAGGACTGAACAAGATAAATACATAAAATGAAACATATACTAGTAAGCATTCAATTACATTTTGGCTGTTTTTATTAAGATGAATAGCTAGCAGGCAAAGAAGAAAAGGGTATGTGAACTATGTGTAAAATGTGTAGGATTTCCGTGAGAAGATAAGGGTCTGGCATTATTTGCCCGTACTGAAATCATCACGGAATTTAGGTAGAGGATGACATTGATGGAGATCTGTATCTGTCCATCCATCCCACCTTAGGACCTATGCAGGGCTGGGCAAAGTAAGTTTACCATTGTGAGTATGCAAAACAGAGTTCATTCCTATATTGTTATTTATTAATTATTGTATTTTCCATATGAACATATATGATATATATTACATATAGGAGTTAATAGTGATTATAGGTGGATGGTACAGAAGGTTTTTACTTTTTTCTGTGAACCTTTCTAAATTTTATGCAATAAACTACTGGAATCATTGAGTTTCATTGTTTTGTGATTGCTTCCCACAGGTTCATCATACTATATTTTCACTAAAAAAAAAACTCTACATTTTGAGCATTTTTCCATGTTATGAAATAATCTTTTTTTATTGTAAAATATACATAACATAAAGTTTATAATTTTAATTATCTACAAATATACAGTTCAGTGGTATTAAGTATACTCACACTCTAGTGCATGAAACACTTTTAATGGTTGCATAGTATTCCATTCAATGAATGATGTCTTATTATTTAACAAATCTATTCTTAGATATTTACATTGTTTCTGATTTTTTTTTGTTATTTCAGTAAAGCTGGACAATGAAAGGGGCTTGAAGAGGCTGATCTGGGGAACAAACGGAATTTGAAATATTTTAGCCAAGTATGATGGAATGTCTATTGTAAGAGTAGGCAAGATGGCAAAGCCAAATAGTTAAAGAAGGGAATGATTACATATAATGCTACCATCTGTTCCATCCTCCTTCCCAACTCCAAATGATGACAGAGAAGATAATGAATGAAAGGAAAGAGGCAACAATTAGTTACAGGATTTAACTGCCTCTTTCCATCTTTACCTACTTGCTGCATTCTTTGTTTTGTCTGCCACAAAGCTCTGAACACATTACCATTAGAATTTAGAATCTAGAGATGTTCCACATTTAAATCCAGCATATATTCGGTTTCTATTTTTAATCAAACATTGAGTGGGGCCACATGTGCTGATTTTGTTCTACTCACCTGTATTCTGGAGGAAGGGTGCCGCGACCACCGCGCACTCCAGGTGCCAGCAGCCCAGTCCGAGCTCTTTCCCCTTTGACTCCCCTTTGTGAGGAATGTATAGATTTGCGCTAGGTGGTGTTAGTGTCAGTTTGTTTGACATTCTAGTTATATCATCAATCTATATTTGATTGATTCAATTTTCTTTTTAGAGGCCTTTTGGGGGTGGGTTCTGTCATGTTTTCAAGTGTCATCTTGAATTGTAGCATGTATCAGTACTTTATTTCCTTTTATTGCTGATTAATATTCCATTGTATGGATAACACTAATACATATATTAATTTGCAAGTTGATGGACATTTGGGTTATTTTCACTTTTGGGCTATTATAAATACTGCTGATATGAAAATGCATATACTGGTGTTCGTGTGGGCATATGTTTTCATTCTTCTTGGGTTTAAATTTAGGCATAAGGTTGCTGGATTAGATGATTATTCTACTTAAAGTTTTTGAGAAACTTAAGTGACTCATATCACTATATTCCCATGTGGAGTGTTTGAGGGTTTTGATTCCACTTCTTGCAACACTTACTGATTTTTTATTAATAGCCATCCTAGTGCACATGAAGTGATGTTTTATTGTGGTTTCTATTTGCATTTCCTGAATGATTAATCGTGCCGAGCATCTTAGCATGTATTCATTCACCATTTCTATTTCTCCTTTGGAGAAATGTCTAATTATATCCTCTGTCCTTTGAAAAACTGGGTTATATGTCTTTTGGGGGGGTATTTGATTTTAATATATATTTTTAATTTTATAATTTTTTAAAATTTAATTCTCATTCAAGTACACCTTTGTCTTATATTCCCAACCCTGCCCGCCCCCCGCCCTGTGCTCCCCACCTCCCTCCCATTTCCACCCCCCACCCTTAGTTATTGTCCATGCGTCCTTTATACTTGTTCATGTGAGTCCATTCCCTTTTCCCCTATGATTCTCTCCCCTCTCCCCTCTGGACCCTGTCAGCCTGTTCCATATTTGAGTGTCATTGGTCATATTTTGCTTGCTTGTTTGTTTTGTTGTTTAGATTCCTGTTAACGGTGATATGATATGGTATTTGTCTTTCACAGCCTGGCTTATTTCGCTCAGCATAATGCTTTCCAGTTCCATCCATGATGTTGCAAAGGGTAGTAGTGCCTTCTTCCTTTCTGCAGCATAGAATTCCATTGTGTAAATGTACCATAGCTTTTTGATCCAGTCATTTACCGATGGGCATCTAGGTTGCTTCCAACTCTTGGCTATTGTAAATTGTGCTGCTATGAACATCGGGGTGCATAGGTTCTTTTGGATTGGTGTTTCAGGGTTCTTAGGATATACTCCCAAGAGTGGAATTGCTGGGTCAAAAGGTACGTTCATTTTTAGTTTTCTTAGAAAATTCCATACTGTTTTCCATAGTGGTTGTACCAGTCTGCAATCCCACCAACAGTGAACTAGAGTCCCCTTTTCCCCACAACCTCTCCAGCACTTGTTGTTTGTTTCTTTGTTTATGATAGCCAATCTGACTGGTGTTAAGTGGTATCTCATTGCGGTTTTAATTTGCATCTCTCTGATAGCTAGTGATATCGAGCATCTTTTCATGTGTCTCTGGATTCTCTGTATGTCCTCCTTGGAGAAATGTCTGTTCAAGTCCTCTGCCCATTTTTTGATTGGGTTGCTTGTCTTCTTTGAGTGGAGCCGAATGAGTTCTTTGTATATTTTGGAGATTAAACCCTTATCTGAGGTATCATTGGCAAATATGTTTTCCCAAGCTGTTGCTTCTCTTTGTATCTTGATACTGTTTTCCTTAGCCATGCAGAAGCTTTTAATTTTGATGAGATCCCATTTGTTTATTCTTTCCTTTATGTTCCTTGCTCTAGGGGACGTATCAGTAAAAATATTGCTGCGTGGAATATCTGAGATTTTCTTGCCAAGGCTCTCCTCTAGGGTTTTAATGGTTTCACGGCTTATATTTAAGTCTTTTATCCACCTTGAATTTATTTTGGTGTATGGTGTAAGTTGGTGCTCAAGTTTCATTTTTTTGCATGTAGCTGTCCAGTTCTCCCAACACCATTTGTTGAAAAGGCTGTCTTTACTCCATTTTATGTTATTGCCCCCTTTGTCGAATATTAATTGACTGTAGAGAGTTGGGTTTATTTCTGGGCTCTCTGTTCTATTCCATTGGTCTATGTGCCTGTTTTTGTGCCAGTACCAGGCTGTTTTGATTACAGTGGCCTTGTAATACAGTTTGATATCAGGTATTGTGATCCCTCCTACTTTGTTCTTCTTTCTCAAAATTGCAGCAGCTATTCGGGGTCTTTTCTGGTTCCATATAAATTTTTGAAGTGTTTGTTCTATGTCTGTGAAATACGCCATTGGTACTTTAATAGGTATTGCATTGAATCTGTAAATTGCTTTGGGTAGTATGGACATTTTGATGATGTTAATTCTTCCAATCCATGAACACGGTATATGTTTCCATTTATTTGTGTCTTCCTTGATTTCTTTCTTCAGTGTTGTGTAGTTTTCTGCATACAGGTCTTTTACCTCCTTGGTTAGGTTTATTCCCAGATATTTTATTTTTCTTTTTGCTATATCGAATGGGATTTTTTTCCTGATTTCTGCTTCTGCTGCTTCATTGTTGGTATACAAAAATGCCTTTGATTTCTGGATATTAACTTTGTATCCCGCTGTTATGCCAAATTCATTTATTAGTTCCAGCAGTTTTTTGGTAGAGGCTATAGGGTTTTCCATGTACACTATCATGTCATCTGCAAACAATGCCAGTTTTGTTTCCTCCTTTCCGATTTGGATGCCTTTTATTTCCTTTTCTTGTCTGATCGCTGCAGCTAGAACTTCTAATACTATATTGAATAGAAGTGGTGAAAGTGGGCAACCTTGTCTTGTACCTGATCTTAGTGGAAAAGCTTTTAGTTTTTGCCCATTGAGTATGATGTTGGCTGTAGGTCTTTCATATATGGCCTTTATTATATTGAGGAATGTTCCCTCTATTCCCACCTTGCTGAGTACCTTTATCATAAATGGGTGTTGTACCTTATCAAAAGCTTTTTCCGCATCTATTGATATGACCATGTGGTTTTTGTCTTTGCTTTTGTTTATTTCGTGTATTACATTTATTGATTTGCGTATATTGAACCATCCTTGCATCCCCGGGATGAATCCCACTTGGTCATGGTGTATGATCTTTTTGATGTATTGTTGGATGCGATTTGCCAATATTTTGTTGAGGATTTTAGCATCTATGTTCATCAGTGATATTGGTCTGTAATTTTCTTTCTTTGTTGTGTCTCTATCTGGCTTTGGGATTAGGGTGATGCTGGCTTCATAGAAAGAGTTGGGGAGTTTTCCCTCCTTTTGGATTTTTTGGAATAGTCTGTGAAGAATAGGGGTTAGCTCTTCCTTAAAAGCTTTGTAGAATTCTCCTGTGAAACCATCTGGCCCAGGGCTTTTGTGTGATGGGAGTTTTTTGATTACTTCTTCAATTTCATTTGCTGTTATTGGCCTGTTCAGGTTTTCTGCTTCTTTTTCATTGAGTTTTGGAAGATTATATTTTTCTAGAAATTTGTCCATTTCACCCAGGTTTTCAAATTTCTTGGCATACAGTTCCGCATAGTAATTTCTTACAATCCTTTCTATTTCTGTGGTATCAGTTGTAATCTCTCCTCTTTCATTTCTGATTGTGTTTATTTGTGTCCTCTCTCTTCTTTTCTTAATGAGCCTACTTAAAGGTTTGTCTATTTTGTTTATCTTTTCAAAAAACCAACTCCTGGATTCATTGATCTTTAGAATTGTGCTTTTAGTCTCTATGTCATTTAATTCTGCTTTGATCTTGGTTATTTCCTTCCTTCTACTTGCTCTGGGCTGTCTTTGTTGTTGTTCCTCGAGTTCTTGCAGGCGTTGGGTTAGGTTGTTTGTTTGAAATGTTTCTATCCTCTTTAGGTGAGCCTGTATCGCTATGAACTTCCCTCTCAGGACTGCCTTCACTGTGTCCCATAAATTTTGGGTTGTGGTGAGTTCATTTTCATTTGTTTCAAGGAGCTTTTTGATTTCTTCCCTAATTTCAATCTTGACCCATTCATTGTTTAATAGCCTACCATTCAGTCTCCATGATTTTGGGTGTTTTGGGTTTTTTCCTGTGGGGTTGGTTTCCAATTTCAGTCCCTTGTGATCAGAGAAGATGCTTGGTATGATTTCTATTTTCCTGAAGTTGTTGAGACTGGTTTTGTGTCCTATCATGTGATCTATCTTTGAAAATGTTCCATGTGCGTTTGAAAAGAAAGTGTATTTAGTTTCTTTGGGATGGATGGCTCTATATATATCAATTAGGTCCATTTCTTCTAGAGTGTCGTTTAATGCTGCTATATCTTTGTTGATATTTTGTTTGGAAGATCTGTCCATTTTTGACAGTGGGGTGTTAAAATCCCCTACTATAATTGTGTTGCTGTCAATATCTTTCTTGAGGTCCTCTAGGATTTTCTTTATATATTTGGGTGCTCCTGTGTTGGGTGCATATATATTTATGATGTTAATGTCTTCTTGGTGGATTCTTCCCTTGAGTATTATGAAGTGACCTTCTGGGTCTCTCTTTATGGCCCTTTTTTTGAAGTCTATTTTGTCTGATATTAGAATTGCTACCCCGGCTTTTTTTTCTTGTCCATTTGCTTGGAAAATTTGTTTCCATCCTTTCACTTTTAGTCTGTGGTGGTCTTTTGACCTGAGGTGGGTCTCTTGTAGGCAGCATATGTGTGGGTCATGCTTTCTTATCCATTCAGCTATTCTATGTCTTTTAATTGGTGCATTTAATCCATTTACGTTTAAGGTTATTATTGAAAGGTACTTATTCATTGCCATTTATGTACCTGTGTTCCTCTCTGTCTCTCTCTTTTCCTTCCTTTCCTTAAAGCAGCCCTTTTAGTAATTCTTGTAGAGCTGGTTTGGTGGAGGCGTATTCTTTTAGACTTCTTTTGTCTTGGAAGCTCTTTATTTGGCCTTCTATCTTGATTGAGAGCCTTGCTGGGTACAGTAGCCTTGGTTGTAGGCCTCTGTTTCTCATTACTTGGAATATTTCTTGCCATTCTCTTCTTGCTTGGAATGTTTCCATTGAGAAGTCAGTAGCCAACCTTATTGGGACCCCCTTGTATGTTACTTCCTTTTTCTCCCTTGCTGCCTTTAGGATTTTCTCTTTGTCTTGGAGTTTTGCCATTTTAATGATGATGTGTCTTGCAGTAGGCCTCTTTGGGTTCCACCTGATTGGGACTCTCTGTGATTCCTGGATCCGTGTGACTTTATCTCTCCTCAACTTAGAAAAATTTTCTGTTATTAGACTTTCAAGTAGGTTTTCTATCCCTTGTTCTTCTTCCTCTCCTTCTGGTATTCCTAATATTCAGATATTATTACGTTTCTTGTTGTCTTGCATTTCTCTTAAATTCTCCTCATTTTTTCTGATTCTCTTTTCCATTACTTGGTCCGTCTGGGAGATTCTTTCTATCCTGTCTTCTATCTCACTTATGCAATGTTCTGCCATATCGATTCTATTCTTCATACCTTCTACTGTGTTCTTCAGTTCAGAAATTGTATTCTTCGTTTCCTCTTGGCCTTTACTAATGGTTTCTGTTTCCTTTCTCATGTTGGTATAGTTTGCAGAGAGTTAATTGTAGCTCCCCTGTAGTTTCTGGTAGCTCGTTGTAAGCTCTTTGAATTTCCTGATAACCAGTGTTTTGAATTCAATATCTGATAGTTGGCTTGCCTCTATTACATTTAACCTTCTTTCTGAGACTTCCTCCTTTTCTTTCATTTGGGGATTGTTTCTTTGTCTTCCCATTGTTTGCATTGCTCTTCTTGTTGGCCTCAGCTTCTTAAAGTGATCTGTTCTGGTTCCCTGGATTTATGGTGTGAACTTCTGTAGTAGGATGCCTGTGAAATTCAGTGGTGCAGTCTCCTGCAGGTATCTTGGTGTTCTCCACTTCCACCTACTCCTCTTGTTGGTTTCCAGCTGGTCAAACCTTTTCTTCTGGTCTCTCTAGCTGCAGCAGCCTGAGGGGCTATAAGTGTGGCCTTTCTCTCGTCTTGGTGAACTTAGCTGGTCTCGCCAGTGCCCTCCCAAGATCCAGACTGGCGCCGCTCTCCAGCACCCCACTGAGAGCAGGTTTTTCTGCAGGCTTCCCAACCCTGGCCTAGTGAGAGGGCACACGCTCCCAGCCAGGCTTTCCTGGTCTTGCAGGCTTGGGCATGGACCTTTCCCAGTGCTGTGGCTGCACACACAGGGAGACTCACAATTTTTCCAAGCTGGTAGCCACAGCCTGACTCCTGGTGCTTCTCAGTCTGTGCCTGGCTGGGTAGGGAGGGAGCTGGTGACTGGTGCTCTTCCAGGGCCCCTGCCAGTATCCCGAAGCTCCCTGAGACTGTGGGAGTGCCGGCTCAGGCTACTGGGAAAGCAGGGGCGGCTCAGTTCCCCAAGCCAGCAACCACGGCCTGACTCTATGGGTTATCAGAGCTCTCTGGTTTGCTTCCCAATGCCCACTCCTCTCTCTGCCACTACAGGCAAACCGACCTCTCCTGGTGTTTTCCAATCTGTGCCCTGCTGGTTAGAGAGGGTGCCGGTGACTAGTTCTTTCCCCGGGTTGTTGTTGCCTGCCCTCGGCTCTCAGAGACCAGGGCGACTCGGCCAGGGCCCTGGCACGGCCCGGTGGAGGGTCTGCAGTCTCTGCGCTGTTCCCTTGTTGATCTGCGGTCATCTCCTCTCCTCAGCCTCTGGTCATTCAGTGTTCACTACACTTTCTGGGGTCCTGCCTTCCTATATGCTGGGTCCCTGTTGAGTGTTCGCTGTGCTCCTCTGCAGATCAGCCCGGTTTTTCTCCGGCGCGTTGAGGGAAGTGAAATCCTTTGTCCTACTCTGCTGCCATCTTCCCCCTTCTTTGGTTATATGACTTTTTATTATTGAGTTATTTGCTTCTTTTAGATTGAAGTCTTTTTATCAGATATGTGATTGGCATGTTTTCTTGCATTTTGTAACTTGCCCCTTTGCTTTCTTTATGGTGTTGTTTGAAACACAAAAGTTCTTCATTTTTAAGAAGTCCAGCTTTTTAATATGGTTTTGTTTTTGTTGTTATTGTTATATCTAAGAAGTCAGTATAATGCAGAATTACAAAGAGTTGTGTTTATGCTTCTTCCAAGAGCCTTTTCAGCAGATGTAGCTCCTACCGTTGGGCCTTTGATCCACATCGAGTTATTTTTTGCATATGTATGGTGTAACATAGGGGTCTAACTTTATTCTCTTGTCATGGACATCGGTTATTCTAGAACCATTGTTGAAAAGACAATTTTCCCCCATTAAATTGCCCTGTCACCATTGTCTGATATCAATTTATCATAAGTCTAAAGGCTTATTTCTAGATTCTCAGTTGTGCTTCCTCGATTTGGAAGTCTGCCCTTCCTGGCAATACCACACTGTCTTGATTACTGTGGTTTTGTAGTAACCTTCAAACTCAAGAAATGTGATTTTTCCAACTTAGTCCTTATCTTTCCATTTTTTTTTGTTATTCTGGGTCCTCTGTATTTCTATATGAATTTTAGAATTGGCTTGTCAATTTTTAAATAAGCAGCCGGGATTTTGGTATGGATTTTGTTGACAGTTCCAGTCCTGTTGGATATGCAGGATCATGTGGCCCAATGACAGTGCAGTTTTCATGTGAGCCTGTTAAAGAACCTTTTCTCGTTCTGGTGCCACTTGATACTGACAGCTTTTGGGGTCACTTTGTGAGTGGGTCAGAGCAGCACACCCAAATAATGCAGTGTTGTCACCTCCAACATTTGAAGAGGACCCATGAGATTGTGCCTCTTTCTCAGCGGTAGGTGGCTCAGATACAACATCTTATTCTTCACCTTGGAAGAGATGTCTACGTCCTGACTTGCTGCAGACCACTGGACCCCTAGAAGTTTTCTGAGGAGGAATGTTCCTGAATTTCTGTTTAATTCTGTTTGTGTTAGAGAAGTCCCTAAATTAGAAACTAGACTTCTTAGAAGGTTCAGTAGAAGGAATACAGCCTTGAGAACTAGACGTATCTGGGTGTGACTCCCGGCTGTAACACTCGGTTAGGAAAGTTACCTAACCTCCATGAACTCAAATTTTCTTGCCTATAAAATGGGTGTGGTAGTAGAAGTCTTTTAGGGTTGTTGTGAAAAGAAGATACTCAGTTGCAAAGCATCTTGTCTCTGTCATATACAGGGTGGGGCAAAGTATATTTACAGTTGTCTATATAGAAAACAGTACAATAATTAATAAATCATACAAGAATAAACTGGGTTTCCCATACTCACGACTGTAAACCTACTTTTGCCCTACCCTGTACTTAGCATTGAACGTGGTAAGTTCCTCCTTCATCTATTTAGACTCACCCCCACAAATGTATGGGTAGAAGGTGATTTTCTGTCTGCAGCTGCCTGCTGCTGCCTAATGCTCAGAGCAGGTCGACTGTGGTGCTTTTACACTATGTCAGCTTGGCTAAACTGGAACTAGGTTCTCAGAACCCTTTTCTTTTTCTTTATTTTTTAAATTTATTATTATTATTTTATTTAATTATTGTTCAAGTACAGTTTTCTGTCTTTTACACCCATCCCAGCCCTGCCCCCCCCGTCCCACCTCAGAACCCTTTTCTTATGTGGCCCCATCGTAGTGGTTTTGTACCGTGCCCATTTTGCTAAGGTGGAAATATTTTCCCAGAATTTCCTTTCCTGTATGGTGTCACACAGAGTTGGGCAAAAGGTAAGTCTGCATGAGATTTGAAGGGCAGAAGTGAACAATTGCCATTACACTCTCAAAGTCTGCGTGGTTAGAGGCAGGAAGCAGCTGACCGAGAGCGGCCAGCAGGCGCCCCTGTGTTCTTGTTCTTGCCTGATCCGCATTCAGCTCTTCTTCTTGACTGCGGGTCCTCTGACCTAGAACATCTGCTGGCCCCCACCCACCCTTTGGCTGTGGGTTCACAGAAACAGCTGCATGGAATCATTACAGAACCCAGCTCTTCTTTGTGACCCCATGTTAATGGCTGGATGTGCTCTGCTCCCACACTTCCCTGAAGCTTCCCTGTTCTAATATTTTAGGAGGATTTCTCTCTAGGACCTTTAATTCCCCAGCTCTTCCCAGACTCGTGTAATGTCTCATTCCTACAGTGAATTCCTTACTCCACAATGCAGCACTCACGGCATTTTCTGTCTCTGCTTGAACGCTGACCGATAGATACACTGACAGAAGGCTTTGCTCTCCCCGACAGCGGCCAGTGCTTAGCTGCCTGTGCCTACCCAGCACTCAAAACAGGGCTTGTGTACATTGAGATATGCTGTGTGGAACAAATACAAGATTTTCAGGACAATACAAAATAGATTGTAAATATCTCATTAATTCTAAAATAATTCTATGTTGATTATATGTTAAATGATAACATTTAAAATGTATTGGGTTAAAAGCATTATTAAAATTAATGTTTCTTTTAATATTTATTTATTTTAGTAGAATCTCTTTTATTCAGAAAATAAAACAAAACAAGAAATAAAAATGTTTCCAAGCACGGGGAGGTGTCCGTCCACCTGCCTTGGCCTCCTGCTTTTAAAATTTTGGCAGCAATAGGGGTGTATGGCCCCCCAAATACAAATGGTGTATGTGTGTATGGGAAGGAGAGGGGTGCAGAAGCAGCAGGGAGTGGTGGAGGAAGGGACAGACATGGTAAGTACTGGCACGCAGTAGGTGGGAGATCATTTCGTAACATTTCCCTGTGGTCCTGCCATGGTGGACACCTTCCATGCCCATCAGCGGTACTAGCGTCCTGGTAGTCATGGTGACAGTGATGTTGAAGGTGGAAGCTCCCCTGCGATGCTGTTGGTACGATGGTCCACGGTAAATTCCCATCCTGAAACAGTGACTCGAGGACAAGAGATCATTTCCCGCCCCCAAGGGGTAGCCTGTTCGTGAACCAATTTTGCCAGCCAGGACACCAACCTCAGCTGGCATGATGTTGACTAAGGTTTTCCTAGGATGCAGCCCAGACAGAAAGCGAGCCCTTACAGCCCACAAGGGCCATGTCCTGGCAGGTCCCATGTGCCATGAGTTTGTCGATGTCAGTGGGCCACCAGGCTATGGCGCTGTTATGGGGCTGCGGTGTCTGCCTCGGGCAGGCAGGAGATGGAGCTGGAGGGCTCCTGCTGTGGCAGGACCACAGCTCTGCTAGCTGTTTCTTTTTACTTCAGATGCGGCTATTAGAATATTTAAAATTACATATGTGGCCCACACTACACATGTCTTTGACAGTGCTAATCTAACCTTTCTGTTTTGCCATGTATAATGTGCACCCATGTTGTTGGCTCAGACTTCCAGGAAAAAAAATCTTTCATTTTAGTTTTTCAATTCAATTTATTTATTAGAAACAAAACTGATTATCATATTCCATGGCATTATTTTGCATACAGATATTGTTATTGTTTCTAGAGCTACACTTTCATCACATCAGCATAAATAGAACAATTAAAAACATGTATATAGATACTAGCCATGTATAATGTGTGTCCTCATTTTTCCTTCAAAAACTTAGGCTTTATGCACATCATAGACGGAAAAATATTTAAATGTGATTTTGATGTGCTGGTGGCTATAAGGAGGGTCTTCCTCTCTTCATCCACCACCTTATTGCATCTGAGGTAGGTGCTGCTGCTGAATGAGACAGATGGACCCCAGGTCCCCAGAGCTCCGAGGAAAACTCATTCCAGGTAGTCGTTAGGTGAGGTTGCGAAGCTGCGTTAGTGCTATGCTTACCCATGTGTTTATATGGAGTTTGGTGGACTATTCTAGAATCCAAATAATTCTTCTTTTTTTCTGTGAGAAAATATATTCAAATGTAGAAGAAAAATAAACTTGGAAGATTTTGTAAAAACAACTTGTTCTTAGTTGAAGACTTACTATATTAGGGAATAAAAAGCTCTTTAGAATTTGCTGTAAAATGCTTGAGTGCTGGTAAAATGTAAGCACTCATGTATTTTGACATGACTTCAAAAAATTTAAAAAAGTAAAAGAAATTATTATTTTATTCAATTATAGTTGAAAATTTTACCATTAATTGTTAAGACCCTCACTGTCTTACATACAAGTTAGACATTTTTTGAAATACATCTAGTGTGAGCCGTTTGATAAGCTAATTTTGGCATGATAATCTGAGGATCAGGACCAGAGAGAGCGCTCAGCAATGCGCTCTGAGTAAACGCTGTGCCCCGCTGACCAGATCACTGCCTTTGCCGCGCTGTGGTGCAAAGCCGAGACTGCAATTCAGTGCTGCACCGAAAAGCGCAAGTGCAAACAGTTACTTAGAGTGTTATTTTATGATTGGATTTGTGGTAATAAAGTACTTTTGTAAAACACTGCAAAAAATAACACTGTGACTCAAATTTTGTAAGTAGGTATCATCAACATAATTTTAAATGTTGAGAAAATAAGTACCAAAATTGGTAACAAATATTTATTTCATGGAACAAAAACTTCTGAATAACATCAAAATTAGGTTATCATACTCCTGAGCCTTCTGAGTGAATTTTGTAAATTTAGTATAATGTATATGTCTTAATTTCTCAGTAGAATGCCTTTTTTTTTTTTTTGGCATGGCCATGTGCCACAAGGCTACTAAATCTATGTAAAATGAAGTAAGACCCTTGAAAGAGCCTTGAAGAATCAGAAGCCTTTCACTCTATTGGCTAGATAACTTGACTTATAATCCAATTTTGGCTAATGGCCCAGTTAATGACTCGATCCTTTGCTACATTATTGCTGTCGGCTGAAGGAAATATAAGCTTTAGTTGGTAGTAATCAATTCTTATTGTACACAGATAATAATTGGGTATTTGTACCTTATTAACATATTTTGAAAAAATAAGATTTTTTTCTATAGCTCTTTCAAAAGTAAGTTTTCAAATAAAGAGAAGGAAAAGAGTAACACAATTATTGTTTATTTTTATTAGCATTATCTTTTAATTCACAATACTGCTTTTATTTTACCTTTTAATAAATGAAGAAACCCAACATTAGAGGGGTTAAATAATTTGTCCATTGTCAAATAATGGAATTTGTAAATATTGTATCATCTTTGCACAAACTGTTTCTTAAATTTTAAGTGTTCTGTAATGTTCTTTGTGAACTGAGTTGCACCCCAGCAGTATCCTATGAAGGTCTGTTTCATAATGCATAATTTTCCAGGTGAGGAAAATGACCTGCTTGATAGCCTGGTGGAGCCCAGGATCTACTGCAGGACTCTGTCAGCCAGTGAGGTCACTGGGTCTCTGCCTGAAGGAGAGGAATCCTGAAGCCCCTTAATGCTTTTCCACTGAAAGGTCTGAGGGAGGACTAATTGGGGAACTAACTCCCACCACCCCTTGGGGTTTAGCTGATACTCTCATCGCTGAGCCCCTTTTTCCTTTCTGTGGACCGTGGCCTTTGTTGGGGGATAGATTTGTGCAGAACTAGGTCAGCCTGTAGTGGGACTAACGGTAAGGCAGCCCTTTTCACAGCAGTATTGGCTAGGTTATTTCTTTTAATAATATCTGTGTTTCCCTTTTGGTGTCCTTTATAGTGAATTATAGCTACCTCTACACGACCTATTACTGCTTGGAGAAGGGTGAGAAGTTCCTGGTGATGTTTGGATAGGAGAGTTCTTTGCTGTTGAGGGTTCCCACTCTTTGCACAGTGCATGTAAAAAGAGCAAGGCATATTTAGGATCCGTGCAAATATGAACTCTTCATCCCTTCCCTAACTGAAGGGCTCTAGCAAGGGCAGTGAGCTCAGGCTTCTGGGCCGAGGTGAGGAGGCAATGCCCAGGCTTCAATGACCAGATTAAGGCCTACTACTGCACATCTGGATTTCTTTAGTTCCTTTCTTTACAAGACTATTAACATTGGTGAGCCACATTTTATCTGGATTGTCTGGTTTGCTGGTCTTTTAGATCAAGACTACTTGAATAATGTGAAATTCCTTCTCTTTCCTCCTCAGACAGGAGGGTGGGTAAGAATTTGGCATACTTTGAGAGACTAGGATTAAGGCCCCATATCTAGTGATGTGCACCCCCTTAACCATTGAGGACCCTTGATTTCTAAGACCCTCTGAACCTGGTGTGGGGTCAGGACCTCAAATGACTGTCCNTAACTGAAGGGCTCTAGCAAGGGCAGTGAGCTCAGGCTTCTGGGCCAAGGTGAGGAGGCAATGCCCAGGCTTCAATGACCAGATTAAGGCCTACTACTGCACATCTGGATTTCTTTAGATCCTTTCTTTACAAGACTATTAACATTGGTGAGCCACATTTTATCTGGATTGTCTGGTTTGCTTGTCTTTTAGATCAAGACTACTTGAATAATGTGACTATTGATAATGTGACTAATAATAATAACTATTATTATTATTGAATAATAATAACTTCTCTTTCCTCCTCAGACAGGAGGGTGGGTAAGAATTTGGCATACTTTGAGAGACTAGGATTAAGGCCCCATATCTAGTGATGTGCACCCCCTTAACCATTGAGGACCCTTGATTTCTAAGACCCTCTGAACCTGGTGTGGGGTCAGGACCTCAAATGACTGTCCCCGTGTTAATATTGTGGAGAACTCTTGGCCTCCTCCACTGAGAGGCTGCAACCTGGCCGTCCTGTTGCCACTGAGTCTAATTGTTTGGAAAAGGAACCCGCTGGTTGTGCTACTGGCCCCAACTTCTGGGTGAGAACTCCTAGGGCTATTCCTTGTTTCCTGGCCACATACGTGGTCAATGATTTCTCGTGATTTGGGCTCTCAAGTCCTGGGGCTATGTCCTGAAAGAGATTCAAATTGGTTGCGTGAATTTAGATTGGCCTGGGATGCCCCTGTCCCAAACCTGGGAGTCTACTGGGTTCCATATCTCAGGGGGCACTGCGTGAGGTTGAGGTTCTTCAGGGGGATGTAGACCAACCAGACATAAGCCATGGACTTCTGTTGGCTTAAAGTAGTTCCTGATACAGTTTAAAAATCTCTTCCCAGTAATGGGTGAGGATGTTCAGGCATAGTTAAAATTCATGAGTTACTAGAGAGTCTCCGCAAACTCAGGGAGAGGCGCGTAAAGTGTTCGGTGTTTGGATGGGACCTTTCCATCTCCTTCCCCACCCCCTGCACAGTGACACAGGTTTCAGAAGATGAAGGACCAGAATAGGAATTTGAGAGGGTAAGCAGTTCCTGTGTCCATCAGAAATGGAACAGGCTTATCTGCCACGTCAAGGAATACCCATGTTTCTCCCTGTGACCTGAATGTGTCTTTTGGGAGCCCCTGAGTACCCCAGGCCTCTTCGGTCCTCTAACACTATTTGCAGAGAGGGGTTTCCCCCCTCCCCTTTGGAGCAGGGGGCAGTCACAGTTCCAGTGCCCCCTTTTCTTACAGAGGAGCAAGGTGTCTTAAGTGGTTATGGGCCATCATGTTGGTGGCCCCTCCTAGGGCACTTTTGGCCCCAACAGTCTGGGATCCCACAGAAGTAACAAGCTCCCTCCCCTGACAGTCTCTGGGGAGGGCGACTGGTGGGCCACCCCTGAAGAGGATCTGTCCCTTGTAAGGCGGCTGCCAAAAGTTCGGTGTGCCTTTTTCCCTTGTTCTCGTCAACCTGACCTTGATTGTAAAAGACAGAGAAAGCCACACCTGCTAATTCGTGTAGTGGGGTCTGAGGGCCTAGTGCTAGCCTTCGTAGTTTCCTCCAAATGCTGGGGACAGATTGATCAACAAAGTGGCTACTACTATTTCTCCTCCGGGCTTGGCTGGGTCTACATGGGACTATTTGCAAATGGCTTTTGTCAAATGAGAGTGGAATCGAGATGGGTTCTCATCTGGGCACTGGATAAGCTCTTACTTTGGCATAATTGACAGCCTCGAGGCTACTTCTTTGCATGCCTTCTAAGAGGCAGAAGACCATGCCGTCCCTGTAAGCAAGCTCACCTTGCCCCAGTTGGTTAAAAAAAATTAGGCTCAGTCTTGGGAACAGCTGTCATCGGTAGGGGTATCTGTTTGTCTGGGCTGCCTGAAAAAAATCTGCCTCTTGCTAGGCTGCTTCCCAAATTCAGAGCTTTTCTCTGGGTTGGCAGCATTGGGAGAAAAGGACATTTAAGTCTTTCCAGGTTAAATTGTAGGTTTGGGTTAAAGCTTGCAGTTCCTCTGTGAATCTTGTAGGGTCTGTGAGAATCCACCCAACTGTGCGTTGTGGTCTCCTGAGTTTGACACTGAGAAGGACACATGAACTCCGGTGACCCCAGAGCCTTCCTGCACCTCTTGTAGGGGGCAGAGCAGGTCTAGTTCCAGAGACTTGCCAGGTACTGAGGGACAGAGGGGTCCATAAGCAGGTAAGGATGTTGGTATCAGGGTTGCTGGGTCTGAATTTTCAAGAATGGAGTCAAGAATGAAGGTGGTATTGCCCATTGTCTTCGGAGACAGAAATTTCCTTCCCTGGAAAAGAGGAAGTAATTGGGCAGCTGAGGGCAACAGGGGCTTCCCCACTGTTCTCTAGTTCCATCAGGTGACCAGAACCTAGGATGGTGCATGACTCCCTTGCCAGCTTTTGTGTCCCAAGGCCTGTGCCCTGCCCCTACTCTGACGGGGGCACGGATCCTTCCAAACACTACAGTGTAGTTTACGTTTGGGTGTGGAGTGTCACCCCGTCATCTGAGGGCAGTTGAGGTGGTGATCAGGATGGATTTTACTCCACTGGGTCAGGTGGCCTGCACTCCACACGGATGATACTTATGGCCCATTCCAAGTGAGCTGTCCCAGCTAGATGGCCTCTGGCCTTAGCTAGTGTTACTGCAGCCTCCACCCCATCCCCCAACCCCACCGCCCACCCTGTGTCTCGTACAAGGGGTTCCCGGAAACTCTGGCACCCCAGGGGAGAAACTCATCCTATAATTCTGGTTTTGAGCAGTCAGGCTAGTGACCTGTCGGGTCCTTAGTAGTTTGGCCTTTCCTGTTCCCAGCAGCCCTGGTCCTTTAAGAGGCCTGGTGGGCAGAAGGGATAGGGGGGTCCCTGTTAAGCCATCCCTGAGACTCTCATGAAAAAGGTGTTTAAAAAGACAGGGAGTCTGGGAGGGACCAGAGACCCCCAGCAACCGATGTATATTAGCCTGCCGGCCAGCCAGCCAGAGAGAGCGCCCTGGGCCCTGGGGGCAAATCCTGTCAGCTTTCTCTAGGAAGGTCATAAATTGCTGAGTACCCCTGGGTATGAGAATTGTGGGAAAAATTAACAATCAATCGGTCATTCTTAAGATTAGTTTCCTCTTGTGGTGGTTCTTTTAAAAGTATTTTCACAATTGGTTCAATATAAATCTTCCCATTTCTGTAAGTATTTGCAAGTAAAGGCTATTTATCATGTACCTTCTAGAGTATTGATGGGGGCTGGGGCCTGAGAGTTTTCAGCCTTGGAGGTACAATTTTCCACATGAATTTTAATTTCATTTTGAGATCTGCAGGAGGAGGCTGGAGGAAGGGAGGAGGAAGGTATCAGCTTGGGCGACTTCAGCCACTCAGGTTGAAAAGTGGCACTTTTTCCTTCAATTACCTCAGCCTCATTTACATTCCTAATTACCCAGCAGGAAGACCTGTTGAGACTCTCAGTGAAAGCTTTAAAGGCCATGAATAAGTGGTGGAGACAGAGTGTCTCAGCTCCAAGTCAAAGAATTATGTAGAACGTATCAGTATCCCATGTGTTACAGGATGGCCAGGTTAAACTGTGCTCCCTCCGTTCCCTCCGGGGCAGGCGACCAAGACCTCATGAAAGGTCTGGTTGGAAGGCCTCACTAGTGTTTCAACCTTGCCAGATTACCAGATTGGGTGAGGAAAAGGACAGACGCGGGCAGGCAGACAGGGAAAGGCTTAGAAGAGTGAGGCATGCGGGACACTGGGACACGGGAGCTTCTCAGAGGCTGCCAGAGTGGAGGTAGCAGCGCATCTGGGAAGTGCAGTCCAAGTGTGGTCCTGTGGGGGGGGGCGCAGCTAAGGAGTAGGAGCAGAGAGAAGCCTCTGGGGGAAGGCGGAGCTGAAGGGAGTGTAGGATCTGGAGCTGGAAAGGGCAGGCAATGGGGAGGGGGCAGCAGTGGAGTGGCGGGGGGGTGAGCTGGAGAGCATACACAGGTGGCAGCAGAGGCTAAGTGAGGAGTACGAGAGGCCATTCAAGGGCAGTTACAGCCCTCAGTGTGTCTGATTAATCCTATTAGGCAACTGCCCCGGGGTACGGATACCTGTTTCACCAGGTAGTGAGTATGCCTCCGTGGACTTCACGTGTGCTGGGCAGCCTATCGCATCTGGCCCAGGTCATCACCGGGTTATCCTATCTTGGGAGACTGGTTTACTTTAGTGGCAGGTGCCCTAGAGGCTCTTTAATGCCAGACCCAAGCCTACCATTAAGTGTTGCTGGAACACCAGACAGAAGGCAGAATAGGAGAAAAAAGAGAAGAGACAAGGGGACCTACTGGCTTAAAGGCAGGGAGGGTTCTGGTTTCTTACTACCAGCTACTCCTACTGGTGGTTTTGTGGTTGCCAAAAACTGTTGCTGGAGGAAACAGGTTCTTCTGCAGTGTTGCAGGAAAAGAATTTCAGGGACATTCACGTGGAAGGAGTTTTAAGTGACAGTGGCAAGGTTTAGTAAAGGGAAGTGACAGTACATTCTTGGAGAAGAAGAGAGACAAAAGGCAAGAGGGCAGCGGCTGCCCCAAGGTCTTTGTTAAACTTCCTTGTATTTCCTTGGGTTTGGGAAAAAGCAGGCTTTCTTTCTAACTAGCTAGTTTCTTTCTGGGGTTTTCTGGGGCTCGTGCCCTTCCCCTTTTGTGGTTGCCATTTTGGCTTCTGTGCACAAGTTTAGTAAAAAAATTCCCTTGCCATTTCCTGTTGGCTGAGTGGACTCCTTGGGGTGACCGACGGGCTGTCCTTCCTGCCTAGTGGATGTTGTGCTTGGTTTGGCAGGACGATTTCAGTTATTCCCTGGGGTAGCTGTAAAGCTGGGTTTTCCCTAGTTAATCAGATGTCTGGTTCCATTTGCTGCTACCTCTCTTGTTAATGTCTAAGTAACTTCCTACTCCAACATTCTGAGCAATAGAGATGATATATATCCATTCTTATTTGTTACAACATTAGTTACATGTCCCTAGACTGCAAGTATAATTTATATATTTTATTATGCTATGTGAGCAAAAATTGAACTGTCTCTGCATTTTACTTAGTTTGTTGCTTTGTGAATTTTATAAGGTCTACTACACACAACTGTCTTCCTTCACACATATCATTTGAAACACAGTAAGAGCAGTCTTAGAATAAAAATCCTTACTAACCTTCCACATTTCTTAGACCATAACATACCATCACTTAAGTGCTTTTATTCAAACGCAGTCAATAGTAATTAGGCCAAATTTGGACTTTTCATAGAATGAAGTACTGAGGCCGGATCCATCCCAATTTGTTTGGATGATGGCAGTATTTTTAGCCCATTGACAGATTCATGTACCTTCTGTGCATATTGTATTACCAGATATACGATATTATAGTATAGAAATGTTGAATTAACAATTTTTAAAAGCATATTTTATTGATTACGCTATTTCAGTTGTCCCATTTTTTCCTTCCCTTTATTCCCCTCCACCCTGCACTGCCCTCCCACCAGCATTTCCCCTCCACCTTAGTTCATGTCCGTAAGTTGTACATACAAGTTCTTGGGCTTCTCCATTTCCTATACTATTCTTAACCTCCCCCTGTCTATTTTGTACCTACCAGTTATGCTTCTTATTCTCTGTACCTTTTCCCCCATTCTCCCCACTCCTCCTCCCCACTGATAAACCTCCATGTGATCTCCATTTCTGTGATTCTGTTCCTGTTCTAGTTGTTTGCTTAGATTGTTTTTGTTTTTATTTCTTAATAAAAACTTTTGTCCTAGGTTACACAAAGACCACCTGAGTAACTGAGATAAATAAGCTTACTTCTCTTTGCTTTAATTTCCACACTTTTAAAATTGGAATACCTGCCCAAATTGCTTACCACACTGGGATAATCTAGATCTCCTATTGATTTTTTTAGTAAGGAAAAAACTAATTCCAAGGGTTACTATAACAATAAATTAAAATAAATGTCATATTTTCTTTCTATAAATCCATGTATATTTCCAAAACTTCCAGACATTAATTATTCCAGACATTAAATCACATACCAAAAATAAAAATTTAAAAGCACTCTTTATTGCACATTTACAATATATTTGACAACCTTATGGTTTAATGAATCACTAAATTAATTACATTTTGGACATGCATTGCTATTTTAGACTATTCAAATTCAGTCAATAAATTTTTTATTTCTTCAGGTGAATAAATCCTGCAATTCAAAAAGTGTTAATATTTAGCTTCTTTTTTAAATATTTACTATTCTCTTGTAATAATGAAAACTGTTGCACTAAAGCTACTGTTAGGTCTGTAAAAAAGGGGCAGTCAGCTTTCTTGGTAATAGAAAGAGACATTTTGGGGGATGGCTAGAAACCCAAACTGAATATACCCTGTTAGATTAGTTCCAGAGAATATGGTTTATCTTTAATGCATACATTTGCCTGAGAATAAGTGGTGACTAAATATTTTCTGGTATCTACCCATATTATTTCAGTGTGTCTCTTTACTATTTTTAAGTGGAGGAAAACCTCCGTCTTTATAATGAAGGTAAGTGTAAAAGAGACATTGTAAAATTAGAGCCCACAAATCCTACATGAAGAACTGTGAAAGTAATGGTCCACTGTTGCTAAGAACTAGACAGATATATAAAGTTTAGTTTGTTACATGAAAAACATCAATAAGTTACTTATATTCAGACTTTCTATGAGCACCCACATTTTATATAACACAATATTATAAAAATTTCAAAGCACACTTAAAAATGTTTAAGTAATTATTATCTACATCATTTGTGATTGTTCAACTGTAGTAAGGAGTGAAAATTCCTAAAACGGAAAGAAAAAGTAGCAGAGGAAGCAGAAAACAACGAACCCGATGACCCAGTTCACTGAATAAATATAGATGATCACCATATCCATGTCAAACCACCAGCCACGGCTGTCGTCCTCAAAGTGCAGGTAGTCCATCCTGTGCGCGCCATGCGGGAACTGCCTCCTCGTCACCGGAGCTGTGTGTCTGTGGAAACCTGGAAGACGTGTGGACGTGTTACTTTAGTCCATCGTATCCGGTACATGTGCCCAGAAAGGACAGTGCATTAGGCACACAGGTGCCATGAACTGGCCATACCTTTATTCTCACGACATGGTTTGTTGTATTCCTAATGGTTCTTTTCAATGGCAAGCAATGGTCAGATGTCTCGTTTAGTCAAGGGTTTCAATGGTAGGGATGGTAAAATTGGCAAAGCTAAGTTAGCTAATTAAAATTAGCAAAACTAAAGTAAAATTAGCTTTCATTTTTATCAATTTCAAACTATATGTCTACTTAAATGATTGGCTGGTACATAAAGAGTCAATCTCAAAAGTAAATATAATAGTCTAAATCATACGACTGAATGACATTTCTGAGAAATAGTGCATCTCCCTGTAAAATACCGTCTTTTTTTCTTTGCGACATTTACATGTGAATTATTCAGAGCTTGAGTGTACACTTGCTCAATGGCAACCTGGTTTTGCTGGGTGACTGCTATGTAATTTCAAAAGTCTCTAAAAAATAAAATTCAATTTTCTAAAGACTGATAATCTGATTATTAATCTTTGCTTTTTACTACCTACTGCCTACTTTATTTCTGTACTTAAATGTGTTAGTAAGTGAAGACAATACAATAAACTGAAAAGATTAATTTTAGAATTTAATAGTAACTCTAGTGATAAAGGCTCTGTGATGCTCAAGCTGAAAGCAGACTCTAGCTCATCCATTGTAACAACTGAGCAATATTAAATGTATACGCTGCTTCTTCTGATCACGAGGCTTCATTCGCCTGGGTATTAGTATGGTTATTTAAAGTCAAACTTCTTTGATCAATAATGGTCCTAAATTACTGTTTATATATGTTTTACTTCTCAAACAAAAATCATATATATTTAGGGTACAAAACATGATTTGACATAATTGTATGGTGAAATGGCTACTATAGCCAAGCTAATTAACACATCTGTTTCTTGAAATAATTATTTTTTTGTGGTTGTGAGAGCACCTAAAGTCTATCGTGTCAGCAAATTTTCAGTGTCTCATATATATGTAGTTTGAAATATTTTCTCCCAATCCGTAGGCCATCTTTTTTATTGTCTCCTTTGCCATGCAGAAGTGTTTCAGTTTGATGTGGTCTCACTTGTTTACTTTTGCTTCTGTTGTCAGATCCAAAAAAATCATCGTCAAGAAGCTTACTCTCTATGTTTTCTTGCAGGGTTTTACAGTTTCAGGCCTTACATTGGGGTCTTCAATATATTTTGAGCTACTTTTTGTATATGGTGCAGGCTAGGGTTCAATTTCATTCTTTTGCATGTGGCAGTCAAGTCTTCCCAGCACCATTTATTGAAAAATCTGTTTTGTTGAAGAGATTATCCTTTCCCCATTTTGTACTCTTGGCACCCCCACTCAAATTAGTTGAACTTACATGAGTGGGTTATTTCTGGGCTTTCTGTTGTGTTCCATTGGTCTAAGTATCTGTTTTTATGCCAGTACCATACTATTTTGATTAGAGCTTTGCAATATAATTTGAAATCAGGAAGCATGATACCTTGCATTCTGTTCTCAAAATTGGTCTGGCTGTTCAGAGTCTTTTGTGGTTTCATACAAATTTTATGATTGTTCTTTCTATTTCTGTGAAGTACACCACTGGTATTTTGATAGGGATTGGACTAACTCTTATACTGCTTTGAGTAGTGTGGACGTTGTAACAGTATGAATTCTTCCAATCAATGAACATGAAATAGCTTTCCATTGAATTGTATCTTCTTTAATTTCTTTCATCAATGACTGAATTAGGTTGGTGTGTCAGCTCCTCTGTTTTTTGTTGGCCTTATTAGTATTATCTTTAATCTGATTTCTTTATAGGATTCTGTTTCATTAAGTCTCTTGGCCACTTTGTGCTGGCAGTAGAGCTAAAACTAGATAATATAATAAAAAATCCATTTACCTGGGCACATGTAAACTTCAATATATTGCAACTCACAAAAAGACAAACTAATGGAATGAGTACTTCTGGCCAAGATGAAGGCATAGGTAGATATACTTTGCTTCCTCACACAACCAAAACAAAAGACAACCAGAACTGCCAGAAAATCAAACTGTATGGGAAGTTCGACAACCAAGGATTTAAAGAAGAAACATTCATCCAGAGGGGTGGAGGGGTGGAGACAGGCAGCCAAGGAACTCCTACAAAGGAGTTCCCATCAGACTATCAGCTGATTTCTCAAAAGAAACCTTGCAGTCAAGAACGGGCTGGAAAGAAGTATTCCAAGTCACGAAAGGCAAGGACTTACATCCAAGGACTGGCAGCAAGGCAGTAGACTGGGCAGGTGAGGCAGCAGCTGGCAGACTGGGCAGTCCCACATTTGTGTGCAGATAAGCCAGGAGGAACAACTGGGAAGAGAGACCACACAACCCAAGGTTCCCACCCAGGAAACTAAAGCCTTAAAACCTCTGGCTGTAAAATTCTGTGGGTGTTGCAGCAGTGGGAGGAACTCCCAGCCTCATGGTAAAGTTCATTGGAGAGACCCACAGGGTCTTAGAATGTACACAAACCCACCCACCCACCCAGGAATGAGCACCAGAAGGGCCCAATTTGCTTGTGGGTAGCAGGGGAAGTGGCTGAAAGCGGGTGAGAACCAAACAAGCGACACTGTTCCCTCCTTGACTCCTCCCCTGCATATACAGTGCCACAACACAGTGACTGGGTTGCTCCACCCTGGTAAATACCTAAGGCACCACCCCTTAGAATGTAATAGGTGTGCCATGACCAAGAACTATGGCCCAAATTAAAGAACAGATCAAAACTCCAGAAAAAGATCTAAGTGACAAGGAGATAGCTAACCCATCAGATGCAAAGTTCAAAACACTGTAATCCAGATGCTCACAGAAATGACTGTGTACATATGTGAAATAGAGGAAGAAGCAAAGGCAATGCAAAGTGATATAAAGGAAAATATACAAGGGAACTGACAGTGAAGGGAAGGAAACTGGGACTCAAACCAACAATTTGGAACAGAAGGAAAAAATAAACATTCAACCAGAACAGAATGGAGAAAGCAGAATTTTTAAAAATGAGGAGAGGCTTAGGAACCTCAGGGTCAACATGAAACATTCCAACATCCAAATCATAAGGCTGCCAGAAGGAGAAGAGGAAGAGTAAGAAACGGAAAACTTATTTGAACAAACAATGAAGGAAAACTTCCTTATTCTGTCAAAGGAAACAGACTTCCAGGAAGCTCAGAGAGTCCCAAAGAAACTGGCACACCAACGCACATCATAGTTAAGTTACCCAAGATTAAAGATAATAAGAGAATCTTAAAAGCAGCAAAAGGAAAGGAGAGAGTTACTTACAAGGGAGTGCCCATAAAACTATCAACTGATTTCTCAGTAGAAATCTTACAGGCAAGAAGGGGCTGGAAAGAAGTATTTGAAGTCATGAAAGGCAAGGACCTATACTCAATATTACTCTATCCAACAAAGCTATCATTTAGAGTGGAAGGCCAGATAAAATGCTTCCCAGATAAGGTCAAGTTAAATGAGTTTATCACCATCAAGCCCTTATTATATGAAATGTTAAAGGGACTTATCTAAGAAAAAGAAGATCAAAACTATGAACAGTAAAATGGCAACAAACTCATAAGTATCAACAACTTAACCTAAAACAAAAACCAACTAAACAAACAACTAAAACAGGAACAGGATCACAGAAATGGAGATCACATGGAGGGTTATCAGCAGGGAGGAGGGGGGGGAGAGTGGGAGAAAAGGTACAGGGAACAAGTAGCATAAATGGTAGGTACAAAATAGATGGGGAGATTAAGAACAGGATAGGAAATGGAGGAGCCAAAGAACGTATATGTGTGACCCATGGACATGAACTACAAGGGGAAGAATGCTGGTGGGAGGGAGGGTGCAGGGCGGAGAGGGATAAAGGAGAGAAAAAAATGGGAGAACAAAAAAGAAAATGAGAAAAATGAACGAATGAAGTCAGCCTTTCTGTGTTGTCACAGTTCCCGTTTTCCTCAGCTAACATGACACACCATCATAACATGTAAGTGAATATGGCAGGGTAAGTCCTGACAAAACATTAGCAAAGATTCTTTTTTCTGTGTAGATAAACATAATATAAACTTGAATGTTACCTTCCTACATTCCAATGAACTGCCTTGCACCCAACCTCTGGGTATTCTGTTTTGGTGATATATACAAGCTATTTCAATCCTGACAGCTTTTTAAAGCTATCTAACTACTGTTCTCTAAACTATAGTCACTATTTGAAGAGGAAAAGGGCCTTTCTGTTTGTGTAAGAGAGAGGGCAAGTAGGAATAGTTTTTCTCCCATTCAAATATTATCCCAACACATAAACACAAACATTCCTAAAGTAGTTTATACACCTAAAAACCTCTTCACAAATTTAGGCTGGAAAGTGGGTAACACTGTCATTGGAAATTATTACTGTTATTTTTATGTAAAAATATGTGATTTAGCTACCCCTGAAGTCTATTTAGAACCCTTAGATTCTTCGGGTGCAAAAGGCCCAGTTGCTTGTGTAAAGGGGTCACGGCATTGACCGCAGAGTTGCAGAGAGCAGCAGAGCTGAGAACAGATGTGGCACAAAAGATGGGGCAGCATGAGGAGGGGGACCACCCGTGCTGGTTCTTCCCAGGACAGTCTCAGTCTGGTCGTGTTGTCCCGGGATAATTATTAAGAGTGCCCCTCACTCTAAAAGTGTCCTCATGAATGCTAATTTCCTTTCTGGTGGAAGGCGGGAGAAAGAAAGTGTAGGAAGTGTAGGAAGACACTAGGCTACGACATTTCCAGCTCTGAACGCGGAGAGGCGGTGGCAGCTCAGGTCAGGATGGCTCAGGCAATGAGCTTTCTTCAGCAGGCTGGGTAATGATCACTAAGCTGGATAATGACTGTTGCTTGCTTATTGTTAACTTCTTCAAAAGTTTTTTTAAAGTAAAGGGGCAGTGGGTGTTTTCAATAATTTTGGAATTTCTAAAGCTGTAAATTAGAAGGGATGAATGCAATTTCTAAGTCAAAATCAGACTACAAGAAAATATCCTCACAGACATTGTTGCTGGATAAGTATTAGATTGACTGACATTAGAAATCAGAACTGACTAGTTGTGGGAATACTAATCACCGTGATTAATTGCAGATTCCACTGTAAGGTGAGAAGAGTGAAAATGTCTAGTTCATCGAGCTGTTTAGAGGATTAGATGAATTAGTACATGTAAAGCATAGGACTGGCCCACAGCAAAGGTCCAATGTTAGATTCTTACACTATTGCTGCTGCTGCTGCAACTACTTTCTTGTTTTCATTTTTTCTACTACTTTTAATATGAGGAAGAAGCTGCCTTTTTTGCCAGTACTTGCTCTTCATATTATGTCTACCTTTTCTGAATAAACCAGTAAACTTCTCATTGTTTGTTCAAGCAAATGGCTGAGGCACAGTGTTTTTTAAGTATGAATTGAGTTCTCTAAGGCATTTCCTTATTTTAAATAGACTTTCAGAATATCAGATACTGAAAATATGGAGTTAGTTAAACATTTATGGAGACTATAAGTGCTACATGTTAATGGCTAATGATTTAAAGATATTTTAAGACACGGTTCCTGTCTTAAGAAACTATTGGTCTGGAACAGTGTTTCTCAATCTTTTTTTTATCACCCATGTTAAGAGAAAAAATAAGTTAAATTTATAGTTATTTTAAATTAAGTATTCTAATCAATAAATTAAATGTAATTTCTTCCTAATGAAAGCAATTAAAAAGTAAGGAGTAAGATTTTGTCAGGTAGAGCTGAGCCTCTGAGGGCCTTAAACGACCGTGCTAACTATGCTTTCCTGTTCCCCAGGACCAAGTTTTTGCCAATCTTGGGGCCATACCACCCCCATTTAAAATGAAAGTCTAGGTGATAATACACTAAAAACCATTATGATAACAGTTAACACATATATTTTAATATATCATTCCAAAAATAAATCTGTTTTGAAGTTAATGGGGTAAGATACTTCTGAACTAGGAATTCACTTTTATACAAACTGAACCACAACCTACTATTGGTGATAAAACTGATAATAATTAGTTTGGTATTAAGTCA
Source organism: Sturnira hondurensis (assembly GCF_014824575.4). Lineage (NCBI taxonomy): Eukaryota > Metazoa > Chordata > Mammalia > Chiroptera > Phyllostomidae > Sturnira > Sturnira hondurensis. Next base: position 3,908,352 of record NW_028087015.1, read on the forward strand.
TGGTTAATGAATATCCAGTATTAGTAGTACATTTTAACTATTTAAAGTAAAGAACATAGTAAAGGCATGTACTTCATACTTATTTTCCTACATGAAGGAAAAAGAAGCTCTTGGAGAAATTCACTGTGTGACATCAAAGAGAAAGAAAGAACCGCAGAGGAAAATCTTGAAGTCACTATGGGTGTAGAATGAATATAAACAAGAATCAGCATTCCAGAAGCTCAAACAGGTACTTCTGCCTCTTCATAAATTCTATTTTGTGAAAACAATTTGTCTCACAATTTCTCTCATTTCCAAGAAAAATCAAAGCTATGACTTATTGTCCCCACAGAATATGGTCCAAATTAGTATTTGCCATCAAAAACCATAAAGCAAACTCCACTGTTTTGAAGATTGTTTTTCAGAGACAGAAAGACCGTTAGTTATCTTGAGATACTTATTTTTGCAATTGTAGCTCTTGCCAAGTGCTCATAGTGGGTCTTGAATAGACATTTGTTGAGTGGGTAAGCGAGTGCCTGTATATGAAAGGATATACTTAAGACTATAGAATGAATAATTAGTGTATTATCTGAGACTATCCTAAATCAAGTCTCTCAAATGCATTTTCAGTAGGATTTAATGTTATTATCAAGAAATACATTCTTTAGAGGTTAATTCAGAGCCCTAAAATCAGTATTAAAAAGGAAATATGTCCTACCCTTCCTGTGATGGGACAAAGGTTGAAACACACTATTTCACAGCTCTGTATTCTTCATATTACATAAGAATTTTGTTTTGTCAAAAGTTGATTGATATAAGTAGGTCTTAGCAGAGGTGGATTGATATTTTTATAGTCACAAGTAAGTATAGAGTTCCTCAGTTAATATACTCAAAAACTTAATGCAAAATGGATTTTAAATTTTCTTATCTATAGCTTTAGCATAGTCAAGTGTATTAATCCTGCAAAATTAAATTTTAATATTAAGTTAAAATATGTTGCAAATTATTTATAATTTTATTGCACTTGCTTAATTTTGAGTACAGTTTACAAGTTATCAGATGAAATTGTATCAACTTTTTTCTTATCCTCAACCAAGGACATGCTTATTGATCTTAGAGAGAGGGGCAGGCGGGGAAAGAGAGAAGGAGAGAAACACTGATGTGAAAGAGAAACACCAATTGGCTGCCTCTTGCATGCACCCCAACTGAGGAATGAACCCATAACCCAGGCATGTTCAAATGGGAACATCAAATGGGAATCAAGCCAGCGCTAAATCCACTGAGTCACAGCAGCCAGGCCTAAAGGTTGTGGACAACTTGATCTCTCCTTTTTTTTTTTTTAAGATTTTATTTGTTTATTTTTAGAGAGAGGGAAAGGGAGGGAGAAGGAGTGGGAGAGAAATACCAATGTGTGGTTGCCTCTCACCTGCCTCCTACTGGAGACCTGGCCTGCAACCCAGGCATGTGCCCTGATTGGGGATCAAACCAGTGACCCTTCGGTTCTCCGGCCAGCACTCAATCCACTGAGCCACACCAGCTGGGGCTCTTTTTTTTGTAATTGGAGAATTTAATTCATTTGTTTAAATTAGTTATTGGCAGTTTAAGATATACTGTTAACATTTTGTTGTTTCTGGGTGTTTTATAGATCCATTGTTCCTTGTTTCTTATCCTGCTCTCTTTTTTCATGTTCTGATGGCCTTTGTATCAGTTTGCTTTGACTTCTTTATTATGTACTTTTGTACAATTGCTAAGGGTTTTTTTCCTTGTGGTTACCAGGAGGCTTACATAAAATACCTTAAAATTCTAACATGTTATTTTTACATTGATAACAACTTAACTTCAATAGAATTCCTAAACTTTTACTTCTACTTCCTCTCACATTTTAGGTTATTGTTTTACAATTTACATATTTTTATACTGAGTTACAAATAATAGATTATTTTAGTTATGGTTATTTTTACATTAATTTTTAACTTTTAAGCTGGAGTTGTAAGTAAATTATGTACCACAATTAGCATATTATAGAATCTAACTTTGACTATATATTTACCAGTGAGTTTTGCACTGCCTTTTTATGTTTACATGCTATTAATTAGTGTCCTTTTATTTCCACTCAAAGAACTCCCTTTAATATTTCTTATAAGCAGATCTGGTCAGTGAACTCACTCAGCTTTTGTTTGTATGGGGAAGTCTTTATCTCTTTTCTATTTCTGAAGGACAGCTTCACTGGGTATTGAATTTTAAGCGGGCAGTTTTTTTCCTTCAATATTTTTCATTTGTCATTCCATTCTCTCCTGGTCTGAAGTTTCTGCTGAGAAACCCGCTGATAGTTTTAGGGGGGTTCTCTTGTAAGAAACCTCTCTTTACTCTCACTGCTTTGAAAAATCTCTTTTGTCTTTGATTTTTGACAGATTCATTATAATGTATCTCAGTGTAGACCCATTTGGGATATTTTGGGTCTCACAGATTTAGATGTTCATTTCTCACCCCAGGTTTGGAAAATTTTTAGCTATTATTGCTTTAAACATACTTTGTGGTCCTCCCTCTTTCTCTCCTGCTGGAATTTCCGTAAACACAAATATTTTTCTTTTCATTTTATCCCACTGATCCTGGAGACTTTCTTCACTATCTAGCCATCTATTTAGTTACTTGTTTAGTTAGTTAGTTTCTCCAACTGGACAATTTGAAATGTCCTCTCCCCTGTGTCTCTGATTCCTTCTTCTGCATGGTTGAGTCTGCTTTAGGGACTATTGCGCTCTTCAGATCAATGACATTGTTCAATTCTACAATTTCTGTTTTTTTTTATGGTTTCTATTTCTTTGTCAAAATTCTTGTTTTGTTCAAGCGCTATTTTCCTAATTTTGTTTCGCTAGCTGTGTGTTCATGTAGTTAGCTAGATTTCCCTAAGAGATTTATTTTGAGTTCCTGACATAGATCTCCAATTCTTCAGGGTCAGTTATTAGAACTTTACTAGTTTCCTTTGGTGGTGCCATATTTACCTTATTTTGCATTATCCTCGATTCCTTACATTGGTATCTGCACACTGAGCAACTGGGCTTTTCTTACACATTTCATAGGTTTCCTTAGGCAGACAGACCTTTACCAGTCCACTCATTTTGGGTTTCTGGGTGTGTCTACCGGTAATAACCTTAGGGAGGAGGGGCCTGCCATTATGGTCTGTTTTGGGGTGAGGCAACCGACCTAGCTCTGAGATTGGGGGTTGAGGGTGGTGTGCCACTGACTGAGAAGTTGGATAGGGCTCCTGGCTTTGATCCCTGTCCAAGTAAAGCTGTAGGATAGGGAACTGTTACACAGGATGGTGTAAAAGTAGGTTTCTAGTTGTGAGTATTGTTGTATTATTATTTATTTATTGTTGTATTTTCCGTACAAACAACCGTAAACTGACTTTTGATCCCAACCTGTAGTACATGGGACTCTGAATTAGCTTCCCTGGACTGGCTGTGTAGCAGTGTGGTATTTAGCGCTGTGCGGCTCACTGTTTGCGGACCCCACTCAAGCAAGTGTGTGCACTTAACTCTCTGGTCAGGTGAGGCCTCCAGTTTTGCTCTGCCCACAGGGAAAGCCATGAGCTGTGCTTCTGTTCAAGTGTTACCTCAGCAGGGTGCTGGGTGGGCTCTGTAGCTTCCTGTGTGCTCTGTTTAGGTTCCCTGGTTGGGCCGGAACCCCCATAAGATTATAGCCAGATTTTCAGCAGAAACCTCCAGGCAGAAAGTAGTAAGATGATATATTCAAAGTATTACAATAGGAAAACAAAATAGCCAACCAAACATACTCTGCCTGGTGGTAAGCTTGTCCCTCAGAATTAAAGGAGAAAGAAAGACTTTCCCAGACAGACAAAAGCTGAAGTAGCTCATTACTAATAAGCCAACTTTTCAGAACTGTTAAAAGATATTTTTCAAGTTAAAAGAAAAAGGCACTAATTAGTAACAGGACATCATAAAGAATTAAAAATAAGCATAATAATAAGTTATTAATGGATACACAATATAAAAAGATGTAAATTGTGACATCAGAAACATAACATGCAGGTGAAAGAAACTTTACTATGCATCTGAAGATAAGTTACTATCAGCTTAAAAATACACCTGCAAATACAAGATGTTTCATGTAAGCCTCACAGCAGATCCACAAAACACAAAGACAAGGGGGTGAAAGCACACCGCTACAGAAGGCATCAAATTACAGAGGGAGGAAGCAAGAGAATAATAAAGGAACGAGGGAAAAGAAACACAAAACCATTACCAAGTAGCAATAAGTGCACACCTACTGATATTTCTTTAAATATAGATGAACTGAAGCCCTGGCTGGTGTAGCTCAGTGGATTGAGCACAGGCCTGCGAACCACACGATCGCGGTTTGATTCCCAGTCAGGGCACATGCCTGGGTTGCAGGCCAGTTTCCCCGAAGGCCAACTCCCAGCAGGGGACGCACAAAAGGCAACCATACATTGATGTTTCTCTCCCCCTCTCCTTCCCCTCTAAAGGTAAATAAATAAATAAAATCTTAAAAAAATAAATAAAAATAAATAAATGGTCATTTAAATATAGATGGACTGAGTTCTCTAATCAACAACAAAGTGTGGCTGAATAGATTAAAAAAAACAAGATCCAGCCCTGACCAGTGTGGCTCAGTTGGTTGGCTGTCCGACAAAGCAAAACGTCACTGCTTTGATTCCCAGTAAGGGAACATGCCTAGGTTACGGGTTCCTTCGAGGTAATCGATCAATGTGATCGATCAATGTGTCACCCACACATTGATGTTTCCCTCCTTCTATATCTTCCTTTTTCCTTGCTCTAATAAATTAATAAATAACAAAGAACAAGATCCAACTACATGGTATCTACAAGGAACTCACTTCAGCTTTAACCCGTAGGGAGAAAGGGAAGGAATGGAGAAAGATATTCCATGCAAATAAAAAAAAATGAAAGAAAGCAGGGGTAGCTATACTAAGAATGTATCAAGAGACAAAGAAGGTCATTATATAATGATAAGGGGCTCAGCTCATCAAAAGGATATAACATTAATATATATTTATGCACTAACACAGGGACACCTAAATATATAAAGCAAATATTTAACAGATCTGAAGGGAGAAACAGACAGCAATGCAAAAGTAGTAGAGAACTTCAATATTCCACTTTCAAAAAATAATACTTGCAGCAGAAAATTAATAAGGAAACATTAGACTTAAACTATACATTGGATCATATGATCAAAGATACACAGAGAGAACACTCCATCCAAAATCAGCAACATACATACTCTCAAATGCACTGAAATAATTTTCAGGACAGATCATATATTAGGTCACAAAAAATCTCAGTGAATTAAAAAAGACTGAAATCATATTACATATCTTTTCCAACTACAATGGTATGAATGCAGAAATTAATTATGAGAAGAAAACTGAAAAATTCACAAATACATGGAGACCAACAACATGGTCCTCAACAACCAATGGTTCATAGAAAAAAAATGGAAGAGAAATCAGAAGTTATCCTGACAGAAACTGAAATGGACACACAACATGTTAAAACTTACTGGGGTGCAGCAAAGGCAGCTCTAAGAGGGAAGTTCATAGTGATAAACACTCACACTAAGAAAAAAAGAGATCTCAAAGAACAGACTAAGCCAAAGTTAGTAGAAGGAAGGACAAAAATAGCAGAGTGGAAAATAAAGACTAAAACCACAACAGAAAAGATAATGAAACTAAGCAGATTTTAAAACAGGAGACATGAAACAGACAAACCTTTAGCTAGCCTTATGAAGAAGAAAGAGAGAAATCAAAAAGTGAAACTATGAATGAAAGAGGAGACATTACAACTGATACCAGACACATACAAATGATTATAAAAGACTACTATGATCAGTTATATACCAACAAATTGAACAAATTATATAAAATGTATAAATTCTTAGACACATACCAAGACTGAATCATGAGAGAACAGAAAGTGTGTGTGAGTGAATTACTATTAAGAAGACTGAATCAGCAATCAAAAACCTCTCATCACTTACTGTTTGTTGATTTATTGATGTAATTATTCTGGCAGGTGTGAGGTGATATCTAACTGTCATTTTAATTTGCATTTCTCTGATAATTAGTGACATTGAACATCCTTTGATATGTCTAATGGCCCTCTGTATGTCTTCTTTGGAGAAGTGTCTATTCAGGTCCTCTGCCCATTTTTTGAATTGAATTTTTTTGGTGATGAGTTTTATAAATTCTTTATGAATTTTGGATATTAAACTTTAATCAGATATATTGACAATATGTTCTCCCATTCAGTAGGTTGTCTTTTCATTTGATCGATGGTTTCCTTTGCTGTGCAAAAACTCTTTAGTTTGATGTAGTCCCATTTGTTTATTTTTTCTTTTCCTTGCTCAAAGTGATATCAGAAAACTATTACTAAGAGCAATGTCTGAGATTTTACTGCCTATGCTGGCAAGGCTATGGAAAAATGGGAACCCTTCTGCACGGTTGGTGGGAATGCAGACTGGTGCAGCCACTGTGGAAAGCAGGATGGAGATACCTCAAAAAACTAAAAATGGAAATGCCTTATGATCCAGCAACTCCACTTTTGAGAGTTTATCTGAAAAAACCCGAAACACTAATTTAAAAGAACACATGCTCCCCTATGTTCATTGCAGTGTTATTTACAATGGCCAAGATTTGGAAGCAGCCCAGGTGTCCATCAGTAGATGAGTGGATAAAACAGCTATAGTACATTTACAAATAGTATACTACTTGGCAGTAAAAAGAAAATTTTAGTCTATGCTATAGCATGATGGACCTGGAGAACATTATGCTAGATAAAATAAGCCAGTTAGAGAAAGACAAATACTATATGATTTTACTCATATGTGGGACCTAATGAACAAACTGAACTAACATGCAAAACAGAGACAGACTCATAGAGAGCAGGCTGACATAGAACAAAAAATCTGAAAAAATGTATGGAACCACAGAAGACCCCAGATAGCTACAGCAATCTTGAGAAAGAACAAAGATTGAGGCATCACACTCCCTACTGCAGATACACTACAAAGCTACAGTAATCACCCTGGTCTTGGCAACGATTTTTTTAGGGTTGACACCAAAAGCACAGACAACAATAGCAGAAAGAAACAACCATGACTACAACATACTAAAAAGCTGTTGCTCATCAAAGAAAACCACCAATGAAATAAAAAGGCAATCTATGAATTGGGAGAAAACCCTGGCAAACCATGTATCTAATAAAGGCATTAATATCCAAAATATACAAAAAACTCATACAACTCCACAGAATAGAAACAAATAACTAGCCTGACCACTATGGTTCAGTTGCTTGAGTGTTGCCCTGCAAAGCAAAAGGTCACTGGTTCTATTCCTGGTCAGGGCACATGCCTAGGTTGTGGGTTCTGTCCCAGGCTGGGGCGTGTACAAGAGTCAGTTGATTCATGTTTCTCTCTCACACTGATGTTTCTCTCCCTCTCTTTCACCCTCCCTCCCTTCCCCTCGCTCTAAAATAAATAAATAATACCTCACAAAATGGGCAGAGGACCAAAATAGAAATTTTTCCAAAGAGTATGTACAAATGGCTCACAGATACATGAAAAATTGCTCAACATCACTAAGTATTGGGAAAATGCATTCAAAATCACAATACAATATCACCTCACACCTGTTTAGAATGGCTACCATTGAAAAAATGAATACACACTTCTCCAGGAGGACATACAGAGGGCCCACAGACATATGAAAAAATGTTCAACATCACTTCCTATAAGAGAGATGCAAATTAAAACCATAATATCACCTCACATCTGTTAGAATGTTGACCATTAATAAATCAACAAATGAATTCTGACAAGGATATGGAGAAAGTGAACTCTAGTGCACTTTTGGTGAAAATGCAGACTGGTTCAGCTACTGTGGCAGACAGTATGGAATTTCCTCAAAATTAAAAATGGACTGTCTTAGGATTCTGCTGCTGGGAATATATCCTAAGAATCCTGAGTCACCAATTCAAAAGAAGTTATGCAACCCTATGTTCATAGCAGCACCATTTACAATAGCCAAGTGTTAGAAACAGCCCACGTGCACATCAGTAAATGAGTGGATTAAAAAACTCTGGTACATTTACACAATGAAATACCACACAGCAGAAAGAAAGGAGTCCTACCTTTTGCGACAGCATGGATGGAACTGGAGAGATTATTATGCTAAGTGAAACAAGCCAGTTGGCGAAAGATAAATACCTTGCAACCTCACTTCTGACTGGAGTTTAATGAACAAAATAAACAAGAAAAACAGAACCAGAGACATGGAAACATGGAACAGACTGATAGCTGTAGGAGGGGAGGAGGGCGGGGGGTGGGGGAATGGTGGAAGGAAGGGGAAGGGATGCATCGAAAAATATGCATGAATGACACATGGACATGGACAAAGGAGAGGGGACCGACTGTGGGCTAGAGAGGTGGGCTGGGTGGAGGAGGGTGGAAGGGAAAAAAATTGGGACTGCTGTAATAAAGAATTTTAAAAAATTCAGAGAAAAAAAAGAAGTGTTGCCTGAATTGAAATGAAGGGGAAAAAAAGGCACATTACCTTGTGGAGATTAAAGCAATTGTATGGGTCAAAAAAATACAGAAATAACAAATGCTGGTGAGGATGTGGAGAAAAGAAAACCTGTATATACTTCTGGTGGGAATGTAAACTGGTACAACCACCATGGACAGTGGTATGCAGGTTCCTCAAGAAATTAGCAGTAGAACTACCATATGATTGACCAAGCCTACTTCTGAGTATACAAAGGAAACAAAATCATTATCTTGAAGAGTTATCTGTCATTTCCATGTTCATGCAACATTATTTACAATAACCAAAGAATGGAAACACCTAAGTGTTCATTGATGGATAAATAGATACCGAAAAGGTGGTGTCTGTGTGTGTGTGTACAGCCTGTTCAGAAAGTATCCAGTCATGTAATGTGAAAAATCGAGACATTCATTGAAGAAGATACAAAATACAAGAAATGTACATAGGGCAATGACGCCCCAGTCCCCTTCAAAGTAGGTACCTGGGAACCTCACACAGTTCTCCTAGTCACCACCAGGTGCCCTGTCATATTTTCCTGAATCTCCTCGATGGTCTGAAATCCCTTCTCTTTCAAAGGTTATTTTAGTTTTGAGAAAAGCTAGAAGTTGCAAGGCACCAAATCACCCTGCATGGGACGTGATGCGTGAGTGGATGTGCTGTCCTGATGAAGCTGCCAATCACCAGCTGCTCATAGCTGCGGCCTTCTGAATCATCTGAATAGTTTCTATGGAGCAATGTTCAAGCTTAGCGCAAACTCTAATGCAGATTTTTTCCTCTACTTGCTCATTTTGAATGCAATGGCAAGCTCACTCAACGAGGTGTCTACCACCCCCAGTGACTAGTACAGTGAAGCTGTCATTGTTCATGTGTGGGAATCCAGTCCACTCTCCTTGGCTGCCAGGCTATACTGATGTCACACAAACCATTCTCATCGTATTAACAATGGCTGGACTTTTTCCAGACAGACCTTGTATATCTTCAGATTATACTACAAAATCTGGAATTTATATATAACCTTGCATTAATTGTAAACTACCTATAAAGTATTTCAGAAATGAAGTAGTGATTTTCAGTGATAATGCAATATAGTAGGCACCTCTATTGGAGTACCAATATAACAGAATTCTTCACAAAACAGTAGCATCTAAAATCTCAACAAAACCTGAATTACTACAATACAATTTTAAAGAAGTGAAACATCTATGTAGAGTAGGATTTTGTTAATAAAAACCATTTCATTGCTAGCATGGTTGAAAAGTTTGTTCTAAATATATTAAACAGCTTTGATAATTATAACACAAGCCTGATACTGCTGTTGTAGGTCAAGATCAGGAATTTCCACATGTCCAACTGTTTGCAAATTTTCAATAGCAAATTATAAATCTAGAAACATTAAGACATTCTCAGCCCTGGCTGGTGTAGCTCAGTGGATTGAGGGCGGGCCTGCCAACCAAAGGACTGTGTTTCGATTCCCAGTCGGGGCACATGCCTGGGTTGCAGGCCAGATTCCAGCAGGGGACACATGAGAGTCAACCTTATATTGATATTCCTCTCCCTCTCTCCTTCCTTTCCTCTCTAAAGATAAATAAATTTAAAAATCTTTATAACAAAAAACCCCACAAAAACATTTTTATACTATCATATTAATTTTAGTGACCCAATACTCTAATAAAGGTTGAAGTATGTGGTCATACATCTGATTTAATATTCACCTGTTTTAAGCAATAATAAATAAGCCCGCCTCATGTACACTAACGATGGAAGACGTGCAAACCACAGCCGCAGCACCAGCTGGCCAAAAGGCCTGGACTCCCAAGCACATCTTCGTATCACGAGTGTACTCCTCAGGCCCCCAAAGGAAAGAAGCAGGAACCAACTCTTCCTTCTTCACCAGAGACTTGCCTTTTTTTTGGAACTTCTTTTCCTCTCTCGAGACTACTTGATAACCATTTTAACCCACTTTCCTCATTTATCAGACGTTTATCAGGGTGATTTTTTTTAAACAAATGATGAAACAATCGAACAGAGTTAGTGCTTTAGATAGAATATTGAAGTACTGAATACTGTGGTCTCCCAAATCTCACGACATTTCCCTTGGGGAGGTGTTGTTTTCATCCTACTGACTAAACTCTGATTTGTGCAATTACATGTAGATTTCTTAAATCTGCATTATAGTTTCCATTAAATCTGTATTTGCTATCCAAACCAAATGGGTAATTGCCATGCACTATTAAACCATCACTGTACTGCCGGAGTTAATGTCATTCCAGCGTAATACAACCACTCATGTCCTTTGTTTATAACCCTGTACTCCATCTGATTAACCCATTCTTCATAATCATTTAGATCTGTCACTGCCTGGAGTCATAGGATAAATAAAAGACCTTTTCAAGGCACCTTGACATTGTGACTCCACAATTCTATTTTGTTACTTAGCCATAAATCCTGCCCACTTCTCATCTCAATATCGGCACTTTGGCTGCACACTTGAACCTCCTGAGGGGCTTTAAATACTGCTGATATTTGAGACCCATCTCCCAGATCCCCAATGAACTGAGTCGGGCATGACAAGGGCACCGGGATTCACTCAAGGTCCTAAGTGTGAAAAAACAGAAACTAACAGAATGTTTTAGCTTAAAAAATAAAAACAGAAAAAACCCCAAACCTTTAGCTCTTCTCTCTCGTGAAAAATAGATTTTTTGGGGTCAAAGTTAGTTGAGGACTGTAGAATTTTCCAAGATGAGATTTAAAATTCTGTTTCATAATAATGGTCTTATTTGGTAGTTGCTCTATTTTAGGAAGCCCACCTCCTAGAAATTCTAGTTTAAGATTATGAATGTTGATGGTTATCTCTTATGCAATTTTTTAATTTGTTTATTAATATCATCAAACTAAATGCTCACTTGACTGAAATGAAATTGAGTAGCTTACATTTTACTTTCCTTAAGGAATAAACGATGCAAACTGCAATTCCCTAGAAGCTGCTTATTTTGTTATTTTGAAAAATATTTTAAACATGACTATACCTATAATCATATTCTATAAACAAAGTAAACATTCCTTCCATAACTTAAGGATGTTTTGAGTAAAATAAAATTTGTAAGATTTATGTAAACTTTAAATAATGACTTCTGGACAATGGAGGGCTTCTGGTCCAGTATGAGTGATGTTGGGTAATTATCCAGTCTTTTGTACCAGGGAAAGCAAATTGTTTAGAATTTGTTCCTTTTTGCACCAGTCATAACAGGTGTTATAAGTGTTTTTATAGTTGGAAGCAACCCAGGCTTTATAGAGATGTTCCAGTTTTCAGTCATTTATGTCTGAATGTTTAGGGACATTTCATTAAGAAACTGCAGAGACTACTGACTGCATCTCTTCATCCATCTGCAAATAACACATTTTAAACTCACTTTATTTAATGAGCACTTCCTTGTTACTTTATTTTTCTTTTGTATAAATGTTGGGCTTATTATGGTGCCCTCTGATTAAATTATGCATATGCTTCCTTCATTTCCTTTCTAGTCTTTCTTAATCAAAGGTTTAAAAAATCCAGTGTCCAGTAGCAGAGTCGTCTTATTACAGATTTTAGTAAAACTTCTTATCCTAGTATGTGTGTGTGTACAGATACATTTAAATTTTGTGTCATATATTCTGCAGTGTAGTTAGAAAAAGTATTACTATTTGGAAAAGCACACTATTAAAACTGGGCTCAGGGACCGGTCAGGTGCAGCCACCCTCTCCCACCATAAGGATTTGTTTCTCATGCTGACTTCAGAGGTCCTCTGGTCAGTAGGTGGGCTTTAACTGAATGTGCACATGTATGCATCTACCTTACAAGTGCGAGTGTTTTTAATGGACTGGAAGGATCAATATTGTCAAAATGTCCAAACTATCAAAAGCAATCTACAGATTTAATGCAACCCCGACCAAAATGTCAATGGCATGTTTTACAGCACTAGAACAAATATTCCAAAAATTTACATGAAACCACAAAAGACCCTGAACTGCCAAAGCTATCTTGAGAAAGAACAAAGTTGGAGGTACACACTCCCTGATTTCAAACTCTATTACAAAGCTATCATAATCAAAACAGCATGTTATTGGCACAAAAACAGACACACAGATTAATAATGAACAGATTAGAGAGTCCAAAAATAAACTGACCCTTATATAGGCAATTAGTTAACTAATCTATGCCATGGGAGAAAAGAATGTACAAGGGAGAAATGACAGTCTCTTCAATAAATGGCGTTGGAAAATTAAATACATGGAAAAAAATGAATCTGAATCACTTTCTTATACCATATGCAAAACAAAACAAAAAGTGGATAAAAGACTTGAATGTAAGACCGGAAACCATAAAACTCCTAAAAGAAACATAGGCAGTAAACTCTTTGGCATTACGCTTATAATATATATATTTTTGGATATGTCTCCTTGGGCAAAGGAACCAAAAGAAAAAACAAACAAATGGCACCACATCAAACTAAAAAGCTTTTTGCCCAGTGAAGCAAACCGACAACAAAATGAAAAGACAGCCTACTGATTGGGAGAAGATACTTGCAAATGACATATTCAATAAGGGGCTAATTATCCAAAATATATAAAGAACTCACACATCTCTACATCGAAAAACAAACAAACAATCCAATTAAAAATGAGCAGAGGTCCTGAACAGACATTTCTTGAAAGAGGAAATAGGGCCAACAGACACATGAAGAGTTGCTCAACATCATTAATCATCGGGAAATGCCAGTTACAACGACCATGAGAGGTCACCTCACACCAGCAAGGCAGGGTATTACCAAATTCAATAAATAAGTGTTGGTGAGAGTGTGGAGAAACGCAAGCCCCCATGCACCGCTGCTGGGACTGGAAGTCAGTACAGCCACCACGGAAAACACTATGGAGGTTCCTCAAAAACTTAAAAATACAATTACCATACAGCCAGCCTAGCAATTCCGCTTCTGGGCATTTGTCTGAAGAAAATGAAAACACTAATTTGAAAAGATATATGCCCCTATATTCTTTGCAGCATTGTTTACAAAAGCCAGTTTTAGAAGTAACCTAAGTATCCATTGATAAATGATTGGATAAGGAAGATGTGGTATAAATATATAATGGAATATTATTCAACATTAAAAAGAATGAAATCTTGCCATTTGCATCATGAATAGACCTAGATGATATTAGGTGAATTAAGTCAGACAGAGAAAGACAAATGTTTTATGATTTCACTTACATGTGGAATCTAACAAACAAAGTAAGTGATAAAACAAAGCAAACAGATTCACAGATACAGAAAACAAACTGAAGGCTGCCATAAAAGAGGAGGGCGAAGGGATGGGTAAAAAGGTCAAGGAGAATAAGAGGTAAAAACTTCCAGTTGTAAAACAAGTAAGCCCTGGGGGCACAATGGACAGCACAGGCAATACGGTCAAGAACAACTTGGTGCAGTGACTAGACTTCCTGTGGTGATCACATTGCAAAGTACATAAATGTAGAATCACTATGTCATACACCTGAAACTAGTGTTGTATGTCAATTATACTTTAATAAAACTATTTTCATTAGTATTTCCTACCAACATCCAACTTTCTATGAAATTAAAAAGCAACCTCTAATATGAGAAACAATGAAAGGGATGCATTTGGTTTTTGTGTGTATGTGTGAGAGTGTGTGAGAGAGAAAGGGGGAGGGGGAAGGTGAAAGAAAGAGAAGGAGAGAACAAAACTGTTAGTAATTTTTAAAATAACAGTTATGAAATGGTGATATTTGGATAAAATACATAATTTGTCTAATTTACTTGGATCATGAACTGAATATAGAAGTAAAAATGTTAATGTTTTAATTTGTGTCCATGGCTCAGTTGAACTATTTAGCCTTAGAAAACAACCATGGATGCAGTGACCCAGCACTAGAATAACATTTGAGAAGAAAGGGAACGGCCTAGGCTCTTTAGAATCCCTGAAGCAGGCAACCAGGACCTAGGCAGAAACCGCATTCCAGAACAGTCGAAGGAAAGTGGATTACTGTGTGTGTGGAATAAAGATTTGCAGAGAACATCAAATGTGTCCATATAGTCAAAGAACAGTCACAGGGAGGAAGATTAAAACAGACCTGAACCAATAAAAGGAAACTGTGAGAAGATAGCTATTCAACATAAAATTTTGTCTGATGGAGCTGTAAAGATGGACAAGTTCCCTGTCATTTGCATTTTACATGTTGGGAAAATTGCATGTATCTCTTGTTTTTAAAGCAGTTTATGATAAGGCTTGTTACTGGGTTGGCTTCTCAAATAAATTTTAAACTCATAAGTAAAACCTAGAGCAAAAACAGGGCCTGATTCTGCCACTGGAAAATAAATAGAAAGGAAAAGATACTTTGAAACTCGCAGGCCCTTTCAAAAAATTATCTGTGAACAAAATTGTTCCAGTTTCAGAGGAGACAGATGTAGAGGTTAATGCCCTTTCTGCTAAATGCAGCACACCAAGTCTAGGGCACATTTTAAAACCTCTCTGGCTTACCTCTAACTTTTGGGAAGGCATGTTTCTAGGTTATATTCAAACTCCTGCTGTCTGAGCATTCACTGTTTCGTCTTCTTTTCCATGTGGATATTCCTTCATTTATACTGAGCATGTTTAAAGTTGCAGAATCAAGCTAAAACCTTCAGGAAAACTAACGATTAAATAAAACAATTCTCCAGTCTTTTACAAAAAATGCATGGGTTTGTCATAAACATATCTCAGATACTGGCATTTCAGCTGTATGTTTCTGAAAGCCAGAAAAACGAGGGCATGGAATATTAAATGACTTTTTAAATTTCTTTGACTTGAGTATATTTAGGAAAAAAAAGTCAACAATGTGGAACTTTTTTTTGGCAAAAAGATATTAGTAAGATATGTTAGCTTGTATGCTTTTTATATATTGTTTTAATATTATAGGTATACTTACTTATGTAATTTTTTTTTAGGGAACCAGCTAATATGGCTGGAAATGCATCAACTCAATACTGACAACTGAGATGCTATGTCTGGAAACAGTAGGTACTTCAGAGGAAAGAACTTAGATCGCTTAACAGAGCCATTGGCACAACCAGCACCTGATATGAGATGTAAAGTGCTAGCTCACATTTACCTAGAATATTTCCATTCCTTTTCACATTACCCACTTATGCATAAGTACGTGTGTATTTTTAAGAAGAAAAAATAAAATGTGTCTGTTTACTCAACAATATCTGTAAGATACTATTTGGAAGGTTGAAAAGGAATGGGTCTAATTTAGGGTAAGTATGAGCTACTTCAATGGCTGAATGAATTCCAAAAGAGTTTATAGGAGCTTCATTGGCTAGAAAATCTAAAACTATGTTAAAATTTTTTGGTTTTTTGTGGAAAGAACACTAATTTTGTGGAGCAAAAGGCATCTATGGGGACGTCTGTTCCTTCCTGTATGATAAGCCCAACCACTTGACTTCCTTTCAGCAACCTTAACAACAAGGCTGAAAATAAGCAAGCTTTTCTTAGGGAAGCAATGAACATGGAATGAATGGTAAGATATGTTGAGTAAATGCGGATTAACTATGCAAATCATGGTGCCAGTTTTCAAATATGTTCTTAACTTTGTACCATTTTATTTTTAATCAAGATGATTCAATCAGCCCTGGCTGGTGTAGCTCAGTGGATTGAGCGCGGGCCTGTGACTCAGACGATCTCGGTTCGATTCTCAGTCAGGGCACATGCCTGGATTGCAGACCAGTTCCCTGCAGGCCAACTCCCAGCAGGGGACGCATGAAAGGCAACCGTACATTGATGTTTCTCTCCCTCTCTCCTTCCCTTCCCCTCTAAAGATAAATAAATAAAACCTTAAAAAAAAAAAGATGATTCAATCAATGTCTAATTACCTGAGGTTTATTTCTTTAAAAAAATAATTAGAAATGAAGAGTAACAAAAATACTACATGTAATGTATAAGATTACTGAGGGGAAAATACATAGCTTTAGATAATAATTTTTAAAAAGGAAAAGGAAAAAACAATAACCTTGAAAGCCACCTTAATATGGTATTAAAAAGGACAGAATTGACAGAGAATAGCAGTAAGGATTTAATGAAGAGCAGAAATTAATGAAACAGAAGATAAAGATATTATAGAGTTAATTTAAAAAACTGACTATTTAAAATAATAAAATTGATGAATATCTAGCAAGAGCTGGGACAAAAAAGAGCATGAGCAAATAATATTAAGAATACAAAGAGAATATAACTATAGATACAGGAGACATTAAAAGAGACAAAAAAACTTTTATCAACAAACTTTAAACAAAAAATGAACAAATTCCTAGCAAAAAGATAAATTACATACACTGATCCAAGGAGACGTTAACAAAATAGACTGTGAAAAAGAGAGCATAGATGCAATCTTACTAATGAATACAGATGTAAAAATCTCAAAACAAACTACTAGCAAACCAAATCTAGCAGTTATAAGAATGATCAAGTTAAGTTTATTCCAGAAATATAACACTGTAACATTCGGAAAATGATTACAATCTATTAATGTCATTCAGTCCATTAACGGATTGATAATGGAAAGTCACTGTGATCATGTCAAGAAAGGCTGAAAAATTTTCACAAAATTAAAAAGTCATTCAAGAAAAACTATTAGCAAATTGGGAACAAACGGAGCCCACTTAAAGTCTGTTACAGGGTATCTACCAAACAGAGAGTAACAGTTCTACTGAATGATATAATATTAAAAGCCGTCCTTTTAAAATAAGAGCTGCTGCTCCCACTGTTTCTATTGAAAATCGGAGAGAAGTCTGAGACAGGGCTCCCCTCTTTGCACAAGCACATCAAAATTACAACAGAATTATATAATAACCATCACTCAGAACCACTAGAAATCAAGTCCAATGGAAAGCTAACAACTACAGAATTAAAGAAACCACATCCATCCAGACTGGTAGGAGGGGTGCAGACATAGAATGGGCTGGTCCCACACCCACACGTGGCAGATAAAAATTTGGGAGAGGCGAGTCGTCGCAGCCCCACACTGAGCCCCCCAACTCAGAGTTCCAGTACCAGTAAGTAAAGTCCCCAGAACTCTGACTGCAAAAACCAGTGGGGACTGAGTCGGTGGATGACACTGCTGAAGCCCCAAGCAGTTCCTCTTAAAGAACCCACACTAAGACTTACTCAGACTCACTCCCTCTGACCTCCAGCATCAGGGTAGCAGCTTGAAAGTCACCAGCGGCACACAGGGAGAAACTGCAGTGTCTGGCATCAAGGCGAGCAAAGGCCACTGTCCCTTTTCTAAACTTCCCCCCTACAAAGCCACAGAGCTGGCAAGCTGGTGCCATATCTGAGACTCCATCAACCTGGCTAACGCTGTTTGACCTGCCTTGGAGATTCCCTGAGACTCCACCCTACCCAAATTACAGGCCCATTCAAGCTACTTTTCCAAATGAATGGCTCCTGCTTCACAATTTCCTAAATTCTCTCAAATAAGAAACAGCTGGTCTCAGTGAGCCCCAGGCCCAGCAATAGCAGCAGCCAGCATATATTCACAGGTTGTCTTTGCCTGGGAATCTCCAAGCCCGGCATGGAGTAGTAGCCAGGTCAGATTGCTTAATAGCTCAGGCAGGGTGCCCCAGGCTAAACACACGTGGGGGGTCACCTTGGCCTGCACTGCCCAGGAAACCCTAGGGCCAGCGCACCCAGTGGACAGCTACAGACAACATAGGAGCAGCACCACACTGTCCCTGCACAGCTGATCCTCCACAGTGGGTGGAGGTTGGTGGTCAGTGGTCACAGCCAATCCTTGCAGCTGACTGGCCTGGGTAAATCCCTCCCATTGATCTGCCAACAGCAACCAAGGCTCAGCTACAAGAGGAGGGTGTACTCACCTCACACGAAGGGTGCACCTCAAGCAAACAGCTTGGGTGATAGGGCAGGGAGTGCCACTGGACCCTATAGGACACCTACTACATTAGGCCACACTACCAAGATAGGGAGTCACAGCAGCTCAACCTAATCATAGAAACAAACACAGGAAAGGGGCCAAAATGAAGAGACAAAGAAACATGGCCCAAATGAAACAACAGATCAAAACTTCAGAAAAAGAACTAAACGAAATGGAGATATGCAATCTATATGATGATGCAGAGTTCAAAACACTGGCTATAAGGATACTCAAGGAACTTAGTGAGGACCTCGGCAGCACAAAAAGATCTAGTCAGAAACAAAGGATATACTAAATTGAAATAAAGAACAATTTACAGGGAAACAACAGTTAAGTGGATAAAGCTGAGAATCAAATCAATGATCTGGAACATAAGGAAGCAAAAAACAACCAATCAGAACAACAAAAAGAATCCAAAAAATGAGGGACAATTTCAAGAGGTCCAACATTCTTCTCATAGGGGTGCCAGAAGGAGAGAAAGAGGAAGAAATTGGAAATCTATTTGCGAACAAAATTTCTCTAATTTCTCGACATGCAAGTTCAGGAAACACAGAGGGTCCCAAACAAGATGGATGCAAAGAGGCCCACTCCAAGACACATGGTAATTAAAATGCCAAAGGTTAAAGATAGAGAATCTTAAAAGAAGCAGGAGAAAGAAGTTAGTAACCTACAGGGGAGTACTCATAAGACTGTCCACTGATTTCTCAAAAGAAACTTTGTAGGCTAGAAGGGATTTGGCAAGAAACATTTAAAGTTTTGAAAAGCAGGGACCTATAGCCAAAATTGCTCTACCCAGCAAAGCTATTATTTAGAATTGAAGGAAAGATAAAGAGTTTCCTAGAGAAGAAAAAACTAGAGGAGTTCATCATCACCAAACCATTATTATATAAAATGTTAAAGGGACTTATTTAAGAAAAAAGATCAAAACTATGAACAATAAAATGGCAAAAATTCATATGTATCAATAATTGAATCTAAAATACCAACTAAGCAAATAGGAACAGAGACAGAGTCATGGATACGGAGAAGATTTTGATGGCTGCCAGATGGAAGAGGGGTGTGGAGGAATTGGTGAGAAGGTGAGGGTATTAAGAAGTACAAATAGGTAGTTACAGAATAGCTGTGGGGATGTAAAGCACAGTGTAGGAAATGGAGTAGCCAAAGTAATCATAGGGGAAAAGGGGATGGACTCACATGAACAAGTATAAAGGACACATGGACAATAACTAAGGTGAGGAGCACTGGGGGGGGGGGGAAGGGCTGGGAATATAAGACAGAAAACTGTACCTGAACAAGAATTGAATTAAAATTAAAATTAAAAAAAAAGAACTTATAAGCATGACTCATGGACATGAACAATGGTTGGGGGGGGGTTGCCTGAGGTAGTTGGGGTGCTGGGTGGAGGGAAGCAAAGGGGGGGAAATCAGGACAACTGTAATAGCATAATCAATAAAATATAATTAAAAATAGAGAATTCCTAGTTCAGAAAATACAGCAAGAAAAGAAAATGTATATGTATTAGATTGAAAGGTATAAAACTGTCTTTATTTATAGGTAAGATAGATGGCTGTCTTTGTTGAAAGTACCCCAAACTCTATAAATAGACAACATCACTAATAGCGAGGGAATGCAAATCAAAACCACAATGACACACCAGCTCACACTAGTCAGAATGGCTATTACAAAAAAATAGACAAATAACATGAGCTGGAGAGGAGGTGAGGACATGGGACCCCTTGCACACTGCCAGTGAACTATTAACCAGCATGACTCCTATGGAGAACAGTATGGAGAGTCCTCAAAACACTGGAAATAGATATTTGACAGGACCCAGCAGTTCCACATCTAGGTACTTATCAAAAGGAAATGAGAACACTAATTTGAAAAGACAAACACCATATGATTTCACTCATATGTGGAATCTAATGAGCCAACTGAACTAACAAGCAAAACAGAGTTAGACTCATAGATGGAGAGCAGATGACAGCTATTCAGCAGGGAGGTTAGGGGAGGGAGGGACTGAGCAAAAAGTTATGGGTACAATTTCTAGTCAGGGCCCATACCTAGGCTGCGGATTTGAACACCTGTTGGGTCACATGTACAGGAGGCAACCAATCGATGTTCCTCTGACATAGATGTTTCTCTCCCTTCTTCTCTCTCTAAACTCAAGAAACATATCCTCGGGTGAACTTTAAAAAAAAAAGACAGACATGAGCCCTCTGCAGCACAACACAAGTGGTGAAGTCTGGATACAGACTGAAATGAAAATGGTAAAACTGAAAAATTAATATAAAGAAATCTAATGGGGGAAAACTTCTTGAGCAAAACTTCAAAGTTAAGGATTTATTTCAATGAAAAACACCACAGGCAAATTTAATATACAAATTGTAAATTAGGATAAAAATCTGTAATGTGTAAAGCTGACAAGGGATTAATATGTAGACTATACAAGAAATTCTGGACAATTGATGAAGGCAGAAACCCCCAGAAAAAATGAGGAAAGCAGTTACAGAAGAGGCATCCAAAACGCTAACACGCATTCGAAGGATTCTGAAACTATTAGAGATAAATTCCAAAGACTTTTAAGTCCGTTTGAAAAATACACAGGAAAATACCTCTATGACCCTGGGCAGATAAGGAAGAATTTCTTGAGGCAGATAATGCTCACCAGAGAGATGACGGAGCAAATGAGGACTATAATTCATTAAAAGACACCATAAAGTGACAAGACCACAGCAACGATTCATGTAATTAACAGAAAAAGGAGTCACCAAAAATATTCTTAAAACTCTCAAAAATCAACAAGAAAAATACAATCAATAGAAAAATGGACAAAATTAATAAATGAATGTCACAGTTGAAGAAAGTCACCCAGCACATGTATAAAGCTACGTTAAATTCCCATTAGTAATTAGAGAAATTGAAATAAAAACCCTGATATTACTTTATACTTTTCAGGCTGGCAAAATCTAAAGTTGCAAATCCCATATTTGTAGATAAAGCTGAGGGTAAATCAATACAGTCATTTAGGAAAATGGCTTGGTTTAGGTAATCAAGTAAAGACGTGCTTTTCTTCTGAACCAGCAGTTTTCTAATGGAATTCACTCTAGAGGAACTCATGCTCCAGGAGACACGAAAAATGTTTATAACAGCATTTTTTATAATAACCCAAGCCTGGACAACTCAGGTGCTTGTCACCAGGAGCGTGGACAGACTGTGCCATGGCAGACGACGGCACAGCAGTGAAGAGAAATGAGGGTAGCTGCACCACTGAGTGCCGTGACCCAGGAGACGTAATGCTGAGTGATAAAGCGCACAGAGACGAGTATATACGTTGTTACCACTGCAAATGTTCAAAGACAACCAGACTTGAATAATGTTGATTATGTATATGTATATAAAGAAATACTAAATACAAAATTCAGGGGACAGAAACCAAACAACAGTACAGAAGGTACTTCAGTAATGCTGGTAATTGAGGAGTCCAGTTCATGAATGGAGACTGATATCGCCACTATGGAAAACAGTACGCGGTTCCTCAGAAAGTTAAACACAGAGCTACCATATGATCCAGCAATCCCTCTCCTGGGTATCTACCCCCAAGACTTGAAAACATGTACTTGCAAAGATCTATGCACCCCTATGTTCACTGCAGCATTACTCACAGTAGCTAAGGGATGGAGACAACCCAAGTGTCCTTCAATAGAGAACTGGATACAGAACCCGTGGTACAAATGTACGACGGAATACTACTCAGCCATAAGAAAAGATGAAATACTGCCATTTGTGACAACATGGATGGACCTCGAGAATATTATGCTAAATGAAATAAGTCAGAAAAAGCTAAAAACTATCATGATTTCACTCATATGTGGCATACAAAACTGAAACCCTCAGACACAGACAGCAGTGTGGTGACTGCTCAAGGAAAGGGGTGAGGGAGTGGGGAGGGTCAGAAGGTGACATAAGGGGACTGCAGGTGGTGTGACTGCAGGCGGTGGCACACAGTGCAGTATACAAACCTAGATCGGAAGTGTACACTTAAAACCTGTGTGATCCTATTAACCAGTGTCACCCCAATAAATTTAATAAAGGTAAAATAAAACACATTTTAGAAAACATAGAATTCAGAAAATATAGCTAATGTTTGTGACAATTACAGAGCCTTTAATGAAAACATAGAATTCAGAAAATATAGCTAATGTTTGTGACAATTACAGGCCACCCTCCTGGGTGGCCTTGGGGAGAAAGGTGCCCACACCTGTCTTGGTGTCCAGCCCGTGACTGTCATCTGTGAAGGAGCTGCACTCAAGGTCTCACGCCCCTGGCGAGTGACACTCTTTCACACACTGACATTCCCAGTCCCAGCACTTGCACCCCTACCGTGGTCCTTATCAGAGGCCTCGGGCAGAGGGCTTCTTCAGGCGCCTCTGCTGAGACCTTTTCGAAACCCTGAAGACTCTTTCTGACTCTGAATTAGCTCTTACTTTTCTCCTCCTAGCCCTTCTAATTTGCCCTCCCTCCCCCCACAAACACCTCTCACAAGCCTCAGGGCCCGTGAAACTGCCAGTGCTTTTCGGTCAGAACACCCTCAGCAGTGAGATGACCCTCACCTCCTGCAGACCCAGTGTGTCGTTCCACAGAGGAAAACAGAACGGGTGGGAGGAGTGGGCATGTCCTTCGGCTGTAGATTCTTGCCTATACATTGCACCAAGTGATTAAAGGCTTAACTCTTTCGGTTTCCTTTTGGCTGAGCCTGACAGCTTGGCTCTTGCTCAGCTCAACTAAGCTCCCAACGGTAACATATTATGTTTCTTAAGGTAGGTTGTGTAATAAAGCTACTTTGAATCTCCTCCTTAAAAACTTATAAAAAGTTAAGTTCTGTAGAATTCCTACGTAGAGGACAAATAAGATGAAATTGCAAAGAAGCAACTGTTTAAATTATAGCTTCAGTTCCAGAATGCAAAAAGATGAAGGGAATCACAGGGTTATCAGAAAGGCGCTTTATTCTTTTAAAAATTTGAGTGTATGGGTAGAAGGCAAGACACAATGGAATCTGTTAAAATACAGAACTTATATTACAAATTTTTCTTCTTTGGTATGAAATCCCTTAAGACAGACTGATTTTCTTGTATTTGATTTCATAGTATATTTTGGGCCAAATTTGAAACATTTTAAATGTTTTTTTTAATACCAACTCATTTTAATAGTGAGTTTCTACAGTTACTAACCATTTAAAAACAGTAGTATGTACTTATATAATGTCCTTAAGCTACTGTCTTCATTCAAAGCATGTATAAAGTTATATTTGTCCTTAAACAACTTTCTTCAAACCCTAGGGAGTTTGTAAATCAATTATTTTTTTTACCTCAACCATCAGGCTCTGTTTCTTTCTCCTTTCGGCCGACATCCTTGCTGTGCTGGTATTATTACCCATCTTCCTGCACAGAAGTGCCTCCTGTTCCCCGAGGACCATGGTTCCCCATGTCTCTGATCCAAACCTTTCCATCCAGACCCCATAATATCATAAGGGGCAAATACTAAAAATGCACAGTAGTTCATGCTTTGATATACCATGAGTTTATAAAAGTTAAATTATATTTTATGTCCACATTGTACAGGAACAAATTCTCAAAGGTGAAAGAGGTCTTATAAGTTGTCTTGCCCTTATTTTGACAATTCCTTATATCTATATAGTATAATTAGTTATAATTTAAAATGTACTTCCACATTTGCTGACTGGATTCTTACAACAACTCTGTTAATTAGGTGGAGCAGATATAATTACTCTCATTTTACAGATTAGAAGACAGAAACAAAAGATTTTAAAAAATGAAACTAGATGAGCAGCTTATACCATACACAAAAATAAACTAAAAAATGGTAAAAGACTTAAATATAGGTTGTTAGACCATAAAAATCCTAGAAGAAAAGACAAGGAGTAAAATATCAGATATACAATGTAGAAATATTTTTTGCCAATATATCTCCTAAGGCACCAGAAACAAAGCATAAAATAAACAAATGAGACTACATCAAATTACAAAGCTTCTGTACAGCTAAAGAAACCATCAGCGAGACAAATAGAGAACCGACTGTGTAAGAGAACATTTTTGGCAATGATATATCTGACAAGGATTTAATCTCTAAAATATACAAAGAACTAATACAACTCAACACCAGGAAGTCAAACAACCTAAAAAATGAACAAAAGACCTGAATAGACACTTCTCCAAAGAAGATATACAGAGCTCCTGTACACATGAGAAAATGCTCAACACCATTAATCATTGGAGAGAATAAAATTAAAACCTCAATGAACTATCACCTTATTATACCTGTCAGACTGGCTGTCACCAATAAATCAACAAACAACAAGTGTTGGTAGGGTTTGGAGGAAAATGGAACCCCAGTGTGCTGTTGGTGGGAATGCAGATTAGTACAGCCACTATAGAAAAGAGTATGGAGTATCCTTTAAAAATTAAAACTGGAACTGCCTTTTGACCCAGCGATTCCACTCCTGGGATTGTACCCCAAGGATCCTGAAACACCAATACAAGAGAAAATATATATGCACCCCTATGTTTATAGCAGCACTATTAACAATAGTGTAAAGATTTGGAAACAGCGTGCCCATCAGCAGATGAGTGGATAAAAACAAGCCGTGGTACGTTCACACAATGGAATCCTATATAGCAGTAAAAAAGGAGAAACTCTTATGTTTTGCAACAATATGGATGAGCCTGGAGAAAATTGTGCTAAGTGACTTAAGCCAGTTAGTGAAAGAAAAATAACATGATCTCACTTATATGTGGAATCTAATGAACACAGTAAGGCAAGGAACAAAATAGTAACAGAAGCTTAGATACATGAAACAGACTGACAGTTGCTGGAAAAGGGCGGGAAATGGGGTGAATGAGGGAGAAGGGATTAACCAAAGAACATTTATGTACAACCAACCCAAGGGCAACAGTGTGGAGAGTAGTTTAGGGTGAAGAGATGGTGGGGCTGGGTGGAAGTGGAGAAAGGGAGAGAAAGTAGGAGCAATTGTAGCAGCATAAACAATAAAAATAAAACTAAAAAAAGCACACAGAAAAAAAACAGGTTTTGATGACATCCCTGAAGTCAAATGCTAGTTAGACCTGCCTGAACACAGATAGCAGTATTCTCAGTCCACTGTGTGTCTCTGAGACACTCTCTAAACCAGGCTCAGCCACTGTCTTCTTGTCCTAATCTTGTGGGATGACTGTAAAACATTAAAACTAAACAGACAGCTTATGATGATCAATTATTCAGAACCTTTATAAAGAATACCAGTGCTTTTGTCAAATGTAGCATTCCACGAGTCTGTTACTTTTGAGATGAATTCCGTTATCCACACATTAAACATTAATGACAAAAAGGCAAAGTCAATTTTGCTTTTACTGCATAGTCTCTGTTTTCTTCACATGCACACCTGTAGTGTTCAGCAACATCCTTACTAACAACTGATCAATTCACAAATATGTTTCTACTAATATTTCTAAGGCAGGAAGAAAACAGCTTTAAAAAGAGAGCTTGGACAAAGTTGGCAGACTTTTTTTTGTCGAGGAGAGGGGTTAGTTTCCTTACCTCCAAAAAGACGGAATGCTCTTTTCCTGCAGCTTGGTAGAGGCCATTTTGCAGAGCTGGATTTCTGAAAGCTTTGTTTTATTTTCAAATATTCTTTAGTGAAGAATGTTTTTGTGGCATTGTTCAATTCTAGAATAAAGTGAAAGAAAATAGCATTTGTAATATAACAATTCTACTCAACCCATTTTACTCAAATGGTGAGAATATAAAAAAGTAATTGTTATATTATTTTGATAATATATTCAGATCTCTTTAAGATGGTGAAGACAAAAGTGCAGTCAATTTTCTTTTTAAGTCAAGCAAACATAATTCATATCTGAGGCCACTCTGATGTGCCTACACACAGAATATGCTTCTACTGTGTCGCCCCTATGTCAGATACACGCCAGATGGGGAGGACGCAGTGACGAATCATAAGGCACGGTTCCTGCCCTCAAGAAAACTGATGATATGAGGGGAGGGTTGAGGGTGGGAGGTGCGGGTGGATAGGGCAGGGGAAGGTGGTGGTAGGAAAATGGAGACAACTGTATTCCAATATTAATAAAAGTGATAAAAAAGAAGACTGCAAGTCCTGGCTGGTTGTAGCTGAGTGGATTGAGCACAGGCCTGCGAACCACACGATCGCAGTTTGATTCCCAGTCAGGGCACATGCCTGGGTTGCAGGCCAGTTCCCAGCAGGGGACTCACAAGAGGCAACTATACATTGATATTTCTCTCCTTCCTTTCCCCTCTAAAGATAAATAAAATCTTAAAAAAAAGAAGACTGCAGATAAAAGATGGAAATAATAGGCACACAGCAAAGGGGAGTGATGTGTTCGGGGTGTAGTAATAGAATAGCTATGGTCCAATATGTGAGGCTCAGGAATGATAAGAGAAAGGAAATATCCTTTTAAAACTTTCCACTTCATCGTCTATTTCATTCTACACCTGATGGGTTGAATATTTACTGAGTCTAATGCTGCTGATTAAAGGAAGTTGGGAAAAATGAAAAAATTCTCAACCTTTCAGAAGCTTGCTAAGGAGCTAGAAAAAGAAAATATTCATTTCAGGTAAACACAGACCACAGGACACGCATGATGTACTCACTTCAAGGAGTGGAAAGTCTTTATACTGAGCCATGGAGAGCAAGGTACGCTCTGAATAGCACAGCTTAATGGCAAAGTTCTTCTTGGAGAGGCCAGTACACAGTTGGTCACTAACTATATTAACTACAGCCTTTCCATCAATGGTGCCTCTTACTTTCATCTCACAATTATTATCTACAGCATTTCCTTAGTTTCCATCCTGTTCATGCTTGTGAGCTTTTCTGCTCATACCAATTCCATTAATTTTTCTCTATTATTTCCTAATTATGCTCTTGGATTGATTCTTACCTAATTCACAGAAAAAAATGGATCCACAATTTATACTTAATACCAAAAGAAACAATTTAAAAAACAGATGACTCTGGGCAAGTGAGGGTACATATTAAAACCACTACACTCATTAACTTCCCTTCCCCATTCCACACCCAAGGCCTAGTAATTCAACCACACAAGTTAGAGAAAAAGTATCTCCACAATTTGTATACTCATTAGGTATGCTAGGGGTTGTTATGGCTAGTAAGTTTACCTTTTATGTGCTTAATAGTTCAATCATCTCAAGGTGGATATGCTCACAGTGTTTTCTGCAGCAGTGCACTGCTGTTGGGTTAAACTTCACCTTGCCCACTGCCTGTGAACAGCCACTTTAGTTATAAGAATATATGATACCATTTTGTGGCTCAGTTCAAAGCACTCATCAATGTCATTCATACTGATGAGGGAATGGGAGAAGTTATGAAATGACTTACCTCATTTTGCTGTGTATAATGTGCATGTTTGCTCAAAATTTTGAGGGAAAAATAAGAATATGCATTATATGTGGGTAGTACACCCGAAATACTTTGTATCTCTTGTGTTTCGTAAGTATTTGTTACATAAAATTTCTTGTACCATAATGTGTTCAAAAAATAAATGCTAAAATCCCTTCATAATACAAAACAAGGATCTAAATATAAATAAATAAATAAATAAATAAATAAATAAATAAATAAAAATGAAAGATGCTTTTCCTGAAAGTCTGGGCCAAAAATGTGGGTGCGCAGTACACACAGGAGTACATTATACACGGCAAGATATGGTATAACATACTCACTTACGGTAACAACTATCTTCTTGCAGGACTTCTCCTTCCATAGCAATGAACTGTAACTCATGGTATTTTCTGACAAAGTAAAAATCCCTTGAGATAAGTGGTATTATGAACTCTTGGGCAAACTGCCTTACAACTTTTTAAATGCCCTTAAATGAGACAAGTGTGATGGGTGATTAAAGATTTCATGTGGGAGATAATATAAACCAAGTTGAAGAGTTTGCAACTCAAAAATTTTTTATTGTTTTTCAAGTACACTTGTCTCCATTTTCTCCATACTACTCTCCCCAGCCCCACCCACCCCTACCTCCCACCCTTAATCCTACTCCCCTTTGGCTTTGTCCGTGGGTGCTTTATACATGTTCCTTGATGACCCTTCCCAAGATTCTTATTCCCTCCATTTCATTCTCCTCTTCCTCACCCCCTCCTCCTTCTAGAGAACTTGTAGCCATGTTCTAAAATGCTGATGCAACAACCAGAGGATGCCACTGCACTCCCTTTGTTTATACTGAAGACTGATTTGGAAGTTAGCTGAATTCTATCTACTACACCTGATCAAAAGGCCATTCCTTTCAGAGTCATCCAGTAACTGTGGTTATGATAACTTTCCACAAACCAAACTTTTTCTAGAGGGTAGATGAGAGAAGTAAAGTAATAATGATGTCTGTGATATTTCTGTTCCCTGGTTTCAAGAAACTAATTACACAACGCATTTTTAACCAAAATTTAACAAACCCATATGATTAGTGTACCAAACCAGGAAACGGCTCATTCATATATATAATACCTAACAAAATTATTGTCAGAGAAATTGCTACAACGTACAAAGTGAGATGGCAGTTGCACCTACATTTTGTTGAACTTATACACCTGTGTCCATAACACACACTTATGAGACCAGCGATTTTGGAAGCTTTTACTATATTTAATCTGAAGAACCTTTGCAGAAAAAGAGGATCCAGAAGCCCTCTGCCCACCATTGCTGTGCCAAATAAGAACTGGGTTCTAATGCCTCTTAACTGCAGAATCTTCACAAGTTGTAGAATTTCTCTTTGTATTTGCTTTTGGCCCAATCTTCTGCAAACATTTATTTTGTACCTGTTATGTGCTTGGCACTTTGCTGGCCCAGCTAGGAATATAAAAATGAACTAAATGTAATTCTTGTCTGCAAGGCATTATACTAGACCAGTGATTCCAAAATGCCTGTCTGCAGCCTGGCTATGGATCAAATCATAAAAACACAAATTCTGGGCCCTTGCCCAGATATACTGAAGTAGAATTTCTATAGATGTGACTTAGGAGTCTCTGCTTTCTACAATACAAGCTCCTTGGGTCATTCTGATGCAGTGTCAGATTTGACAACCACTGGATAAAATGATTTCAGATTCTTTACTGTTGTAAAATTATTTTAATTTATTTAAATATGTTAAACTTTCTCTCACTTTGGTATAAACTCCATAGACCTTACCCAAGGATGCTGTTCTTGCTATAGAACTGTGTTGTTCTAATCTAGAGGCATTTTTAACTTAAAAATGAAGGATTTGGCTCCAAAAAATATTCAATACTATATTTCTCAGAATTATTTGGAAGAAGCACTAAAAAAAATTTAAAGACAGACCAAGAAATAGGGCTTGAAATAAAAGGTGACAATCACATTTATCCCCACCTTCACCAATCCTACTCATTAGGATGTAGGTGCTTTTTATTATAATATATATTATAATGTATTGGATAGAATCAATAATTCATATTGTTGAGTATTAGAAAAAGGCAAAAACCTGAATGTCCTAAAAAGATTCTAAAGTCCACCTGAATCATACGTTTAGTTAAATGTGGTAGCAGTACCAGGGGAAACAGCAGCATCTTTGTGTGACACTGTCATAAAAATAGTATATGGTTGTTAAAATAAAAGAATTCACATCTTCTGGATTTGGTGGAATATAGGCGTCAATGACCAGCTACATCAGAACATAACTCTCATTATTATAGGTGGTCCTACCATGAGTTTCACTGTATTACATCACAAACAATAAAATTAGACAATCACATACCTGGGATAATTTTGGACTACAGGCACTGCCAATGGGGTGGCAAACGCTGATTTCAGCTTCACGAGTAAATGTTGGTAGTTTTATATTTCAGCTCATTATAATTAAGCAAGTATCTGTTAACAAAAGTTTATGGCAGCCTGCTCAGTGCAGGAGTTAAAATTGTGAAAGAGGTAAAGTACCTGCATTACATCCTACCTAATAAAAAGGTAATCATAGAGTTATTTTTATAAATAAAAATAAAATGAGGTAAACTGATATGATAGGATTAATTCAGGCCGTAGAGTTTTATTAGGGAGGGGAAATACGGTAAGAGTGTTATTATAAATATATGGTACAGTCACTTAGGCGAATCCAGTAGTGGTACACTCCAATTGAAAATGCTAGGGTGTGTGTTTTCAGCCATCGCATTCAGATCATTGAAGGCCTTGTTTGCCCATTTAAAGTCACTTCTTGTTCTTATGAAAACTTTTCCCCTCACAATTCCCTTCATTCTGTGTTGTTTGATATATAACATTTTATTTCTTAATGATACAATTTGCAAGAATAATCTGACATAGAGGAAATTTGCAGCATGTTATAATAACAATTTAAAAAGACTATTTTCTCCAAGACTTCTGAACTACAGTTGACCCTTGAACTATATGGGGGTCATGGCCCCTTGTGTAGTCAAAAATCTGCATGGAACTTTTGACTTCCCCCAAATGTATCTACAGTTTTCTCTGGGTATCTACGGGGGATTGTTTTTAGGACCCCCTACAGGTACCAAAATCTGTGGATACTCAAGTAGCTTTATATAAAACTACACGGAATGATGCATGCAAGTGGCCTTTTGCATCTGTGATTCCCAGCTAAGGGTCAACAACACTGTTTTTGATCCATGGTTGGTTGAATCTGTGGATGTGAAAGCTGGGGATACAGAGGGCTGACTGTATATTTATTTTTAAAAGATACATGTATAAGTGGGCCTGCTCAGTTCCAACCTGTGCTGCTCAAGGGTCAAATGTACACACACAGTGTGGGCCTGGACTTGGAGTGGAGATCCAGCTCTCCCTCATTTTAGCAGGTGCTGTGCATGCTTGTTCACAGGCATTATTTGGTTCTAGGAGATTAATTTACAATAACGTACATTTGCAAGGAATAGACAAGATCGGGAATCAGTCTTGGTCAGTGGGCACTTGGATAAAAAAGGACACTTCTAAGAAAATAATCTTTATCAGCTAATGCTAAACCCTCATTTCTTAACATAGAAGGTTTCTGTTTAGTAATCTCTTGTGGGATGATCTTAAAAACTTTTAGATTGTCTCACCTCACTCTTATCCTTGAATATGTTGATTTTACTATTTTTTTTATATTAAACAGCTTTCTTCGTAGTCTTGGGCAGCAGCAAGAGTAAAGTTGAATTAGGATGCTGTGTCAAGGACATATGAGATATTTCCGTCACACAGGAATGGAGAAGGGTTAATATATTTGGCATTTGAGCTCACTTTACCATTATCAGTGAAAATCCACAAACTACCTACAAGGCTTCAAGGACAATGCTTACTTTGCAAGCCTGTCAGAGGAGCAGGAAAGTCCTACTTGCAAAGAATCCCAATCTCCTAGTGAAATTCCTTTTCTTTTTTAACCCATGTGAGGACCCAGAAATTCACCTATAAGGGAACATCACAAGTTAGATGGAAACTTGAGTCTGCTTTTACAGCTTGCATTCAACAGAGCGTGACTGGTTTGACTCAAAGTAATACAGATAATATAAGTGTAGACCTAGCTCTTCACCTGTGGCAGGTTCGTGCCCTGGAGTGGTTGCAAGGTCTCCCACCACTGCTAACTGCACGCCCCTTGGGATTTGGGGCCTAAGGGAGGTCTGCATGCCGGGAAAAGAGAGGACAACCGGGACAACCTCACTGTAGCCTCTGAAAATAACAATGAACCTAATTTTCATACCATTTCCTAGTAAATTGTTCCAAGTTAAAATTCAATTTAGAAGTCCTATCATCCAGCTAAATATGTACAGACTGATGAAAAAGGCATATAACACAGAGACTAAACAAACCAAAACAAATATTTAGTTCATCAAAATCAAGTTATAGGTTTCAAAATATTTGACTTATTATGGAATGTAATTTATACTTAACCGATGTTAATATTTAGGAGTTTCTGTTTTATTAGCTAGATAAGTTATTCATAAATCTTATCCATTTTAATATGTAATACTTAATATAATAATTTTATTCAGAATTTGATATTTATGTTGAGAGAGTTGAATACCTGAATAAAACTCATGTTTATGTTAGGAAGAAAAAAAAGATGTAATATATAGTATTTAGCAACTAATATCACTTACTACATTTTTTTGGTTTCTCTATTAACTTTCAACAGTATATCTTGACCTCCATTAAGAAATAAATATTAATGCCTTGTACCATTTCTTCTACATAACCTTTTCCACTTCAACTTCTCAACTTTAAGTGGTAAGTATTTTATAAAGATTGCGTTCAACAGCCCTAAGTAATTTAAACAAGATCACATAACTAATGAATGTTCTAGTTCAGGTTTAAAACCCTTATTTTGCTAAAGCACATGCTATGGAAAAAATTACAACTAATCCCTTATTCATTGGCCAACTATCTTGAGATCCTTTAGCAAATGACAAGCTTTCCCCGTTTCTCACTGTGACCATCACTGCTCCCTGGTTTGCACACAAATGAATGCTGACTCCATGCACGTGAGCTGATCGGTTCATTTACTTAGTAACTCCCAGGGGTCCGTAAGGATAACAGAATCGTCTACGATTTAAAAATAACTTTCTCAAAGTAGCAATCAAACATCTGAATCCAGAAGAATACAACTAAAGAATACAACAACAAAAGAATAAAGCTAATAAAAATTGTGCTTAAGGAGGAAATTACAGACATTTGTTGAGAGGCTATTATACCACAGTAACAATTACTCAATATTATAACAGTGTCAACTAGAAATGTGAATTATCCTCAGATAACTTATAAGTTTAATTTACTTGTGAGTTATTAAAACATGCAAGCTAGAATAATTATAAGAATGAAGTAATGTTATAAAACAAGACAGAAATATGACTGGAACAGAATGACTTTCAAAAATGCACATACATTTTTGAACTATTATAATTACTTTGTAAAGAAAAGCAATTCAATCAGCATAGGAAAAATGTATTGTTGAGAAAACATTATTGGGATGATGTCTTAGGAAATGGAAGAAAGGTACTCTATTCCTAACCAATCCATGCATCATAATAACTGGACTGGAGTTAAATGTGGGGAAATGAGAACAAAATGAAAGCATAAAATAAACATAAGCAAAGAGAATGTTTATATAATTCTGTGGTGGAAAAGGCCTTTTCATACCTAACTTTGAAATTAAAAATAATAAAGAAAATGTTGCTATATGAGACTATATAAAAATAGTTCTAAACATTCATAAAATACAATAAGCCCAATTAAAATATAAAACAGGGACAAGATTTGCACATAGGACAAAAGCTGACACTGCTTACAAAAATTCTCTTGCTAATAAACAAGAAAAAGATGAAGAGACCAAAAGAAAAATCAGCAAAGAGCATGGTAAGAGATTTAAAATGGAAAAGAGATAGCTCAGAGTACAGAAAAAAATAAGGCCTGTATACAGCTGCTTGCAATAATTTTGGAGCATAATTTTGCAACATATACACAGCCTTCAAATACGCATAGACTTTAACTGCCAATTCTACTTCTGGGAATACATCTCAAGGAAATACTCAGAGATGTGTGCAAATATTCATTCACATATATCAGCAAATAAATAAACGATAAACAAGTAAATGTGCCATGACTGTAGATAACTTAAGCAGAAAATGACATGATCACAAAAATTTGAAGTAAATCAAAGAGGGTTAAACACCTTATACACAGTATAATCTTTTTGGTAAAAAATGATTAAGTATGTATAAAATACACTAAATTGATACTACTAAATGCGGTCTTTAAATAGTGGGACTATGGAGGATTTTGAGCTGTTAATTTTATCTGTATGTTCTGATTTCATTATAATGAATTATATCACTTACACCCTTTTAAGAGTTATTCTATAAGAAAACAAGACCACATTTTGCTTTTCCTAGTTTGTATATTCTGATGTTCCCTCGGATGTTATCGACACCATGAAACACAATGCTAGGAAACCTGATGATGCAGTTGAGGATTTTTTGAGGGCACTGCCTACTCCACTTTCCAATATACCCTACAGGAGAAATCACGTGAAAAATTCCTTTTAAAGTGCCAGAAAAATCTTTGCTTACTCTTAGAAAATGCTGTTTCTTTTCACAAATCATTTAATTGTACACTTTTATTTTTCCTTAGGCAGCCAGAATATTTAAAACCAAGTACTTCATCTAGTTATAGTTACAATGTGGGGCCACATGGCTTATTTATCAGCCCATCCACCCTCACCTGGTCTTTATATTCCATTTCAATGAATAAACTCCCTTGTCCTGCTTTTTCATTGACTTTATCTTTTAAAACACCTCAAAATCCTTTTGAGGTAGGGTACAAATAACTCGGTAGATATTCCCATTATTATTGTCAGCCCCTAGATTACATTACACAATGAAATACTTATTCCAGTGGAATATGTACTCCCAATATGATTTACTTTAGAATAAAGATAAAGGAAAGTATGGCATTATGGTTTTGATAAACAAATCAAGAGACACTTGAATCATTATTGTTCTGAGACGTTAGGGAAAGAAATTGTAAAATAACTATCACTTATTAAGTTAGGTCATGTGAGGCAGGGACATTTGTCTAAATCGCTATGTTCACAGTCCAGATGCTTCCTATTAAAATAGGCTCTTAGTAAACACTCTCTTGCATAGATAGAGATAACTATCTATTGAAAAAGAGGTGTCATGGGTGCCTCTACTTTTTTTCACTCCAGAGAACGCAGCAAGGGATCTGGTATTAGAAAAGAACCCCCTTTCCCCTCTATATGCCAGAAATGAGGAACCTCCTGTAAGCTCATGGCCTCTCATGGGACTGCTTCCTTCCCTCTCTCCATCCCTTAGTTGTTCTTCACAGCGGAAGGAAGAGTAATCTGCCTGGTGAGATTGATGTCAGCTTGACGTCCCTGACCACATTTCTTTACTGGGTAGAGTCACTATGCTTGACATGTCCTTTTGTTTCCAGGTCTAAGGTCAATTCAGTGATTTTGTGCTCCAGGCTGCATGTATTAGGCAGAACAAAGAGGCATATCTTTACTTTCTCTTCATTATTTGATTTTGAGCCTTTCTCTTCATTATTTGATCTTGAGCCTAAATTTGCAAGTCTTCATGCAGCTGTTGGGGTTAGGATACTCGCAGCTTATCTTTGAAATTCTATTCTCCCTTTAAGGTGGGTCCTTGGATTTTCTTTTAGGCAAGATAAATGTGCCATGTGTTTTCTTTAGTTTACTACATTTTAAAAAAATTTTATACCTCTTATACCCTCTTCCACCTCCATCCTCCCTTCCCCCTGCAATCAACCATACCTGTTGTCCATGTCCATGAGTCCTTTTTCTTTTTTGCTCAATCCCTTCACCCTCCACAGCCCAATATGCCCAGAGCTGTCAGCCTGCTCTCTATCCATGAGTCTGTCTTTATTTTGCTGGTTACTTCAGTTTGTTCACTAGATTCTAAATATGAGTGAAATTACATACTATTTGTCTTTCTCTGACTGGCTTATTTCACTTAGCATAATGTTCTCTAGATCCACTCATGCTGTTGCAAAGAGTAAAAATTTCTTCTTTCTTACAGCCATTTCACATTCCATTGTGTAAACGTACTTTAGTTGTTTCATCCACTCATCTACTGATGGACATTTGGGCTGCTTCCAAATCTTGGCCATTGTAAAGAATGCTGCAATGAACATAGGGGTGCTTATATTCTTGTGAATTAGTGTTTGGGGTTCCTTTGGATATATTCCCACAAACTCTGGTGCCCGTTAGATTTTCTGTGGTTGAGGCGACAGTGTGGAGACAGAAGTTTTCCCCCTTAAGATGCAGCACACTGCAGTCTACTCAACAAATACTAGCTCTGTTCACCTCTATCATCTTCCTTTTTTCTTAGCAGTTCTTTATGTTCCACATTCATTAACTTTTCTTCTCTTCATGAATATGTTTTAAATACTGTGTTATAGTCCATCTTTGCATGATAATTAGATAAACAAATCCTTGCTCCAGTTTTACTTCCTTCTCACTCAAGAAGAAAGACCTTAAGGACAATAGGAAGGTTGAGAAGACTAGGAGTGTGGGGGAGGCATAATAGTTTCCCTCCGATATTTACAGATGTATTCTCTGAGACTCCAGAAAAAATAACAAGGGTCAAAGAATGAACAGTAGAAGGCAGATATGAGGAATAAACAAT
This sequence comes from Sturnira hondurensis, assembly GCF_014824575.4. Lineage (NCBI taxonomy): Eukaryota > Metazoa > Chordata > Mammalia > Chiroptera > Phyllostomidae > Sturnira > Sturnira hondurensis. The sequence continues at coordinate 3,945,130 of NW_028087015.1, forward strand.
CAACAGGGCAGCTTTAAATTTTAAGGGAATATTCTTGATACTGGAGAAGTACAAGTAAAGACTGAACAACTACTTACGATGTTTTTAGAAAACACCTTAGCAAAGAGTGAGAGATATGAGAAGCTTTTCTTACCTATGGTTTTATGATCTTAATACATTTCTGAGCTGGGCAAGCATTGTTTTATAAACTAGAGAGTAACAAATTATGTGGTATATGATTTTCAATAACTTTCCCATAATAATTTATGAAATAACTTTAGACCTGTAACAAAGAGGTAGTCAGAATAATCAGGCAATCATGTTAACAAAAGGCAACAGTTACCTGTCTGGAAAAAGACTCTGGAAATAATTGTCCGACACAACGGGCAGGGAGTGCTTGCAGGATTGTCTTTGGCAAGAGTCCGTAAGCAGGGCTCACAGAAGATGTGGTGGCAAGGGTAGCACATGTATGGGTTGAAGTAGACATCCAGACACACTGCACAGATATAGCTCTCCTTTTCTTCTACATATTCATTTTCATCATCTGTACTCATATCATTGGTCAAAGTCTGCAACACATAAGCAAAACCAATTGTTCTTAGTTCAGTATGAGATTAGTTTCCTTGATAAAGAGAGACTGACTTTATAATTTTGTTTAAATGAATGAAAATATTTATGAAAATCACAGAATATTCTACATGACATATTCTAACTTATAGAAATACTACCTTACAAAATGAGGAGAAACTGATAACATACATGGAAAAACTCAGAAATCTTAATTACTCTTTATATATAATGCTAAATGCTAAAATATACCTAACACATTAAGCATACCTGTATCTCTATTTCACCAGTACTTGTTAATGGTAGGTATACCAGTCCCAGGATGACAGATTCCCCATCCATCCCCTTCCCACCACAGCAAAATAAACTGTCACGAGGTTACGAAGCCTTAAATGGGCATCCACACTTGGTGAAGAGTGAAGACAAGAGGCTATCATACTTCACCTTTATATTGTGCACGGAGCATTCTCTGTTTTGTCCTTTGCACCTTCCTGGATCTCAAAGGCAAGAAAAGACCAAAGCCTAAAGGATGTCAGTAAGTAGACAAGGCAAAGAAACTTGCAGTAATTCTGGGATCAGCCATGCATCTGGGAAATCTGTTTATGCCTCACCCCTTGCCCCCATGGGATAGTTAGAGAGAGGCAATTAAGAGGCAGTTATGAAAGAAGTAGCTCAGAGGTTAAGAGCACAAGGTCTGGTAGCAGAATTCCTGTTAATTAATCTCACAATTTCCTCATCTGTAAATAAGTTGTGAGGCAATGTACTGAAAGTGTTTAGCACAGTACCTGGCACATAGTAAATATTCAATAAACATCAGGCTCCTCTTTCCTCTCCCACCCCCCTTGCCCTCTCCATCTTTACGGGCCCTGTAGTTTTCAGTAGAAACTTGAGAAACATCTCCCCTAACCAATCCTGGATACAATCTCCTGAGGCATAGGAATCGACACTTTGATGTTTGGGACAAATGGAGATCAATTATTGACACCTGAGTGGGCCTTGGGTTTAATGAATATTTGTTAAGTTTCACAAAATATAAAAGTTATGAAAATGAGGCCACTAGAGCCTTGAAAATACAGAAAAATCTTTCTACTGGATACACTATTATTTGATTTACCCAGATGGCTTTGCTTCCTCTTGGCCAATCTCTTTCTGCCACTTGATAATTTCTTTCAATAAAGAACATAGTCAAAGTTTTAGCCCATTTATTCTTAATCAGGTTGTCTAATTTTTGTCATAGACTTGTAGACTTAGACTTATTTTTACCATAGTTATTTTTTTATGGGTTAGATATGTTAAAAATACTTTTTCCTTTTTTTCGGGTTTGCGTTTTAACTCATTTCATGGGGTCTCTTGATGAAATAATGTTCTTAGTTTTGAAGAACATTTTCCCTTATGGTTAGCTCTTTCTGTGGCTTATTTAAGAACTCTTACCCTTTCCCAAGGTCATTAAAATAGCATTATTTTGCACTTCATAATATTTCATAACCCTGTATTCTACCAGCAATTGATTTTCATCACGTATGCTGTGCTTTAGGGGAAATTTCCTTTTGATACTTTATGTAACTGGTACAGCCCAATTACTGCAATGACTTTCTTTTCTTCCCTTGCTCCGAAGTGCCATGTTACTAATGAAAAGGCCAAACATGCAGGGGTCAGCTTGTAAGGCTTTATTTTATTCTATTGGCTTACTGTCTATTCCTATGCCATAATAAGAATCTCTTACTGAGCTTAATAATAAGCCTCAATATCTGATAAAGTTCCTTCTTTCATATTATTGTTATTCTTTGAGGGTGTCTTTGCTATTCTTGGCCTTTTCCATGACCATATAAAATTTAGAGTTACCTTATCAAGTTCTTTTTTTAAAAGTCAGAATTTTTATTGAAACTACATTGAATTTGTAGATAAATGTAGGAAGAGTTAGAAATCTTTAAAAATAGACCTGAAGTAACCAAAGCAACCTTGAAAATTAAGAACAAAGTTGGAGAACTCATACATTCTGATTTTAAACATACGCCAAAGTTTTATAATAAAAAAGACTACATGCTACGGGCCCGAGGACCGACATACACACGTCAAAGAAATGGAACTGAGAGTCCGGAAAGAAATCCTTGTATTTATGTTCCACTGACTTCCCTTGAGGATGCCAAGACCATTCAAATAGGCAAAGGAATCTTTTTAGAGTTAATGCAAACATTCTAAAATTGTGAGGATGGCTGAATAACTCTATAACATTACTAAAAATCACTGAATTGTACACTTCAAATGTTGGTGAATATTTTGTGTTTTTTTTTTTAAGATTTTATTTATTTATTTATTTTTAGAGGGGAAGGAGAGAGGGAGAGAAACATCAATGTATGGTTGCCTTTTTGTGCATCCCCTGCTGGTAGTTACCCTGCAAGGAACCAGTTTGCAACCCAGGCATGTGCCCTGACTGGGAATCGAACCGCAATCATCTGGTTCGCAGGCCCGCGCTCAATCCACTGATCTATGCCAGCCAGGGCCAAATGTTGGTGAATATTTTGGTATGCACATTTTCCTCAATAGATATGTTTAATAATCAACTGAATAACTTAAAAAATACTTAAAAATATAGTTTTAAAATACATGACCTTAGCTTCTCTCTCCATTTATTAAAAAAATTTCAAAAATTATCTTGGTAGAATTCTGTTTATATTTGAATGAATATTTTGTCCCAACCTTATTAATTCCTATTAATATACATGACATACTCTAATATCTTTCTCATCAAAACAGAAACAAAAACAAAAATCCCTCAAACCTCTTCAGTTCACACTATATCCCTCAATTCTCTTTCATGACAAAACTTCACAAGAGACCTGATCACAGCCCATGTGATTTCTGCTTTCTCACCTCCTATCTACTTACTCTAATCGGGCTTCTGCTCTCAACATTCCGCTGAAACTGGTCTTGCACAAGTCACTAACAATCGCTGCACAGCCAAGTCCAGGACGCTCTTCTGACCCACCTTCCCCAACCTTCGGTAGCGTTTCCTAAGTAGGCCAGGACCTCTTTCTTGCTACATACTCAGTGCCTTTGTCTTATGTTTGGAACACATAAATTAAATTTATTTATTTTAATTTATTTGGTATCCTGTGACTTCTAGCTTATCCCATAACTAAAATCACCTTTCATAGGGAAGAGATTTCAGACACTGGATGACATTCAGGAAAATATGATGGGGCAGCTGATGGAGATTTGGGAGAACTGTTTGAGGTCTCAAGGTGTCTGCTTTGAAGGGGACTGAGGGGTCATTGTCCTGTGCACAATGTTTGTTGTATTTTATATCTTCATCAATAAATTTTTCTATTTTTCATATCATATGGCTGGATACCTTCTGGACAGACCTCATATATTCGGTTGTAATTTTAACACTCCTGAAATTGGTACATAATTTTAACCAAATACGTGTCTTTCATTTGAGAATCTTTCCATCTCTTTCCAAAGGCTTTACTGATTAAACTGACTGTCAATCCATGGTGTCTTAAAAATTCAGGAAATATGGCAAATTTTCCTGTAAGTTAAAAGAATGAATGGCTAGGAATATGCAACAACATTTATTTAGTACTTTCTTTGTGCTAGGCATAGTGCTAAAAGCTTTTTTTATAGAATGTCAAATTTCATTCTTATAACTACTATTATATTCCATGTTTGTGCCCCCCTCAAAAAATGGTATGTTGAAGCCCTAAACCTTGATGTGATGGTATTCAGAGGTGGAGGTCTTTGGGAGGTTGTTAAGTTTAGATGAGTCATGACTGTGGGACCACCATGAAGGGATGTGTACCCTCAGGAAGACTGAGATATGTTCTCTCTCTCGGCACAACTGAGGAAATGCCACATGAGCACGCAGCAAGAAGGGGCTGTGTACAAGCAAGGAAGTGAAACATCACCAGGAACCAAATCTGCTGGCACCTTGATCTTGGACCTCCTAGCTGCCAGAATTGTGGGAAATATATGTCTGACATGTCTGTTGTTTAAGCCACCCACTCTATGTACAGGATTTTTTTATAGCAGCCCACACAGACTAAGACAATCATACACATTTGGAAATTGAGGATCAGAGTGATTGAGTAAGGCTAAGGTCACAATAACTTTCTTAAGCCACAGCTCTGTTTGATTTCAAAGCCAAATTCTGAACCACTTCTCTACTGTATCCATGAAATTTAATACTGTGCTTTCAATCACAAATTTATCAGCTCTTTCTATATTTTTTACATCATACACATGCATCCTTCTGGTCAAAGGCACACTCTTCTGCCTAGATTCCTGCCACAGCCTCCTAACAGGTCTCTTGCATATACATTCTCTTTTTCTCCCTCTCATCTGTCTTTCGCTCAGAAACTAATGAGATCATTTTACAATACAACATGTCCTAAGACTTCTAAAATCTACATGGCTCACAAAACCACCTGGAGTAAAAACTGTAGTTTACAATGGCCTACAGGTCCTGCGTAATCCTTCCCAGCCAAGCTCACTTCTCTGACTTCACCTCCTATGACTAACTCTTTCTTATCTGCTCCAGACACACTGCTCTTCCTGCTGGACCCACTCTCCCCTCAGGTCCACACTCTTGTTTTGTGACTTTCACGTATACTGTGTTCTTTGTCTGTAATGCGTTTTGCAGATAGATTTCTCACTTCCTTTAAGTTTGATCAATTCCTAGTTCTCAGTAAGATCTACCTTAAGTATTCCTATTTTAATACCTCAATCTACTTCCCCCATGTTCTGACACTTCTACTTTGCTCTACTTTTTCCACGACACCTATCAACTTTTAATATATACATAATTTTACTTACTTATTATGTTTATTGTTTGACCTTTCTGCTAGTGTTTAATCCATGAAGGCCAGAATCTTTGCCTGCTTTACTTAATGGATGTAACCTCAAGTGCCAAGGACAGTGCCTAACATGTAGTAGGCAAATAAATATTAGTTGACTAAATGAACTTTAGAAAATAGATTACTTGTCACTGGAAGACAGAGAATATTTTAGGTCAGCTATTGGGAACAGAGGGATCCAGCCAACTCCTCATCAACTCACCAAAAGAATACAGACAGATCTAAACAGTCTCAAATATATTCAAGGTAAATATTTTAAATATAATAAAATACAAAGTAAAAATGAAAGTCATCCATTAGCCAGAATCACTAATGCCATTTATATATACAAGAGGTAGAGACCCCCCCAAAACCAGAATTATCTTGTGTAGGTGGGCCCCTTGTTGTACAGACTTCCCCTGATAGATCAGTGATCTAGGAACCTGTCTGTGTCAGTGGGCCAGCTGGTGTTGTTGTGAGAGGCTGCTTTTGGCTTCAGTAAACTTTTCTTTAAGACTCTTTCAATGTATTTACCCATTTTACGGTGGGAGATTCATGAGCACACCTGCCCACACCACGCTGAGTGTCCAGCAGCTTCTGACCAAGAATGGCGTGATCCCCATGCCTGACCCTCCCTCTTCACCTGACCTCACCCTGAGTGACTTCTGTTTGCCCAGATGAAACAAGTCTTCAAAGAGAAACATTTTGCTGAGGTGGAAGAGGTGAAACTAAAAAGGCAGAAGCACCAAAACGCATCAAAATCGATGAGTTCAAAAACTGTTTTGGGCAGTAGAAAAAATGTCTTGATAGGTGTACTGTAGCAAATGGAGAGTACTTTGAAGGTGACTGAAGTTTAAACATATAAGAATAAATACACAATTTTTATAAATAAATTCTGTTTTGGGGGGGTCCCCTCTTTGTGTATACAAATGTGTGTGTATTTTTAGTGTTTTTCCTAGTGTTTGTCCTGTGTATAAACTATCTTTAACTTTTTTAACAAACAAAATTAATAGACCAAACTAAAAAGTTTCTGCACAACAAAAGAAATCAATAAAATGAAAAGACAACGTAATAAAGGGGAGAAAATATTTGCAAGTCATATATGTGATAAAAGGCATGTATCTTTTAAAAATATTTTATTGATTGTGCTATTAAAAGTCGTCCAAAGTTGTCCCTTTTGTCTCCCTCCACCCAGCACCCCTGACTCCCTCAGGAAAGCCCCCTAGCTCTGTTCACGTCCATGGGTCATGCGTACCAGTTCTTTAGCTACTCCATTTCCTATACTGTGCTTCACATCCCCATGGCTATTCTGTAACTACCTGTTTGTCCTTTTTAATCTCCTCACCTCTTCATCCATTCTCTCACGCTCCCCTGCCATCTGGCAGTCATCTCTGTACCTTTGATTCTGTCTCTGTTCTTCTCATTTGTTTAGTTTGTTTTTTTATATTTAATTGTTGATAGGTATGTCTTTATTGCCATTTTATTATTCACAGTTTTGATCTTCTTCTTTTTCTTAAATAAGTCCCTTTAACATTTAGTTTAACAAAACAATGGTTTGGTGATGATGAACTCCTTTTATTTTTCTTATATGGGAAGCTCTTTATCTTCCCTTCAATTCTAAATGATAGCTTTGCTGGGTAGAGCAATCTTGGCTGTAGGTCCCTGCTTTTCATGACTTTGAATATTTCTTGCCAATCTCTTCTAGTCTGCAAAGTTTCTTTTGAGAAATCAGCTGACAGCCTTATGGGAACTCCCGTATAGGTAATTTATTGCTCTTTCTTGCTGCCTTTAAGATTCTCTTTTTCTCTTTAACCTTCAGCATTTTGAGGTTAAGGTTAAGGATCCAGTGGAGGATCAGCTGTGCTGGGTGGGGCAGGGTGGTGGTGCTCTGACGAGGGTGTAGCTATTCACTCGGTGCATAGGCTCTGGGGTTTCCCAGGTACTGCGGGTCAGGGTCAGCCACCACCTGCGTTCTGCCTGAGGCCACCCAGCGTGAGCTACAAAGTGCTCCGCAGAAGGCTGCTATTTGTGCTGGGCTTGGAGGTTCCCAGGCAAAACAAAACTGTGATCCGAATCTGGCCGCTGCTAGTGTCAGGCCTTGGGCCGCTTAGCCAGAGGTACGGGGATGGGTGCGGGTCACCAGTTGGGTCAGATGGAACCTCAGTTAAACACCAGGGCAGGGCAAAGTGTGTAAGCCAGGTTGATGGAGTCTCAGATAGGCTCCTGCCTGCCGCCTGCCGGTTCTGTTGGCCTGTGGGAAAGGCTCAAAAAAGACATGATGGCTTCTGCCTGCCTTTCTGTTTGGGCAACAGTGGTCCCCCAGCTCTGCCCTGATGCCAGACACTTCAGTTCCTCCCTGTATGTGACTGGTGCCTTTCAAGCTGCTACCCCAGTGGTGTTACAGCTCAGAGAGAGTGCATCTGAGCGAGTTTGGCTCTGGTCTTTGAAGAGGAGCTGCTAAGGTGTCCAGCAGTTTTGTTCACCAGCTCCAATCCAGCCGGTTTTTATAGCTGGAAGTTACGGGGTCCTCTCTTTCCGGCCCCTCTGGGCTGGCGGGCCTGCTATGGGGCTGGGAGCCCCCCACTCCAGAAATATCCCTCCCGAATTTTTATGCACCACGCATCAGTGTGGGACCAGCCTGTTCTGCATGTCTCTGCCTCTCCTACCAGTCTGGATGGATGTGGTTTCTTTAGTTCCGTAGTTGTTGGATTTCCATTCAACTCAATTTCTGATGGTTCTGAGTGATGGTGGTTCTGCAGTTTGATTGTAATTTTGATGATGTTGTGCAAAGAGGCCAGCTGTGTTTACCTATGTCTCTCTCTATCTTGACTGGAAGCCCTACTGAAAGAGTTTGTATCTTTAGAAAATACGAAGAACTCATACAAACCAAGAGCAAAAGCCAAAACCAATAAATCCGATTTTAAAATGGGCAGATGATCTAAACAGACATTTTTGAAAGAAGATATACAGATAGCTAGCAGGTGCATGAAAAGATGCTCAACATCACTAATCATCGGCGAAATGCAAATCCAAAAGATACCACTATAAGATATTACATCATACCTGTTAGAATAGCTACTACCAAAAATAGATTAAAAAAACAACAAATGTTAGTGAGGATATAAAGAAATGAGAACCCTCATGCACTTTTGGTGGGATTATATATTGGCACAGCCACTATGGAAGACAGCATGGAGTTTCCTCAAAAAATTAGAAATTATCTCAACATATGCACAAATATCAAATCACTACATTGTATACCTGAAACTAATATAATCATATATGTCAATTATACCTCAATATAAGAAAATACAAAATTAAGATTAGCCTCTCTCTTGGCATATATACAGATGTCTTTTATTAATAACAACAGAAAAACTTCTCCTTGGATACTACAGTTCCATTATAAGTTCTTTCCTCTTCAGAATTGAGTTCTTGGAAGAAAAAAAGAATATCATTTCTGTATATTCTTTCCTACTACCCATTTTAAATAAAACTGCCATTGCCTGAAGTCATCTGTGACCTATATGCCTGATCCAACAGACTATTTTTACCTCTTGCTATATTCAACAATGCTACAGCATTTAATATTGTTGGCTAATTTCTTTTCTTAAAATTGTCCTTTTCAAGAATGCCACTTGAATAGAGTTTCCTTTTCATTTCTAACCCTGTTTCTTTTTCTGGCTTCTTTTCCTTTGGCTGCCCACTAAATGCTGGAGTTCTGTAGTGCCCAGGCGTGGCTGGGCCTTTGCCCTTCTAACAGCTCCTGTTCTCCTTCAGCAGACTCACCTTGAACTCCTCTGTAGTTGTAGGCACTATCTGTTATACTGATGAATGGGCAGTCTCCAGCACTAGCCCACAGCACTCTCCCGAATCCCAAATCCATCAGTCTCGGGGTAGCCACTGATCCGTTAGAGCTCCCCCTCTCTGTAGATTTGCTGCCCGGGGATATGGAAACGCAGTATGTTCAAAGGTAAGTTAACTTTTCCCTTAAACCTGCTTCTCGTCAAAGACCTTAGTCATTGTTACCACAACCTAATCGTTATTCCCCCGAAGAGGAAATTTATCAGTCATTTGAGAGTTTTCCTTTATCTTCACTTTCTACATCTCATCCCGATCAGTGATACAGATTCCACTTGCTGTAAAGCTCTGCATTCCCCTCCCCTTTGTTCTCCCATTGTTTCTGCCTCAGTTCAGCCCCATCTTCTGCTGTGTGAACTTAAGAGCCCCCTCCTCTTTAACTATCCCTACAGTTCACACTCTGTACCGCCGCCAGACGGATCTTTCTAAAGGGAATTTGGAATACATCACCATATGTGTGTCTCTTACAGGAAGAGGAAAATTTTACCCTTTTTCTTTCAGTCCAGAGAACCTCCATCCAGGCTCAGGTGAAGGATTTACAATTTAGATAGACCAGTTCGCAGGTCACTGACCAAACGTTACTAACCAGTAGATGAGGTCATGATGTTAAAAACGCGGCCCTGCCACCATCTTTTCCTCTCCTTTTTCCAGACTATAATGCTCAGAAATCTGACACTTTCAGGCTGAGAGGACAGCTGGTTGGCAAGTAACAAGTATGAATTTGGAGCTCTATTTTTTAACTAAAAAAGCAACACATGCTTATGGTAACAAATGAAACAATACAATATAATAACACACAGGCAAAGCAAATTGTGGCAGACACTATTGGCTGGATAACCCAATATTTTTCTCGACCTCATTTTCTTTATGAGAACTATTACCTGTTATGTAACCCAGAAAACCTAAATGGTTATTTACCTAGGCTTCCTTATAGCTAGAGTCAACCCATTTTTGGCCAATGAGACATAAAGAAAGTATGCTGACAGTTCCTGGAAAGCTCTGAATTCCACTACCACCCCCCCCCCCCAAAGAAAAAGTTTACATTATCCCTTTTCTTTCTTTGAATACAATGATCCTGATATTTGGATCTGTGTCAGCCATCTTGCAGCATGAGGCAATGGGCATGAGAACAGAAGGAAAGTGGAGACAGAGTTAGAGTCTGCCTCCTTGATTGCAGAAATTATCTCTAGTCTTACTGCACGAGAAAAATAAATGCTGCTCCTGCCAGTCAAGTTTCTTTTATTTACAGCTAAAATTGCAATAACCATCTCCACTCCACCTGCCAACTTCCTCCCTTCCACAAGCAACCATCCCTGGGCCAACATTGGTGAATTTTTTCATACTTTCTGTAGGCTCACCCAAAATATAAAAGTACATGTGCTCATAAACACACTGTTGCTACTTTTTTCACTTACCAATGCATCATGAATATCTATGTAAGTTAGTATATGATCTATCTTTTCCTCTTATTTTTAAGCCTATATACACACATATTTTGCATGAATAAAATGATCTCATATCTTTTTATATTTCTGCTTTTCTTTTTTGCTTGCCTTTGTGGACTTACTCCTCCTCCCAGTCTCCTGTCTCATTCCTTGCACTGTTCCATCTTGCACCTTATCCCTTCTTCTCTGAAGCCTGATCACTCTCCTTTTGTTATTCTCCCCTCTGTAAAAATGTTTCACCCCTCTTTTATGTCCCTACTAGTCTTTCTATACTTCCACAATGCCTATGTTAATTGTCTACACATGTTCTCCTCTATGACAGTTACATGACCCTTGTGGGCATGGACTATGCTTTATGTATTTTTTCTTAACTCCTGAACCTGGAGGTGAAAACAGAAATTGGAATCAAGGGTAGAAGTGCAAAGGAAATTTCAGGTAAGGGGGCAGCATGGGGAAACCATGGAGTGTGTGGATGAGGCACTTGTTAGTGCAACAAGAGCTTTTTTCAGTAAGAGATAGGAAACATTCCTTGGAGATAAAAGCTGTTGATCAGGAATGGGCCATCTATAGACTACGGGCCAAATACAACCTGCTGCTCGTTTCTGTAAACCTCACTGGGACACAGACATGCTCATTTGCTTCTGCACAGTGGACGGCTGCTTCTGTGCTACCATGGCAGAACTAGTGCTAGGGACGGAGACTGTGCGATCAGCAAAGCAAAGCCCAAGAAGTTTCATTATGTTCCTGAATGTAGCAGTGCTTATTTCCACCACAGTCAACAAATATTTACTGAGTGAGGTAATGAGCATTATTTCAGGCCTTCTTAGTCTGCTTGGGCTGCAATAACAAAGTACCATAGACTGGGTAGCTTGAACAACAGACATTTATTTTTGTCTTGAAGCTGGGAATCCAAGATCAGGGTGCCATATATGGTTGTGTTCCGATGACGAATCTCTTCCTGGCTTGCAGACGGCCACCTTCTCTCTGTGTGCTCATGTGGCTTTTCCTCCGTGCATGCGGAAAGAGGTATTTCTCTCTTCCTTTTCTTACAAGGCCAGCAATCCTATGTGATCACCCCTCCCCTGCACCTATATGACCTCATTTAACCTTAATTACCTCCTAATAACACTATCTCCAAATACAGTCATGGAGGCAGGAGCTTAAACATAGGGACACGATTCACTCCCCAGCAGGGATAAACGAGGCCCTAGGAACACTGCAGTGAACATACCAAGCAAGTGGGGCCTATTAACTAGTTCTTTAAAAAGGAAGAAAAATGTGAAGGTGTTTACAAGAATGTGAGTGTTAAGCAGCAGAAAGAGGCAGTTACTAAGAAATGGGGTACCATGGGTCTGAGCCAGAGTGGTTGCCTTGGGAATTTAAAACATTTTGCAACCAAAATCAGCAGGAGCTAATTTTCATTTGGGTGGAGGAGGACACATTGACTTTATAATGAATAATTTTGAATTTTTTTCTTCATAAGTCTTAAAATAATCATATCTATTGAGTTCACATTTTCATTTTAATTTTCATTCCTCTACTACTTTTGACCTTGTTTTTGACCTCCAGGCAGGTGAGAGCAGTCCCACAGGGCTACCATGGAGAGCGAACACAGGACTGTAACAGAAGTCATTTTTCTGTGTCAAGTGCCAATCCTTACAGCTGTTGGTCAGCTCCAGATCCACGACATTCAGCTACTCAAAACCACAGCCTGTCACTCAGAGAGCAGAGTTCATTTAGTGTTCTCTCTTTCTTCCTGAACCACTCGGGCCTCTTTTCCTGCCTTATTCCTTACTTCTTTATTTTCTTTGGAGGAAAAAACCGTTTATATATTAACCAATACATTTTTTGTTCAAGATTCTTGTTATCTATGACCTTCCTTCTTCAGTTGGGGGAAACAGGTACTGTTTTACTGCATCAGGGAACGGATGGCATGGCAGTATGTAAATAACAAAGAAATTATTAAAGTTTCAGCATTTGATTTTCAAATGACTAGGATTCTGAGTATAAATGATAGATTTGAAGGGCCTTTTTCCTGTTCCTCCTAGCCCCACTCCCTCATGCTCAACATATGTTAGATAAAGAGTCTATGGAGCTGGGCAGGAACCCGGTGGATTGCCGAGAAAGCAGTCTGCAACATGTTCATCTCACCTTAAACCAGTGGGAGGACGATGGACAGAACGGGAAATTCCATCGGATTTGGCTTTTACTGGTAGGGCCACGGCCTCCAATCTCTAGCATATAGTCTAAGAAGGAAGCAAAGTCTCGGAATTCACGCTTAGCACAGTAAGGGAGCAGCAAAAGATGGCACTGATGTAGCACCGAGGGGACAGTTCTTTAACTGTCAATCAATCAGTAAATATAGGGAAGAAAGTAAAGTGACCATGCAGACAGCTCAGTGGGTGTCAACCAGGCCAAAGAGTCATTCTACTTGACAACATGCTGACACTTGGAAGGCCCTAGAAACCGAAGAGACATACCTGGGGGAAAGGAGAGGAGAAAGTCCTGTATTGATTAAATGATTAAGACTTAGTTTCTAGCCTCCAATAGAAAGAGGGCTCAAAATAAAAATTAAATTCACTCAATGATGCATTCATTCATTCAGCAAATGTCCATTACATATTTATTACGTACAAATAACTTTTAATTACAAATAATAAAAATTACATTTCCCAAATACCTGACTTTGTGGAGGATGATTAATTCTTAGAACAAATTCTTCCCCCTGCTGTCTTTTCATTGTATCTTTTAACCTTTTCACATAAACTGGAAGTTTGGCTACATTTCTCTGTATCTTGTTTTATTGCATTTTTCCTATGTTTTACACAAAGTCCACACTAGTAATGGAAAAAGTTTAGATATTAAGGTTATAAGAAAATTGCAGTGATTAAGAAGCAGTATATTTGAAATTACTGTAATTACTGTTGCAGAATTATTTTGATTGTTAAAAATGCAAATTTTTATAAATGTCATTGTGTTATAAAAATCTGTATTTCTAGTCTCAAAATATGACTTAAATTTGCATAAATGCATATTCTAAATTCAACAGTTTGGGATTTCTAACATATGCTAGCTTCCAAATCAGTCATTAAAAACATATTTTAGGAAACAATTGGAAGAGTTTTTTGCAAAAAGCCACTTTTGGTCATTACTGGAAAATAAACCAATGTAGTGAGCCTTCCTCAAGTGCTAATTAAGCAAAGGTGCTACATAAAGTGTTCAAAACCCTACTATATATATTGAAGGCATAGGTTTGAAGTTATGACTCTCTATATAGCAGCGAACTAGAAAGGCTATTTGGCCTGAGGAATGTGGTACAGAAGCCAGCTACCCTGGACAGAGCCAGCAGAAGAATACCAGCTTTCCAAACCTGCAGCCACTTGTTGGGGTGAGGTCTGAGCCCACACTTCCCTAGAGTCTGGGAAACCCCGCATAGAAAGAATAACATTAAAATAATTCCTATACTAACAAAAGCCATAGAACCACAGTACAGTCAAACACAAAACTGGTCCCAATTCCCCCAAACTCAGTTCCCCTGAGAGTTACACAAAAGCAATTTTCACTGAAGATAAGCACACAGTGAAAACTTTTAAAGTATCCCAGAAACCAGACTGGCAATGGAGACTATGAGTAGATGTGCGAATGGAAAAACTCACTTTTGAAAAACTACAGATAACTAACAATATACTAAAAATTCAAGTAAGTGTGTCAAGAGAATTTAAAAGAGGAATACAGTCAGTAAGGCAAGAAGAGGATATAATAAAAATATAATAAAAAGCAAAAAGTGAATTTGAAAAAGAACCCTAATGGAGACTGTAAATATAAAAAAGGCAGTTAAAGAAGACAGATTCAGTGAAGTGGAGAACATTGCTAATGGAAATAATCTTTAAGATTCTCAGCTTATTTTAGAGAGACATGGTAGAGACTTCCTTGAGACATTCTAAGCATAGATTAAGGGTACAAGGAATTTTTAAAAATCATCTACTTAAGCACTAAACCCAAGGCTTCTCTGAAAATCTCTTTTATTGGCCTGGCTGGTGTGGCTCAGTGGACTGAATACCAGACTGTGAACCAAAAGGTCACTGGTTCTATTCCCAGCCAGGGCACATGCCTGCGTTGTAGGCTAGTCCCCAGCAAGGGGAATGGGAGAGGCAACTACTCATTGATGTTTCTCTCCCTCTCTCCCTCCCTTCCCCTCTCTCTAAAAATCAATAAATAAAATCTTAATTTTTTATTTTAAAATTTTATTTATTGATCTTTAAAAAAATCTTTTATTTAGATTTTTGTATTTATTGGTTTTTAGAGCGAACGTAGAATGTGGCAGGAGAGAAAGAAACATCAGTTTGTTGTTCCACTTATTTATGTATTCATTGGTTCATTCTTGTTTGTGCCTTGACTGAGGGTCAAACCTGCAACTTTGGTTTATTGGGATGATGCTCTAATCAACTGAGTTACCTGGCCAGGGCCTTAAAATCCCCTCTCAATCATACTCTATATGTCTCTCTAATAATCAAATTGCATTATACTCTTCTAGGTAGGCAGTGCCCAACTCCAGTGTCACATGTGTGAGAACAATTCTGTTTTTTTCCTAAGTCACTGGCCCTCTGATGTGACTGTACTAAAATCTTCACCATTCACCATTCCTTCCAAATTCTTCCTTGGATCTGCACCTCTGTTCCTCCAATGGCTTGTCACATTAAAAAACAAAACAAAACACCACCAACAAAACAAAAACACAAAAGCACAGAATTCTCTTAGTCTGGGAGTTTGTTTTAGCTACCTCTCTACCTCTTTTCTTCCTATCATAGCCAAACTTCTGAAATAAAAACTACTTGTTTTCTAAATTTTATCACTTTTACAAATATTCTTCAATCTACTTCCAGCTATTACTAGATAAAATAGATATTTTAAGTTTTCTTCTTTCTTGATTTCTTGGTTGCATTTGACACTGTTGAAAAATGTTCTTAAACATTTTTAAGTATCTTTAAATATTTGTCACTTCTCTTGATTTTTATGATACTATATCCTTTTTTCTTATCTTCCTGCTTGTTGCTCCAGTGTATCTTTTACCTCCTATTAAAGTTGGAGTTCCTTAATGACTTCTAAAATGCCTTCTCATTTTTCCTTCCTAATCTATATAATTTCCCTAGGCAATGCACCCACAGCTTGTTCTAATACCTATGTACAGATGACTTTCAGATCTATAACTCCACCCCTGGCCTCTCTTTTGAGCTCCAAATTTATGTACCTAAGTCTCTATTTGATATTTCTGTTGTGATGTCTGAAAGCACCTCAATTCAATATGCTTCAAAATGAACTCACAATCTTTTCTCCGTAACCGAGCCACTTCTAATTTTCTTCAACCTACTCACTCCATCCAGCTCCTCATGCCTGTACTCTAGGTATTATCCTTGATATCTCTCCTCAATGTATCAGTAAATCCTGTTTATTACAGTCCTAGAATTTCTCTAGAACCAACTCCTACCTTTCTGTCTTTACCACTATCACTCTCTCTCTTCACCTGGTCTACTTCAATAAACTATTTATATCCTTTCTTGCCTAATAATTTTTGTACACTTTGCTAAAATAACTCTTGCAAACTGCCATTCTTATCTGGTCACTCTATGGCTTAAGAACCCCCCTTGCCTCTCAATCGCTCTCAGGCTAGAGAACCAACATACCACGGTCCCTCCAGCCCCAGTCCAACCTCACCAACGTCATCACCACCTACGCTATTGCCCTCTGAGCTCTAGCACGTCCTTTCCCTTCCTTAATGTACTAGCCTTTTTCAGGGTACAGAACCTGGCACACGTTGATCTATTTATCCAGAATGTTAGGCCCTCTTACCTCTTTATCTAGTTAACTCCTCCTCATTTATTAAAAGTTGGCTAAGAGTCACTATTTCAGGAAAACCTCCTCTGACTCCTTAATCTGAAACAGGTCCCCCAGTTATACGCTCTCACAGCAACGTGCACTTCTCCGTTACAGCATCTATCATAGTTTGAATTTTACACATTTGTGTATGACAGCTTGATTACTGTGGCACTCCTATTAGGCCACAGGCTCTGTGCCTAATACATGGGCAGCATGTAGTACACACATCAGTTGAATGAGATATAATAATATGTTTAATAAATTAACAATGTTTGCAAATAATTTAGCTTTTAAATTCCTTATTTCTAATCAGTTTCATTTTATTACCCTTATACTCTGAATCTATTTGCATTCTGATGTTATTTCCTGACTAGGGGAAAGGGAAAGGGTTACAGATGCGGGCTGGGACGTATATGTAAACCTGGAGATGTTCCTAAGATGTCTACATAGTTCTCTTTCATTTGTGTCATAGTGAGGGAAAGAAAAAAGCTGAGATTGCCAACTAGTAGCTTCTTACTTTTAAATAAAGCAAAGTTGCAAGAAAATGATATTTTACTTATTTTCTATGATATAGAAATTACCTTGAGACACATTAGGCCTCTGTAGGCTAGTCAGCAACATGTGACTAAAGGAACTCATATTTTATTTACTCTATTGTATCCATTGTGCAGTGTCCTAGATTCAACCTCCCCTCTGGAAATAAGCAAGCTTTTTAAAAACTAAGTAACCTAATAGGCAAAAAGTAGAACAATCTAGTTCTCCAAAACAGTGTTTCAAGTGTGTAACCGTCCATACACTGACGGTTACACAAAGAATGGACGGCGCAGGCTTTATTCTAGTTCCACGGACACCAGTAAAAATTTGGTTCACGTGTGTAATATTTACTTAAGCCTTTCAAGCATAATGCTGTGTATAATACTTTAAGTTAAGTTTATAAATGTTGCCCTGTCTGTGGAAAGCATTGCATGTTATGGACTGAATGTTTGTGTCCCCCCATATTCATATGTTGAAACCCTTCTCCCAATGGGATGGTATTTGCAGATGGGGCCTTTGGGAGGCGCTTAAGCCGTGAGGGTTAACTCATAAATAGGAACAGCACCCCTATAAAGGGGGCCCAGAGCACTCCCTTGCCCCCTCCAACATGGGAGGACACAGTGAGGAGATGGTCGTCTGTGCACCAGGAAGCAAGGTCTCAACAGGCAGTGACCTGCCAGTGCCTTGATCTTGGACTTCCCAGCCTCCAGAACAGTGAGAAATAAATGTTTGTTTATTAATCCACCTATGTTATTTTTGTTATAGCAGCCAGAGCAGACTAAGGCATTGTATTTTCCACTTAAGTGACTGAATATGATATAGAATGTATTATTGTTCTGATTAAAAAAACTAACAAATACAAGAAAAATGCAAAGGAATTAAGACCCCAAATTACACTTCACCTTGATAACCAACATAGACAATTAATATATGATGTTATTGAAATATTGTTTTTGATGTGTGTACATGATTTTTTACAAAAATTAGATTATGGCATATATATTTTCCCACTGTGAACATTTTGCAAACCTGTATTCTCTTCTGTCCTTGATAAGATGCAAAACATGCTAGAGCAGTGACTCCTAACTGGGGTGACTTTGCCCAGGGGAACACTGGGCTACGTCCGGAAACATTTTTCATCGCCATGACAGAGTGACTGGGCATGTGTGAGTGCCACTAGTTCCTGTGCATCTGGTGTATGGGGGCCAGGAACCCTGCAACATCTTACAACGCACAGGCAGCAACTCCCAACAAAATTACCCAGTCCAAAATGTCAAAAGTGGCAAGGTTGAGAAAATACTATCATTTGTGACAACATGGATGGATCTTGAGAATACCATGCTAAGTGAAATAAGTCAGACAGAAAAAGACTAATGCTGTATGATTTCACTCACATGTGGGATATAACACTGAAAGCAACAAATGAGCAAATAAGAAAGCAAACAGAAGTGCATAAACACAGACAACAGTATGGTGGTTACCAGAGGGAAAAGGGGTGGGGGCCTATAAAGGGTGAAGGGGGCCAAATATATGGTGACAAAGGATCTGACTGGGTGGTGGGTACACAGTGCACTGTACAGATGGTATATCACAGAACTGTGCACTTGAAATTACATAATGTTATCAACCAATGTCACTCCAATAAATTTAATAAAAAATAATATGGCAGGGAAAAATACTGTGAATAAACAAATAATTTTTTAAATGAAACCCTGGTAGGAGGGGATAATGGCAGGGAGAGGGGAAGGGTTTTCAGGAACAACTATGAAGGACACATGGACAAAACCGAGGGGGGCTGGCAGCAAGGGTTAGGTGGGGATGGCTGGGTTGGTAGGGAGTGGTGGGGGATAAATGCAGACAACTGTACTTGAACAATAAAATAATTTTAAAAGTAGAAATAAAAAAGAAACCCTGTTTCAGTGCATAATGTATTTTTTAAATTTAACCTTTTTTATTTTTTTCCTTTATCTTTTAGTCTCCTTACACCCCCCGCCTCCCAGCAATCACCACACTGTTGTCCATGTCCATGAGTCCTGCTGCAATCAATCAGTGAAGGGGGAAACCAAATCTTACACTGCCTAGTCACTGATTGCGGAAGACATATTACTAAATCTCCACTGTACTTCTTCTATGGGGATGCATAAATTTTTTAAGGTTCTTTTTTTTTAGATTTTGTTTATTTATTCTTAGAGGGGAAGGAAAGGAAAGAGGGAGAGAAATATCAATGTATGGTTGCCTCTCATGCGCCTCTTGCTGGGAAATGGCCTGCAACCCAGGAATGTGCCCTGTCTGGGAATCAAACCGTGATTGTGGGATGCATAAATTTTAATATTCCTAAACTTCCTGTGATATATTCTCATCAGGTGGTTTTTGTAAAGCAAAGAAAAATCCTGGCATCCAGTCCCTTAAACACTTAATGCTCTTCTTCATGTAGGATGTAGTTTGATTTTAAAAGTTAAAAATTCACTTAGAGGGTAGTATCAGAAATGTCAATGTTGAAATGCCAGCAGAACGTACACAGATAGGTTTTTGTTGCTTCCATGCAAATTCTTTCAACCTAAGACGTTTGGAAATTTTTAATAGAAAAGGGAAAAAAGTGGTGAATAGTGGAATGTCATGTACACTAAAAAAAGAAGCAAAAACAAATACAAATATTTCATTGTTTCATAACTTATAATATGCTAGAATAGGATAAATTTTAAAAACTAGGACTACAATTGGAATTCAACAGTCAAATGCCCTGTCTACTGTGTAATAATGCTAAAAATAAGGTAGGGACCATTTAAAAGAATGCTACATGAAAATAAAGGCATGATTTGAGCTCGAGTCTTACCACCTTAGAACCTAAAAGAATCAACATCAAAAACCAATAAGGAAGAAAATAAATTTATGGTGAGCAGTACTTGTTTCTGAAACTGTGATCCACAGGTAGAATTGGGGTTGGGGACATGTATGAATTTTCTTTAACCTCTATTTGAAATTAATCATTTCCTTCCATGATGAATGTAGGAGACAAACTACAGCAACATTGGCAGTACCTGTGACTTTGTCACTAACAGAAATCAAAGACATTTTCCTATGACATTACAATTATTACAGAAGCCCCCAAACATCATTGACACTCCTTACTGTGCTGACTTTACAGTAACCATCAGACTGACTGCCAGATCCTGCTATTTTATGCCTTAATACAGAGGCACACACACAAGGCAGGGAGAAAGTAGGTTTACATTGTGAGTACATGAAGCAGAGTTTATTCTTGAGTTATTTTAAAATTAATTATTGTATTTTTTCATATGAGCTGTAAACCTACTTTAGTCCTATCTGTATTACTATATTGCAAATTTTTATTGTTTTGATTAACTTTTCAGAATAATTACTTTGTTGACCATGTATTTTGTTTTATGCATTTAAAACATTTTTAATGTTTGCCAAAGAGGTCTGTGCCACACACACAAAAGTTAAGAACCCATGGTCTAAGTAGAAAATAAATAGAATTTGTTTACCTCACTCAGCTCACAACCTGTTTATAGAATCCTTAAGGTCAGATGTTTCAGAATGCAGAATTTTCAAGTTTCAGTTGGTGGAGAAGCCACCTGACATGTAATGCCCCAGCACAGTCTGGGCAGCATCCTGGAATCAAACATACTAATATTTCTTCAGCAGAACATATGAAAACACACACCGAGTGGAACAAATAAAAGCAACAAATAGTTTCCCATTGCTTAACTCTGGTTTTACTGCCAAATGCACTTAGATCAGCACAGGTTTTGTGATCAAATAAATTCTGAAAACAAAAATAAAAACTTTGTCTTTCAGGGGTTTTTGAATTTTGGAATTGTGATAAGGGACTGGGGTCCTATTTTTGTATAGATAAATGAAATATTCATCTGCTCTGTTCTTTTCCCAAGTTACACCCACTTGCCTCCCATAATTTTGAATTAATAGCTTTTTTACTCTGTATTATTTAAATTTTCATAGTAGCAAGATTTTCTTACAAGTTTGGGTACAGCGGTCAAACTTGTAGCAGAAGCCACAGAGGACAGGCAGCCTGTATATGACCAGGTAACATCCCTTGGACCAATTTGGGTTGAAATGTGAACCTCAATTCTCAGCTCAACCATTAACAGAGCTTCTTTGGTAACCATTGCAGAATCCTCTAGCACATTTTTTTCCTTGTGTGGCACTGACAAACATTAAGATGTTCCATTGCCTTATGACCCATTTGGGGGAAACACACTCATTTGCCAAAGAACACAAATACTGGAAAGAAAAAGCAAGAGAAAAGGGAAGATAGATATTTTATAATCCATCAAATTGTGAAAAAAGGCACATAAACTAAATAAGCAAACACAACATGCTTGCTCTGCTGGGAAATTAGACAAGTGTCTCAAGATGAACCAAAACTGAGCCATTGCAAATACAGGGTAACATGTATACTATAGAAATGAATAAACTACATTTGAAAGAAACTTGAAACCTATGTAATCTTAACCACTGTCATCCCAATAAATTTAATAAAAAATATAAAAATATATGAATGTTAGTGATGAAAGTTTCAGTCAAAACACTAAGAACAGTAAGCCCTTATATAAAATACAAAAATAAGCTAAATATATATTGATCACATGATGAGAGTGTAAGGGGGAGGGGGGGAAAGAGAGAGAACTCAAACAAATCAAGATTATATGTAACAGGATATTCTGGTTCTTGGTCTGGACAGAGGGCTTGTGAGAATTCATCAAATCACTAAAAAAAAACCCCAAATCACAGATACAGAAAATCAAATGAAATAAGTAAATGCTGTGCATAAATCAATGATGATATTTTGTCAAGAACTTTGGGTCATGTAAAATCCCATTTTGGGCAACTGAGGAAATAAGAAATGTTTTACAAATAAAAAAAAAGTAAGTTAACAGGTCTTCATGAAGCCATTCTGTCAACAGATTTTTCACTCATAGCTGCTAACCATAGTATGAGAGAAGATAAATTAGGAAGTATGCATAGTTAAAAGGCTCTTACTTAGTCAACTTCCAAGTGCATTTTATTGAGGTGATGTGCTAGGACCAGCTTCAAGGGCCAAACGCCTGCATCTCTTCCCGACTCTTCACTCAGGGGTCACACCGGTTGCTTGAAATCAGCCATGGAGACAGTGTTTATGCCCCAGAAACTGCCAAGTGCTAAAAGTCAGATTTTTTTTCTCCTGGAGAAATATTGATCAGTATAGCACAACTTTATTGAAGAATAACTTACACTGACAAAATTCACAAATGCATGATGAATTCTCAAAAACTGAAAACACCTATGTAACCACTGTCTGGCAGAACAGATAAAACCTCACTAACGTCTTGAGGACCCTCTCGTGCTGCCTCCCAGGAAACTGACTCTCAGCCAGGTCACTTACTCCAAGTCACAGAGACAGCAAGTTTCAGAGGCAGGACTTCCCTCTAGCGCTCTCACACAATGCCATATTCATTACCATTGTATTTATTTCCCAGTTTTATATCCTGTTGGGATTCCCATAGCACGGGGTACTTGAACTGGCAGCTTCTACATGGGTGCTTATTTTGCAGTGGGAACGTTTGGTTGGGCAGAGACACTGCTGTCGGTGCACCACAGACCTATCTGTGGAGATCCTAGAGAAAGCTGGAGGGGGGGAGTACCTGCTGCTCACAAAAATGTTGGTGGATCCCCCTGAAAAGCTTTAATGCTCAAAGTAAATCACTCAAGGCTAAAGTGAACTTCCCATATGGCAGGTATAAAAGAAACAAGAATCCTCCACTACTCACTGAAAGCTTTCTTAAATGAGTGCATGTTTCTCATTCATCAATGCCACTATATATCTGTAAATTAATGCTGCCTAAATATTTCCCTAGTTAATAAATATGAAGCAATTAACTGAGACTTTGTCAGCATCCAGCACAGTGCTCAGCACACAGGTGACACTCAGTAAATGCTGGAGCAGACTGACAGCTGTCAGAGGCGAGGGGGCTAAGGGGCTGGATGAAAGGGTGAAGGGATTAAGCAAAAAAAGAAAAATATATATAATCTCACATACACACATGGTAGTGATAGCCAGAGGGGAAAGGGATGGTGAGGGTAGGGGGAAATTTGGGATGGAAAAAGACTTTGCTTTGGGCAATGGACACATGATGCAGTGTGCAGATGTTTTGTTAAGTTATACACTTGAAACCTGTGTCACTTTGTGAACCATGTCACCCCAATACATTCAGTCAAAGAAGAAATAAAGCCTAACTGGAAATATCCCTGAACCACAGTGCCAAAAAAGAAAAGAAAAAAGCAGGAACGATGTGTAGAATGGAAGTCTATAGCTCCATAAATGTTTAAAGTCTAACAAGTTGGATTTCAAAATCACCAAATTCTAATCTGCAAAAATGTAATGGTTTTGCAGCAAGTGAATCTAACTTGTCTGTTGGGTTATTTGGTGTGTGTGTAGCCTTGGACAACAATCTTCAGAGGAAACTGTCCACTTCCAGTTTAAAGCTCAAGTTTCTTTGTGGTAAACAGGGTTCCTCCCCCCACCACCTGTGTACATTCTCCTTCCTGTCTCCCATCCTTGATCCCTCGTCAGAGGGCGTGGGTGGGCACAGAGCCTCTATGGGTGCCTGAGGTGAGAGGGAAGGGGATGAATGGCCCATGGATGCCCGCTGTCAGTACTGGCTCTTCATTCATTCTTACTGGATTCCTATGTGTATGGCACTAAACAAAACCTAAAAAGACCGTTTTCTTGTGGAGCTTATAGTCCAGTGGGGATAGAAAAAACAATAAAGTAAACATATACTAGGGAGCAATAAGTACCAGGCAGGAAAATAAACTGTAAGGAAATAGAGTAAGTGTGTACAGGTAGGGAGGCAGGTCACCAAGACAAGGCAGTGAAATGCAGTCTCTAAAGAAATGCCATTTGCTTCAGAGATGTAAATGAAGTGAGAGGCTCAGGTGGCTATCTGAGGGTCGATCCTTCTGGGTAGAAAGAACAGTAAGTGCTTGGTGTGCTCAAGAGACAGGGAGGAGACTACTGAGGCTACAGCAGGTGGAGTGAGGGGACAGGTGATCGGTGGGCCAGGAGAAGGCGACAGCAAATCACTGAGTAATCACTGGTGAAAAGTTCTAAAGCGGCCCTGCCACCAAGCTTCCACTGGGAAGGTAAAAACCAAGGACTCTGTATCAGGTCCTCCGACACATGTTAGCATATGTAACTCTCAAGTCCAGTTTAAAAGTGTGGGATCTGAGCTCATGCTGGTTAAGGCTTTCCTAGTCTACAACCACAGTTTGTTTTCATCATTCTGGTATATAATCTGCTGGTCTCGTCATATAGTTGTGCTAGAAATGCTGGAATAAGAAATATTTAACTGAATCTTTCACAAAGGATTCATTCACAGCCTTTATTATATAGATACGTATTTTGAATGTACAAAAAGACACTCATCCTTGGTAGCTTTACAGAGTATTTCCATATTTAATATACTACGCAAATGCAGGTTAACACTTTGTGGAAAGCTGTGGCCTGCGGCTACGTGGGTGTTTACTGTGCTGGTGGTTCAGGTGGAAGAAGAACACGAGCACCACCCGCTAGTCCGATCTGTTTCACTCCTGAGTTCAGAGAGCGAGGAGCAAGAACACACAGAGAAGATGTGTATCTCCAAACGTGTTCAAATCTAGTTGCTTCCTCTGTGTTCTGATGGATGAGCTGCACTTTCATAGTTTCACCAAAAACTTCAAAAGGTTAACATGAAAAAGTATATTTTGTTATATTCAGCAAACAACCAGAATCTCAAGTAAAACTTTTATCATGTTTCTCATTTTAAATGCAATTTACTTTTTTGGAACCATGAATTTGCAAAGTAAGCATTTTCAGATGATTATAATGCTTGTTTTTACAAGGATAGGTAATATTTATATCTATCATTAAAAATTCATTAGCATAGCATATCTCTAAGGGAAGGCTAACTGCTTCATGAGAGAGAGCAGTATGTTTCAGAAGAGCTCTGATTTTAAAATGTTTCTATCTCCAAAATGAAGTGAAATTAATAATTCAGCTGGCACCAAAATGCCACAATCAATACAACAGCTTCTAACTCTACTACAGAACAACACTTTAAAAGACAATCACTTTATAAATAGACTCCATTCTTGTTTTGAGCTAGACACATAAAACACAGCAAGCTTTTTCAAAGAAAGGACAGTGTTTACTAGCAGACAGGAAAATGCAACGTACAGCAAAAGCAATGACCCCCAGGGGCAAAGTGAGCTGTCCATAAATGACAAATAAGAGCTCAGAATAAAATGGCCTGCAGCAATGATTCTCAAACATTAGAGAGCACACGCATCACCTGGGGAACTTATTAAAATGCAGATTCTGATTCAGCAGGTAGAGTGGGGCCTAGGAGGGTGTATTTGTAACAACTTCTCTGGTGAAGTGGTGAGCCCTTACGTGTACTGTTTATAAAGTTCCTACCCCTGGGAGCTGTTGGGAGACCTAAACTACACCAGTAAAAATAATATTTGAATCCTTTCTTTACAAAATATTATGCTTTACCAGTAGGAGAAGCAGTAGTAAGTTCTCAAAACCAAAACCAAACAAACAAAAACCACCAGAAAGCACTAATTACCATTCTGACCCTTCAAATCATAATAATTTCAACTGTTATTTGAATTTGGGGAAAAAAGGAGACTAATTTGCATATTTAAACTTGGAGATCTCTTACTGAGGAAATGTCAGTCCTGCTGGCTAAAAACTGGGGAAGCCTAACTAAAAGATCTGTAGATCTTCGAGGGGTAACGACAGGGTAGTGACTGGACAGGAGCAAGGATGTAAAGTTACACAACACATACCTACCAATTCATCCTGAGGAAATGATGAGACTTGAATGTGTATGTACAAAGGAGTTACATCAGCCAAAAACTGTGTGTGTTACCAAAGTGGCCAAAGAAGGGGATTAGTTAAACAAACTATGGTATGTCTACAACTACACTAATTCATTTTCTTTCATCCATAAAAGGAAATACTAGGTGACCAATAACACTGTAATACAGATCTGCAATTAATGACATGGTAAATTATTTACAGAACATTATAAGAAAAAAAGGCTAGAGGATAATATGAACAAGATTATTCTATTTAAATATATGCAAACATAGAAATGGTAGGTTGTAAGTAATTTGGGAGGTTTTTTAACCTAAAATAAATATTTAGCTTAATGTAAGCAAATAAAGTAATACATGTTTCCTGAACACAAATACATTTAGAGTTATATCCACGAAATTCAGAGCTTGAGTAAAATACTTAACTTCTTTGTAAATCAGTTTCCTCATCTAAAGTAGGCATTACAATATGACCTTTACAAGAGCTGTGGCAAAGATTAATATGCTCTAATAAATGTAAAGTGCTTAAAACAGAGCCTATGAAGTCTGTCTAGAAGGTATCCCACCATGTAATATGAAACATAGAGACATTTATTGAAGAAGATACAAGAAATATTGTATATAGGACAATGATGCCTCAGTTCCGTTCAAAGTAGGCCATTTGCCATCATCTTCCCTGTCATATTTTCCTGAATCTTATCAATGGTCTGAAATCTCTTTCCTTTCAAAGGTGATTTAGATTTCTGGAAAAGCCAGAAGTTGCAGGGCACCAAATCTGGGCTGTAGTGGGGCTGAGTCACCTGGGTGATTTGATGTTTTGCCAAAAAACTCTGCATGAGACGTGATGTATGAGTGGGCACACTGTCATGATGAAGCTGACAATCACCAGTTGCCCATAGCTGCAGCCTTCTGAATCATCCAAATAGTTTCTGTGGAGGAATGTTCAAGCTTAACACAAAATTTGATACAGATTTGCTGCTCTGCTCATTCAGTCATTTTGAATGTGACACCCACACAGCACACATGCTCACTCAATGGTGTCTACCACCCCCACTGACTAGTACAATGAAGTCATCACTGTTCATCCATGCACATTCCAGTCCACTCTCCTTGGCTGCCAGGTTATATTGATGTCACGCAAGCTGTTCTCATCATATTTACAATGGCTGGACTTTTCCGACAGACCTTGTATAGTAAGCATGACATAAGAGTTAGCTATTTGTTTGTTTTTTTAAATGATTAAACTGGTTTCTTGTTGACACTTGTCTGAAATGATATAATAATTCTGCTTTGGCACCTGAGTCTACATATTAGCTCTAGGAACTCTGGAAATAACCAGAGTTCCCAGCTGAAAATGGGAATAGGACCTGAACTGACTTTTCTCCAATGAAGACACACAGAAGATCAATAGACATAGGAAGAGATGCTGGACATCACTAAAGATCAGGGAAATGCAAATTAAACCACACGAGATTATCACCTCATACCTGTCAGAATGGCACCTACCAATAAATCAACAAACAAGTGTTACCAAGCATATGGAGAAAAGAAAACCCTCATGTACTGTTGGTAAATTGTAAATTGGTGCAACCACTGTAAAAACAGTATGAGGGCACCTTCAAAAATTTAAAATTGGACAACTATATAACTCAGTAGTTACTATCACTGTTACTATATAACAGTAATTTCACTTTTGACTATTTATCCAAGGAAATCCAAAACATTACACTGAAGAGTTATATGTACTCCCATGTTCTTCCTTGCAGCATTACTAGTAATTTCCAAGATATGGAAGCAACATACATGCCCATCAATAAACAAATGGATAAAGAAGATGTGTATATATATATATATACACACACACATACACACAGAGAAATATTAGCATTAAAAGAATGAAATATTGCCGCTCATGACAACAGGGATGGACCTGGAGGTTAATATGCCATGTGAAATAAGTC
This sequence comes from Sturnira hondurensis, assembly GCF_014824575.4. Classification (NCBI taxonomy): domain Eukaryota; kingdom Metazoa; phylum Chordata; class Mammalia; order Chiroptera; family Phyllostomidae; genus Sturnira; species Sturnira hondurensis. The sequence continues at coordinate 3,973,069 of NW_028087015.1, forward strand.
AAAGATGAATACCATATGATTTTGCTTATACGTAGAATCTAAAAAATATATGCAAAACAGAAACAACTTCACAGATAACAGAGAAGATATTAATGGTTGCTGGATGGCAGGGTGGTTGGCAGAATGGGTGAAAAGTTCAAGGGATTACAGACGTACAAACAGCCAGTTGTAACAACAGCCGTGGGAGGTAAAAAGCACAGCCCAGGGAACACTGTAATAGTTATGCATGGTGTCAGACGGTGCTGTATTTATCAAGGGATCACTTTGTAAGCCTTATAAATATCTAATCACTATGTTGTATATCTGAACCTAATATAATAAGTCAACTGTGATTAAAATTTTTTTAAAAAAGGATATAAAGTTTAATTCATTTATTTGGCCCTTTATTCAGATTCTATGCAGCATCTATAAATATATATCCAAAAATCAAGTTGTTAGGTTTCCTTACAGTAATGAATGTTGTATTATTTCCTATCCCTTAAAAGTAAAAGCAAAGTAGTTTCGTTTTTTCAAAAGCAGCCTATTAATGCCTTTCAAGTACTTTTCTATTTCACCAGATCTGCGTCATAAAAATCTAGTTCCTAATAGAGAAGAGATAAATAAATGAATGAAAAACAGTCACTGCCCTCCAGTGAAGTGAAAGCTGCCCTCTAGTGAGAGCTGCCACCAAATAAAAAGTGACCTCTTCCTGTGAAGGCTTGGAGGGGTGGTTTCCACATGGACAAGGAAGAAAGTGCTAAGTGACACTTGTGTTCATTTTTGTAGAACAAAAACAAACCTTTATGTACATTCTACAGTGATGCTAAGCTTACTTTCTACATTTTAACTTCAAAACATGTAGAGCAAATATATTTTAAGTAATTTAAATTTAAAGAGTAGACTTTGTTACCTTTAATAAATAACTCCCCTACATCATGCTTTTTTCTTCCATTTGGAGGGGAAGGAGTGTATTTAGGTGCATATTTATAAGTATATTTATATATCCTCTTTCTCGGTTAGAATCCTTTAGAAGTACTATAACACTGTTAAAGAAAGGAGTTAAGGGCGGATTTCTTATTCATGCTTTCTCTCAGATATTCAAAAAGCAAACATTTCCTTAAAAAGTAAAAAGCCTTACAGAAAACATATTGAGATCTAATTTTCATTAAGGATTAATATTGGTTTTCTATTATTATTATACAGGGTGGGGCAAAAGTAGGCTTAAACTGTGAGTATATAAAACAGAGTTTATTCTTATATCACTGTTTATTAATTATTATATTATTTTCCACACAAACAACTGTAAATCTACTTTTGCCCAACTCTGCATTCTGTTGATTTTATTATCTTGGCTACCTGATGTTATTATAGCAAACTTTTAGTTAGTAAGTATTTTATACTTATTTATTTATTTATTTATTTATTTAAATAAATGATTATTTTTAGAGAGAGGAGAAGGAAGGGAGAAAGAGAGGGAGAGAAACATGGATATGAGGGAGAGACACTGGTTGGCTCTCACAGGTGCCCAACTGGGACTGAACCCACAACCTAAGCATGTGCCCCGACCTGAGGAGAACCAGTGACCTTTTCATTGGGGTATGATGTCCAACCAACTGAGCATAAGTACTTAATATTTATTAGCTTATTAAATCCGCACAGTCCATAGTATTGTTAGCCCCACTGCAGTAAAGAAACTCAAGTGCAGAGATTTTAAATGTACTAAGGCTTAATTGAATAACAGATGATAGGCTATATAAGGGGTGACCCCCCAAACTGAAATTTATTTTTAAAAAATTGCATACTTATTTTTACATGTTTAAATTTTAGTCACCTCCAAAGTACGCTCCATTTGATGCAACAGGCCTATCGAGACTTGTTCCCACTGCTCAAAAAGTTTTTGAACTCATGGATTTTGATGCCTTTCAGTGCTTCTTCCGTTTTTTGTTTCATCTCTTGCAAATCAGCAAAATGTTTCCCTTTGAGGACTTCTTTCCATTGGGGAAATAAACCAAAAAGTCACTAAGGGCAAGATCAGGTGAGTAGGGAGGGTGGAGCATGGGAGTCATACCATTTTTGGTCAAAAACTGCTGAACACTCAGCGTGGGGTGGGCAGGTACCCTGGTAAATCACCCATCATGAAATGGGCAAACATGCTGAAAGAGTCTTCCAAAAAAAATTCACTAAAGCTGAATGCAGCCTCTTGCAACAAGGCCAGCTGGTACCCTGATAGATGGGTTCCTAGAACACTCACCTAGCAGGAGAAGCCTGTACAACAAGGGGCCCGCCCTCCAGAAGATAATTTTGTTTTTTTTCTGGGTACCCACCTCACAATCTAAAGACTCACAATCTGAGTCCAGAATCCATGCTTATCACCATTGCCTTATTCTGAGTCCCACAAATTAGAACTAAACATCTCCCTTTAAATCTGAAAAACATAAATTGAAGCCTATGTGCATTAAAGTGCTGCGAAGCTAACCTATGGAACCGTGAAGAGCTAAAAACATAAACTTGACATGTTAAGGTAAATGATAGATAAACTATGATGTAGCAAACATTGTACAGACTCACTCTGCTAAGAATGAACTAGAGAGAACCATCAAGTCCTGTTCCTGGGGCCAAACACTGAGTTTTCAGGAGCAAACAGCTGCCTGTGCATTGGAGTTTCCATAGTGTCTATTACCAATACAAGAGCTAATCTGACTCAAAGACAGATCTACTTAAATGACTTAGTGCCTTCAAAGAACTCAGAGCAGGACCTAGCAGAGGTGCTCAGTAGACGTCGACAATCATCATCGTCGTCATTATTGCCTTTTAAATACACTAACAATATTTTGGTGCATACAAGGAGTGCTTTTGTTTATTCAGGGATGCTTCCATTTACTTTTAGTGATATTTTTGTGCAAGTCAATTGAAAGAGATGTGTGAAATTTTTCCCTTTGCGTCTAGTCAATCAGTGTATTTTCAAAGTCTTCAAAGTCACCGGAGATGATAACATTCAGAATCAGTGTGTCCGGATGTAAAGTTTGGAATAACAACATATGCTATTCAGTGTTACTTAGGTGATGCTAAGGGTAAGAAATGACAGAAAATGAACCTCATCTCAACCTTGTTTTCTAGTACTCTGCACCCTTCTTGACTCTCCAGGGCTTACTGAATTTCTTATTTCACTTTCCTGTCAACAGCACCTGCAACTATTGAAAGGCTCTAATGCATGAGGCATGTGACATTTAATCACTTAAACAGCACTGTGAGGAAGTCACCCTGTCCTTTTCTCTGTAGTCTTTTCACTGACCTTGAATTGGATAGATCTGGTCTGAAATCACAGCTTTGCCATCTAGCAACAGTGAGACATTGGACAAGTTTTTAATCTCTTTATATCCCATTTGTTTTATATGTTAATAGGGAGTAAGTATGGAATACTATAAAATTAAAAATACTTATATACTAGGCACTAAATAAGCCTATAACACTATATTTGTTTTTATACTTCCAAGGATTCTACTGATTTCTGCAATGCCATTTTAATAATTGTTAATTATTTCATCCTATTTAGCTTTACTTTCTAATATTATCTTAATATGGCATTGCTTAACTAAGTAGGAAGACTTAAAATGTTTTAATAATTCATGGTATATAAAGATACTTTGTGTAGTTATACAGCATACAACAATTTTTTCACAAGGCAATTTAGCAATAAGTATCGACAGCCTTAAAATTACTGCATATCCTTTGATGCATCATTTCACTGCTAGAATTTATTCCAAGGAAATAATCCTGGATACACACAGTAGCCTTAAGTTAGTAGCCTTAGTAGCCTAAGGTTGACACACATCAACCTTAGGTATAATGACGCTATTTAAACATGCTCAACAACTCTCCAGCAATTAAATATATTTTAATATGCTTTGATAACTCATTTTAATACCATTTAGTAACTTAAAATGCTGCAGGAGTATATGCACTAACATGAGAAGATATCATGGTAGATTTACCAAGAGAAAAGCAGTTTTAATATACAATTTGGCTTCATTTTATAAAAAGAAGTAATAGAAAATATAAAAAGTATAAATAAGAAATTTATAAAGATGTTAATAGCAGTTGTTATTGGTGGGATCAGAATTGATTTTCTATTTGTCTTTTTGTTTTCTGTATTTTTTTACAAAATTTTCATGAATGAAGACTACTTATAAGTTGACAGCTTATCAACAGAAATCTAGTTATAAAGAGACGTATAAATGACCAAATAGTATACATAGAAAGAGTCCAAGAGAGCAAAGAGACTCGTGGACTCTTGAGGCACGTGGTGGGAGATGCAAACACACATTGCGATGGGAAGAGGGAGGAGGAGGTGTGGCCAGGAGAAAAGCGGGAACTGTGAATCAATGTGGACAGTGTGGCGGGGTCTGCACTGTGTAAGTAACCATTTGTGATGCCTTGCGTGACTGCTCCCAGTTTGTTTTCATCTGTGTATGCCTGCCTGTATGTCCTTTAACAGATGGCTTTAGAGTAAACGGAAAACGAAGCACACCATTCTTACATAAAGATAGCCTCGGTTTTCACCTCTTAGCACTCCTGAAAACATTAGCTTTCAAAGCAACTAGTTTTTAATTCATGAATTGTGTATCAAAGTCACTTCCCTTACTGTACTGGCTGTGTAAATTTTATGTACTAACTTTACATATAGCTTCACCTTATTTTAGCTATTCTTGTTTATCCTCTAGATTTCCTTCCTTAAAAATATGATCATATATGTATCTGCATTCCTCAAATCTTTCTAGGAACAAAGCAGGAGACATAAACACATTATTAATTAATAATGTCAAACTCATCCACAAGGACAAGATTGTGGTTGAGACATTCTCCTAGTGATATGGAACTTGAATGGACAGATAAAGATGATTCATTTTTAGTTTTTACTATATTCAATTAGTGTAATTTTGGAAAATTCAGGTTTGAAGTATTTCAGTAAGAAATATCCTCCAGTAGGATATTCCTTAAATTGCATATTGGTTTAGTCCTTTCATTACCACATATACTGTCTTATTTAAAGTCTTCACTGTCTTACTTGATATCATACTTTCTGATCTCCAGGTTTCCAGACACCCATCTCAGTCCCCCAAATATGCCCAGAAAAGTAATCTCTGCAAAATGTAAAACTGTTGTCAGGACCTCTCTGTTGCCAAAAGGTCTCCTCAGCACAGACTGCAAGTCCGCCCTTGAGTTCTCCCCCACAAGGTCACCAGTCTTTCATCTAGTCACAATGAATTACGTGAGATTCAAAGAAAGGACCAGGATGATTCATGCCTCTCCACCTTTCTCCACATTGCTCTCCCTGCCTGGATTGCTCTTCAATACCTCGTCTAACCAGCAGAGACCTTTCACCTTCCAAGATAACTCAGCTCAAGCACCATGACCCTTGCAAAATGTTTCCTTTTTTTTACTGTTGTTGTTTACCATTTTTATTATTTTACAATATAGTTGTGATTAAGGTCATTATATTCTTTATGCTTATGACCTATAAACATCATTTTCCCATTACAGTTTATACTCAGTTTTGTTCTGCATTAGTTTCAGATGTACAGCACAGTGGCCAATTATGTGCTAGCCCACAGAGTGGTCTCGCTGGTGTTTCAAGTCCCGCCTGGTCTGTTACGGTACTACCGACCATCCTCTCTCTGATGTAATTTACACCTCTGTGACTATTCCGCAACCTCCAACTTGCACTTCTCAATCCCTGTGAAACAGTCTCAGTCTTTCTGTAGTCAGGTAGAACTGATTACTTCCTCTTTTGTACCCCCACTGCACCTCGTAAGATGGTCATCATTATAATTTATTTCTATTTTTCTCCCTTTAGTATTCTGGGTTCCCCAAGAAAAAGGTCATGCTTAATTCGTACCTGTATCTAAGTGCCTAGCAGAGTGCTTCACCATTACCCTTAATAACTATTTTCTCCTTTTCTTTCTGGACATTGTTCACACTGACCACAGGCCAGCTTGGCCTACGTCTGGCCTTCACCAGATGCACCTGCTGCAGAGACTGTCTAGAGAGCCTGGCACTCATGGCTATTATTTAGAAACTTTTGATGGCTTATTTGTAGATCGTCACAGCACTAGCAATCCCTTTAATGTCACAGTTGAAATATTATTCAATTACAATGTTAAGTTATACATTTGTTTTTGTGGTTATCTTACAACATTAACAAAAGTGTCCTGGCCAACTCCACCACTCACTTGCTAAAAGACTTGGGTTAGGCTCTGGCTGGTGTAGCTCAGTGGATTGAGCGTGGGCCTGCAAACCACACGATCGCAGTTTGATTCTCAGTCAAGGGCACATGCCTGGGTTGCAGGCCAGTTCCCAGCTCCCGGCAGGGGACGCACGAGAGGCAACCATACATTGATATTTCTCTCCCTCTCTCCTTCCCTTCCCCTCTAAAGATAAATAAATAAAATCTTTTAAAAAAAGAGAATTTGCAAAAAAAAAGACTTCGGTTAGAATAATTTACCTCTTCAAGCCTCAGCTTCTTTATCTATGAAATAAGCATACCTATGTGATAGGCTTATTGTGCAAATTAGAAATAAAATATGTAAAGTACCTAGCTCTCTCCTCTTTTTAATCACACAGCTAATAAACAGTAGTTTCAGAATTAGGGTCTTGAAAGAAGTAAAAACAAAATTATTATCATTATTACAAGTGCCATTCTCAGTCTTAGCACTGGCTTTGAAATAAAGAACTTTAGGAATTTTCTCTGTAATAGAACTCAGTAAATATTCCCTTTGAGAAGGCTCTCCCTCCCAATTCAACATGCACACACTCAACTATACTTTCTCTCAGCTGTTATTTTATTTTTCATGATTTCAGCACTGAGGATTTGTGAGTGATCTTTAACAAACTATTCCAATTCAGTCATGAAAAAAAATGGAGGAGGAAATTCAAAATCACTTTATATCACACTCAACAATTATTAACTGGCTGTTTCCTCACTGGTCTTGGGAAGCATTTAGATGAAAGATGCACGGCCCCACCCTGCAGAGGCCCAGAGTCTAGCCAGGCCCACCCATAGTCTTAGGATGTGTTACCTGTTACACTCGGTGCCTGGGAAGAGCCTCAGAGACATGGAAGCAACTAAACTTGCCTGGGCAAGGTGACTAAAGAGTAATATTTGAATTGAGTCTTGATGGGTGAGTATCTTCTTAAATGGAGAATGCAGAGGAGAGAAATCAAAATAGAGGGACCAGTTATGGATGTATGAAAGCACCTATCATTTTGGAGGAAATGAAAAGAACCTATACCAAAAAAAGGTGACAGGTAGGTTTGAGGGAGATGAAATTGAAGAAGATGAAAGTGGAAATTTAGGGTGTAAACTGTGAATAAGTTTGGACATTATACTTCATAAATGTGGATTCACAGATTTCCAGGTAAGAGACTATTCTGACCAGGTATACTTCAGCTATAATTCAATAAGGAGGTAACAAGGACTTGAACTAGAGCCCTGACCCATGGGAATAGAAAAAAAAAAGAAATAGTTTAAGGGTAGAATAAATCAAACTTAATAACCAATTATATAAGAGTATGATAACCAATAATATGTGGACAATGAAGAAAACGGAATCATGAAAGACTCCCATGTATCTAGCTTTGGGAATTGGTTAAATGATGCTATAAATTTAGATAGAAAACTCAAGAAAATTCAACACTGGGTTGGCTATCCTATAAAGCTTTGGAATTTTATGTGGATTCAGTGTCATGTGAAAATAGCTATCTTTGACAAAATGAGTGCATAAACCAACCTCAAAGTGTGGCTACCTTTGGCAAATGTAAATATTGGCCTTAAAGGGAAAAATATGTTTTTATTTTGTGTTACAGAAGCAATCCATGCTTATTTTAACTACTTGGAAGAAAAGAAAGATCTTTATAAATCTTTGAAAAATTCTGATATTTTCCTTCTATTTTTCATGGTTATGAAAATTATCTATAAACACATTTACATAGCCTGTTTGTTTTTCACTTAACATTTTAACATAACATTTTAAAGGAATATCTTTAACATATGTCCTCTTAGAATTAAGGTAAAATGAGAAAGGGTAACTGTCACCTAGAACGTCCACCTACATGAGGCCAGAAGTTAGAAAGCCTAAGCTCATGGTATTGTCACTGACCACACTATCTCTTTATTTAAAAGGAAGCAATCCTTACAAATTGAAAGGATGAGACACATCACTATCATCTATCCACCTAATTTCATCTAATTTTTACTTTTTATGGACGAGGCACTAAACACGAAGGAAAAAATCAAGGCTCAGATGAATTAAGTAACTTGCAAAAGACCACACAGCTAAATCATCAAACTGAAATTCAAATCTCAATTTGTTGGGACTTCTGGTTTTCCTTCCAGTATGTTAAGCTGCTTCCCTTCAATTACAAGCCATGCAGAATGATAGATTTTTTGAAACAGTCCAGGGCATTGGCTTAGAATGCAAGGAGATTATTGAGGGCAGTGGGTGTCGATTCTAGCGGTGGGGAAAGAACCAGGCAGAGTGGTAGACTAAGTAATTCCCATGGGCCTTTTCAGCTCTAACGTTCTGTGACTCTGCACCCTTCAGTGGGGTTGCTACACTCTTGTCTTCTTTCTACTCCTTGTACAATCAGTTTTCCTTTACAGTGTCGGTACTTATTACCCAATACACACTGGTCTAAAGCCTCTCTCCTCAGAGGCTTGCACACAATTCCCATATCAATTAGCGAAGACTATGCAAGAACCCACAGGCAAAACTTGTCCCACTGTGTCATTTACAACTAATATGCTTCTCAGTGGTAATTATTAATTTCCCATAGCATTAATTTTTTGTTTCCTTTCTGTATGTTTAAAAATTATTCATGATGGCCATTTTATTTCCTGTTTTTAGTACTTTAGGTTACTATAGAGGCATAATTTGAAAATCAATAAGGCAACAAACTGCTGTTTGTCAAATGCTTCACCTAATTTCTTGTCTACCATAGAGAATTTCTTGTCTACTTTTTCAAAATCAGATAATGAGCAGTGTAAAGAGAACACTGTCTAGGGCAGTAGTCCAAAATTCTTGCTGTACATTATTAGAATAATACAGAAAGCTTTTAAAAAATGCTAATAACTAGGCCCGCTACAGATGAATAGAATAAGACTCTCAGGAAGGCTAAATGATTTAAAAATCTCCCCTGAAAATCTATTTAAGTCAAAGGGCAGTATAATCATCAAAGAGTAAAATAATTTGGATGCAACCAGTTTTCTATGGCATTTTCTAGGAAACAAAAGACAACTGAGGAAACAAAAGAAACTGAGGATTAACCTTTAAATTCTGAAGTTCACAATAATTGTGATATACAGGGTTAGGCAAAGTAGGTTTACAGTAGTGCATAAAAAATACAATTAATTAATACATAATAACACAAGAATAAACTCTGTTTTATATAATCAAAAATGCAAGCCTACTTTTGCTTCACATTGTTTGTTTACAAAAATGGCCCTAATAACTCCGCCTATGCCTGTATGTCTGTATTCCATCCCAATGTGACTTTGTTGCTACTCTCAGCAAGAGGAAGACTTTAATTCTCCACCCATAAATCTGGTCTAACCTCATAATCTCCTTTGACCAATAGTATGTAGAAATGATGTTTTGTAACTTCCAGTCTAGGCTTAGTGTCCCCTCTTGCTATCTTAGAAGGCAATGCCACCAAGTCTTAAAGATCATTCAAGATAAAAGACTACAGGGGAAGAGAACACCAAGATGGTAGAAAAGTAAGTGGAAGCTACCTACCTCTACTGAGGATCAATCAGGAATTACAACTAAATTATAGAGAAATCATCTTGAATGACCAATTGCACACCAGCTGGAGAGAAGCCTTATAACCAAGGACAGACAGAAGAAATCACTTCACTACAAGTAGGCTGGTAGGGAGTGTGGAAGAGGCATGAGAGGGCTGGCTGGGATCCCATGGTGGGCAGCTGAAGTGCCAGAGGGATATTTTAGTGGCCAGGAGTTTCCCCCTGAGAAGTATGGGGTCTAAACTCCAAGCTGGGCTCCATAGCCAACAGCGCCAGGGCCAGATAACATCCAGTTGTGAAAAGCAGCAGACTTTCTATCTGCCAAAGAGAGGCGGCTGGAGACACAGAGAGCCTCTTAAAGGGCCAATGCATGACATTTTGTTTGCAGCCACTTACTCTGGACTCTGGCAGAGGCAAGGCAGAGTGGACTGGAGATGCTTGAGGAGACTCTGGGGTTGGTGGCTCTGGGGCAAGAACTGAAGCAACAGACGCCAGAATCCCTATGCTGAGTCATCTCCCACACTGCAGAAGCCATCTTTCTCAGGCAGAGTATTCTCCTCCAAGTGGCTTCAGCCTAGGGAAAGCAAGGCCCCACCTGAAGGAATTACTCTGCCCCACCCTATGGTGCTTAAGCTGGCTGCTGATTACAGATTCTGGCTATATCACTGATTAGTTTAATGACTAAGGCAAAAAATACAAAGCAGCAGCCAAAATGGGAAGACAAAGAAATAGACCTTAAACGAAAGAAAAACAGAATCAGAAGTAGTACTAGATAAAATGGAGGCAAGCAATTTATTAGAAAGTTTAGAGATTATAAGGATACTCAGCAGCATGAAAAACGACATAGAAAGTTTAAAGATTTATAATTTATTAGAAAGTTTAAAGATTATAAGGATACTCAGCAGCATGAAAAACGACATAGAAACCATAAAAATGGACTAGTCAGAAAAAAGAATACAATATCTGAAATAAATACTACACTGGAAGGAATGAATAGTAGGTCAGATGAAGCACAGGATCGAATCAGTGATCTGGAAGACAAGGTAGAAAAAACACACCCAGGCAGAACTCCCCCCCCCCCANGAATAGTGGGGGAGATATAGAATCTAAAGAACTTGAGACACGTGGTTATAAACCAAAGGGGGGAGAATGGTGGGGGAGGGAGTGTGCGGGTGGAGGGGAATGAAGGGGGGGAATAGAACAACTGTAATGGTATAATCAATAAAATATATTTTTAAAAAAAGAATCTATCTGAAGAAATAATGACTAAAAACTTCCCTAATCTGGTAAAGAAAAAAGACACACAAGTCTAGAAATCTAAGAAAGTCTCAAACAAGTTGGACCCAAAGAGGCCTACACAGAGACACATCATTATTAAAATGACAAGGCTTAAAGACAAGGAGAAAATCCTAAAAGCCACAAGAGGAAAGCAGGTAGTTACCTACAATGGTGCACCAATTAGACTGACATCTGATTACTCAACAGAAACATTTCAGGCCAGAAGGGAGTGGAATGAAATACTGAAGGTGATGAAAAGGAACCAAGGCTACTTTACCCAGCAAAACTATCATTAAAATCTAAGGAGAAATAAAGAGCTTCCCAAACAAGAAAAAGCTAAAGGAGTTTGTTAACACCAAACCACTATGGCAAAAAAATGTTAAAGGGCTTTCTTTAAGAAGAAGAAAAGAGAATTTAAAAAAAGACACAGAGGAAAACAGTCTAACAATAAAATGGTACTAAATACATATCTATCGATAATCATCTTAAACATAAATGGCTTAAATGATCCAACCAAAAGGCACAGGGCAGCGGAATGAATAAGATAACAAGATCCATACGTATGCTGCCTCCAAAAGAGCCATCTCAGATCAAAAGACGCACACAGACTAAAGGTAAAGGGATGGAAAACTATATTTTATGCAAATGGGAAAAAAAGCTGGAGTAGCAGTACTTATATCCAACAAAATACTTTAAAACAAAGGCTATAGTCAGAGACAAAAAAAGGACACTACATAATGATAAAGGGAACAATCCAACAAGAGGATATAAACCTAGGAGACATTTACATTCCCAAAGATTTAGGTGCAGAAGCACCTAAATATGTGAAGCATATCTTGATGGACATAAGGGAGAGATCGAGGCAAATACAGTCATATTTGCGGGTTTTAACACCCCATTGACTTCAATGGACAGACCTTCCAGACAGAAAATGAAGAAGGAGACAGTGGCCTTAAATAACACTATATCAAGTGGATTTAATTGATATCTTCAGAGCATGTCATCCCAAAGCAGCAGAATACATGTTTTTTAAGTGCACATGGAATATTTTCTAGAATCAACCACATTTCAGGATCTAAAACAAGTCTCAATGCCCTGGCTGGTGTAGCTCAGTGGATTGAGCATGGGCCTGCGAACCACACGATTGCGGTTTGATTCCCAGTCAGGGCACATGCCTGGGTTGCAGGCCAGTTCCCAGCATGGGACACATGAGAGGCAACCATACATTGATATTTCTCTCCCTCTCCTTCCCTTCCCCTCTAAAGATAAATAAATAAAAATCTTAAAAAAATAAATAAATAAAACAAGTCTCAATAAAATTAAGAAGACTGAAATTATATCAAGCATCTTCTCTGACTACAATGCTATGAAACTAGAGATCAATCACAAGAAGAACACTGAAAAACACACAGACATAGAAGCAAAATAACATATTATTAAACAATGAATGGGACAACAATGAGATCAAGGAAGAAATCAAAAGATACCTTGAAACAAATGAAAATGAGGTCACAACAATCCAAAAATCTGGGGGCCACTGGGAAAGCAATGACAACAGGGAAATTCAGAGCATTACAGAACTATCTCGAAAAACAAGAAAAAGCTCAAATAAACAATCTAACTTCACACTTAAAGGAACTTGATAAAGAACCACAAGCAAACCCCAAGGTGAGTAGAAGGAAGGAAATGATAAAGATCAGAGCAAGAATAAAAGCAATAGAGAAGTAAAAAACGATACAAAAGATCAATGAATCCAAGAGCTGGTTCTATGAAAAGATAGAAAAGACCAACACCTCTTTAACCAGACTCATCAAGAAGGAACAGAAAAGACTCCAATAAACAAAATCAGGAGGAGAAATAACTGACACCAAAGATAAATACAGGATTGTATGAAAATATTATGAATAACTACATGCCAACAATTCCTAGAAACATAGAATCTTCCAAAACTAAATCAAGAAGAATCAGAGAATCTGGATGGACAGCAAGCACCTAGTGAAATTGAAGAAGTAATCACAAAACTTCCAACAAACAAAAGCCCTGGACCTTTAAAGCTGAAATTTACCAAATATTTTGAGAAGAACTAACACCTCTCCTTCTCAAACTATTTCATAAAATTCAAAAGGAGGGAAGCCTCTCAAACTCATTTTATGAGGTCAGCATTATCCTAATTCTGAAACTAGCTAAGACACTACAAAGAAAGAAAATTATAGGCGATGAACATAAATGCTAAAATCCTCAAAAAAATATTAGCAAACTGAATACAGCAGTTCATCAAAAAGATCATACACCAAGTGGGATTTATTCCGGGAATGCAAAGTTGGCACAATATTTGCAAATCAATAAATGTGGTTTACTACATAAACAAAATGAAGGAGAAAAACCACATAAACTTAACAATAGATGCAGATAAAGCAGTTGATAAAATCCTGCACCCACTCATGATAAAAACCCTCAGCCAAATGGGATTAGAGGGAACATACTTAAACATAGTAAAGGTCATATGTGACAAACCCACTTCTGGCATCATATTCAATGACTAAAAACTACAGTGTTCCACTTAAGATCAGGAACAAAACAGGGATGTCCACTTCCACCACTCTGATTCAACTTCTAATGCAAAGTCCGAATGAGAAGAATCTTGCCTACCTCTGTAATACACAATAATTCTGTAAAAAGAGAAAGAAGTAGAATTAGAAAGTTACATGGGCAGAAGCAAAGGGAAATCATAAGGACAGTAAGTCTTTCCATAGGACAGTGATGATGCTGTATATAACTCCTCAGATGCACCTGTAAGATGTCAAAGGGTGGCAGCCTCCCCCGCCCCTCCTTACTGCTCAGGATCATTTCATGGAAGGGAAATGATGCATGCAGTATATCACCCCAAAGGCTGCAGTCCTCAGATATGTCCTCTTCTCCTCTATGCTTTGGGGCCCCTGTGAAGGGGAAGCCATAGTATTCTCAATATTTATTACTGCCTAATAGAAACGAAACTTGGCACTCAATATGGCAAGTCGCCAGCTATGTGCCAGTCAAGCAATGTGTACAAAGATTTTTTGACTTCTCAAGTATGTAACCTTACATCATTTTCCTCTCCTCTGCCAGCAGTACCTCACTCCACTCTGTGGCATAAGATTTGCCATTGATTTTATCCTGAATTTAGGGGCTATGCCTATTTCCAGAAAACTGCACGTGCCACCCGAAGGTGAAAACCAGAATAGGTGGAGTATCTATATAAATAGCTCCTTCAGAATAATTATTTTGAAGCATTATCCCAGACAGCTGTTTCATTCCAACAAATATAATAAACACCCCTGAAAGGCACCTTAGCTCAGCAAAAGCTCTGGCAGAGTGTTTAGCTGATGGCAGCAAGAGAAAGCCTTACTATGATTTGTAAACTCTTTTCCACAAAGCACAACTCACTTTTAAAAAAATCTCCCAAGAGACTAAAAATATGCCATTCCTTATTCCACCCCAGTACACGAAATACTTTGATGGAGAGAAATGATTTTGACGGCTTTGCTACGAGAGAAAATGTGGTGCCCTCTGGTGTTAGAAAACATGATGACCCACGTCACCCTCATGCACCAGCACTCCCCAGAGTTTCTTTAAAAGCATAGAATTTTACAGCTGAATAGCACACCCCAGTGCAGCACAAATATGTATTTTCTTACTGGAAAGTTTTGCTCACGGATGATTAAATATTCAATTTTATTTTGATGGAGTATTAGAAAAGCACTGTAAAAAAATGGAGCCTCTTGGGTTACAGAATACTTGCCTATGTTATACATTGATGTCTACAGCTTTATACGCAGGAGAACAAAGGTGAATGGTCGAAGATTTTGTAGCAAAAATACTGAAAAGGGAATGACATTATAGCATAGTACAATTTATAGCTGATTTCTAATGTATGATAAAATATTGGAAAATACAAAAATGGAGTAAAACAGAAGATGGCAGCTGTGATAACACTACCCACCGCAGAAACTAAAGCACAACCCACAGAGCTGGAGTGCCCTGTGCAGCAAGTACCTCAGATCATATTCCCCCCCCCCCCAGGTTTCTTACTCAGCCAACCTGTAAATGTATTTTCTTTCAGCTTTCTACACTTTCTCTAACACTGTCGTATTGCTTCTAAAATTAAACAGCCATAAACTATTACTTTGTAAAAGAAAGCCCAAGTGACAGCAATTATAATTGGTCATACAGAGCCAGGGAGGGGATTCCGGCTGTTCCCGCCCCAGTTTGGGGGCACCTGGAAGCTGATACTGTAGGTTCCCAGGTGTGAGATGAATATGCAAGAACAACATCTCAGCATCAGACAAGTTTTCAGGAGGCTTGAACAGGACATGGAGGCACTGCCAACAAGTGCCCGTGCTTTTTAAAATATCTAAGGGCAGAAATGGGGCAGTGAGGAAGACAACAGGTGGGCAGTGAACATCTTGGTTGATGTGCTAGATGAAGCCAAATGTGTAGGTTTAGAATGTAAATCAGGCACAGTCTTCCTGACACAGCCTAGTTCTGACTGACAAACAGAGCAAGCACTAAGTTCAGTCCTATGTGATAAGTAAGCTCCAAATTTCTGTGTGGCGCTGGAGCTGACTACCTTACTGATAACTGTTTTTCCCATCGAAAAACAGTTGACACGAAATTGACACGAAATTTTGGAAAACACAGTATGCATCTTGGTGTTCTCCTACTTCCCAGTGCCTTCCTCCCTCCTCACTGCCGCCCCCCCCCACGCCTTCCTGTTCTATCTTAGCTGCCCGAACCCCCTTGCCATCAGAGCTTCCTCATGCTGCAGTGCACTGACAGCTCGGGAAAATCAGGGAACACCGCGTGCTGTACCTGCAACCCAGCAAAGCCCAACAACTGTTAACGGCTGCTATCATCACCCTCACTACCACAACCTCTCCATTCTGTCCCTACCCTTCTCTCCTTGCTCCCAAACTTTCATTTTCTTAATACCAGGCCAAGAAAAGCTGCCTAAATACATTTGGACATAAGTATGGATACTGTCTTTTACTACAAGCAAGGGGCTATATTAGGTTGTAAGAAAATGTAAGATCAAAATATCATGTCTTCTCCACCTAGTTCCTTTTTAGCCTGGCTCCTGTTCCGTCCACCAGAATTCTCTTTGCTCATGGTGATAAATCATTGTCAAGGACTCCATCAGGTCAGCTCTAAAGCACTCAATTCCTTTTTCTTGATCTCTCTTCCTTCCAACAATTCTCAACCCTGACTACACATTGCAATAACTTGAAAATATATATTTAATATATAAGAGTGAACATCGTGATGCCCTGTCCAAACCAACCAACACATAGTGTCCAAGCAGAGCGGTTTTAAGAGCTCCCGAGAGGACTTCAACTTGCAGCCAGGCAGGGTTAAGGACCACTGTTAGCCGCTACCCTTAGATCCTTTACCACGCCTGAAACACTGCGTACATCGTTTCTTTGTTCAATTTATCCACTCAGCAACCATTTACTGAGCTCTTACTGAAGGCCCAGCCTGAGCTGCACAGAGCTCTCTGCAGCTACATAGTATACTCAGAATCAAAATAAGTTTCTGACCACCACATCATAACTCTTCCTCGACTGACCATTTCTCTTCTCTTTTCTGTGATCAGTCTTCCAACTTCTGCACAATCTCCCTACCCTCCATCTCCCAATCAAACTTGCTTCTTTTTGACTGCTCTGGGATTTTTAGTTGCATCTCAAGGTGGTTGTCAAACCAATCCTCAATTATGTAAACTGTTGGCCAGATCCACTATGATAGGGCATTTCTGCAGTACAAGAAAGGATTACTGAGGTTCATATGTGTCTTCCCCATTCACTCCAAGATCCCTGAGGGGAGGGACCAAATTCTATTCATGATTGTATCCTCCACACTTAGCACAGTTGCTGGAGAACAGTGAACTATCTGATGGGCACCAGTTAAATGAAGAAAGGATGAATAATAAAGGTATATGATACTAAAATGTTATCTGAATCACCAAAGAACAATAAAATCTGTGAAGGGAAAATAACAAACTCCTTTTTTGAGAAGCTGCAGCATAATAATGGTTAAAACATGAACTCTGGGCCCTGGCCAGGCAGCTCAGTTGTGTGGAGCGTCGTTCTGATACACCAAGGTTGCGGGTTCAGGAGCAACCAGGGAATGGTAAGTGGAACAGTACACTGATGCCCCTGCCTCCCTTCCTCTCTTTCTCTAAAAATCAATCTTAAAAAAGCCCCATAGACTTTGGGAACTAGAGCTGCCACGTACTAGATTTGTGGGGAGTTATTTAACCTCTCAGATTCTCGGTTTCTCCATTCGTAAATGGTGATAATAATAGAAATTATCTCATAAAATACTATGGAATTAAATGAAGTAGACAACTCAGAGAAATCCACAGCATATAGTAAGATGTGGTAGGCAGAAAAATGGCTTCCCAAAGATGTCCATGTCCTCACTTCTGGAACTTATGAATATGTTACCTTACATGGCAAAATAGATGTTGCAGCTGTGATTAAGTTAATAACCTTAAAATGGAAAGATTATCTGGGATTATCTGGGTAGGCTTAATATAATCACAAGGGCCCTTAAATAGGTCAAAGAGAAGATCTAACAAAGAAAGCAGAGGTTGGAGTGATTTCATTGCTAAAAGGAGGCCACAAGCTAAAGAGTAAGATCAGACCCTAGAATCCAGAGAAATCAAGGAACAGATTCTACCCTAGACTTCAAAAAGGAATGCAGCCATGCTAACACCTTGATTTTGGCTCCAGAACACTCATTTTATGACTGTGACCTCCAGAACTATACAATGATAACACTGTATTGTTTAAACTACTATGTTTGTGGAAATGTGTCAGAGTAGCAATAGGAAACTAAAACACAAGGGATATATAAATGTGGTAAGTATTATTATCTTTACCTTTGCTGTTTCAAAACACCCCTCAGTTAACATCAATAGTGGTAAGTCATGTCAATAGTATATATCCTTGATATGGTTTGTAATGTGATGGAAATGGCATTTTACCTCTGTGATCTTCCCCAAAACATATAAAGAAAAGAGTTAATATAGTTGGCTTGTCAAAGGAAAACTAAGTAAAACAATTCTATTTACAACTGCATCAAAAACAATAAAATACCTAGGAATAAACTTACCCCAGGGGGTAAAAGATCTGTACTTGGAAAACTGTAAGACACTAAAGAAAAATATTGAATACGAATACAAATAAATGGAAGCATATACTGTATTCATGGATAGAAAGAATAAATGTCATTAAAATGTCTATACTACCCAAAGCAATTTATAGATTTAATGAAATTCCTATTAAAATACCAATAGAGTTTTTTTACAGAACTAGAATAGTCCAAAGCTTATATGGAACCACAGAAAGAGCCCTAATAGCCATAGCAATTTTGAGAAGGACAAGCAGAGCTGGAGTTATCATACTACCTGATACCAAACTATACTACAAGGATGTACTAGTGAGAGAGCATGATACTGGCATAGGAACAGATACAGGTCAATGGAACAGAACAGAAAGGCAAAAATCAACCCACGCCTGTCTGGTCATGTAATATATGACAAAGAGAGCAAGAATATATAATGGGGTAAATACATACTATTCAATAAACAGTGTTAGGAAAATTGGACAGACACAAGCAAAAAAGTAACACTAGACCACCTTCTTACACCAGATATAAAACTAAGCTCAAAATGAATTAAAGACTTAAATGTGAGACTCAAAACCATAAAACACCTAGAAGAAAACAGGCAGTAAAATCTCTGACACTTTTCTTAGTTAATATATTTTCTGATATATCTCCTCAGGCAAGAGAAACAAAATAAAAAACAAAAATTAAAAACAAATGGGATTACATCAAACTAAAAAGTTTCTGCATAGCAAAAGAAATATCAACAAAAGGACAATCTAGTAAATGGGAGAACATTTTGCTACTGAGATACCCAATAAAGGGAAAATATCCAAAATTTACAAAGAACTCATAAAACTCAACACCAAAAATAATCCAATTTAAAAATGAGCAGAAGATACAAATAAGTGGAAGCATATACCACGTTCATGAAGAGAAAGAATTAACATCATTAAAATGTCCATACTACCAAAAGCAATCTATATATTGAAAACAGTTCTCACTAAAATACCAGTGGCATATCTCACATAATTAGAACACTAGAACAAATATTCTAAAAACTTATATGGAACCACAAAAGACTCCTAAAATCTTGAGAAAAAAGAACAAGGGTGAGATAGCATGCTACCTGATATCAAACTATACTACAAGGCCTTAGTAATCAAAATAGCATGTAGCATTTTTTACTGGCATAAAAACAGACACATAGGTCAATGGAACAGAATAGAGAGTTTAGAAATAAATCCATGTCTTTTGGTCAACTAATATTTGACAAAGAAGGCAAGAAAATACAATGAGTTGAAGACAGTCTCTCCAGTAAATAGTGTGGGAAAACTGGACAGATTCATACAAAAAAAACTGAAGCTAGACTACCTGTATATACCATACACAAAAAATAAACTCAAAATTGACTAAAGTCTTTAATGTAAGTCATTTTATTCATGATTGTATCCTTAATACTTAGCACAGTTGCTGGAGACCATAAGAATCCTAGAAGAAAACAGATGTTTCTAAAATGTTCTAAAATCTCAGATGTTTCTCATAGCAATATTTTTTTCTGAGGAGCTATTCCTTAGGCAAAGGAAATAAACCAGCAAAAAATAAACAAATGAGACCACATCAAACTAAAAAGCTTTTGTACAACAAAGGAAATCATCAGCAAAATGAAAAGATAACCCACAGAATGGGAGAACATATTTGCCACTGATACATCTGATAAGAGGTTGATTTCCAAAATACATACAGAACTTCTACAACTCAACACCAAAACCCCCAAACAACCCCATTAAAAAATGGGCAAAGCACCTGATTAAATAAACACTTCTCCAAAGAGGACATAAGATGGCCAACAGATGTATGGATGTGGAGAAAAGAGAACTCTACTGCACTATTGGTGGAAACGCAGATTGGTGCAGCCATTGTGGAAAACAGTTTGGAGTTCCCTCAAAAAATTAATAATTGAACTGTTTTATGACATAGTAATTCTACTTCTGGGAATATAGATGAAGGAAACCAAAACACAAATTTGAAAGAATACATGCACCCTAATGTTCATTGCGGCATTATTTACAATAGTTAAGATTTAGAAGCAACCCAAGTGCCCATCAGTAGATGAATAGATAAAAATGTTGTGGTACACTTACACAATGGAATACTACTTGGCCATAAAGGGGAATCTTATCTTTTGTGGCAGCATGGATGAACCTAGAGGGTATTTTGCTAAGTGCAATAAGCAAGTCAGAGAATGACAAATACCATTAGATTCCTAACAAAAGAAATATAATGCACAATACAAACGAATGAACAAAATAGAAACAGACTTATAGATACATGGAACAGATTGACGGCTGTCAGAGGGGAGGGGGCCTGGAGGGCTGGGTTAAAAAGATAAAGGGATTAATACAAACAATCCTCACAGGCACAGACAAGTGTATGGTGACTGCCAGAGGGAAACGTGGGTAAAGGAGGTGGAAGACGGCAACTCGGGGAAAATGGGGGCAGAAAAGGACGTGACAGTGGGTGGCGAGTGCATGCGGCAGGGTGCAGATGGTGTGTTACACAGCAGTACACTTGAAACCTGTGTGGTCTTATTAATCACTGTCACCCCCATACATTAAAGTTTTTAAAAATGGACAGAGTACCTGAATACGCATTTCTCCAAAGAGAACATACAGATGGCCATCAGGCACATGAAAAGACTCTGAATGCAACAAATCATCAGATAAATGCAAATTAAAGCCACAATAAGACACATTACACCTGTCAGAATGGCTATCATCAATAAATCGACAAACAAGTGTTGCTGAGGATAAGGAAAAAAGGAATGATTGGTAGGAATGAAGACCGGTGCAACCGGTGTAACAAATATTATGTAGATTTCTCAGAATATTAAAATTGGAACTGTCCTACGACCCAGCATTTTCACTTCTGGGCATATATCTGAAGAAACCTCAAACACAAATTCAAAACAATATGTACACCTCTATGTTCACTGCAGCATTATTTACAACAGCCGAGATCTGGAAGCAGCTCAAATGCCCATTAGACCAGTGGATAAAAAAGTTGTGGTAAATATACACAATGGAATACTCCTTGGCCATAAAAAGAGTGAAATTTTACCATTTGTGACAGCAAAGATGACCTATAAGGTACTATGCTAAGTGACATAAGACAGAGGAAGACAAGTACTATATGATTTCATTTATGTGTAAAATCTAAAGAGCAAAATAAATGACAAACAAAATAGAAACAGACTCATAGATATAGAGAATAGACTGCTGGTTGTCAGAGGGGAGGGAGTTTGGGTGGCTGAGTGAAAAGGTGAAGGCACTGAGAAGTACAGACTAGAATTTACAAAACAGTCCCAGGGATGTAAAGTACAGTGAGGAAATATGATCAATAATATCGTATTAATTTGTGCTATACAAAATGGGCACTTGAAATATCAGGGGGATCACTTTATAAAGCGTATGACTGTCTTACCACTACGCTACACACCTGAAATTAATACAAACAATATGGGCTATAAATTATAATTGAAAATTATGATAAAATAAAATACATAGTAGGCCCGTCTGCACCTACCAGTTTGGCCCTAAGCTGGCATCTTACAACTTGAACTTCTACAGGGTTTCCATCATCCTAATAATAGTGGCTCAGTGTGCCTAAAATGTTTGCACAATGTGGTTTATGTTCAATGTCCGCTTTTCTTCTGGAGTTTGGAAACTTGGTATGTACCAGGCAGAAGCATCTAATGATCGGCCCCCAATAAAAACCCTGGGCACTGAGTCTAGGATGAGCCCCCCTGGCATACAGCACTGCCCGTGTGTTATCACAACTACTGCTGGAGGAATTTAGTTCATTCTATGTAACTCAGTGGGAGGGGGACTCTGGGAAGCTTGCACTTCTTCCAGACTTTGCCCCATCCACTTTTTCCCTATGCAGATGTTGGCTTTTATACCTAAACTGCAATAAAGCAGAGCTGTGAGCACAACTATAGGCTGAGTCCTGTGAGACCTCTCAGTGAATTGTCGAATGTGGGGTGGTTGTGGAGACCCATGACACAGCCCCAACCCCAGTCTAATAAAAACCATTAGACAACCTCATCTGAGGGACATTATACAAAATATTTAACCTTAATTCTTCAAAACTGTCAAGGTCATCAAAAAACAGGGAAAGCCTGGCCCTGGCTGGCGTAGCTCAGTGGGTTGAGCGCGGGACTGCGAACCAGACGATCGCGGTTCGATTCCCAGTCAGGGCAGATGCCAGGGTTGCAGGTCGGTTCCCTGCAGGCCAACTCCCAGCAGGGGACGCACAAAAGGCAACCATACATTGATATTTCTCTCCCTCTCTCCTTCCCCTCTAAAGATAAATAAACAAATAAAATATTAAAAAAAAAAAAACCAGGGAAAAAGCCTGAGAAACTGCCAAAGCCAAGAGGATCCTCATGAAAGGTGATAACTAAATGTAAGGTACTATTGCTCCCTAGATGGGAACCTGGAACAGAAAGAACATCAGGTGAAAGCTCAGAAAATATGAACAAAGTATGAGCTTTGTAATGTGTCAATATTAGTTCATTAATTGCAACAAATATACCGTCCTAACGTAATGTAGGGGAATCTGGTTATGGGCTAATGTAACTCTCTGCAATGGCTTTACAACTTTTCTATAAATCTAAAACTATCCTAAAATTAAAAAAAAAACCTTTATTTAAAAAACTTCTGATCATCCACCTATTGTTTACAGAGTAGTCTGCTAATCATTAGAAAATTCATATGCATACAATTGCTTAAGGTAAAGACATTATTAATTCCATGTAAATTAGCTCCACAATTATTTATCTACATTTAAAATCAATTTGAAATGACAAGAAAATAAAGTTAAGACATTTAGTTATGTTTATTTAAATTGGCTGAATATTTATATTTTATTAATGTATTACTGGATGGTAACTTCCTGGAAGGTAAAAGCAAGTTAGAAATATCAACCTTGAATAAATCTTATTCAAGAATGACTTGAATATTTTTGCATTAATAAAGACAGTGACATACTTAATAATTAGGCATAAAGTAGAGTGAGAAACAATGATCTGTCTCTGTATGACTGAAGGTCATAATGTTCTGTCAATCGTCTTTTCTTTTAGTTATATTGTACTGATTATGCTATTACAGTTGTTCTGCTTTTTGCCCCTTTGCCCCTCTCCCCCCAGCAATCCCCACCCCCTCAGGCAATACCCCCACCATTGTTCATGTCCATGGGTTATGCATCTAAATTCTTTGGCTATTCTATTTCTTATTTTGCACTTTACATACTCATGGCTATTCTGTAACTACCTCTTTGTACTTCATAATCCCCTCCCCCTTCCCATCTGGCACCTTCCAGTAACTAACTTCTTTTTTCTTGCTTTTAAGAGTCTCTCTTTAACTTTTGGCCTTTTAATAATGGTATGTCTTGGAGTGGGCCTCTTTGCATTCATCATAATCGGACTCTGAGCTTCCTAGACTTACATGTCTATTTCCTTCACCAAATTAGTAAAGTTTTCTTTCACTATCATTTCAGATAGATTTCCAATTTCTTGCTCTTTTTCTTTTCCTTCTGATTCCCCTATGTGGTGAATGTTGGACCTCTTAAAGTTGTCCCAGAGGCTGTTTATACTATCCTCATTGTTTTGGATTCTTTTTTCTTGTTGTTATTCTGGTTGTTTTTTTGGTTCCTTATGTTCCAAATCACTGATTTGATTCTCAGCTTCACCCATTCTACTATTGTTTCCCTGTAAATTGCTCTTTATTTCAATTAGTGTATCCTTTGTTTCTGACTGGGTCTTTTTTATGCTGTTGAGGTCCTCACTAAGTTCTTTGAGCATTCTTATGACCAGTGTTTTGACCTCTGCATCTGATAGACTGCTTATCTCCATTTCATTTAACTATTTCTGAAGTTTTGATCTTTGAACTATTTTTTCATTTGGGCCATGTTTCTTTGTCTCCTCATTTTGGCAGCCTCCCTGTGCTTGTTTCTATGTATTAGGCAGAGCTGCTTTGACTCTGTGTCTTGGTAGTGTGGCCTAATGTAGCAGGTGTCCTGTAGGGTCCAGTGACATAGCCTCCCCTTCTCACCCATGCTGGGTTCTTGAGGTGTGCCCTTTGTTTGGGCTGAATATACCCACTTCTGGTAGCTGAGTCTTGGTTGCTGTTGTCAGGTCAATGGGAGGGATTTACTCAGGCCAGTCAGCTGCAAGGACTGACTATGACCACTGACCACCAGCCTCCACTCACTGTGGACAATCAGCTATGCAGGGGCAGGGTGGTGATGCTCCCACATGGTCTGTAGCTGTCCACTGGGTGTGCTGTCCCTGGAGCTTCCTGGGTGGTGCAGGTCAAGGTCAGACCCCACATGTGTTTTGCCCGGGTCACCCTGCTTTCACTGTAAAGCAATCTGAGATGGCTGCTCCTTGTGCTGGGCTTGGAGATTCCCAAGTGAAGCCAGGCTGTGACTTTAATCTGTATGCTGCTAGGGCTCACTGAAGCCAGCTGTTGCTTGCTTGATAGGATTTAGGAGCCAAGACCAGCCATTCTTATGGAAAAGCAGCCTTTGAGCAGGGTAGAGCCTTTGGGGATCTCCAATGTGGGTCACACAATGTTAGTCAGGTTGATGGAGTCTCAGATATGGCACCAGCCTACGAGCTCTGTCGGGGGAGGGCTCAGCAAAAGGGAAATGGCCTCTACTCACCCCTGTACCAGACACTTCAGTTTCCCTGTATATCACTGGTGCCCTTCAAGCCGCCACCCCGGTGCTGGAGCTCAGAGGGAGTGAGTTTGAGTAAATGAGGCTGTGTGCAGGTTCCCCAAGAAGAAATACTGAGGGTCCAGCAGCCTCTTTCACCAACTCAATTCCTGCTGGTTTTTGCAGCCAGAAATTGTGGGGACTTATCTTCCTGGCACTGGAATACCAGGCTGGGGGACCTGGTGTAGGTCTGGGACTCCTCACCCCGGAGATATTCCTCCCAAATTTTTATCCATGTGGGTGTGGATAAAATGCCAGCCCTTAGGCATCTGTGCCCCTCCTACCAGTCTGGATAGATGTGGTATCTTCAAATGTGTAGTTGTCAGACTTCCATTCAGCTTGACTTCTGAGGTTCCCAAATGATGACTGTTCTATATTTCAGTTGTAATTTTGACGTGGTTGTGTGAAGAGGCCAGCCACTTCTGCCCGTGTCGACATCTTGACTAGGAGGCCTATTGTCTTATTTTCTAAAAGAACATTTTATAGTTCTGTTTCTGGGTTTAATAAAATCAATAAAAATCTGTATTCTAATTAAACTGGTGTATTTTCATTATGAGGCTTTTCATTTCAATAAATCATTAATTTTATACTTGATGAAGAGAATGAATGGGGGATAATTTCTGAATATGTGGATAACAATTCAGAAGGACAAAACCTTCTTTTCTTTATGATTTAATCTTTATTATATTTTTTTCCATTACCATTTAGTCTCCTTATATCGCCCTCCTCAGCCCAGCAATCACCACACTGCTGTCCATGTCCATGAGCCCTTTTCCTTTACAAAGTCCTCTATTAAAAAGATAACCAAATATATATTTGGAATGTGATTTGTGTGTGATCTGAACATGATGAATCCAGTGATAAAAGATTAAATGGACTATTAAAATTTGTGAAAAATTCAAAATGATCCCTATGTACAAATCCATGAAAATGAAATTTTAGTGCCTTTGTGGAAAAAATATATCTTTTCTAGATAAGCCTGCATAAGTAGGTTTTTGATATAATTTATTGGCCTCTATTCAATGCAGTACCTAAATCATTCCCTTGTAATAATACGAGTAGTCGTACCTCATTTAGTTTACTGAAAACAATGTAATAAAATTGTAGATTGTTTAGTGATTTATTACAAAGCATGATATTTGGTCAATTATTTTATTCCACATCATTCCACAAAACACAAGGTAAACTTTCTCATTTCACAATAGCTTCTTGTGGGCTTTAAAGAGACATTTTCTTTTATTATATTAAATAGACTCAATGTTAAGAAATGCAAACACAGTAGAATAAAATGTTTAAGTAAAATCATTTAAAAATATTATGCACTCTACTAGTGGCAGCTTTAATTTCTTTTAATTCAGAGAAGAAAAATATTTTGTCCCAAGATGAATTTTTATATTAATTTCTTCAAAATACTGATATTTTGGCCTTTTAAAATGATTATACTGACTACCTAGACAAACTATATAGGCTAAAGAAAATCAGAAAACAGTTTAAATTAAAACAAAAATACAATATAAAAGTAAAAGAATGTAGCTACTGTAGTCAGATGCTTAGATGACAAAAAAGAGATTTCTAATTAAAAACCTAAGTTTCTACCCCCCAAAATTCTTATAATAGAAAATAAGTAAAGTCAAAGTAAGCAGAAGAAAGATCAGAGAAGAAACCAATGACTCTAAAAACAGAAAACACTAGGAAAAGTAATTGAAACTCAAAGCTTGTTATATGGAAGAGTCAATAAAATTGATAAACCTATAGCAGTGGTCCCCAACCTTTTTGGCACCAGGTGCCAGTACCATGGAAGACAATTTTTCCATGGCCGGCAGGTGGGAGGAAGGGGGAGGTGCTGAGGAGGGTGGAGCTCAGGCAGTAATGCCAGTGATGGGGAGCAGGATGAGGCTCCTCACCTCCTGCTGTGAGGCCTGTTTCCTAACAGGCCTTGGACTGATACCAATAGTGGCCCATGGCCTGGGGTTGGGGACCCCTGACCTTTTATAGCAGAGTAAAAAGGAGAGATAAGATACTAACTGCCATTATCAGGATTGAAAATGGGATACCACTATAGAACCAATAAACATTAACAATATAATAAAGGAGTATTATAAATAATAGCACACATATAATTTCAAAAACTAATTCATTGAAAACAATAAACCACCAAAACTTACCCACTATAAAATATATCACCTGAACTGTCCTATAACTATTTAATAAATAAAATCTTCAAGTCCAGATAGTCTCACTACCAAATATTAAAAATAACAACATCAATTCTCCATGATATTTTAGTTTTATTGTTGTTCAGGTACAGTTTTCTGTCTTTTACTTTCTTCCCAGCCCATCCCCCACAGTGCTCCCCACCTCCCTCCCATTTCCACCCCCCTAGTCTTTGTCCATGTGACCTTTATACTTATTACTGTAAGCCCTTCCCCTTTTTCCCTGAAATTCCCTCCCCTTTCCCCTCTAGTCACTGTCAGCCTGTTTTCTATTCCAGTGTCTCTGGTTACATAATATTTTCCACAAAATAGAAAAGAATACTTCCTCACTCATTTCATAAGGCCAGCACCCTGATATCAAAACCAAAGGTAGAATAAAAATACAGAAAATTTCAGACCAATATCCTGCATGTACAGAGGGGAGAAAAAAAGAAACTCTCAAAAAATATTATCAAATAGCATTCAGCAATATACAGAAAGAAAAAATACAACATAGTGCAGTGGTATTTATTGTGGGAAAGACTTACTCCATATTTCATAAAAAATATATATTAAAATCGAGAATACATGATGTCAATTGATGCAGAGAAAGCATTTGACAAAATCAACATCCATGCATGGCAAAACTTCCAGCTAGCTAGGACTGTCTAGAAGGAAACTTCCTTAACCTGATAAAAGACATCTACAAAAACTTGCCACTAACAAATTTAATGGTGAAAGACAGAATGCTTCTTCCTAACATCAGGAAAAAGACAAAGATGTCTGTTCTCTCCACTTCTACTCAAAATTGTACAGGATGTTCTAGCTAACTCACTAGCACAAAAAAGAAAGGAAAATTGATATTGGAAAGAAATGAGTAAGGCTATCTTCATTTGTAGACATGATTGTCAAAGTAGAAAATTCAATGGAATCTACTAAAAAAACTAATATTCCTAATAGGTGATATTACAAAGATTGTAGGATATAGGGTCAACAATAAACAATCCACTCTATTTCTATATATTATCAATGAACAACTTGAAATTAAAATTTAATAAAACAATACCATTTGCCAACATTATTTAAGTACAAATACTCAGGTATAAATCTGATAAATTGCACATGGTTTCACAATGCTGAAAACTATAAAATAGTGATAAAAGAAATAAAAGAAGACCTACATAAAAAGTGAGACACAGATTAGAAAGATCAACACAGTAAAGCTTTCAGTTCTCTCCAAGTTGATCTATACATATTTACCATAATTCAATCAAAATCCCAGCAGAAGTTCTCATAAATATAAACAGATTCCACATTTTATATGAAAATGCAAAGGAACTAGAATAACTCAAACAATTTTGAAAAAGAACAATAAAGTTGCAGGAATCACAGTACCCTATTTTATTACTTACTCCAAAGATACAATTTTTTAAAAAGGGCTCCTGGCAAAGGAAGAGATACAAAAATGAATTGAATGGAATAGAGAGTCCAGAAATAGGCCTGCACATATATAGTAAGTTGATTTTTGACAAAGCTGCAAAACCATTTCAATGGAGAAAGAACTGTGATTTCAACAAATGGTGGTGGAACAATCAAGCATCTCAATGTAAAACAATGGATCAGCCTTGATCTAAACCTCATATTTTACTTTTAAAAAATTAACTCAATGTGAGCCACAATTCTCCATGTAAAACTATAAAACTTTCAGAAGAAAATATAGGAGAAAATCTTCATAATCTAGGGCTCAGAGGAGTTCTTAAATGTGACACCAAAAGTATGATCCATTTAAAAAAATTAGAAATTGGACTTCAACACATTAAACCTATTTGCTTTACAGGACAAGAAAATTGTTAAGAGAATATAAAAACACGCTACACACTGGAAGAAAAAAATTTACAAATCACGTATCAAATACAGAACTTATATCCAAAATATATACAGAACTTTTACAAGTCAACATGGAGAACACAACCCAATTCAAAAAGGACCAACAGGCTGACAGCTCTGTGTGGTGGGGCGCGGGTGGGGTTAGGGGTAGAGGCACCTGCCCAAAAAAGACAAAGGGCTCACTGACCCTGACAACAGTGTGGTGAGTGAGGGGGTAAGGGGGTGTGTGGAGGCGTGGGAGGATATAAAGGGGACAAATGTTAATGGAAAAGTATAATAAAAAATAAACTGCTAAAAATAAATAAAAAAGAAAAAATGACCAAAAGATTTGAAGACACTTCATTACAGAATATATACAAATGGCCCTGACTGGTATAGCAAAGTGGATTGAGCATGGGACTATGAACCAAAATATCACAGTTCGATTCCCAGTCAGGGCACATGCCTGGGTTGCAGGCCAGTTCCCAGCAGGGGACACATGAGAGGCAACCATACATTGATATTTCTCTCCCTCTGTCCTTCACTTCCCCTCTAAAGATAAATAAATAAAATCTTTTTTTTAAAAAGAGAATATATACAAATGAAAAAATAAGTACATAAAAATGTTTCAACATCATTAGGGAAATGCAAATTAAAATCATAATGTGATACCACCATAGTATCTATTGATTGACAAAGTATAAAATATTGAGACCACCAGCTGTTTACAAGGATGCACAGCTAATGGAACTCTCATACACTGCTGCTCTGAATGTAAAATGGAAGAGCCATATCGGAAAACAATTTGACAGTTTCTTATAAAGTTAAATATACACTTACCATATGATTCAGCAATCCCACTCCTGAGTATTTACCCTAGAGAAATGAAAACAGGTTTACACAAAAACCTATACATGGATATTTATAACAGCTGTTTTTATAATTCCCCAAACCTGGAACAACCCACCTGTCCTTCAACAGCTGAATGAATAAACTGTGGTTCATTCATCCAATGGATGAGCAATTAAAAAAGAACTATAGACATATTCAACAGTGTGAATGAATTACAGTTTTCTGTCTTTTACTCGCATCCTAGTCAACCCCCTCAGCCTTCCCTACCTCCCTCCCATTTCCACCCATCTAGTTTTTGTCCATGTGTCCTTTAATTAAAAACTAATTAAAAACCTAAGTTTCTACCCCCAAAAATTCTTATAATGGAAAATAAGTAAAGTCAAAGTAAGCAGAAGAAAGATCAGAGAAGAAACCAATGACTCTAAAAACAGAAAACACTAGGAAAAGTAATTGAAACTCAAAGCTTGTTATATGGAAGAGTCAATAAAATTGATAAACCTATAGCAGTGGTCCCCAACCTTTTTGGCACCAGGTGCCAGTACCATGGAAGGCAATTTTTCCATGGCTGGCAAGTGGGAGAAAGGGGGAGGTGCTGAGGAGGGTGGAGCTATAGATATATTCAACAACGTGGATGAATCTCATTGCAATTGTGCTACATGAAAGAAGTCAGTCTCAAAATGTTATATGAATTCCAATGTGTTCCAATTTCATACCATTATATTATTATTTTATAACATTATCAAAAAGGCAAAACTAAAGTAAGGGAGAATAAAACAGTGGTTTCAGGGATGGGACAAGGGTGTGATTATAACGATATAATCAAGGCACAATTATAAAGACACAAGGGAGATTCTGGGGGTGATGGAACTGTATCCCCACCATGGTATCTGTTACAGGAATCTATACATGGGTTTAAATCATAGAGCTGCATGCCAAGAATAAATCAATTTTATTACACAATACTAAAAAAAACACACACAACCAAAAAGACTATGCTAAATTATAAAAAGGCTTGTTGGCTGAACGTAGCTCAGCACTATCTTTCCCCCAAGTAGATGCTTAATGAACAATGGCCGATCAAAATCACTGCAACTGGCTGCATTTTCTGCTTCAATATCAAACTCATTTCTATCCCTAAGCTTCAAAAATGTCAATAGCTTTCTGTAATGTCAGTAACATTTTCTACAATGGTCTCTCCCATGGTAGCACGTCTAGTTTGCAGCCAGTTTTAATGATTTTAAAACTACATCATTAAAAATGTCAAATGAAAGTCAGAAATCTAGATTTCCCACGCAATTATTGTAAACTTAAAAGAATCATTAATAACAAAAACTTTTTAATGTCTTATATGCTTCTTTTCCACATTAAAAAATGAAAATAATCTGTACTGAAATTACATGAAGGTATGGTATACCAAACAAATATTTTTAAAAAATGCATGCAGAAGTAACTAATCTTTATTAGACATGAGCTCAATACCTAAAACATTGATTTATTTCAAATATTAACTCTTTCTAGGGTTTATCTTTTAGTGTGAATTAGCAAACTGACTATTAAAGTTTATTTTTATTCTTTCTGGCTCAAACCATGATGTGCACTCATAACTCATGGCATTTCTACTTTAAATTTCCTTTGCTGAGAGACACTGAGCACTCATCTGCCTGCAGCTCCTATGAGACCAGCCACACCTGTCAGGGTCCCCACCACATCACTCTATACCCTGACTTGTCACAGGTCTAAGACTCATTTATTGTGGCCAATTAGCTGAGTGAATTGGTTAAATTACATGTGTGCAAGGGAATAAAAGTAACCACTGGGGGAACAACCCATTAACTTTGGTCTTACTGTGCTCTAAACTGTGTAAAACAGTGCTCCTATGCTGGAAAATGAGTAATAATATAGGTAAGGTTTTCAGAAGTACACAATCCAAGGATTAAACACATTTTAAAAACTGCAAATACGTCATTGGTGTGTACTTACAGTACGAAGTATAATTTTAATACTTCTCTTAAATTTCTATTTGTTATAGAATTATTTTAGTGCTCTCCATACTGTTTTTAAGGTATTCTTTCTGAATGTTCACTTAACATATGATCATCTCTACTTTATGTAGGTTTAGGTCAAATTTTCAATAAAATTTTTGAATTTTACTGCTTCAATAAAGTAAACTATAAAGTATTTCATAATGGTGCTAAAATATATTCATTTATACATTCTACAATACACGCTTTGGTGCCACATTATACTATCACTTGCAAATAAACAAAACTAAATGTTCTTGTTAGTCAATGATTTAAAAATATAATAAACAATTACCTACTGCTATAATTATGCCACTGAACTAAAAGATGAAAAATACCTAACCTTACTGAAGCACTCAATGTAGTAACTTTATTTTGTTCAGTCTATGACTAGAAGCATAAACAACAATGAGTTTGCTTAACTGTTTTTACAAGAATGAATTAATATATATATATATATGTGTATATATATATATATATATATATAAATAAAGTTGCAGCTTTCTACATATTGGCTCTGAGGACATTGTTACTATTCAACATACTGATTAATTAGGACTATTGTCTATTATGGACAAGAACATAATAATGGCAACTTGTAAAAATAAATCTGTATCAAAATATACTAATCCTCAAACTTCCAATTTTCATGAGCATCTTGTCCACTGGCTTTAAAGACTTTCTTTCTTCAGCACGTAACATTTATTGCTCAGACCCCTCACACACCCCACCCTTGAGGGTATCATCATGGGTATAGGAGTTTAAAACCAATGAGAGGCACGCCCTCTTTTAAAACCCCAGGAAGGGTCAATTACCCTCTAGATTATTTTCACAGTTTAACACAGTTATACACAATTATGTGGGCAGATAATTAAATCAGGCTCTTGGGAAAATATGCATTTAAGTTCAATGTGATGGAAGTGAATGAATATCACTAAGATTACAGTTACTTAGAGAAACTTGTTTGCATTAACCTAAAATAAAATCCTAACTCAAATAAATTTAAAGTGCTTATGACAATTTAGTCTCTGTATCATGGAGATTACTGTTCCTTTAAAATATTAACAGTGTTGGGAAAAACTTTACAAGAGGGTATTTTCTAAACATGTGTGAGCACAGAGACAGACAGCAATTACAATACAGCTGCATGACTATTAAGTTCTCCTGGAGAGAAATGTCATTTCAAAAATTACTTAAACCAAGTTTTTACGTAGTGTAGGTATTCAAAGTTAGCTCCTTTCCCCAAGCCTCAACATTTATCATACAAAACTTTCGGCAAATTTTAACAAAATTACCTGCTTCTGCAGCCATCTTTCATGCCTTCGTTGTCTCCTTCTCAGATTCTTCAACTTGCTCCTTTCTCTTTTACTGAGCCTCTGGTTAATGGCACCCAATGAAAAACTGCCCGAGCGCAAGAAGTCCAGAGCAGAGCGGTGCTCCTCCTGGTCCGAGGCCTCCAGCGTGCTCCTGCCCACCGAGGGCAGGTCCATCAGGAAAGCCAGGCTGTCAGACCCGGCATGGTCAGAGTACACTGCAGAAGCTTCTAGACCGCACTGAAATTCTCCTCTTTGTGTCTGGGTCTCATGGGGAACCACCGAAATTCTTTGCAGCAGCCTATTAGGATCAAAACTTGATGAAATCTGAAAGGAATAGCTATTTTTAGTAGATTCTAAAGGCAAGTCTGAAAGGTCAACAGGCTGTGTTTCATTTAGCCTGGAATGGGCAGTCGTCTTACTATGTATTTCATACAAAGTAGGTAAGAAAGTCAGCTTCTCACTGATGTTCAGATCCAAGCTCTGCGATTTTCTATGAACAGCTCTTCTGGTGCACCTGCCAGGCACAAGCTGGGGAACAAAAAGCTGGTATTTGGGGTTGGTTGCTTTGAAGAGCAGTTTTTCCTTCTTCCTCTGAAAATATGCAGACTGTACCTCCAGGCAGAGTGCTTCTGTTAATCTTCCAGAGCCATTATTATTTTGAGCCATATTTAAAAGCCTGTGACTTCTGTTTTTGAAGGTGCCACCTATCAGCTGAGTTTCCGTGTCACAACCTGAATGAACTCTAGGATGTGACAAGTATTTCAGCGATGGTCTCATTAGTCGGCCGGCCTGTGCTGGCTGACAGTCGGTCCGGCTCTTGGCGAGGTGTACAGCTGTACGCAGGCCACAGGAACATTTTGGAGTACTGACAAAATTAAAGCCCCCTAAACGGGCCCCACAAAAAGGGCAATTCAGTTTTCCAACTGTCCACTGGGCCTACAGGTAATAAAGGAAAATAAAGACAATGCATTCATTGTTAGTCAAAAAGAATGTGAGCTGTTTTTTTAAGCCAATGACACAAAAGTTTTCTATGCCACAGAAAAAGCTAGCTTTCTGTTTTCTGATTAGTAGACAGACCAGTAAACGGAAACAAGCAAATAGAGATAAGCAGCTCCAAAGTTCTAGAATGACAACGTGGTGCTCATCAGGAGCATCTAAACAATACTCCTAAGAATTCTGAAAAAATCTCTTAAACAATAAGTTGAATATGGATACAGTGTGAACTAATGAAAAGAAAAATACACTACAGAACCAGGAAGCACATCAGTCTACAGAGCTTAATTTGCAAGTAAAATCTCACAGAAAAGTGTCTGTTTTGATACACTACTTGCATACCAAGCACTGTGGGAGGGGACTTGACCCGATCATCAGAATAAAGCTCTTCCTGCCTTTCTACATGCAGCCAAAAGATACTGGTTTACATGTCAGACAGTGCATTGACTCTACGCGGACTGGAAATTAATAACGAGCTGGCTTAAAACTATCTTTTCAACAGAGACGGTGGAACATCTGCAGTGTCCGAAACGCTTTGTCAAGTTCAGGACACTGAGAGCACCACACTGGCATTTTCCCAGGAAATCATTACAGTGTGAGAAGGGATGCAAGGAAAATCTATATACGTTATTGTTTAATAACAAAAAAGGTTAAGCTAGTCAGTGAAGAAAGACAACTTTATTTTTCTAAAAATCATATTACTTACAGTTTCCTAAGACTTCAGCATTTTTAATTACGAGAAATAATGTTGCCATACTGTTAACAAGGTGAGTTCTTGCTCTTATAATATTTCATTAAGAATCCTTGAAAGTGTTTTATTTTATTTTTACTGTGCCAATAAGATCCTTAATTATTCAGTTTAGTTGATATGCATGTGCATTCATTAATAATATATACAGAACAATATATCAATAGATATTGTTCTAGATGCTACGGATATAGTAATAAACAAAAGATCAAAACCACTGACTTCATGGACTTTATATTCTAGCAGAGGTACAGGCAATTAACAAGATCAGTAAGCCACATGTGTGTGGGGGTGAGTATATGTATATGTGCGTGTAAATAACTCATGTGTTTATATACGTAACATGTACTTATGCATTTTTCAGTACTTATAATTTGGGTCTGTGTGTGTATGTGTAAATTCTAGGTATGCGTACAAAGCAGAGAAGGAAGGAAGAGTGTGAAGAGTGGTAATGGTGTAGAGGGCAGTTGATAGGCAGGTCAGGCAATGCCTCATTGAGAGTAAAGACCTATGGAGACGAGGGAACAGGTGACTAGCTGTGGGAAGAGCTTTCAGGCAAGGAAAACACCAAGTGCCAAGTTGGAGGTAGGAAAGTGAAGCAGGGATGGATGTGGAGAAAATCACGCTAAGTGAATTTAGCCAGTCAGTGAAAGAAAAATACTACATGGCCTCACTTTTATGTGGGATTTAATGAACACAATAAACCAACAAACTAAATAGTAACAGGAGCTTAAACACATGAAACAGACTGACAGCTGCCAGAAAGGGCGAGGGTGGGGGACAGGATGAAAGATGGTGCAGGGCTTAACTGAGGAGCAGGTATGAATGGCCATGGACGTGGATGGCAACACGGGAATGGGCTTGGGGTGGGGTGGGGTGGGGGTGGGGTGGGACAGGGGGAAAAAGTGAAAATAACTGAAACAGCATAAACAATAAAAATAAAACTGAAAAATAAATAAAATGAAAATTAAAAAAAAAGTAAAAAGTATCTATCTGAAGCACTCCAATAACAATGAAGAAGCCAGAAAGTGTAACTAAGGATTTCATAGCCTTTCACACCTGTTGAAACAATGCATCCAAGGAAAATAACTCTAAAAGAAGGACAAAAATATTCTGAAGGTAGTGTCTTCCTAACTTCACTGGCACGAGGAACTTACTTTTTGTATTAGGCGGCTTATCCATTCTGGGAGGGCTTCTATATTCATGTGCCACACAGGACAGGTATTTTGATCATAGGCTGAACCATGTCCATCCTGTTATAGCAAAATGCATGATATTAGTTTTTACCAGTTCAGAATTTATCTCACAAATTTTATATTTGAATAAAACACAAAAATATAAATTTAATTTTAGCTAGCAAGGAAATATACACTGCTCTCCTCTCCTCACTTTCATCTCCAAAAACAAACCCAAAAGACACAAAGAGAATTATCTTCATAGAATAATACCTGTGAATTTTAAAAAAGCCCTCCATTTGCCTGAGTTCATCAATTAAATTTAAAGCTCAGCATTAGGTTACTTAATGAACAAATCCAGCACCCTGTTCTTTTTCCTGTGTGTGAGAGGAAAACAGTGCCATTCATGACAACTTTTCCTGCCTTCAAGCTCTGATTCCATCTGGATTCTATCAGTGAAAGAATAAAGGAGTTTCTGTATTCTCTATCAAGATGCTCAAAGGAAGTGTAAGAGGATGAGGAAGAAGAACAATCAAGGAGGCAGCCAGAAAAGCCTTGACTAAACAACAAAAATTTCAAAACGACACTTAGGGCTTTCTGAGGTAGCTCTGTAGAAATGAATGTGATTTAGTTGAGACAGTATGGCTTCCCAACATGTTAGAACGATGTGGGGCCGGCCAGGGTGGAGTAATGTGCCCTTTACTACCGGTGTGACCTCAGGCCAAGTGCTTTACTTTTCTGGGTCTTAGATTCTTCACCTGTAAATCACTGGCAGGTAATTACCTATCCCTTCTGAGCCTACAAAATTTCAGTTTTTGAAATGACAGAAAAGTGTTGACTGAGAACAAGAAAAGGGCTCTTCTTTTCCCAGGATCAGGTTTTGTAAGCAGCAGCTTCGCAAGTTGCCAACACACAATTCTTCGTTTGGTTTTCCAAGCAGCTGCACTACTGCTAGCTGCTATAATCAGGTTAGCAAAATAACAAGCAATATGGAAATTCCTACACATACCTTATAAGCTTCTACTCACAGTGACATGAGTGAAAAAGGACTGAATCTCTTTAGGAACCTTCACTGAGTAACCTCCTTTAGATTGTGACTTGGAGCCAGGATCACCAGAATTCCTAGGTTTAATTTTTCAGGTTGGTCTCTCTGGACCTTACGTCATTGCTCTCTCCTGTTAGTAGATCTTAAAATACTCAATGGTGGCCCAGGGTAGACAAAAAGTTTCAGTATGATTTATTTACATATTGGAAAGATCTAAAAGGGCAAAAGGATTTGAACTATTGATGTAATATGAAATCACATTTCACTATTTTATATACTGTACAAGAGTGTATTTCAGACATTATAAACAATAATAATCAATGCTAAGCCAAACTCAAGATCACAATGGTGAAAGAAAACTTGTTAAAAGGTTTGAAATTCTTCCAATTCTAATGTTTTTAAAATCTACAAAATAGGTTGAAAATATTTCAATGGCAAATAGAAAATCTGAAAAAAGTTGTTACAGTTTTATTCATGATGCCTCAACTCCAATTCTGGTTAACAAAATGTACCTTTTCATGTCAACAGGGAGAGAAAGCCAGGCAATAATGAAGAGGGTGTTGCTGAATGGAAGCAAGGTAAGAAGAGAATAAAAAATGCTAGGAATAACTTCAAGTTCAATCATCCTACTGTTCCCTAATAGATGTCTCCTCACCACAGTGTTGGGAAAGCATACAAAAGTTTATTTTATTATACATTTTCTTAAAATGATATAAGGAAAATTCAGGCAGAGAGGGATTTAATTGTCGGTTTCAAAATGGCCAAGTGAGTACATATCCCAGCCTATTCTCCCTATTAAAATACATGCCCTATAAAAGATATTTTTTTAAAAAAAAGGATCAACAGTTAAACTGGAAAATATAAGTGGGGAGATTCCAATGAACCAGAAATTGAGATGAACTTCTGAAAGATTAATGAGGGAAACAACAGCATACTGTATCGAAGTACATAATAGATGAGAACCACACAAAGAATGGGGCATGCCAAACTGGTTAAAACTGGAAGCAAGAAGAGCTCTGGGAAATGATTAGAAGTGGAGCTGACGTCTGTGTGTCTCTAGCCAAGAGTAGTGTGAGGGGCAGAAGGAAACAGAGCAACACCCCAGGGTGGCTGGGAAGGCCTGGGAAAAATGAAAAACATTTGCAGCAAGTTCAGAAGATGAGCTAGTGAGGCCCAGCTTCTATTCTCAGTGAAAATAGTGCCACGCCATATAAAGAGTGTGATGTAGATGTGTAACTGTAACTGGGTCCAGAACTTGGAGTGTCAGGGAAGCTAGGATATCCCCCATAGGCGTGACTAGAGACACTGAGCAGGGCTATTGAGAGTTATTTTGTATACTGATAACATCAGGCTAGGTTCATACCCATATGAAAAAATTGTTATTTTGCATATCAATAACAGAAGACCAGTCTTCCAGCCTGAGGGGAGGCAGAAAGATATACACGACTTTAACCCATGAGGTAACTGGGAAGCCACTCCCCTTCCCACTTCTGTGCAAGAGCTTAGACATGGTTCGCTCCACACCCTGGGGCCAGCCTGCCTGGACTAACAATGGCAGCAGAGAAAGGCAGAGAATGGGGAAGTGCCAGCAGGTGTAGCTGGTTGCTCTACGAGTTGGAAAGGGGGGATCAGAGGAGGTTCCAGGCTGGGATTTAAACTAAAGGTGGGCTGCCATGTGGGGGGAGTGACAGTGGGGGACAATGCAGGCACAACGTGAGACCTGTCTACTGAAAACTAAAAAACACTGTGCATAGAAATGGAAGAACAGCTAATTTAACCAAGAAACACACCATATTCATGGACTGGAAGGTCTGATGTTCTAACAATGTTAATTCTTCCCATATTAATATATAGATTCAATACAATCCCACTCAAAATCCAAGCAGGTTTATACAGATCTCAAATTTTATGTGAAAATGTAAAATGACCTAAAGCATCCTGAAAAGTTCTGCAAGAGAAGAAAGGTGGAGGGTACACACTACAACATTTCAACAGTGGGACAGAGTCCAAAAAAGAGACCTGTATATATATGGTCAATTGATTTTTGGTAAATATACCAAGGTAATAAAAAAAGATAAGCTTCTCAATAATTGGTGCTGGAACAACTGCATGTATCTGTATGAGGCAAAAACAAAACAAAATAAAGCAAACAAACAAACCAAGAAAACCTTAATGCTTACCACACACCACGCATACAATTAACTCAAAATGAGTCAGAATCCTAAAAGTAAAAGCTGTAACTACAAAGTGTCTAGAAGAAAACACAGGAGAAAACTGTTGAAACTTTTGGAGGGGCAAAGTATTCTCAGGACCCCAAAACACTAACTACAAAGAAAAAATTATAAACTATATTTCATCAAAATTAAATCCATTTACTCTTTGAAAGGCATCACGAAGAAAAAGAAATGTAAGTCGGAGAGCAAAAAATTCTTTTTGCAAAGCCTATATCTGACAAGAACTTTTTAGCCAGAATATAAATAATTCTTACAACAAAAAAGGAAAAAAAACAGATTTGTAAAAATAAGTACAGGATTTTAACAAACACAAAAGACAATATATTTCTGTCCAATAACCACATGAAAGGAGGCATACTGTCATTAATCATCAGAGAAATACAAATTCAAACAGTGGGAGGCCTCTGTACATTTATTATAGTAGCAGGAGGAGCAGGAGGAGGAGATGGAGGGGGAAAGAAGAAGAAGAAGAAGGAGGGAGGGAAGGAGGGAGGGAGGGGAGGAAGGCAGAGAAAGGGGGAGGAAGGAAGGAAGCAAGGAAGGAACTGGAAATATCAGTACTTATGAAAATAAAAAGCTGAAATTCTTGTACATTGATGGAAGGAATAAAAAATGGTATAATCAATTTAGAAAATAATTTGTCAGTTTCTTAAAAACCTATGCCCATACTTATTATAAAACCTAGCAGTTCTTAGTAAGAGCAAAGAGAAATGAAAATATATGTCTACAGCCCTGGCTGGCGTAGCTCAGTGGATTGAGCACGGGCCTGCGAACCAGACGATCGCGGTTCGATTCCCAGTCAGGGCACATGCCTGGGTTGCAGGCCAGTTCCTTGCAGGCTAACTACCAGCAGGGGACGCATGAAAGGCAACCATACATTGATGTTTCTCTCCCTCTCTCCTTTCCCTCCAAAGATAAATAAATAAATAAATCCTTAAAAAATATATATATATATATATGTCTACATAGAGCTTTGTAAACAAACGTTCATAGCAACTTTATTATAGCTTAAAACTGCGAACACCCTAATGTACATCGACAACTACAGCAGCCATTCAATGGAAAGACTATGGGATGAATCCATACAACAGAGTAATACTCAGTAATAAAAAATAATAAACAACAGCATGAATCATCTCAAAAATGTTATGCTAAGCATAAAAAGCCAGACATAAGAAAATAAATACTCTATGCCTATGTTTATAAGAAACTCTAGAAAAGACCAAATGTTGTACATTTAAATAGTAGCAGGTACATGAGTATGTATACATATGTCAAAAATCACTGAAAAGTACATTTTATTACATTTAAAATATATCATAATAAGATCAATTTTAAAAAATAATAAAAATATTCTTAAAGAAAAATGATCAAGAAACACTTGTAAATGATAACATTTTTATCAGAGAGGCCCCATGGGGCATGCTCTGTCTTAGTTCTCTGAACCCTCCAACCATGAGACAGTGCCAAAATATAGCAGGTACTTAATAAATGCCTGGTGAATAAGAACGACTCTTCTCTATGAAACTTTACAGATTTTCCACTGAAATCATTACCCTCTACCTTCCCTACACCACGTAGTTTTTATTTTGTTCAAAGTACTGAAGACTGCCCAAAGTGTGCACATTTTTACTTTCCATATTCTTAGGAAAAAATTCATTTAAAATATGAATTCTCAACAATTTGGTCATATATGAGCCAAGGTCCTTTATGAATTTAAATGGACTATATACATCTATTTTTAAAAAGCCTTGGGAAACTGATTAGCAGTGACTCAATAAAAATAAGGTCTATAGTTTTACCTAAATACTTTGCCTCAGAAACAAAGTGATGTATAAAATTTTTGAAAATGAGAATAGACTATAATAGTCAACACAGTCATTAACACATTAGCCCTTTCCATTAGGGGCTGACAGTTTTACAGATAAATGTAACTCTATAATTAAATTGTAAAATAGTTCTCATAGAGAATACAAAGTGAAATTGATGGATACAATCACCTTTACTTCCCTATTAAATTCAAAGTTTTCTGACCTCTCAAGGTTCTGACTATGTATGAGATAAATAAATAAATAAGTAAATATTTCTACACTGGTAAAAAGAATAATAGAATATTAATGGCAATCTACCTATCAAGTTTGAGTGATTACTAGATACAGTGTTGTCCATACGAAGAGATTTATTTATATGCCAGGAATTCTGATGGGTACCTTACCCATATTATCTCATTTTATGACTTTATTTGTGCACATTTCACATTTAATCTAATCATATAAAGTGATTATGGTATTTAATCACAAAAGATTGACCATAATATTATGAAACCACTATCTACTAGAAATTCAAGAGATGCTTTACGAACACTGCAATGAAGATAAACACTGGAGTCATAGTTCTAGGCTGATGCGGACATCAGCTGGCGCCCACAAACAGGGACCCAGAGGCCATGAGCCATCGTCATTAGGGACGACATACCAACTTGGTGGGAGTACGTGCGCATCAGCCCAGGTAAGGGCCGACGATGACCCTGAGTGCTTTTCGGGAATGTCGTAGGGTGTGTTCCATTTCAGAAGAAAAGGGTTTTCTTCCTAGGTCACTCTTGTGACTGCTTTACAACTGTACCTTCTTTAGGAAGCAGGAACCTTGCTCCCCCAAGCTTTTGCCGGGAGGCAACCCCAAGCTAGGTCTAGGCTTGGGAGAAAGAGCAAAGATTTTCCCTTTAATCAACTTTAAAAACATCAGCTAGTTACAGGACAGTTTACAGGCAACTCAGCAAATTCTTTCTTTTAAGCCGCCTGGCCCCTTTAGTTTTGCCTTTTAGTTTTGCCTTTTCCCTCCGTCCACCTGTATAAGGATTTAGAGGTGCAGGTGGAGAGAAAGCAAAATTGAGACTGGTTTTGTTTGTAATCACTGTGTTTGCAGTGGGAGGAATTTCAGAAAAAGGTTCTTTTATATTTGCTTTAGATAAAATATGTAACTTCAGCCATGTCCTGTTTAATGTTGAAACTTGTAGCTATATAAAATCCCTGATACAAGATAAAAAAAAGAAAAAGGTTCTTTTATTTGTTATGAAAATTTCTTTAAAGGTTTCTGAGAATCTGCAACCATGAGGAATGGGTTCTCTAAAGAACAAGAGCAATGCTTTAGGCTCAGCAGCATTTGGGGACTGCTGAATGTTTCCTACATTAGAGATCTTTAGTTTTGGAAGTATGGAACAGAAGGGACTGGTGCGCACTAGCTAGGCACTTTGCCAGGTTCATGCCAGCTGCCCGCGAGTCTCTCGGCCTGCCCAGCGAGCTTGGCAGCGCCCGGGTGTGCCACACGCTCGCAGCACGACTGAGGCCGCTTGCAGATGCTCACTCGCTGCCAGTCCAGTGGGGGCTGGGTCCCTCTGCTGGGTTGGGCAGCCTCCCAGAGGGCAGACTGGTTTCCCTCACCTCCCTTTCTCCCCAGTGCAGTGCGTGCTGGGAGAGACGGTCCTCATGCCTGGACACGCCTGCACAGTTGTGACCAGCCCGGCCCGGTGGTGCGTGCCTGTAGTCCCAGCTACTCGGCAGGCTGAGGCAGGAGGATGCTTGAGCCCAGGAGTTCCGGGCAGCAGTGCGCTCTGCCAATAGGATGTCTGCACTAAGTTCAGCATCAATATGGTGACTTCCCAAGAGCGAGGAGCCACCAGGTTGCCTAAAGAGGGGTGAACTGGCCCAGGTCGGAAACAGAGCAGGTCAAAACTCCAATTTTAAAAAAGTAAATGTACTTGCCAGTAGAGAAAAAAACTGCTTCTGAGAGTTATGAATGTGTTCATAAATTTGTCAATCTAAAGCATGCTATAACTGGGATGGGGGGTGTGACGTGTTAAAGAAATATTAAGAATCCTCCTTGTTTATGCCAGAGCCGTGACCTTTATTGTAAAAATGAAATACAGGTATACTGTTTCCCGGGGAGAACTAGCCCTTCTCCACGGAAGACAAAGTACCATTTTTTAACAAAGTACCTGTAAACATTGATCGTTTCCTTGGGGAAGAACTGGCTATTCTCCTGAAGGGAACAGTTAGTCAATCAAATCACAAAAGGCCCTTGGTGCATAACCATTTTTGTCTAAAACATATTTTTTCAGAGCAACTCCCCACCATTTTCCCCACTTTTCTTGGAAATTACCAGGTCCTAAGAACAACAGGGCAATTAACTTGCTGCTTAAACTCATCGCAGCTTGCAGAAACAGCAAGGTGCCTGCCTTTCCAAGCCCTTAGCAAGGCACCCCCATTTACAGGAGTTAATCCTCAAAGACTAAGTTCTCAAATAATTGGCAAACAGATGTCACTCATTAAGCTCTTTTTGGAAAATTCAAATATGTTCATATTTCTATTGATACTTATCTGGTGCCCTACACGCATCTGCTTTAACAGGAGAATCTGCTAAAAATATACAAGCCCATTGGCTTGAGGCCTTTAGTCATTGAGGATGGCCTCAGCAAATTAAAACTGATAATTGCCCTGGATACCTTACCCATTCTACTCAGGTTTTTCTTCAGTGTTGGAATATCCAACATAAAGCAGGAATACCTTAAAATCCAACCAGTCAGGCAATTGTAGAACGGGCTCATTATATTTTTAGAAATCTTCTTAAGAAACAGAAAAAGGGGAAGTCGTGAGTTCTTCCCCCCCAAAATTTGATTATGTTAGCCCTGTTTACCTATAATTTTCTAAATTGTGATGAATCACTTTGTACTCCAATTGAGAAACCTTTTCAGAAGAAGGAGCCAAAGTCATCTTATCCTCAGGTTTTATATAGAGATTCACTGGGAGACAGATCTTGGCAAGGCCCTGCAGACTTCTCAACTTGGGGAAGAGGATGTGCTTGTGTTTCCATCCCTACAGGTGCTGTCTGGCTACCAGCCAAAAGAGTAAAGCCTTATCATGAATGAGATAAACACCAAGCTCTACTACCTGGAGCTGAGAACTGATTGACTGACAGACCAGATGGCCCAGCTGACCCTGGACAACCAGAAGGAAAATGGACACTGGCACCGTCACTCATGGGCCTGGGGTCCCCCAACAGAGAAGGATGGGGCCTGCCCCAATGACAGGGGCCGGGGCTCAAGCACCTCCTGCAGAGGGCAACACCCCCTTGGTGCTCCATAATGTTCAACGGTTGAACCCTAAAAACTGTTCCAAGGGACTGAATT
Organism: Sturnira hondurensis; assembly: GCF_014824575.4. Lineage (NCBI taxonomy): Eukaryota > Metazoa > Chordata > Mammalia > Chiroptera > Phyllostomidae > Sturnira > Sturnira hondurensis. The sequence continues at coordinate 4,017,672 of NW_028087015.1, forward strand.
TACAACTTTGGGTCCTAGCAGTCCTTGGATGCCTCCTTGTCTTAATCCCTATTTGTACTTGATGATGTACATAAGGAGGCTGTTTTCTTGAGATCGCATTCAGAACAGCAAACAGTAGGTTTCACAGGCTTAACAGCTACAATTGCATTTACAATAGAAAAAAGGGGGAGATTAGATGTTGGGAACCGCCCTGCCTGGTTTCAGAAGCTGTAACCCCCCATGGCTAAGGCTGAGTAAGAGCCCAAGGGACCTGCTTCATCTGGGTCTGTTCTGCCATGAGGACCTGAGCCACTGAGGAGACAAAGCTTATCCTCCCAGCAGGAGCACCACCTCTGCCCACTTTATTTCACCCGGCCTGGCCTCCAATGGTTGGTCAATTAGCCAGTGATGGGTAAGATCCCTTAAGGGAGGGGTGACCTAAGACAGGCATGATCACGTGAAGGCCCTTAGGGAAGGACTTGGAGGGCTTTAGAAAAAGAGGGTAGTGAACCCTCGCCCCTAGGCTCTGACTTAGCCTGAGTCCTCTTTCTGTCTGCAAGAAGTCTCCTAATCTCTTAGCTGCCTTACTTCCTGCTCAAGCTAAGTCTGAATCAATGCCAGAGGTGGGTGTGGCCCTGTGCTGGAAAGGCTAGGCTCCCCAGGGCAATCAGGCCTATGAAAGAAAGCATACAATCCTATGAAACCTACTTTGCTAATATCCTCATTTTAAATAATAAGGATCCAAGCCTGAAATCAGTTTGTTTCCCCCAAATTTTATGGCCCTTTCACTATCTGACCCTGACCCAAAACAGGCCCTCAGAGTTCTCTGAATGTTATCTGTTCGATCATTACTGCCAGACAGGGCTTGATGGGCTTAATCTGAGAATGTGGGTCTTTGGAACCACCAGTTGTTTACGGATTATAATAATGCTGTATGAACTTTGATGTATTTGCCAATTACTTTCCCAGGGACGCATGGGAGACCAGGAAGTAGCAAGCTTTGTGGGATCTACAGCAGTCCTAACTACACACAAGGGGGAAGATGTAGGAGACGGTTCTGCGTGGTGTGGGCCCAGCTCCCACTCGGAGATGCACAGGACCCACACCCATGGGTAGGTTCTCCCATGGGTTATCAGGCCTGCAATGTGCCTAGGCCACTTTGAGTCTTGCTTTTTGCTAAAAACTCCCTCACCCAGATTTGTGGCAAACATTTACTGCAAAATAACTTCCTAAAATCCATGCTAAACCTTCCAAGGAGGAGTGTAACCGGTTCAACCACTTTTGCCCTTTTCAGTTGCAAATGTCCTTCTTCTGTGATGTGATTGCTGATATCTTCTCTTTTATTTTCTGTAAANGTATTTGCCAATTACTTTCCCAGGGACGCGTGGGAGACCAGGAAGTAGCAAGCTTTGTGGGATCTACAGCAGTCCTAACTACACACAAGGGGGAAGATGTAGGAGACGGTTCTGCGTGGTGTGAGCCCAGCTCCCACTCGGAGATGCACAGGACCCACACCCACGGATAGGTTCTCTGGTGGGAAATCAGGCCTGCAATGTGTCTAGGCCACTTTGAGTCTTGCTTTTTGCTAAAAACTCCCTCACCCAGATTTGTGGCAAACATTTATTGCAAAATAACTTCCTAAAATCCATGCTAAACCTTCCAAGGAGGAGTGTAACCGGTTCAACCACTTTTGCCCTTTTCAGTTGCAAATGTCCTTCTTCTGTGATGTGATTGCTGACATCTTCTCTTTTATTTTCTGTAAAAGGTAACCACTTAATGAGAGCCTGTGCATAGTAAATGAGGACCATCATGTAATGTGCCAAGAAACCCAATAAAGGTGGATCATGGCAAGGACCGTGGCTTTTGCTCCCCTTGAGAGAAAAGCCATGCTGTCCCTTTTCCTCCACCGGACTTGGTGGTCCATGTGAATGTCTCATTTCGTCCATAATGATCTGGACAGACACTGCAGCGGGTGTCCACATCACTAGGCAGATGAAAGAAGTTTTACAATGTAATTATTCCTATTTTAGTAGGTAACAAACACTTGTATTGTACCATTATTACTATGACCAGGTACTGTTTAAGGATTTTACTATTTTACATGTAAGAAAAAACAAGGGAAATTAAGTAACTTTTATGTAACTTGTCCAAGGTCACATAGTAAGCAGCACAACAAGGATTTCCACCCAGGCAGTCTGGCTTCAGTGCTTATATCCTCAGTCACTGAGCTTCCTATTCCAAATAAATCATAAAATTTATCGTATTTAGGGCAATCAACTTTCTTACATCGTTAGTCCAAGTAGGTTTTAAGGCATAATGCTACTATTCTTCCCTAAGCTTACAAAATAAAACAAACAAAACACTGGGGCACAATTTATACTTAAATTAACCAAGAATAACATATGAGGTCTGGAAAAAGTCCAGCCATTGTTAACATAACAAGAACAATGTGTGCAATATCAATGTAACGTGGTTGCCAAGGGCAGTGGACTGGAATGTGCATGTGTGAAAAATGATGACTTCACTGTATGAGTCAATGGGGGCAGCAGACACTGTTGAGTGAGCATGTGTACTTTGAGACCACTGCATTCAAAATAAGCAAGTAGAGCAACAAATCTGTATTGAATTTTGCATTAAGCTTGAACATTCTTCTGCAGAAACTATTTCAAAGATTCAGAAGGCTGTAGCTATCGGTAACTGGTGTTTGGCAGCTTTATCACAACAATCCATCTGCTCATGCATCACATCTTATGCAAAGTTTTTTTTGCAAAACATCAAATCACCCAGGTGACTCAGTCCCCCTACAGCCCAGATTTGGTGCCCTGTGACTTCTGGCTTTTCCCCCAAACTAGTATCACCTTTGAAAGAGAAGAGATTTCAGACTGTCAATAAGATTCAAGAAAGTATGACAAGGCAGCTAATGGCAATTGGGAGAAATGCATGAGTTTCCAAGGTCCTACTTTGACAGTAACTGAGGCATCATTGTCTTATGTACAATGTTTCTTGTATCTTCTTCAGTAAATGTTTTTATTTTTCATATTACATGAATACTTTTCTGGACAGAACTCATGCTAAGTTACACAGAAAAATGTTGTTTAGAAAACATTTCACAGTTGATTCTAACATGTGACTCACAACCTGATCTCCTTCATCTGGGAACTATTAATATAAAGCAAGCATACATTTTTCTCTGAATAGTTAAGTGTTAAAGCGTGTTTACATGCCAACAAAAAAAATCAAGTTACAGCAATTACTACAGGTGAGAGCAGCACAAAAGGCTGGGTGAAGAGTGGATAGCATTTTGTTCCCGTTTTTGAAAACAGACATGGCAAGCAAAGACACCAGGGTAAACACAGCAACTTCAAGTAAACGATAAATGAGACTGCCAAACTCCTTCGCCTGCATTTACCAACACAAAGCCCTAGAAAAATATATGTGATAGTCACATTACTTATTTCCAATATAATTTTATAGGTAAAATGAAACACATGAACTATTAAGTTTATAAGTCTACAGTCACTTAATTTTAAAAAACCACACAAACACATGATAAAGCAAGTTCTAATTGAGTATATTTTAAGACAAATGATTAAACTGGAAGCAACCTAATTTGAAGAATTTAAAGCTTTTACAGTACAGGCACAACAGGTTATCTCCTTGGGAAAAATTAAACTGAAATTAAAAAGACTGTATTATTAGGATTTTAAAAATCCTACTAGACAGATTTTTACCTTTCAAATTTATCACACTGGGTGAGGAGGAAGGAAAGAGAATGTAACAATTTCACTTAACATTGTCAGAAAAATGTTGATAAAATATTTTGTAAATGAAGTAACTTGCTCAAACAGCAGGTGGAGCTAATGTACTGTTATTTTATATTTTTTCTTGAAGGGTGGAGAATGTTTTCAGTTGCTCTGTACCAGAACTTCACTTAATTTTAAAACTACAAATCTTGTATATTATATTTCTATCAGTTAATGATATTATAATACAATGTTCTTTTTAATCCTCACCTAAGGATATGCTTATTGATTTGATTTTTTAACCATTTGAACTTTAATTTATTTTTCTTCTTTTAATTTCATTTTTTAAAGTTTTTATTTATTTATTTTTTAAAGAGAGGGAAGGGATGGAGAAAGAGAAGGAGTGAAACATCAATTAGCTGCCTCCCATACCTACCCTGACTGGAAACCCAACCTGCAATCCAGATATGTGCCCTGGCTGGGAATTCAACCAATGACCTTCCCCTTTGTGAGATGACGCCTAACCAACTGAGCCACACCAGTAAGGGCAATATTTGATTTTTTATTGTGTTTTCTTCATTACCATTTATCCCCCTTATACCTTCTCCCACCTCCACCCACCCCTACCCCTCAATCACCACACTGTTATCCAGGTCCACGAGTCCCTTTTCTTTCTTTTTAAGATTTTATTTTTAGACAGAGGAGAAGGAAAGAAGAAAGAGAGAGAGAAATATCAATGTGTGGTTGCCTCTCATGCACCCCCAACTGGGGACCTGGCCTGCAACCTGCAACCCAGGCATGTGCCCTGACTAGGAATCGAACCAGCAACCCTTTGATTCACAGGCTGGCACTCAATCCACTGAGCCACACCAGCTAGGGCTTATGAGTTCCTTTTCTTTTTTGTTCCATCCTGCCACTCTCCAACAACTCCCTTAATCTCGCAGAACTGTCAGCCTGCTCTCTATGTGTCTTTCTCTATTTTTCTTGTTAGTTCAGTTTGTTTTAGATTCACAATGAATGAAATCATATGGTACTTGTTTTTTTTTTTTTCTAACAGGTTTGTTTTGCCCTTTGTAGTAGTGTGGACAGATGGACCTGGAAAACATTATGCTAAGTGAAATGCTTATTGATTTTAGAGAGAGAGGAAAAGAGAAGGAGGAGAGGGAGGAAGACACTGATAAGAAAGAAACATTGTTTCCTACAGTGTCCTGATCAGGAATCAAACTGTCTACCTAGGTATGTACCCTGACTGGGAATTGAACCCACAACCTTTTGGTGTACTGGATGATGCTCCAACCAACTGAGCCACCTGGCCAATGCTATTATATAATGTTTTGAAAGATGTGTAACACAATATTTCCACTGAGCCACACTAGCCAGGACCTATTAAACACAATAGTTCCAATGTTAGCAATAACATCCCCTTTTTCATTAACAGTAACCAACTATATTATTTAACTATATATAGTAGTTATAAATACTACAGAAAATGATCAGGTAACAAAAATTAACATTTAGAAAAACATTACTAATTAAATGTTTAAAGTGTTACAAATGTGAAGCAACCAAATTCTGTCAGACTGCCTGGCTTTTCCATTTGTGCTTTGAGAAGGTATTTCAAAGGTGAAAACTTTTTACTTAAAACGGAATGAATGAAGAAAACTGAAAGCCTCAGGGAAGGCCAGTCTCCCGGCACCCATTCCTGCTACCTTTCTAATTCGGTCTTCACAAAATAGCCAACATGATTATTTTTAGAATTCAGTGATTATGTCACTCCTTTTCAATGACTTCCCAGATCAAAGTCCTTAATTTGGTTTATAACACAACACATGATCTAACCAATACTCACCTTTCTAGCCTTAAATCTTGCCAGACTCCCTCTTAATCACTCAACTCCAGTCACGGAACCCTTCTAGTCCCTTCCAGTCCCGCGGAAACACCACGTTCTCTCCAACACGGGTTTCGAACACACGGATCCCCAGGCGTAGAAAGCCCTCCCTGCTGTGCCCCCCTCGCCACTCACCCCTCATCTCCACGCAGCTCACTTCCTCGGAAGAGCCTCTCCCTCACAACTAGGTCCAATCCTCTGCCTATACCCTAATCTTACCGCCCCCTGTGCTCTTCATGTGTGCCACCTAAACAGCTAAAATTTAATATTTATGACTGACCACTCTCCTGAAAGTGTCACAAGGACAGAGTATCTCTCTTCTGTTCTTCGAATTTCCAGGGCCTGCTGGAGGACCTTAGTCTGCTTGGTCTGCACAAAATGCCGTAGACTGGGTGGCTTAAGCAAGGGGAAAACATTCCTCACAATTCTGAAGGCACGAAGTCTGAGATCACAGTGCCAGCAGGTTCGGGTTCTGGGGAGAGCCTTCTTCCTAGACTGCAGACTGCAATGCCCTCACTTGGGAGGGAGGGAGGGAGGGAGGGAGGGAGTGGGGAGAGATACAGACAGATGGAGACTGAAACAGGTGATAAGGGACCACAGCCTCTTACAAAATGGGGTCCATTCTTACAACTTTGTTTAACCTTAACTACCCCCTAGAGACCTATCTCCACACACAGTCACACTGGCGGTTAAGACTCCAACATGTGCATTCCTGAGGAGGACACAGTTTAGTCCCCAGCAGAGGGTAAGACTAAGTATGGAATAAATATATGCTGACACCCAGAAAAGGGCACATACAGTATTTAAAATGTAATAAGAAATAAAAGTACAAGTTATTTCAATATTACAGCTATTGAAGGAAAGGTACCACCAGTATAATAAAGCTACAGAGAAAATGAGCAAAATATTCACTCAGAAAGGTGAAGGAGGAAATATATAATCCATAACAATTCAATATTCCTGGGTCATGTTTATGGCCACACTGTATTTGTAATGGTGTTATAAAGATGAAACATTTCATAGCCTCACTATGGAAAGACTCATAACCCAAATAATTATAATGCTTTATAGTAAGTGTTGGGCAATCCCCCAGTTTCCGTTTTCCTCAGCTCACTGGAATCCGGTAGCTGCTCCTACAGCTCTCACACTACAGTGAACGTCAAGCAATGATCTATCTCTTTGCTAAAACTTTGGCACACTTTCAGTTCTCGTGCAGGGTGTCCACATATGGCCAGTTAGCATGCCAGCTCTGATCTGGGGCACCTTTCACAGACTGGAACCCTCTAGAACTGTGCAGTGTGTAACATGCAATTGAAGGCAGTGTCTGGTCTTCTACTTCTCTCCAACACAATGAATTCCACTAACCAATACCTCCTTCTGGAAGTCATTTGTCCCTTGATTTTCATAACACTATATTCTACTACTTGGACTTACCTTCCCCCCACATCTAGCGAGCCTCTTTTTTCCTTTATATGTTCCTCAGCCCTCTTCTTTCTCCCATCATTCATTCACACAATGTCTGCTGATCTCACCTACGCTCGCAGCTTCACTCACCACTTCCATGTGGTGACTCCCACGTAATGCAGATCTCTGTGTTGAATTCCTCGCCCAAGGAATCAGCAGCCTCCCAAAAATCTCTAGTTGAATGTTTTGTAAGCCACAGAAACGTGATATGCCCCAAAATACATCAAAACTGACTAAAAAACTAAAATCTGGGACAGCATTCTCCCATGACCCTAGACAGCACGAATGGAGACCATTTCTGTTATTTTATGTTTAAGTTTTTAGGGCTTTTGCTGTCGTTATTTTCTTTTGGGTTTGGGTCTTGCCTACATTTCACATATCTCAGACCTGAAGGTATTATAGGAATCCCCCTTTTTCCCTGTAGACACAGTAGATTGTTTCAAAATTCCATTCCAAATTTGCTGTCATGTGCCTCACTACATGCCAGTGGCTGGAAAACTGAAGCTCAAATGTCCCAGATTTTCTTACAGCTCAAGTTCCACACATGACCTAGCTTCCACCAAGCTGATATGCCTGCTCAACATTATAAAAGCAGAAGCTTTTATAATAGCCTCTTCAACAAATGGTATTGGAAGAACTGGACAGCTACATGCAAAAAAAAATGAAACTTAAGCACCAACTCACACCATACACCAAAATAAATTCAAGGTGGATAAAAGACTTAAATGTAAGCCATGACACCATTAAAATCTTAGAGGAGAACATTGGCAAGAAAATCTCAGGTATTTCACGCAGCAACATTTTTACTGATATGTCCCCCAGAGCAAGGGACATAAAGGAAAGAATAAACAAATGGGATCTCATCAAAATTAAAAGCTTCTGCATGGCTAAAGAAAACAGTATTAAGATAAAAAGACAACCAACTGTTTAGGAAAACATATTTGCCAATGATACCTCAGACAAAGGTTTAATCTCCAAAATATACAAAGAACTTACACGACTCCACTCTAAGAAGACAAGCAACCCAATTAAAAAATGGGCAAAGGACTTGAACAGACACTTCTCCAAGGAGGACACACAGAGGATCCAGAGACACATGAAAAGATGCTCAATATTGCTATCAGAGAGATGCAAATTAAAACCACAATGAGATACCACTTTACACCAGTCAGAATGGCCATCATAAACAAATCAACAAACAACAAATTTTGGAGAGGTTGTGGGGAAAAGGGGACCCTAGTTCACTGTTGGTGGGATTGCAGACTGGTACAACCATTATGGAAAACAGTATGGAATTTTCTCAGAAAACTAAAATTGGACTTGCCTTTTGACCCAGCAATTCCACTGCTGGGATTGTATCCTAAGAACCCTAAAACACCAATCCCAAAGAACCTATGCACCCCAATGTTCATAGCAGCACAATTTACAATAGCCAAGAGTTGGAAGCAACCTAGGTGCCCATCGGTAAATGAATGAATCAAAAAACTATGGTCCATTTACACAATGGAATTTTATGCAGCAGAAAGGAAAGAAGGAGCTCCTACCCTTTGCAACAGCATGGATGGAACTGGAAAGCATTATGCTGAGTGAAATAAGCCAGGCGGTGAAAGACAAATACCATATGATCTCACCATTAACAGGAATCTAAACAACAAAACAAACAAGCAAACAAAATATGACCAATGACACTCAAATACGGAACAGGCTGACAGGGTCCAGAGGGGAGAGGGGAGAGAATCATAGGGGAAAAGGGGATGGACTCACATGAACAAGTATAAAGGACACATGGACAATAACTAAGGTGGGGGGCAGGGATAGAAGTATAAGACAGAAAACTGTAGAAAAAGAAAAAGAAAAAGAAAAAGAAAAAGAAAAAGAAAGCAGAAGCAGTGACTGTATTTATGCTGTTTCTTTTGGTGAACTTGGTTTTGGAGGAACTTGGTAATGCTACAGCAAAAGTTACAGTAATTCCATGTCCAGTTCCTAGTTCTGTGGGGCTGAGAGGCAGAGTGTGCGACTCCCACATCCCAGCATTGGACGGGGACAAAGGAGGGTGGTCCCGGAGCCGACAGCTATGAATGCTCTTCCCCAGCTTCCCAGTCGTCAGTGTTCTGAGAACCGTTTCATGTGGAGTGGAATGCGAGAGAAAAAAGTCCAGAGTCTGCTCAGGTTAGGGAGACCCTAGGGGGGGAACCCCTACATAAAACTGGGCTGCAATCTCAATATAAGGGTAAATGAGAAATAAACCCACTGCTCAGGACAACCCAGCAGAAAACATGCCTATGTCAACTCTGATATTCAGCAGAAGGAAAAGAAAAATATCTTCCCCTCGGGGCATAGAAGACTTTCTCAGACAAAAAGTATAAAACATAAAGGACATGAGTAATAAGTTCTATAGTATATTAGGAACTTCTGTTCACCAAAAAAGACCACAAAGAGTGAAATACAAGTTATATAAATTGGTAAAAGCTCTTTTTAATACAAAACCCAACAAGGGATTAGCATTTAGAATACATACAGGACTTCTAAATGTAAAAACAAAACTACCTAATAGAAAAACAGGCAGGAAAAGAAGACATTTTACAGAAAACACAAATGGCCTCAGAAAACGAGATGTTAGAGTGGAGTGGAAGTGACCCCGGTCAAACGTGGCTGAGACAAAACAAAACAAACAAAACAAACAAAAATTGAGTGTCTTTCAAAGAAGGGGAAGAAACCAGTGATAGGTGATTACAGAACTTCAGAATTCCCTGTAAAATGGACCCATGGATACTGTCTGGCTTGCGCCTCCTTGATACTGCCTCCATACTGCTCTTAGGGAAGTTTAGGGATTTTATTTTTGTTGTTTAAAAAACAGTTATTTTTACCAGGACAACCAGTTTAAAAATTTGAATGTTGTTCAGATGTTCCTACTGACTTTCCAATTACATTTGAACTTTCTCTTTTAGGTCCATATTGAGTACTAAAAAATACAATATAATAGGTTTTCCATTTCTTAAAGAATATTTAATTTAATTGTGTGGTGATGACTAAGGTTCACTCATGGTAGGGATAAAAATATGAACCATTATTACCTGGAACTTGTATCTATGATATTACACCTAAAACTTTAAGGTCATATTAATGGCAGCAGCTGCAGGCAAAATTAATCGTTAAGTGTGGAAGGCGGGATGCTCTCTGAATAGCACTTTGAAACGTTTCCAGTGAGTCAAGTAACACGAGGTAAAAGCTGCATCCAACGTGCAGGGAGGGTGTGCGTGTGTGGGTACGCACATGGATTCCTGTGCTAGGAGACCAAAGACTCGAGTTAGCTGCGTTTACCTTAATCACTTGGTTCTCAAGATATTTCATGAAACAACCAGAAGTTGCTATGCATTTTCTACATTTCCAACACTGAAGAATATTTATTTCTTCTTGATTACAATTTTTAGTTATCACTTCTTTACTTCTTTTCATCTGTGAAAAAATAAATGGTAGAATATTAAATGGTACCACATTAAACTCGTTTTTCTAAACCCTTTGTACAGCATTAGCTACATATGGAGAAGGAAGAGAGTTATTCATTATTTGTTGAGGTACCTACTGGTTACCAGGTCTTAGGTTAGGGGAACTCTATAAACAATGTCTGGGATTGAAAGTTATGATGATGCATTATGTTAGTAACTACCAGCTTATTTTATTTTTGCAGAGTATTTTATGTGTATTTCCAACTGTTACTGAAAGAGGTGAAAGGTCACTGCTGAATAGTCCAGTAAGTTATTACAGTGGCTTTAAAAGAGCCATAATAAGAAAGTATAACTATTCCTGTAAGTAAGATGTTTTAAATAGCCACAGCATTAACTTTTACATACAATAGGATTTATTGAGTTATGGCTTATGTTCTGAAAATTGAAACTTTCTTTAAATTAATGGCAAAAATTCCTTATACTGAATGCAATCATTTCTCTTGCATACATTGGTCAGTGAAACAGTTCANAAGGTCACTGCTGAATAGTCAAGTAAGTTATTACAGTGGCTTTAAAAGAGCCATAATAAGAAAGTATAACTATTCCTGTAAGTAAGGTGTTTTAAATAGCCACAGCATTAACTTTTACATACAATAGGATTTATTGAGTTATGGCTTATGTTCTGAAAATTGAAACTTTCTTTAAATTAATGGCAAAAATTCCTTATACTGAATGCAATCATTTCTCTTGCATACATTGGTCAGTGAAACAGTGCTACATCTGGCAGTATGTGTTCTCAAACAAATAAACTCAGAGAAAAGTCCTCCCAATTTTATAGTCTAATGCTTAAATCAATAATGTGACTTAGAACAATTCATGAAAAGTTTCACACTAATAAGGATAAAATAGATGCAGTGTATTTAGTAACTGGCCTGGTAGTCTTTATTCATTATAGAGAAAGAAAGTGTTCATTTATTCAGCTACCCACCAGTCTACTGCCTTGTTCCTGAGCCACATTTCCTCATTTGTTAGCGCTTTCATTTTTCACTCATTCAACAAACATTTACTGAGAGCTAACGGGATGAGTGAAACTCTGAAGGTGTGGCGCAAAGATGAATAAACCTTATTTTCTGTCACAGAAGTGCTCACTCTGCTATGAGATCAACAGTTTTTTGCTCCAGTTCATTAGAATCACTTAGGAAACTTTTAAAGGTAGTGACTCCTAGAAAACTTGACATTCTGAGATAAGGAGGAAGTTAGGAATGGATACTTTAAGAAAGTTCCCCAGGTAATTCTTAAAGCGACAGCTATGAGGACTATAAGAGCGAGAGGGGAACATCAGTGGACCTTAACCAAACACGAAGGAAGGTTTTAGGGAACTCTGCCAGAGAGAGCAGAGCACGCCCTTGTTGCAGCCCATCTAACTCTGGCACTCAGGTACCTAGGCAGCGGCTGTCTCCGCCAACACCTTCTGAACCCACCTGAGCCCAGCTGTCCAACTACTGAAACTTTGTCCTCAGTGATTATCAATAATACCTTCATTTGCAAAATGTGCTGACCTCCTCTGGATCAGTATTAGAGTGCCTCCTTCATGTAACTTTGTTAGCACTCCTTTCGCCTCTGTATTTCCTTAGCATCTTCTATCCTTACATCCTTTTACCCACCAGTGGTTCTTCTCCAGGAGCAGGTACTACAGGGAGGGGTCTATTAGAACCCTTGATGGAGAGACTCCATTATCTGCTTATAACCTCCCCTTCCCTGATATCCACACACATGCCTGCATTTCTAGCCATCCCAAGACTTTTCCAGGCCCCCTTGGCGTGCAAGCATGTAGTTAGAAAAGGTCTTGTAGATGATTCTAATAGGTCTTCACTACAAATCACTGAAAATTATACTTGGTGTGACAACTATTTTATTTTACTTAAAAAAACACTGAAGTATGTATTTGGTAATGTTCCCTACTCCCACCTCACCACCCCCATTAACTGTCATCCTGCTCACTGAGATTTTGCTTGTTAGTTCAGTTTGTTCATTAGATCCTGCATATGAGTGAAATTATATAATTGTCTTCCTCTGACTGATTCATTTCACTTAGTATAATCTTCTCCAGGTCCATCCAATGCTGTAGCAAAGGATAAAATTTTTCTTATTTTTTTACATTCCACTGTGTCCCATAGTTGTTTTGTCCACTCACCTACTAATGGATACTTGGGCTGATTCCTTATCTCGGAAACTGTAAATAATTTTGCAATGAAAATATGGATGTTTATGTTCTTTCTAATTAGTGTTTTGCGATTCTTCAGATACACAGGAGATCCAAGATGGTGGAGGAGTAGGTGGAAGCTACACTTCCACCCAGGACCAAACTGGAATTACAACTAAATTAAAGAAATACCATCTTAGGCCCTGGCTGGCGTAGCTCAGTGGATTGAGCGCGGGCCTGCGAACCAGACGATCGCGGTTCGATTCCCAGTCAGGGCACATGCCTGGGTGCAGGCTGGTTCCTTGCAGGCTAACTACCAGCAGGGGATGCACAAAAGGCAACCATACACTGATGTTTCTCTCCCTCTCTCCTTCCCCTCTAAAAATAAATAAATAAATAAAATCTTAAAAAAAAAAACTTAAAAAAAAAAAAAGAAATACCATCTTGAAGAACCAACTGAACACTAGCTGGATAGAAGCCTTACAATAAAGGACACACAGAAGAAACCACTTCACCACAATGAGACTGATAGGGAGTGCAGAAGAGGCACGAGAGGGCTGGCTGGACCCCACAGGCAGCAGCTACTGCTGATGTTCTGGAGGGATGTTCAAATGGCCTGGGGGATTCCCCCTGAAAAGTGTATGGTCTAAAATCCAAGCGGGGCTCTCCAGTAAGAGATGCTGGAGATGCAGAGATCCTCTTAAAGTGCTGATGTGTAAAATTTCATTTGTTGCCACTTACCCTGGGATCTGACAGGAGGGGACAAAGTGGACTAGAGATGCATGAGGAGTCTGGTGCTGGTGGCTCTGGGGAGAGAGCTGAAGGAACAGCTGCCAGGATCCCTGTGCTCAGTCATTCCCCGTACCATAGAAGCTGTCTTTTTTGTGCAGAGCACTCCCCCCCAAGTGCCATCACCCTGAGGGAAAGCAACAGTCCTATCCACAGGAATCCCTCTTGCCCTACCCTGTGGAGCTTAAGCCCTATTGCTGAATACAGCTGGAGGCTACATCAGTGATTAAGCCTGACAGCAAATGCGAATCTCTGGGAGCTTTAAGACTTTAACTGACCCTCCTGTGTGCCCAGTGCTGGTAAAAGATGGCTTTGGTGACATTCACTATTTCATGTGAATACCAGAAGGAGAAGAGAGTGCGCAAGGGATGGAGAACCTATCTGAAGAAATAATGACTGAAGACTTCCCTGATCTGGTGAAAGAAAAACACACATAAGTCCAGGAACCACAGAGTTCCAAAAAATTTGGACCCAAAGAGGCCTACTCTGAGACACATCATAATTAAAATGGCAAAACTTACAGACAAGGTGAGAATCTGAAAAGTCGCAAGAGAAAAGCAGTTAGTTAACTACAAGGGAGCTCTAATTAGTGTCATCTGATTTCTCAACAGAAATTTTTTAAGCCAGAATGGACTGGCATGAAATATTCAAGGTGATGAAAAGCAAGGACCTACAACCAAGGTTATTTTATCCAGCAAGACTATTACTTAAAATTGAAGGAGAAATAAGGTGCTTCCCAGACAAGAAAAAGCTATAGGAGTTTTAACACCAAACCACTACTGCAACAAATGTTAATGGGCTTCTTTAAGAAGAAAAGTGGCGGGGGCCGGGGGGAGAGGATGTAGTTAAAAAGAAAATGGCAATAAATATGTATCTATCAATAATCGCCTTAAATGTAAGTGGTTTAATGCTCTAACCAAAAAATGCAGGCTAGCTGAATGGACAAAACAAGATCATCTTAGATCAAAACATACATAGGACTAAAAGTAAAGGGATAGAAAAAGATAGTTCATGGAAATGGAAAGAAAAAAAAAACTGGGGTAGCACTACTTATATCCAACAAAACAGACTTTAAAACCAAGGCTACAGTAAGAGACAAAGTAGCACACTACATAATGGCAAAGGGAACAATCCAACAAGAGGACATAACACTGTAAACGTTTATGTATCCAACACAGGAGCACCTAATTATGTGAAACAAATCTCGATGGACATAAAGGGAGAGATCAATAGAAACAGAGTCATAGTCAGGGATGTTAACACCCCATTGAGTTCAATAGATAGATCTTCCAGACAGAAAATCATCAAGGAGACAGCAGCCTTAACCGACACACTAGATCAAATGGATTTAATTGACATTTTCAGAGCATTTCACCCCATCACAGCAGAATATACATACTTTTCAAGTGCATATGGAACGTTTCCTAGGATAGACCACAAGTTACGACACAAAACAAGTCTCAATAAATTTAAGGAAACTGAAATCATATCAAGGATCTTCTCTGATTGCAATGCTATGAAACTAGAGATCAATTGGTGTGACAGCTATTTTATATAAAGGACTTTTTAAATCTATAAATCTAGTTTTGATCTTATTCTGAAGTTCTAAACCAGGATCTTCGCTTGCAGATGTTAAATGTTCATCTCTATTTGAAACTCCTTTTCAGGGCCTTTGTAATGCCTCTTCACTTTCTCTAGATTTGTGCTACCCTACACGACAGCCACTTGTCAGACATGTTATTGAACACATATTAATTTCACACTGAAATATTTTTAATAAACAGTAGTAAGTAAAATATATTGTAAAAACTAATTTCACATTCTTTTAACTTTTTGACTGTGGCTACTACAATTTCTAAAATCACATGTATGACTTCTACTCTATTCCTTTTGGACAACACCTCTCTAGGCTTCCTTGCTCCAGGTCTTTGTGTGGTTGGTTTCCTTCTCATTATTCAGATGTCGGCTCAAATTCATCTCTTGATAGGTACAGTGTAAGAAGCACCGGAGAGTTTATTGAAATGTAGGTCACAGGGCCACATTCACAGCGATTCTAATTCAAAGTTTCTAGGGTAGGAATCTGCATACTAACAAGCACACCAGGTGATTCTGTTACAGGTGATCCGAAGACTATACTCTGAGAGACACCAATCTACCGAATCTAGTCTGAGCTCCTTACTATGTCAAAAAAATGTCCTTTAAGTAGCACAAGGGACTTTTGTGATGAAACCATTCTCTATCTGATTGTGGTGATGCTCGTGTGGAACTATACATGTGATAAAATTACACAGAACTAAATACACACACAAATGAATGCACTAACTGGTGAAATCTGAATAAAGTTGATGGTATAAAGGGTATACTGGGTGTTTCTAAGAATCCATAATTTATACTTGAATGTACAACCAATCAAAGTAAAAGTTAAAGAAAAACTTTTGTCACACACACTAAAAACTCAAAACCTTAGAATCATATTATTTTTACCAATTGACTGTACTGACCACTTGTATAATCCTCTATACCCTTTCCCTATATTTCTGGCTGCATAATTTTGTTTGCCTCTTGCTATGGCAACTTTGCAGTATTTTCTACAAAAAGAATAAAAAGATTAGTCTTTCCTCTTTTCAAAATAATTGCCCTTTAAAACCTGATTCCAAACTGGTTCAAGTCTTGGTGCCCACTCCGAAAACATACCACACCAACACTATGCAGATCCATGCCCAGTTCCCTAAAAATACCTTTTTCTGCTTTTCCTTTTTCAAATTTGCTGCTCTCTTTTCCTGTATTATCATTATCCTTTCTCTGACTTTATGTTAAGAATTTTTTTCCATCCTCTAAGTATGAGCTCAAGTTTCTTTTACAGATGCTTCCCGGGAAGAGCAATTCCTCCCCATTCTGTGACCCACAGTACTTCAAACACACCTGTGCAGTAGTACTGGTCAGGCTGCTGTATTACACTTATCTGTGTGTATTGATGTCTACTGATTTAATTGTGAGCTCCCAAAGCACCATATTCTATTCAAATCTGTATTCTTAGAATCTAATATGGTATCTGGCTCCAAAAAAAGATACTCAACAAATGTTTGTTGTAATCAAATGAACAAGATCTGGCAGAGAGCTCGGCCTGCAGTCTTTTTCCAATACTGAGTGTTAACTAAGTCTGGTCAACTAGTGGGACAAACCAAATAGAAGTCCTTTTGAAAAGGACCTGAGGCATTCAAGTGAAGAAATAAGCTTTGCTTTTATATAACTGAGCTTGAAAGGAGAACTAGAGGTTAGAGACATAAAGGTGATACATTTACAGTGATACATTTACAGGAGATACAGTGATACATTTACAGGAGAGCTGAGTTGGCTTCTGTTCAGGAACCTATTAAAAGAAGACACCAAACATGGTGAAGATCCCTACTATAAAATGGTAGCCTTTGAGTGGAATACAGCATGGTTGTTGGATGGTAACTCAAGTCCATCCCCAACTCAGCATCCAAAACACTGGCATAGATTTTAGGAAGAGAGAGAATTGTATAAGTATACAACTGAAAAGTCTGTTTTTGGATGTTTTTTGAATTGTTTTGTAAACAATTTTGGGCAGCATACACCACCTGGCCCTAACACTCTGAGGACTCGGGGGCAGCAATTACAGAACTGCTATTACAATTTGTATGACTGAAGTGGAACTTAAAGACTAAAAAAGCCTATGAAATTCAGGTATAATAGTTCTTCACTTTTCTCCCAAATCCTATTCCTCCTCTCTTACTCCAGTTCTAACCAGACCAGATACTTGCATTTTTCTAAGACGGAGTGCTCCCCTTGGACCCCAGTTCTTCCCACTTAAGTCACAGCCTTTGTTACTCATCTCCAGTCCCATGCTTGGTCTCTCAGACCACACTAGCTGCTAATGTCTGCATGATGTACTCCATATTGCCTGCTCATAGATTTCCTCTTGCTAACTTCACTACCTATCCTAATATTCCTGTCATTTTCTGATATTTCCTCAATGCACTGGCCTTTCAAGAAACTAATGTTTTACTGAGTTATGCATATCTCCCAAGTATTGATACACTTCACATTTCATTACAGATTATCAAAAAAGCCACATTTGTTAATATTGCCCCCAACCTCAGTAAAACTTTCTCTAATTATTGGGCAATAATCAAGTTTATAGTGGTAGATACATATTTTCTAAAGTGCTAATTTTTGTTTCAAGCTCAAATTTTATCACTTATAACAAACACTGGCAAAAAGCCACATCTGAAGAACCATAGTTTGTCAATGACTCAAGCACAAATGGTGTGCTGTGGAAGGTAGACAGTTCACTTCACAACTGAAACAACCAAACAAGGGCTTGGCCTCAAGGCTACTGTCTGCCCCGAGTGCACTGCAGAAAATGCTTTATGCTTCCTCCTATTTTTTTCACACAGAATGTTAAAAAGATATTTATTTAAGAGTAAAGATGTAATAAAATCAGTAATAGTTAGTGCTTCAATAGTTTTTTTTAACTGCCTGTGTACAGCAGAGAAGACTCAAATGGCTACTAGTGAGTGCACTTTGTCACCACTGCCTTGACCCCCGCTAAGGGACCAGCAGTTGTACTCACTGTTGCACTTGCATTATTAATGAAAATGTTAACACATTAAAAAGAAGCAAACACCACAGAAAAAAGGCAAATAACATCTCAGTATTACCAAGAAAAAAGTCTGAGCTGACCCTCTGGAGGTCCTAGAGACCTCCGGGGACACAACCCCCATTCTGAGAACTGCCACTTTATGCAGAGCAGCTGTCCGAAAAGTACTATGAAAACCTTATTTTCTAACAAATATTCTTTAAAATATTTAAGAGGAGATGAGTCCACATGGAGAAATATATTTATAACAAATTTGGTTGAATTACAACCTCCATAAAGAACTTTTATTCATCTACTTTTTGCTATGTACCATGGTAAAATATCAGCATTTGATTTTCTGGTAAAATATCAGCATTTGTCACAGATCTAATTCTACACCCCTGGGCCTCCAAATTTGCTTACCTCCTTCTTTGTTATTCATGGATATACATGAGATACAGTGAAGGAAATGATAGATCATTAAAATTAGGCTAAAATTAGAAAACAAGAATAAGCCAAAACAAGTTTAAAAATCGAAAAGAATTGAAATATGTGTTCAATACCCATAAGAAATAGAAAGGGGCTCAGGCAAAAATTATATAATTGGGGAATTTTACCAATCCTTTAAGAAATGAATGGTCTTTGTAACTTATACAGCTGTCATCCAGAAAATATAGCAGAAAGACTAGCTCCACAGATATAACCTTGATTTATCAATTAGACAAGGAGATACATAACTAGGCAAGGAGAGTACAAAAATTATATACCAATATATTCATGAACATAGATGCTAAAATTCTAAAGGAAATATTAGCCAACAGAACCTATCAGTGAATTAAAAGAATAATATATTCTGACCAAATAAAATCATTTCCAGGAATTCAAGGGTGGTTCAAAATGGGGAAAATAACCTAAACCTATTCAATATATTCAGCAAAGTAAAAGATTAAAAGAAAAAACACATGACCATCTTCAAAGATGCAAAACAAAATTGATAAACCTCACCACTCATTCATGAATTTAAAACAAAAATACATCACATCCTAGAAGGAAATCTCCTTAACCTGATCAAGAGGGAGCTACTAAAAACTTCAGCAATTGTAATTCTGGATGGCCAAATGTTAAAAGCATACCATGGAAATCAGGAAAAAAAAAAAGAGGACAGTGACACTCACTATCTTCTGTATTATTCAACTGTGCACCACAACTACTGTCTAACACAGTAGAAGTAAAGAACAGGTATAAGGACTGAAAAGAGTTAATAAGTGAAAAAGAAATCAAGTGCTTGTTATAAGACATGACACCAATTTTCTTTTTTGAGTTGCAGGTGTTTCTATCTTCTTAGAAGTATATAAATCACAATGTTAGCAAATCTGTTTCCTGATACTTGGAAAAAAAACATGTATGGATAAACAAAACTTATATAATCCTACAGACACAGATAAACACATATACCTCTGTGATGTATGTGTATGATATTTATTCCCTTACCACATGGCTTACTCTATTGATTTTCATCTCAGCCACATCACTTTCACTTACTTTGTGTATACAACTTTCATATATTGGTATCTATATTTGTTTTCAGATGTTTAAATTCAACTTTTGGACTTATTTCTGTACTGAAAGCATTACAAATAAGCAAAGATACCCTATCCTCGATATGTACATTTCTCAGTAGTTTACATGGTAAGGATAAAATTATGGAAAATATTTTCTCAAATTGTTACCCTTGTTTTTTTTAAATATGATTTTATTTATTTATTTCCAGACAGAGGAGAAGGGAAGGAGAAAGAGAGGGAGAGAAACATCAGTGTGTGGTTGCCTCTTGCACACCCTGCATTGGGGATCCAACCCACAACCCAGACATGTGCCCCAACTGGAAGTTGAACAGGTGACCATTTGGTTCACAGGCCCTCACTCAATCCACTGAGCTACACCAGCCAGGACTGTTTCCCTATTTGAAGGAGATACTATGTTGCTCAAAGAAATTTGCTAGGATACGATTTTAAATTAAGGAAAGAAGCTAATGAGGTGCTTGGTAAGTTTCTGTGATACTAGTAATATACAGTACTAATTTCTAATGTACTCTTAGTCCCTCAGTCTGAGTACTCATTATATAGGAATGCAAACTTTGTGAGAATTCATCAAGCTGTACACTGGGATCTGTTTTCTCTATTTTTAAGTTACATATTTTTTAAGTTACATATTTTTTAAAAAGATTTCATTTATTTGTAGAGAGAAAGAGAGGGAGAGAAACATCAATGTGTGGTTGCCCCTCCTGCACGCCACACTGGGGACCTGGCCTGAAACCCAGGCATTTGTTCTGACTGGGAAGCAAACCAGCGACCCTTTGCTTTGCTGTTTGGTGCTCAATCCAATGAGCCCCACCAGCCAGGGCTGTATGTGTCTTATTTTGATATAAAAATTACTTTAAAAGCCTGCAGGGTGACTTTGGTCTTTTTGTGTGTTTCTGTGCCCCACTCCCTTCACCAATATAACTACAATCTTGTCTCTGAGAACAGTGGAGAAAGAAGTCTCCATATGAAATAATGTCTACAGTGACAATTTTCATCATCTGGTCCTGGATGTAAGGTCAGTTTGTCATGACAGGTGGCAGTCATGGAATTCCAACGGGACAAGGGGGCAGAGGCGTGTTTTCCTACCTCTGCCTATAAGGGGATTACCTATTATCAAGGAAAATTGGAGAATGGAGATGTAGGAATGTGTCCCTGCTGCTCTCTCACTACAAAAGTGACAAAATCACTTTCACCACCAAATAAATGGTTAAATGTTAATGAAGACTTCTGGAATTTCAAATCTTGAATATTTGGAGTGGGTCAAGATAGAAAAATCTAACATAAAGTAAACCTCTCACATGCAGACTGTAAACAAAAATCTGGAGATACCTTTCCAAAGAATTTTAAGGAGAATGTATTCAGGTAACAATGTGCAAACTGGGAAATGTAGTCCTTGGTATTCCCACTTTGAACTGAGAATACTTCCAAATTGGATGGGATAGGTTAGGGTTTATAAAGGCAAAATTGCAAAGGAGCTGATCAAACAGATTGATCACTAGGAGCAAAAAGACCAGAAACTTACACCATTTATTTTCTAATTGGTGGGGCAACTGGACTTTCAGTAATTGGCTGACCCAGTGAATAAACAAGTGGTGCTGTGAAGTGAGACCAATGTGTTACCAGGTGAGAACAATAGCTACACAACGAATGAATGAAGTTCCATGCTTATCTCAGCAAGTCCTAGTTTCGGCCCAAGCCTGTAGAACAAAAAGGCTGTCTTTGATCACACAGTCACAGTACAGGGAGTATTATTTAACAATTATGCAAGGGCACAATTTATCAAACAGTACAATCAGCACAGGGGAGGCTGCTGCCAGTTCCAGAGCCAAAAAGGCCATAGTTATGCTCTGCAAGCAGCTTCAGAGCTCAAGCTGCAAAAATTCAAATTTTGGGTTATAAGGTACGATATTAAAATGCTGAGAAATGCTCACAACAGCAGATTTGTATTTTTGTATTTCATACACAGAACTCTAAATATTAAATATTCTAATTTTTCTATCAGAATAGTAAAGAAAAACAATTTTAAATTACTGTTTTCTAGCAATTTCATCATCTTTATATATGAACATCTAATTATTTGGGTAGAGAAAGGGGATGCATATGTTGAACGTAGGAGGATTTTAGGGCAGTAAAATCATTGTTTGTCTTCTTCTAACAGCGAATTAATGACATATATTTGCTAAAACTTATAGAACTACACATCACAAAGAGTGAACCATAAACTAAGGACTTTAGTTTAAAATAATAGATCAATACAGAGTAGACCAAAAGCAGATTTAAAGTCCTAAACTAAGGAACTCAGTTTAAAATGATAATCAATACAGGGTGAGCCAAAAGTAGGTTTACAGTTGCGAGTATATGAAACACAGGACTTATTTTATATTATTTATTAATGATTATACTATTTTCCATATGAACAACTGTAAACCTACTTTTTCCTCCCCCTGCACTAATTCATCAGTTGTGGCAGGCGCTCAACACGAACACAGGATGTTAGTAACAGGAGACACTGTGTTAAGGGGAGAGGGAGTATATGGGAGCTTTCTGATCATTTTTTAAAAGCTAAAACTCCAATGAATTCTGTTGATTAAAAATAATTATTTTGATATCTAACACTAACATTATATGCTCAAAGTTATTAATATTTATTAACCTAAAGGGCAAGTTTGCTTTTATCTTGGCTATTCGGAGAATTAAAAATAAATTTTCCTTTGAAATTTGACAACATTGGTTTTCTAAGCATAAGAAAAATTTCTACCTTGTCAGTATGATCCTTGTATTAGTTTACTTGGGCCGCCATAGCAGAATACCAGACTGGGTGGCTTAAACAGCAGAAATGAGAGGCTGGCAATGAGATCAGAGTGCCAAAAATGCTGGGTTCTAGTGAGGGCTCTCTTCCTAGTTTGTAGAAAAGCTGCCTTCTCTCTGGTCTTCACATGGCCTTTCCGCTGTGCATGTACACTTCTGGTCTCTTGCTCTTCCTATAACGAAAATGGTCATATTTGATTAGCACCCCACCCATTAATCACCTTTATTAAGGACCTATCTCTATTATCATATTGGGGATTAGGGCTTCAACACAGACTCTGGGGAGGGGGGACACCTCTCACAGATTCAGTCTATAACACGCTCCCTCTGGGCCACAAAAGCACGTCCTTTTCATGTGTGCAAAATACATTCACCCTATCCTAACAGTCACCAAGTTTGAACCCATTTCTGAATCAACTAAATCAAGTATTGGTGAGACCCCACTGTATCTGTGAACCTGTGAAGCTAGTAAACTTATGTCCTTCCAAATGAAATGGTGGGAAAGGCACAGGACAGACAAAGGGGAAGGAAGGGAAGGGGAGGGGAGGGNGGAGGGGAGGGGAGGGGAGGGTGATAGGTCCCAGGCAAGTCCAAAACCTACCAAGGCAAATTCTATTAGATCCCAAGGCTCAATAACAATTCTCTTTGCCATCTGGGACCCAGAGGTGATGGATTTGCCTTCTGTCCACTAGCATGGATAGCCAAGGACTCTCATCCATGGGAGCTGGACAGCCTAGCCCCTAAAACTGAGGAGGTAGCCCTATACTCTCGAACTCAGGAGGGTACAGCCTTGCCCTCTGGGCCTATGTGCTCTGAGCCCACAGAGGCAGTGGCCATCCTGCTGATCTCTGAATTACCTCAGGGTCATTCTTCCCTTTTCTTGAAAGGCATATTCACAGCCAGCATTCAGACAGCTGTTTTTTTATAGGTGTCCATAAATCAGAAACTCTTTCCTTTGTTCCTTTTAGTGCAAACTGGCTGAATAATCCTATCTCTATTATAGGGTTCTACAAAAAAGAGTGACCAAATCCAAGGGTAATTACCTTATAGAGAGATAAGGAACCCAGTCCCATTGAAGTAGGTCCATACCCTTATGACCTCATTTAACCTAAATTACCTCCTTAAAAGCCCTATCTCTAAACACACTTATGTTGGGGGTTGGGGTTTCAACATACGATTTGGTGGTACTGGGGCAGGGGTGGGGTGGGGTTAATGACATAATTCAGTCTACAACAGTGCCTTAAAAAACCCACACTTCTTAATTGTGACATGATTAGAATGCTGCTTTATTGTTTTCTGCCCTGTTACAAAACGCACTGAATAAAAGCTCTGGCATAAATAAGAAAAACACAGAGTTAGTAATTTCTCAAAAGGTAAAAAGTCATTTGTTAGTGAGTAAGAAAGAAAAATCAAAAAATGAAATGGCCAAAAAATTTGAAGTTCCCTTACTAATTATCTGTACATTTCTTAAAAATTGGAACAAGGTAAACACAAGATAAAAAGCCCAGGGAGGTAAAACTGGTAAAAGGGTGAAAGGAGCAATGCATACTTAACTAAAATGTAAAAAACTAAACTGATTTATCCAGTATAGACCATCTCAGAGCAAATCACGTTTCTAAATTTTGTTGTTTTAAGGGAAAAACTAATGAAACTACACTACAGAGAAGGGTAATAACCTTCGCTCTCAACGCCATCGCACTACACCGAAGTGATGCAGCGTCTGTCGCTCCTACGTCTGCTGAAGATCTGTGGAAAAGCAGGACTGTGGACAAATACGTCAACCAGAGCACACTGAATGCCGATGGGATGAGCATCCTCTTTAATGTACAACCAAACTAGTCATTAGCTCTCATACAGAAATGCTGCTCTGGAGAAAACGCAGACTCTCAGTCTCACTCTGTTGCAATACTGACAGTAATACAAAAAAATCAGAACTACTTAAGGAATTTTGAGTATTTTTTATATATACACCTTTCCTGTATTTATAAGGTTAAAAAAAATCTATTGGTTTCTGGCAGGATTGGTGGGTGAGGGTGTGTACGTGGATAAATACTAAAATCAGAGAAAAAAATGACCTGCAGAAACTGATTGAGAAATGCTTCCAGGGGGGAGAGGGGAGGGAATTTCAGGGGAAATAGGGGAGGGATTTAGAGGAATATATATAAAGGATACATGGACAACAACTGAGAAGGGTGGAAATGGGAGGGGGGGAGCACAGGGGTGGGATGGGATGGGAGTAATAGACAGAAAACTGTACTTGAAAAATAATTAAATTAAAAAATTGAAAAAAAAGAGAGAAATGCTTCCCACACTCTCTGGGGACTTAAAATCTAAAATGTGCATATACTTTTTCTTTTCTTTCTTTCTTTTTTTTTGGGGGGGCATAAATGCACCATTCTGTATTTGTAGCCATTAGACTGAGACAATAATCAATCACCTAAAGGTTGCATGCTGGAAGTGCTTGGTACATTATGTCTCCAGGAAATGAGAAGGAGTGCTTCTTTTGTAATATAAAGAAATAGCATACTGTTTCTGTGAAAGAAATCTCACTGTCATGCAGGACATAGCAATCCCAAAAGTAATCCACAACTGTTTTGCAGAAGTAGGCTTTGGAGCTAGTGATTAGTCACATAAACAGAACATCATTTCTAATAACTCTGTTGGGAATAAGCTGCACAGATACTGATTATTTTGTAAAACTGATACCATGTCAGCGCCCCCTGCTGATGTTGAGTATTTTTGGTTAAGCATGTTATAAACATAGAATTACTGGAGGGAAAAGCCCAAATCAAGCAGATCACAAAAAAGAAGTATTAATAACAGTGCAATCAATAGTTTGTGAAAAATTACAAAAACATAAATGGCTGAGTTTTAAGCAAGTTCGCGTTTGTGAACTATATAAAAACACATGAGGATCCCCCAAATCATCTTATATTAAGCAGAAATTAAAATAGGATCTTAGAAATATTAGTAGATTCCTGTGGAATCTGTATGCCTTATGTAGTTCAATAGATATTTCTAGAACATGTATTATTTAGTGAAAGGTGGCTTGTAATTCAGGATCCCTCTTACATTAGCTTTCAGTCTTTGTCAAGGATATCAGATACTTGACTTCCAGTCACAGTGGCAGTGTAGGTAGACACACTTTGTATCCTCATGAAACCATAAAAAGAATTACTACTAAATCTCAAAACAAGTAACATAGAGAACCATCAGAAAATAGAGTTGTATGGAAGTCCAACAATCAAGGATTTAAAGAAGCCACATTCATCCAGACAGGTCGGAAGGGCAGAGTTGTGAAGACAGGCAAAGAGGCACAGAGAGGTGGTGTGGAGGGGAGAGGTGGAGGCCACAGTGGATTGGACAGTCCCATATTCAGGTGTGGTGGATGAAATTGGGTTACCCTGGGAGCAAGCAATCCCAGCCCCAGGCCAAACCCCACAGCCCAGAATTCCAGCTCCAGGAAGATAAATCCCCCAAATGTCTGGCTGTAAAAATCACGAGAGGTTTGGGCAGCAGAAGAAACTGCTGGATCTTCAGGAGGCTTCATTTAAAGCACCCACATATACTTAGAATGCATGCAAACCCACCCACTCTGAGATTCACCACCAGGGCAACAGCTGGAGGGGCCAGTTGCATACGGGAAGTGGGTAAAGTCACTGGAAATGGGTGAATGTCAGGCAAACTTCCAGAAGCCAGGCAGCAGCACTGTCCCCTCTCTGTCCCCTAGATTACTCTATCCAACAAAGCTATCATTTAGAATGGAAGGGCAGATAAAGTGCTTCCCAGACCAGGTAAAGAAAGATAAAGGAGTTCATCATCACCGAGCCATTATTACATGAAATGTTAAAGGGACTTATTTAAGAAAAAGAAGATCAAAACTATGAACATTAAAATGGCAATGAATTAACAACTATCAACAACTAAATCTAAAGAAACAAATTAAGCAAATAACCAGAACAGGAACAGAATCACAGATATGGAGATTATTTGGAGGGTTATCAGCTGGGAGGGGAAAGGGGATAATGGGGGAAAAGGTGAAGGGACTGAGAAGCAAAATTGGTAGGTACAAAATAGGGGGATGTTAAGGATAGTATAGAAAATGAAGAAGCCAGAGAACTTATATGCATGACCATGGACATGAACTAAGGGTGGGGGATTGCTAGAGGAAAGGGGAATACCAGGAGGAGGGAAGCAGAGGGGGAAAAACTGGAACAATGGTATTAGCACAATAAAAAATATACATTTTTGAAAGGGATATCAGATACCTTATGTGTACAGCCAGAACACTGGATCAGGTGATTTCTAAATGGTCAATTCTATATTCCTAGTTGTGATAGCCACAGTAACTAAAATGGTAATTAAAGCCTACAATTTATTAAGTGTAAAACTACCTAAGTCGTGAGTTATAGAGACCTCAATCTTCTTCAATAACTGTTTATGTCACGCATTTTGGGGTTTGAACATGTTGAAATCAACTTCAACAGCTTTTTACCCGTTTAAGTGACTCTGCACAATGCACTATTATTCATACCCAGACACATTTTTCTTGGAAAGCACCCAACTTTTATTGACAAAAAAGTATTCAATAGTTGAAACTACCTTTTCACCATCTAACTGGCTCTCACCTACTTTCTCTCTATTTCTCTTCTACCTCCCCTGGGCTTGCTGACTTCTTAGATATGACACAATGCATATTTAACCTTAAGGAGAAAATCAGCATGAGTTTGATGCTATTGCAATTACCAGATACGTCCTATCCTACCTTCTCCCACATCTTCTTAAGCTACATATTTGAAGTAGAACACCACCTCTTAATTCTTTAAAATTTGTTTTCTCTTTTTGTTCTCTCACAAACATACTTTAGACACATGGTCTTGAATGCTCACTGTAGTCTTTCAATCCAAGTGACAGCTTTAAGAACCTTTTTTAAAAGTCATCAAAGAAATGCAAACATTTTATAACTCTCTATTTTGATTAATTTTCCCCATTTTATCCACTACCATTTTAGTAAAACCAGAAATAGTTCTAAAGACGAACAACAGTAATGGAGGATCCATTCTTCTCACACACTTCTTGTCATATACTACATTCTTAGGGAGAAAATATATTACATACAAAATTAAAAGTGATGAGCAAAGCTGAAATATACTTTTTAAACAGGTGTGTGTATATTTATATTCATATGTAAATCTTAGAAATCAGTATATAATGGTCCACAGTTTTTGTTCCAAGAGATATGTTTAGTGTTTAGCCATTTTTGGAGATTTTTGAGCAATCTAGTATATATATAAACATATTTTAAATAAAAGTGCCAATAAATTTTTATTAGACCAAGAAGAGACAATAGCAAGAAGAAAGTAAAATCAGGTGGTTTTTAAAAAGATTAATTTTAAGTTGTATTTTGAGGCTAGATATTCTTTCAGTAACATTTGCACAGTATATACTCTTTTGTCAGGAAACACAAAGAAAAATAAATACCTGCATTATGAAAGCATTTGACAGGGTGCTGGGGTATTCTAAGCCAGGTGGATATGAGAGAATAGGCAAAATGGTAAGAGTTTTCAGAGGGAAGCATCTAAGGATTGATCCTGAGGTCAAGGACAAGGGAGGACCCCACACAAAACAAAACAAAACAATACAAACAGGAATTATCTTCTGGAGGGTGGGACCCTTGCAGCATAGGTTTCCTCCACTAGATGAGTATTCTAGGAACCCACCTGTATCAGTGTACTGTCTGGCATTGTTGTGAGAGGCTGCATTTGGCTTCAGTGAAATTTTTTTGAAGACTCAGTGCATTTGCCCATTTCATGGTGGGTGATTTAAAAGTGCACCTGCCCACACCGCACTGAATGTTCAGTAGTTTTTGATCAAATATGGCATGATCCTCATGCTCCACCCTCACTATTCACCCAGTCTTTACCAGAGTGACTTTCTTTTTGTTTTCCCAGATGGCCTCCAATCAGAATGGCCATCATTAATAAATCAACAAACAGCAAGTGCTGGTGAGGTTGTGGAGAAAAGGGAACCCTAGTGGACTGCTGGCGGGGATGCAGACTGGTGCAGCCAGTAGGGAAAACAGCATGGAACTTCCTAAAAAAACTAAAGATGAAACTGCCTTTCAACCTAGTGCTCTCACTGCTGGGACTATACCCTAAGAATCCTGAAACACCAATTCAAAAAAAAATCTATGCATTCTAATGTTCATAGCAGCGTTATCTGCAATGGCCAAGTAGTGGAAATAGCCTAAGTACCCATCAGTAAACAAGTGGATCAAAAAAACTGGGCTACATTTACACAATGGAATACTACATAGCAGAGAGAAAAAAGTAACTCCTACCCTTCACAATAGTATGGATGGAACTGGAGATCAGTACACTAAGTGAAATAAGCCAGCTGGTGAAAGACAAAAACCATATGATCTCACCTATAAGTGGAACCTAATCAATAATAAAAAACAAATGAGCAAAACAGAATCAGAGAGTTGGAAATAAAGAACAAACTGACAGTGACCAGCGGGGAGGAAATGATAATGGTGGAAAAGAAGGGGAAGGGGCAAGCAAAGGAACATGAAAAGAAGACTCATGGGCATGGACGACGGAAGGGACTGGCTGTGGAAGTGGAGGGGTGGTGACAGGGTAGGGGAGAGAAATGGGGGAAAAGGTGGGACAACTGTAACTGAACAATAAAAGAAAAGAAAAAATAGTTCTCAAAGAGAGATGTTTTGCTGATGTGGAAAGAGCAGAAACAAAAAAAAAAAGCAGAAGCACTAAAAGGCATCAAAATCAATGAGCTCAAAAACTGTTTTGACCAGTGGAAAAAAGTCTCAACAGAGACTGACTTCTAGAGATCAAATAGAGGGTGACTGAATTTTAAACATGTAAGAATATATACACAAGTTTTTATAAATAAAATTCATTTTTGGAGGCCCCCCAAAGAGCCTTCTTTCCCCAGATGCTCATCAGGCTGATTTCTTAGAAGAGTTTACATAAGGGCTAAAATCTGTAACTTTATGTGAAATACATTAATATAATATAAAGCATGATATAAACCAAAAGTTAATAATGAGGAGTTTTGTAACTTGCCATACATTTATTGCATAGTTATGTTCTTTTTGCTGGGTCAAGTGTCAAGAATCAAGAAAGGATTCTATGAGACTGTGGCAGAAAAGATAAACATACTAATGTGGCTTCAAGCTCCTTTTGTCTTTTGGGCAAAGGAAGTACTTACACAGGGAAGCTTTTGTTGGATACAGAGGCAGCTGTACTGGATTACTGCACAAGACTGCTAGGTAATGGAGATAAAAAAGAAGTATCTCTTTTTTAGCGGAAAAAGCAATGGACAGCCATACCACCCTGACCAAACGGATCTCATCCAATCTCAGAAGCTAAGAAGGGTTGGGCCTGGTTAGTACTTGGATGGGAGCACTCATCTGGAAGCTAAGACACTCGGGCTTATTTATTTTACTTATTTATCCCATCATCTCCCTAAAAGGGGTTTAAAGCTCCTAGTACTTTTATTGTTTTGTCTTTCCTGAACAAACTTTCCTTTGAATCATAGTTCACCTGTCACCCGTGCCTCTGTTCAGTATTCATGTCACTACGCCACCAGCAGTATACTAATGTGTACATCTGTTTCTTCCTCTAAATTGTAGGCGCCAGAGAATGAGCATGAGCAGTGTTTCAGGCCTTCACAGTCCTTCACAATACCACCAAATACCTTGCATATAACACTGTGTGTGTGTGTGTGTGTGTGTACATATAAATATATAGATGTCGCTGAACTGAATTAGAGGCAACAAGCTGCTGTTCTCTCACTTTGGGCATTGAAAGGGCATTCTAGCAGATCACATATAAAGCACTATCTTAATTAAACTCACTTACAAGCCTAACTTCTCACTAAGTACACCTTACTGCATTAAGTGGGGGGGGGGGGCAATACAGAGACTAAAGTGAGATTTAAATTCTCATATTATTCTGTCTGATTTTAAATACTTGTCCTAGTACACAACTTGCTTCCACAAAATCCTGCCCCCTCCTTCGTAAACTCTTACTCACTCATAACTAACGTTAGAAAAGAACGAGAAAAAACAGCACTTTTCAATGGCTTAGTAGATTTAGTTTTAAAAAAATTCTGAGCATAAAGCAGAAATATGGTCATCAGGTAACTCTTCTACCAGATAAACTCCATTTTAATGAGAAAACATCGCTGCAGGAATCCAGCCAAAAGGTAAGGCTCAGGTCAGGGGGACAGCAGTGGTGGCGGTAAATGACGGTCAAATTCTGGATGTATATTGAAGGTAGAGCAAGCAGGATCTCCAGACTGAACATAGGGTCTAGGGTAAAGAATAGTCAAGGATGGCTCTACAATGCTTGGCAGGAGTTAATGCCAGGATACAATGGCCATCAGCTGCCATGGGGAAGGGGGCGGATGGCACAGGAGGGGCAAGTCAGAAGTCCAGTTTGGATATTAATTCGAGATGTGCACTCAACTCTCAAACAGAATAAGTACACAGCTGGGTTCAAGACTCTGGAGTTCTGAAGAGAGTAAGAACAAGAGATTTAAATGTGGGATTGTTCTCTAAAGTCATGAACATGGAGGATTCTGTAAGGCTGTGAGTATGGCTAGAGAAAAGAATATGATACTATTAAGCCCTGGGTTCACTTAAATTTTCTGAGAGTCTAAATTAGCTCTCAATTATGTCTCTTAATTCTTACCCATTTACTCCTGAGTTTTGTAATCTTGGAATACGAACTCATCTGTACCATGAGACAAGTATGGGGCCCTGTTTGAGGACCTGTCCTTCCAGGAAGCACAGTTTCACACTGTATCTTCCAGGTGCTCACGGGACATCACCAGTACAGGAACACCTTTTAGGTAAGTTTCTCCATTGGAGCGTCCTTGGCTCACCCCACTAGTATAAACTCGAGTCCTAATGTCTGAAGTTAAGAATTCTCAGGTGACTTGGGTGATGTCAGAATCTAAAAATGGATAAATAAAGGAAAAGGATGGAGTCAAGCACCTGCTCTGCCTTTATAGAAACTATTTCATAGTAACCAAATCAGTTGGTGAGAAAATATTCTTCAGCACAGAGGCACCATGCTAATAAAATAGAATGATTAATGTAATCACCATTTTCAACCCCTAATAAAATGATGGATTTAGGGGAGAAAACATCAATAGATACTAAAAAGGTTAAAATAAAACAATGGAGCATTTTATAATGAATGTATAAGGCTGTTACCACCTGCACTCAAAGATCAATCCTAATATCATAACTAAATGATCATAATTAAAAGTAGGCCAACGGTGTTAGTTTGCTAGGGCTACAATAACAAGTACCACAGACTGGGTGGCTTCAACAACAGAAATTTATTTTCTCACAGTTCTGGAGGCTGGAAGTCTAAGATCAAGGGACATCAGGGTTGGCTTCTTCTGAGGTTTCAGACGGCTGCCTTCTAATGTGTCCTCACATGGTCTCTCCTCTCTGGGCACCCATCCTGATGTCTCTTTATGAGTCCAAATTTCTTTTTC
The DNA here is from genome assembly GCF_014824575.4 of Sturnira hondurensis. Classification (NCBI taxonomy): domain Eukaryota; kingdom Metazoa; phylum Chordata; class Mammalia; order Chiroptera; family Phyllostomidae; genus Sturnira; species Sturnira hondurensis. The sequence goes on from NW_028087015.1 coordinate 4,049,709, forward strand.
TTATAAGGATGGCAGTCAGCTGGATTAGGGCTCACCCAGATAGCCTCGCTGTAACTTAATCAGCTCTCTAAAAGCTCTTTCCCAAACACAGTCACATTCTCAAGTAGTGGGAACCCGCTCTCCAGCAGATAATCACGGGGCAGGGGGTGGGGTGGGAAGGGGAGGGGTGGGAAACAATGTAGCCCATAATGACCAAACATCGTGTGCCCCCTGATATAATGCAGTTGGAAGTGCTCAGCACCATGTGTGTTCTTTAAAAAAATAAATAACCAGATTGACTCAAACATTAAATCTAAGAACCACTGTATGGATACTGGAGGAACTTGTTAAGTGATACCACGAGGATACAACTAGCCAAGCACAGAATGTGGAAAATTCTACAGGAAAAATGACTTGCTTTCTTCATCAATGTTTTCAAAGATAGAAGAGAATCACAGAGATTTAGGACATCAATGAAATGCCACGTGTAGACCTTATCTGGATCTCAATTTAAACAAATCAACTTAAAAAATATTTTTGAGGCAACTAGGGGAACTTACACATGAACTAGGTACTGGATGATAATTGTTAATTTGGTAAATGTGATATATCATGCTGTTATGTTTTTAAAAGGTCCTTAGGTTAGAGATTAATGTTATAATTTGGGGTACTTACAGGCAAAATTATGTAATATAGAAACAAATAAACAACAATTAAAGCTGGCTGATATATACATGAAGATTCACTATTCCATCCTATTTTTCTATATGTTTGAACATTTTTATAAGTTTTTTTTAACTCAATAAACAGACTTTTCCGAGGAGACTTTTCCCCACCTTCTACTCAGACACTAGGCCAATATGGCTTCCTTAGAGTATCTCTGTAAGTGGACCATGTTTTTTCTAACCTACTCTTCCACTAAAAGTGTTGTCTTTCCCAAGTCCTGGCTGGACTTGAAGGTCTCATTTGCCAACTCCCTCCCTCATGTGCACCCAAGGCCTTGGTCTCCTGTGTGACCATGAATATTAAAACCCAAGCCTCTTTTTTTATGGCTGAGTAGTATTCCACCATGTAAATGTCCCACAGTTGTTTTATCCACTCATCTACTGATGGACATGTGGGCTGCTTTCATATCTTGGCTATTGTAAATAATGCTGCAATTAACATAGGGGTGCTCATGTTCTTTCAAAGCAGTGTTTTGGGTTCCTTCAGATATATTCCCAGAAGTGGGAGAGAGAGTGGGATGACAGCTAAGGCAGCAGGGAGGTTAGGGGATGGAGGGATTAAGCAAAAAGAATAAAGGACTCATGGACATGGACACCAGTGTGGTGACTGGGGGGGTGGGGCAGTGACAGGGATATAAGAGGGCTAAATGGTAATGGAAAAAGATACAAAAAACAACCCCAAACCCTCCTCTACACCGGTGAGCCTAGCAACCTCACCCTAACACCAAGGGTAGTTTTTATGTCATGTCTACGTGCAAAGCCCCCACCCTTTCCCAGGCTTTCATTTCCTTTCTTACCTGTTCATCTATCCACCTCTTGTATATAGTATTTAAATACGTTATCAAATATTTCCAGGGAAGTTCTAAGGTATTTGCAGCATAGGTTTTTAGGCTATAACTGGAGGCCTCCCTTTCAACCACTACAAGAAAAACTTCTAATTCCTGTTATTTGGCAATGTCACCAAAGTTCTAGTCACAATTCTTGGGATTTGTTCTGAAAACTTCAAATTTCTGAAGGGACGAGGCGAAGGGAGGGGGTTGAAGGTGGGTTGAGGACAAAAGCTTCCTTTCTAGCTCTTTCAAAAACACAGGCTGGGACAGAAACGGTCTTTAACAGGCTGAAGAAGAAATATGGGGAGAGGAGGATATTTCATCCCATATACTCAAAGGTTCGACCTCAAAAATTCTAGACCAGAAATTATGGTTCTAGTCACCAAGCTTAACTTTATGAAAATACAAGGCATTTTATTCTCTGCTGAAGGTGGAGTTCTTGTGGCCGATGCAGAATGCATCACCTTCCTGCTCCCCTTAGTGGCTTCCTAGTGCTCCGCCAACCAGGCCGCTGCCCATGCTCTGCCCAGTGTGCTCCGCAGGCCGGCCGGACAGCCTTCTTCCAGCAACTCCCATCCACTGATTCCCTGCTTCTCCTCGGGTCCCTGGGTCCCTGGGTCCCTGGGTCCCTGAGTCCTGGGGTCCCTGGAAACCTGGCCTCTAGCCTCTAGGAAGTATTGCCATATCTTCTAAGTCTCAGCTCAAACTTAAGCCCTTTTCTGCGGGGTGTGACCAGGGTCTTTCCTAACCTGTTATTTCCCTCAAAGGGCCTTTCTAGTTTTCCTCAGAATAATTTTCACACTTGCTCCATGTCTGTCTCCCTTCCTGAGCCTCGGACTCCTCGACAGTTTGACCTCTGGTGGTGCCAATGCAGCAGTGGGCCCTGACAGGTTGAATAACAAGCGAGTTGGCAAGCAAGCACAGGCAAAACAAAAAATAAATCATCCTCTCCGACCTCTCCTGACAGTTGGGACAAAATTTATGGGCATAACCAGGGTAAACTTCCCAACCACCACCAAAGAAAGATGGTCTCGGCCTTATAAAGCTATTATTTAGAAAATGACTCTTTAAAGGGTGTTTTAGAACACAGACTGGGCTTTAAGATGTCAGGTGTAGTTTGATAAGTTTATGTTACTGGATGCATTAAAATTACTTGTAACTTCTTTATGAAGCTATCCATCAGAAAACAGTACTTTTTCTTTCATTTTTTGGCAATTTGAATTATATTTTATTGACCTTGCTATTAAAGTTGTCCCAATTTTTCCCCCTCGGCCCCTCTCCACCCAGCACCCCCCACTCCCTCAGACAATTCTCCCATCCTTGTTCACGTCCACGGGTCATATGTACCAGTTCTTTGACTGCTCCATTTCCTATACTGTACTTTACAGCCCCATGACTATTCTGTAACTACCAATTTATACTTCTTAATCCCCTCACCTCTTCACCTGTTCCCACAAACCCCCTCCCATCTGGCAATCATCAAAATGTTCTCTGTATCTATGCTTCTGTTTCTGTTCTGCTTGTTTGCTTACTTTGTTTTTTAGATTCAATTTTTGATATGTAAGTATGTATTGGTACATGGTATATGCTCCACATTTTTAAAACTAAAATCTCTACATATAAACATAGAGTCGGGTTGGCATTATTTTAAATAAGCACCAGCTGCCGTTTCTACCTGTGGCACTTATTAAGTGGCATTGGCTCCTTTGATCATCAGCATGTTCCTGTGAGTTAGGGACCATTAATTTTTTATATCGATGAGGAACTGAGGCCCAGACAAGCTAAGTAACTTTGTAGCCTATTCCCACCATTTTGTGAGGAGAAAGTGCAGATGGGAAGGGATGAAAGCAGTAACCAGCTCCAAGCTCCAAAATCTATATTCGGCCTTGATCAGTGTTCCAGTGACACCAGAAGTATTCTCCTTTAGCCACAGTTAAGATAAAGCAGGGCCTGATCAGGCAAAAAACATCCTCAAATCCCTTCCCACCCTCCTGTCTTACCACAGGAATACGGGTACTTGGGTAGCATTTGTTTGCTACTGTGTACTTCCTTCCTCCTCTGGAATTATGGAATCCACATTATGACACACCCAACTTGTTCTCATTTATCCTGTTCTTGTATGTGGACCACTGTCTGGCAGCAAATGTGTCCGCAGATAGCCCTCCTATACAGTCCTCCTTCAGCATGCACTGCCCTGAAATTTGGTGATGCTCTTAGACGGTATACTAAGGGGAAGATTTTGCCTGCAATCCTAAAACAACCCTGTCTTCCCATTGGGTGGGGCCCTTAGAGACCCCTCGGGTATACAGAGTTCACCCTGCCTTCTTTAAGTGCTTCCAGACACCTGACCCACTCCCCTCTCCTACATCCCCAAATCACTCACAACTCTCGTCATGTGGACGGCATCCACAGTCTCACAGCAAACCCATCCGTGGTGATTATTAGTAAGATCCCCTAATGAAACATATTCAATTTGTAAAATTTCTCTGTAGTTCAATTTTTTGAGAGTAACGTTTAAGAAAGCAGCATTTGCACTTTCCCCTCATACAAATCTTACAGAGAATTCCAAAATATCACCGGCCCAAAGCGGTGAAGTGGTTAGACGTTTCACTCTCTGCAGAGGCCCCAAAGCACAAGTTGAGCACTCTGGATGTGAAACACATGAATGTGGTGTTTCACACCCAGAGCGATATTTACCAAGTCTCTGAAATTAATGCTACGATTCCTTTCAGTAATACATCTTCCTTTGTTCCACAGTATTTCAGAGGCTTCACCTTACTCTGCTTTCTTTCTTTTTCTTCCTATACATTTCAGTTATGGGGGGGATCGGCCCAGACTTGGTGTTAGAGAGAGAGGGAGGGAGGGAAGCACACATGGTCCTGCCCCTGCCCACCTGCTCAGACCTACAGTGGCACAGCTCGCTGATACACAAAGCACCCAGCCCGGTTTCCCCATCTCGAACAGGCCCTCACCACTGCTTCTCCGCCTACTACCCCGTCCTTCAAGGGGGCACCTTGCATTATCTCCTATTGCCAGTTTCCCAGGGAGAAGCACTGCCATGACCCATGAAAACAACTGTAACTGCAATTGCTGCTATTTATTACCACCAGGGTTCTTGCATCCCTGGTCTCCAAATACTCTGTGGTATCCACTGCAAACCCCCTACATTCTGCCTTAGGTCTTCCTAGAATTTGCTGGGAACACAGAAAGCGTTCTGCCCCACAGAGCGGTAACGGGAGGCAGAGAGACTGTCTTCCCAGTTTGCTAGTTGGCAGAGGACCTAAGTGTCTGAGGGATGTACTGAAGGGGCAGAGAGAAGCCTCTTGGCCTGTGTTCATCGTATTTATCAAACAGTCCGTGTCAAGAGGCAAAGGTGGGATGGCGCTACGCAGGTGCTGATGTAAAGAAATCCCTCTCAATAGAATACAATTTGTTTCTTACTTAAGGTCACTTCCTTCTGCTTTTAGGAGGGTTTTTGTTTTGTTTTGGTTTGTTTTTGCTTTTCGGTTTTATGGTGAGATTTCATTTTATTCTACATCTTCATAGGAAAGTAATGAAAAACTAGAAAAAGCTACTCTGGAGGCTGTTATTTAGATGCAATTTTGAACTAGGGAACTTTCACATAAATTTTTAAAGCCTAATAATTTTGTGTATATTTCAGTAATAAACTGTGTGGAATGTTTAGCTGCAAATCTTAGGAAGACTAAGGTTGTAACTCACTTACATGCTAAGCCTTAAAACTGTTGCAAAAAACAGTCAATTATATTGGTAAGTTTAAAATACTTTTATCTTTTTGAACTTCAGTATAAGAAAATACAAATAAAATTAAGAGACAACTCAGAGACAGGAAGAAGAAATCTGTAAATACTATAAGCAAATGGTTAATGTCTATAATTAATTCTACAGCACAAAAACTTAAAAAGACAAATATCCAACAGAAGAATGAACAAAGACTATGAAAGCACAATTCCCAGAAAAGAAAATCAAAATGGCCAACTATCAAAAGAAAAGTGCTCAACTGCACCAAAAATCTGGAAAAGAGAAGTTAAAACAAGATACCATTTCACACCAATCACACTGGGAAAAATGCAAAAAACCCTAACATTACCAAGCAGAAAAAAGATATGGAACAACAAGAATCACATAAACCACTAATGGGAGGTGTAACTAGGCACATTCTGAAAAGCAATTTGGCAAGGCCTGGTAAAGATGAAATGCTTACCCATGGAGTTTCAGCACTACTCTTAGGTTTGTATATGCCTAAGATAATACCATATCATACAGAAATGTTAACTTTAGCAACATTTTATGGTAACAGCAAAAAACTGGAAACAACCCAAGTGTTCATCAATAGGATATTTGACAAAATCTTTTTTGTTCATTGACACAATGTAATACAATGCAGGAATAAAACTAAACCTATATATACACACGCAGGAAAAAATTCCCAAGTATGTGAAATAGGAAAAAGACTGCAGAAATATGCAGAGAATGATACACACCACATAATTAAGTTACGAAAATTTTTAAAGCATGTGCAACAATGTTATATTTGTTTACATGCATATGTAGCAAAAGTATAAAAACATGAATGGGGCACCAAGTTTAGGAAAGTGGTGGCCTCCATAACACTGGGGTCTTAGAGGATAGAGAGGATTTAGACGGCAAGTACAGTGGAGACGAATGAGCATCATGATGAAGGAAAATAATAGAAACCAAAACGCTTAGCTAGTTCAAAGTCAAACAGGTACAGCTACATAAATATTTATTAAATGATGCACACATCATCCAGAAGTAGCCTGTGAAAAGAATAGATTTTACCTTAAAATCAAAACTTTGAGCAGAGTATGACCAAAAAGTATATACCTTAGCTTTAATTTCTTTCGCTATGAAATTTTAAGAAGACAGCCCACTATTTACTTATTATATCACTGGCCCACAGGTTACACTATCCATTGCATGCTGACTAAATTGGTGCCCATAATGCAATTCTGGCCCTTTGGATAAATTTTTTCAAAAGGTTTTAAAATAGGCCTGACAATTCTCATTAATTTTCATGCTTCTCTATAATTTTGTTAAGAACATTTTGAAGCTGCTTTTAAAACCTGTGCTAATGATCGATTGGTTGTTTCTAAAGTTTTCCAGCTACTAAACCAATAGTGAAGGTAAAGAGATTATGGAACTTGAGGATACTTTTAGTATTATTAGAATAATCTCTTCTATTTTTCCTTGCTAAAAAGAAAATTACCAAGATAAAAATGTAGTGATTCCAATTTTCTCAACTAGCTTTTACAAGAGACTTACCATTCAAGTCACTCCCAAAATATTTTCCAAAATCTAACAAAGCAACAGACACCTTAGACTAGACCTCGAGTATGGACTATTAAATTTCCAAATTGAGGAAAAAAGTTTGTATTTTCATAGGTTCCCTGGGCCTCCTTCCTTCGTGAGTCAACTAACTACCTTCTGCTGGGAGAAGGCAATGGAAGACGAAGTAAGGTCAGAGATTAGAGTTTAGACAAAGTGGGGTCAGAGGAAAGGCACAGTTCACGTGTAGGATGGGATGGGCATGGACCATTATCTGGGAGACAAACCATGTGTACAACAAGGAGATAATCTTTACTTTCTCATCTTAGAAAGGGCTATTCTAGAAGAAACGTCTACTTGTCTGCTGAAAATTTACTTGCCACTTCAATAAATAATACGCATCTTGCTTGGGCTGGTGTGGCCCAGTGGACTGAGCACCAGCCTGGTAACATAACAGTCACTGGTCTGATTCCCAGTAAGGACACATGCCTGGGTTGTGGGCCTGACCCCCAGTTGGAGGCATGAGAGAGGCAACTGACTGATGTATCTCTCACATATCAATGTTTCTCTCTTTCTTCCTCCCTTCCCCTCTAAATGTAAATAAATAATTTTTAGAAAAAAATTTAAAAAATAGGCTGTGGTAGGTAGTATAGCTCAATGGATTGAGCGCGGGCCTGCGAACCAAAGCATCGCCAGTTGGATTCCCAGTCAGGACACACGCCTGGGCTGCATGGCCATGTCCCCCCTAGGGGGTGTGCCAGAGGCAACAACATACTGATGTTTCACTCCCCCTCTTTCTCCCTCCCTTCCCTTCCCTCTAAAAAATAAATCTTTTTAAAAAGTAAAAAATAGTCTGCATCTCGAAATCTGTTATTTTTCTCAAAGTTATTCAAGTTATTCACTCTGTTAAACAGAGATCTGGCTGCTAAACAGTGGAACTATTTTCTATTTAAATATCAAAAAGATAGTACCCCTTTCTTTTATATGCTCCTGATTATGCATTTATTATGATGGACTTGTAGTATATTCACAGCCGGAGTATTATCCCTCTTCTCAAGCTACAGACTGCATAGAAAGTTACCTACTTCTAACTGTTCCCTCAGAAAATGATTTTATCTGCTTATCAAAAAACTCCTTAGTGATTTTAAGGATATCCTTAACTGCTACTATAGTTATAACATACTTCTGGTACTTATCACATATGATATACAATATACATAATATTATAAAACTTTCAAACAACCCAGAAATGAAGAAAATGAATGTATCTGATAATTGAGGTCATCAGAAAAATCTGTTCCACACACAACTTACTAATAACTTTGAAAACAGCAATTTTATATGTTGATGAGGCCATTTTGACCCAGCTCTAGTACATTCAAAACCCAACATGGAGGCAAATTTTATAATTCTAAATTATAAAGATATACATTTGCATTTTTGTAAAGTTCCAATTTTTATATTAAATATACCCCCAACTTAATACTGTCCCAGTATCAAATGTGATTTACTCACTGTATTCTACTTAAAACATGCACATGATTGCAAAGTAATTTTCATTAAAATGACTATTCTCCTAAACCTGAATTTCTTTTTTATGAGAAAATAAAACTTGCTACCCATTATTTAAAGATACCTAGAAACTCACCTCCTCCATTCTACTTATTCACTGAATAAACATTTAGGGTCTCTGCTACGATGACCACTAAGTAAGTATCTCTGGGTCCCGGTGGCAAACATTTTACTAAAGATTTCACAGATGAAAGACAAAAGAAATGCAGTCCTCACTACAAATAAGATCGCTGGATCCTATTCAACAACGGACAGGATCCTCTTCCTGCCCCGGCCTGGGGGCTCAGCTGGCGGGAGCTCCCCCTGCACAAAAAGGTTTCTGGCTTGACCCCCATCTGGGTACATACATACCTAGGTGGTGGGTTCAATCCCTCGTCGAGGTGCATACAGAGGCAACCAATCCATGTTTCTCTCTCATATCAGTGTTTCTTTCTTTCTCTTTCTCTCTCTCTCACTCTTCCCTTCCTCTCTCTATAAAAAAAAAATCAATAATATATCCTCAGGTGAGGATTTTAAAAAAATACAAAAATGATTCTTGTCTTTTAAGTATCACTTCTAGGGGAACTATTCCAGGAGTCTAAAAGAATTCAACTTCATCTTTTAAAGAAAGGTTTTGGTAATTAATGAGTAAGTTAAAATACGAGTATCAGGCACTCTGAGCGCTAAACTCTGTTGGAGATTGAGTGGACGGAGGACAACAAATGTCAGCCAAAGAAGTTCCAGTCACAAGTTCCCATAACTGCTGGACGCCTGGTCTTGTTAAGACCATTTTTCCTTGTGGGTGCCTCAGCTGTCTAGTCTATAAAATGGGATAACTTAATAGTAACCTGTCTACACAATGCTCCTTTGAAGTTCACTAATGAATGCTCTCCCGGGTGCACTTAAAACTATTAGATGCTACAAAAATACTGGGTACGATTTCTGGAAGAACACAGCCATCTAAACCTGCTGGTGTTAATTAAAGCACTAATGGCCCAGCCCCGCCGCTCCCGGGGCGCTTACTTGGTACCCGCGCGTCGCAGCCGGGCTGCGCCCTCCGACCCGGGCGGCCACCGCGGACGGAGCTGCAGCGCCGACGCCAGAACGGACCAGACAAAAGAAAGTGGCTCCGCGCCGCGGGAACAGCCGCGGGAGGGGGTGTGTGCCGACCCTCCCACCCGCCGCCGGAGGCTGAAACGGACGCGGCTCCCCAACTCCGACCCGAGGCGCGTCGTTCCCCGCCCGCCCGGCCACGCCCCCGGCGCCGCGCCCGGCTCAAGTCCTCGAGTAATTCCACCCTTTCCCCCGGCGCTCCGGGGCCGCCGCGGAGCCGCAGGTGCGAAAGTTGAGCCGCCGCGGCACCACCTGAGGCCGGGGCGGGCGGCGGGGCCCGCCCAGCCCTGCCCTCGGCGCGTCCTCCGCGGGCGAGCGCGGCCCGGAGCCGGCGCGGCCGGGCAGTGCGGGGCCCAGGCCCCGGGGAGCTCGGGCCGCGCCCCGGCCGCCGCCCCTCACCTGTCTCCACGAACCCGAGCCGAGCCGCCGGCCCCGCGCCCCCTCCGGGCGCCCCGCGCCCGCGGGCAGCTCCGAGCCCGGGCCCNCGCCGCGCGCGCTGGCGGTGCCGCCCCTGACCCCGCGCAGCCCCGCGAGCGGCGCAGCCGCGCGGGCAGGCGGCCCCGGCCCCGGGGAAAGTTGTTCTTTCGCGCGTCTTTCCCAGGGCAGCAGGGGCGGCCCCGGCCCGGCCCCACCTGCAGTCTCCGTCCCGGGGGCGTCCCCACGGTCCGCCGCCAGGCCCGAGACTCTTGCCAGGGCAGCACCACCACCTGGGTTGAGTTTTGGCTTCTAACATCACTCCCTAAATTGCTTACCTTTCTGCGCCTAAGGTTCCACCTGTGTGCGACTGAGATTAACCACTGAAGTATTCCAGAAGGTGACAGAGGGCAGGTGAGGTGACCACAAGGAGGCAAATCGAAGCGCTTATTCAGGTCTGAGAGCGAGGGGCGCCGCTTTGAGTCAGCACTGACTTGTTAGCAGTAGTAAACGCTGCATTCAGAGCAATGAAAATAGATGATCAAAAGACTATAAATAAGGTTTGGAATATAAACAGCAAGTTTTATTAGTTGGCTTCAGGAAGGGGAGGAAGCTAAGGGTGAACCTCACAAAACTCTCCAGCTTTTTCTGCCACACAGAAATTTTCATTTGCCTGAAGTGGCTTATTTGGAATCTTGTCCCAAGACTAGGACTGTGTGAAATAAATCCCCACCTGAAAATCCGATGAAATCGGTAAAAAAAACAAACAAAGACATGTCAGGGAAACATCAGATGAATATACCTTATGAATAGTAACACAAAATCCGCAACAAAAAACTAGCAAAGCAAATCCAGCAACGTAGATAAAAGCGTTTTACAACATGACCAAGAGGGCTTTAGCTAAGGAATGCAAGGTTGGCTTAGCAAACAAAATTTACCAATGTAATTCACTTATAATAAAAGAAAGGATAAAGACCACAGGATCATCTCAATGTACAACCAAAAATACATTTGACAAAATTTAGCATGTTTTGATGAAAAACACTCAACAAACTAGGAATAAAAGGGAAATTCCTCACAACTTGATAAAGGGTACCTATTTTTTTTAACTGAACATCATACTTAATGGTGAAAGAACGAATACTTTCACCTAAGATCAGGAATAAGACAAGGATGCCACTCTCGCTAATTTTATTCAACACTGTGCTGCAGGTTCTAGCTCAGGCAATTACAGGAAGAAAGAAAATTTTTAATAGTAAACATAGCAAATAGAAGAAAGAATTATTCAAGAAAACCAGGACAGTTGTTCTCAGAACCGAAGGACAATAGGACACAAGCTCTCAACTCAGCTCAGTGGACAAATATTAACAAGACCTACGTGCATTCTCGGGAGGTTTCAAACACATGAGTTAGATCTTGGTAGCTTCCAGGGTGAAAAAAATAGGTCACTTGTGAAAATTTAGAAATTGAAATGACATTGGATTTCTTGACAGAAACATAAATAAAATATTCTGTAGGAAAAGAATTTCCAATCTAGAAAGTAGTAAAGTTATGAGGTTAAAAAAATTTCAGATATTCAAAGTTTTAAATATTCTTTTCATGCAGGCTTTCTCAGAAAAACAGCTGGAGGATGACCTCCTCCACTGCAACAAAGGAGCGAGGAAGGAGGCCTGATAGAAGAGGTAAAGGTTACACCCAGGACAAGTGGTAGACCCACGTGGTAGGCAGAGAGGGTCCCCCCAAATTCCCACATCTCAATCTCTGCAACGTGTAACATGAATATGTTACAGTACAGAGCAAAAGGGACTTTGCTGGTGCAATTAGTTATAAACTCAAATGGGGAGAAAATCCTGGATTATCCAGGTAAAGCAACCTAATGACATAATCCTTTAGAAGCAGAATATTTTCTCTAGCTGGAGTCAGAAAGACCAAATAGAAGATGTCAGGATGATATAAAGCCTGAGAGAGACTTACCTTCCACTGCTGGAGGGAACCACAGGGAAAACACGGGAGATAATCCTGGCAGCCCGAGACAGCGAAGACCTAGCTGAATTTACCAGTGCTTTTTATTTTTAAAAAATGGATTTTTTGAGGTATAAGGTTTGTTACAAAGAGGGCTGAAAGAAGACAAGACAAAAGGTCTTAATGTTTTCTAATTAAGAAATATAAATTAGCCTCCTGTTTCCTATGAAGTCACAGAATAAAGTCAAGGAAATGATAGAGTTGACAAATTGGTGAAATAAGAACCTAGGAGACTCAGTTCAAACAGAATTTTGAATAAAATTTTACTATAGAAATACTAAGACACATTTTCTTGTTAGAAATTAAAAGGTAACTGGTCTTCCTCATTTATATAGCAAATTAAAAAGTGAACCCTCAAAACAGTGGTTCTCAACCTTGGCAGCACATGGGAGTCTCCTGAGGGGCTTGTGGAAACACCCATGCCCCGTGTCCCCCGGTATAACTGCATCAGAATTTCTTGGGGCGGAGCCTCAGGCAACTCCACTGTGCTGTCAAGACTGAGAACAAGAGCCAGGAGTTAATCTGCACAAGACTGGTGAACTGAACACAATCTCCCCTATAAGTTTACAGCCTGAAGTGAAGAGACACAGTTTTCTACAGTATAGATCTCATCAAATGTTTGCCTTAATTTTGAGTTACAAGTGAAGAGTATGATTTTCAATATTTCAGGAAAGATTTTCTACTTTTTGGTAAAAAGATAAACACTCAACTTCATGAATATAAGATATCAAATAAGTACTGACTTTACCTACTAGGTAGTTGGTATCTAAATATTTACTAATATTCTCTTTCATCTCACCAGATGTAACTGTTAGCTGAATATATTGTTATTTCAAAGTACCCGTGTCAATAGTATTTGAATTACTCTGCAGTTGAGTTTTATAACCTCTGGCTCTGGCTGTAATTTCCAGCCAAAACTGAAAAAAAAAGGTATGTTTTGGATACTTGAGTCATAAATGGATACTGGCTGTGATTATAACAGCACTTTCCAATCTGCGACTGTTCCCTGGGCTGTTCGCATGTGTTTTACATCTTTGGCCACCCTTCTTGGGCCTCCTTATGACCTTTCTTTGTGGTATATGTGTTCTTCCTGTTTCTTCTGTGTCCTTTCGGTGTGATAAACCTGGAAGATAGAACTGGGTAGTTGAAAGGTGGAAAATGATGAAGAAATAAATTTTTAAGGTACCAAATGCATTAAAAGTTTACTTGCAAATGACTAAGAGAAGAATGCTCTGTACCAATTGTATGTGTTTATGACTCTATGGCAAATCTAGGCACCTCCCGTTAGGGATGTACTGTGTGTCTGCTTTGGTACTTAGTTTGAAGGCACAGAAATAGCCAGCTGCGATATCCCAGGTGTGTGTAGAATGTGGCTCCATTTCCTCCATTGTCCTATATAATGTTCCAAATCTCAGTCCTCATACTCACAGCCAGATTCTAAGGCATCGTATGCCTGTTTATAAAACCAAGACACCAGCAGTCTCTCTTCTTCTTCAGTTAGATCTTTTCTCTTTCCACAAGAAATCCAACCACACCAAGGATATTGTCATCTTTGTAGTTTTGTGGATCTCAGAGAATCACATTGCACCTCACACAACATATCCCTTCCAAATGTCACTTGGCTGTCCCTTCCTGTGTCTCTGCTTCTGGCCACACAATCGCTGGACTCCTCTTTTTGCCCTCCCCACCTCACAGGACTCAGCTCAGCACCCACCCACCCCCACCCTGGTTTTGGTGTGCCTAGCCCCTTCTCCCTCCGGTATTTCAATCTCTCCTATCTCTCTTTTTTCCTTCTGCAGAAAAATTTGGGAGTTTTCTAGTTTATACCTCTCAGAGCTCACCAACAAAGGACCCTCCAGGTACTAGGGCCCATTCTCCTTGGCCACTGGGAGATAATAAATTTATTATGAATGAATTTATAACAAATATTTTTACTATGGGATATTTATGCCATTTTCTCATTCCTTCCACATAGAAAAAATCAGGATATTTATTTTCTAAGCATCTCAATGCCACCACAGAGAATTAAATAGCATTGGGATGAACATAAAATTGGGTTTAACATAGAGGCTATTCCCTAAAACACTCATAGGTGAGGCTGGAGGGGAAAATAAAATAAGAAAACTGGGGTGGGGGTGTGGAAGGAGTGAAGGGATAAATTGGTTTGGAAAGACTGTAGGGAAGGCAGACATTTCCTTCCCTGAAAATGCTTCATGGTAAAATAACCTATGTGTTATTTGAAAAGAATTAAATTAATCAAGGGCAATCCAGCAATAGTAAGGGCAATTAATCTGCAGGTGAAGAAATAGTGTGATAAATAAATGTATTAGTTTTAATGTATACTCTAAGACATTTGGTTAATAATTAAAATGATTAATAAGTAATATGGACTTCTGGTCAAGATGGAGGCTTAATAGACATGCTTTGCTTCCTCGTGCAACCACGAGAAGAATCACAATTAACCTCAGAACAAAAAACACCCAGAACTGCCAGAAAACCGAACTGTATGGAAGTCTGATAACCAAGGATTTAAAGAAACCACATTCATCCAGACCAGTAGGAGGGACGGAGTCATGAAGTCCAGGCAGGGAGGATGCAGAGAGGTGGCAGCAGCAGAACAGGTGGCCCCACATTCACGTGTGGGGCATAAAAATCAGGAGGGATGCGGTGGGAGTGAGCGATCCCAGCCCCAGGCCAGACCACACAACACGGTTCCAGTGCCAGGAGGATGAAGTCTCATAACTTCCAGCTGTAAAACCCAGTAAGGTATGGGGCAGCGGAAGAAACTGCCCGTTTCTCAGGAGGGTGCATTAAGGAGCCCACATGGACTTGAAATGTACACAAACCCACTCACTCTGGCAATCGCCACCAGGACAACAGCTAGAAGGGCACCTGTCACATACAGGAAGTGCGTGAAATGACTGGCAGTGGGGCAAGTGCTGGGCAAACCTCCAGAAGCCAGGCAGTAGCACTGCTCCCTCTCTGACCCTTCTCACCACGCAGTGCCACAAAGTGGTGAAGTAGGTTGTCTGGTGAATACCTGAGGCTCCACTCATACAACCTAACAGGTGCTCTAAGACAGGGAGTCAAAGCAGTTCTACCCAATACACACAAACACAGGGAGACTGCCAAATTGAGGAGATAAAGAAATATGGCCCAAATGAAAGAACTGAACAAAACCCCAGACAAATAAAATAAACAGAGACAGCCAACCTATCAGATGCAGAGTTCAAAATACTGGTGATCACCATCCTCAGAGAACTCACAGAGTGGGGCAACGACATAAAGAAAGAAATGGAGGTTACATTAAGTGAAATAAAGAAAAGTCTATAGGGAACCACTGTGAAGAGAAAGAAGCTGGGATGCAAGTCAATGATTTGGAACATGAGGAAGAAATAAGTATTCAATCAGAACAGCAAGAAGAAAAAAGAATTTAAAAAAATAAGGGTAGTATAAGGACCCTCTGGGATGTCTCCAAATGTACCAACATTTGAATCATAAGGATGACAGAAGGAGCAGAGAAAGAGCAAGAAATTGCAAACTTATTTGAAAAAAATAATGAAAGAAAACTTTCATAATTTTGTGAGGGAAAAAGACATACAAGTCCAGGAAGCACACAGAGTCCCAAACAAGTTGGACTCAAAGAGGACCACACAAAGACACAGCAGAATTTAAATGCCAAAGGTTAAAGATAAACAGACACATCTTAAAGATGTGTTAAAGACAAAGCAAAAGTAGAGTTTCCTACAAAGGAGTCCCCATAAGACTATCAGCTGATTTCTCAAAAGAAACTTTATGGGCAAGAAGGGACTGGCAAAAAAGTATTCAGAGTGATGAAAAGAAGGGACCTACAACCTAGATTACTCTATCCAGCAAAGCTATCATTTATAATGGAAGGGCAGATAAAGTGCTTCTTAGACAAGATAAAGATAAAGTAGTTCATTATCACCAAGCCATTATGACATGAAATTTTAAAGGGACTTATTTAAGAAAAAGAAGATAAAAATTATGGACATTAAAATGGCAATGAATTAACAACTATCAACAACCGAATCTAAAAAAATAAGCAAACAGCCAGAGCAGGAACAAAATCACAGATATAGAGATCATCTGGAGGGTTACCAGTGTGGAGGGGGAACGGGGAGAATGAGGAAAAAGGTGCAGGGAGTAAGAAGCGTAATTGGCAGGTACAAAATAGACAGGGAGATGTTAAGAATAGTATAGGAAATGAAGAAGCCAAAGAACTTATATTTATGACCCATGGACATGAAGTAAGTGGGGAGATTGCTGGAGGGAAGGGAGGTACTGGGTGGAGGGGGGCAATGGGGGAAAATGTGGAAACTCTGTAATTGCATATTCAATAAAGTATATTTTAAAATAATTAATAAAAAATCCATATACCAGAAATATTTAGCTGGTATTTGATAAAACAACCAGAATGTCCATATTTTTCTTTGCTTCATATCAAAAATTTTGATAATTACTATATGAGGATAGGAATTATTCTTCATGTTATTGATGGTGTTCAAAGTATGCAGATTGGCAAAAAGCACACTACAGTTCATCCCACAGCTGCATGAACAGGAAATGAGAATCTAGCCATCCCAGGAGGCTGTGCTGTTGAGAACTTGACTCTAAACCTAAGTACTCCATCCAGTTTCATGGCTAGACATTTTTAGAGGCATTTGTTGTCTGATCTGACCAGAAACATGCAGAATCCTACACTAGAATATTGGCTTATCTGCCTTAAGTGAATCCTTCCTGCAAAATGCTTCAAAGGACAAAGGTCAGGGACATCACTGAATTTACAGAATAGCTTAATCATCTTTTCCTTCTCCCCAGTTTTTTTATTATGGTAATATACATATGAAATGTATCACTTAAGCCATTTTTAAGTGTACAATTTAGTGGCATTAAAAACATCCATAATGTGTCACCGTCACCACCAAGTATCTCCAGAACTCTTTCCATCTTAGAAAACTGAAACTATGTACTCATTAAACAATAACTTTCTAACACCACTCTACTTTCGATTTCTATGATTTTGACTACTTTAAGTACCTCACTTAAGTGTGGTCATGCAGTATTTGTCTTTTTGTGATTCGGTTTATTTCACTCAGCATAACGTCCTCAAGGCTTACCTCTTTGTAGCATGTGTCAGAATTTCTTTCCTTTAAGGCTGAATAATATTCCATTGCCACAATTTATTTTCCTACTTGTTTTCTAGTATTTGTAGCTGTAGCAAACTTTGCTTTCATTGTAATATTCTATCTGGTAGCAAGACTGTGGGGGAGGAGGCCTGTAGTCCTTATATATCTCTGGACCAGGCTACTGCTATTTACCAAAATTAGCTAATAATTAGGAATGATCAAATTGGCTTAATCAGTTCTCAACATTTAGTTTATAATCTTTAACATCTTTAAATGCTTATTTATTAAATGTCAAGGTTATAAACCACTTCTCAGAAAACATGTAGCCATATTTAGTGAACAGTTGTTTCCTGTTAAAGTGGGTTGTCAGCATGTTAAAACTCCTTAAGTTATTTGAGTATTGGTTTTATTCATTTATTTGTAAATGTTTTACCAAATAAGGTAACTCTAAATAATTTCCAGATCTTGAGCTTTGATTTCTAAAGGGAGGCACAGTTTGGATTCAGTCTTTTAGAAAACTGACTGGAAAAGGTGGGTTTTTTTTTTTTTTTGCTTCGAATTAACTTTCAGCAGGTATTCTCATAGCTTAAGGAAGGGGTTACAAAGGAGAAATTCCCTTACAAATGCTGTGGGAGTTCCTAGGCCACAAATCTTTCATTTCTGCATTAATATTGCAGTCACAAAAGAGCCAAAGGAGGAGATAAGAAGAACAAGGAGATGGAACTAAAAGGTAAAAGATGAAAGCTAAAATGACACACACAGAGTGTATTTATGGGGCATTACCATGTGCTCGGCGTTTTCAATAAGCAGTACCTTTGTGTTTAACTCTCTCCTGTTCAGCTCGTTACTAAGGAGGTATGACTCAGTACAGTGCATGCAGGGCCATCATAATGGAGTAGTAGTATGAATGGCAGAAAGATGAAATGGGCACATGTTGGGAAATGAACAATTGCTTAGGTAGGAAAGGATATTTAAAAAGTACTAAGTAACCCTGAGTCCCTCCAGATGGAGCGACAGCTTCCCACGACACCAGAGCCCCCCATGGAGATTTCAGCTGAGGGTGAGGGCACTGGCGCAAAGTAAGGATTCCTCCAGCGGGAAAACCTGTCTTCACTTCTCACTACACTGTGTGTGTCTGGCACCCAGGTAGAAGCAACTGGCGGAAAACAACCCAAGCACATTCCTAAGAACTTGCTGCAAAATGAGCTAATGTGAAGGTCAGTCTCCCAAGAGCATCCGTGAGCAGGACAGGCTGGTGTTCAATCTCATTTCTATAATGCACGAGAGAAAGTAAAGACACTCGGGCATCCTCAGTAGCAAAACTAAAGAAGCCGA
This sequence comes from Sturnira hondurensis, assembly GCF_014824575.4. Taxonomy (NCBI): domain Eukaryota; kingdom Metazoa; phylum Chordata; class Mammalia; order Chiroptera; family Phyllostomidae; genus Sturnira; species Sturnira hondurensis. Next base: position 4,068,135 of record NW_028087015.1, read on the forward strand.
GGAGAGGTCTGAGGGATGTAAGGCTACAGAAAATACACAGAGTTGAGTGTGTAATATGCACATAAATACACTGTGTAAGTATCTGTGCATATAATTTTTAGATAAGCAAAGATTGTCATTTTAAATACCAGAACCAGAGCCATTTTTCCTGGATCTCGAATTGCCATTCTGAAACTGCAATCCTGCCCTGGCCCCTTGAATCCAGACTAATTTTTAAGAACAGGTAATTATTTACTTCGAGGTCAAACATCAAACTAGAAATGTTAAAATCCTGAAGGACTCAAACCGTCAGTGAAATTAGCCATATTTTAAAAATACTGTGTGTTTTCTCTGTCTTCCCCTAGTGACTTCCAAAGTAGCAAGCTGACACTCAAACCCATTTTAAAAGGACTAGTCAACAGCCTTTTATTATGAAAAAATATTCTAATACAGAATAAAACCAATTCAAAGAGTTTTTAAAAACCAAAGCCTCCTTGTCTTAGTACCTATATTATAGAGAACACTGCTAATGAGAACATGGAATTTAAAACTTACAAGCATTTTAAAAAATAGTTACCACCTTGAACTTACAAACTTTAATTCATACTGTAGATACTCTTAATGAAGAAGAAAGCAAGAGGCATTAAGGTTTGTGCTTTTTGGAGAAATAAGGCCCTTTTGAGCTCCTTTCTCTTAATCCAAGGGGCATAGCCCATTCTTCTAAGTAGGCCACTATGACTGGTTTAAAGTTGCAAACAGATGTATAAATGCAAAAAATATTTTTAGGAGGATATCTGTGACTTTAACCTATATGCGACTGTACATGATGGGGAATTTTTTAGAAAACTTGGTGCCTTAATATCTCAAGTATGCATAATACTTTGTACTGAACAATTTTTTCATCATAAAGGTTTGGTGTGTAACCTTTAGAGAGCGAGATACGTTGGTTGTCTTGCCATCTCATTCTGCTCTAACCTACAGCATAAATTTTGGGTATCATATACTTCCTGTGGGTCTTAATGAACTCATCTATTAACTGCTTTAACAATATACAAACACCTATATGCACATGTATTTTTCTATGGTGAGAATTCACAACTTTCAAAGGCTTTTCAATAGAGTAAGTCATATAAAAGGGAACAAAAAATTTAAAATCACAGAATTAGCTAATACAATAAATGCCATTGGTGCCTGTCCAGATCCCCTTTACTGATCAGTCTACTCACCTCGGGGCTGTGTCAGCGCCCAGTGTGAGCGCTCTCAGAGGCCTTCTTCTCTAAAGGAAAACGCTCCATGTAACAGGAGCCACCTTGCACCGCCACCCCACCCCAAATCCCCGACCCAGGGAGGGGCACACCTTAACCCCTGACAGACTGGCATGTGACACAAAGCCTGCCCCTTACCTTCAGGTGAGATCAATTCGGTGGTGCACGGCATGAGTTCTAGAACTATCCTATGGGGTTAGGCTGAAGTAAATGTCAGCAGAGTAGGTATCTTTGAGTAGCTTCCCTGCCGCGCCGTCCTGTTTCTCCCCTCCAGAGAGCACTCGTCTCAAACCCCAGAACGGGAATCCGAGACTCAGGCGCTGCTTCCAGGGAAGTGAACTGAGAGAGGCCTCTTTGAGTTCTGACACTGTTTAAGTCTAAAGGTGGTTTTAGACAGACTCTAAAGATGGCTTTCTGTAGTTAGCTCCTTCACTCCGGGTTATTCTGGAGGATGCTGTCGCTGGTGGGAAGTGAAGTCTGAGACTCCCTGGCTCGCTAGGGTCAAATAATCGCTAGGACTCCACTTAGTTCACCACAGCGGACTGGGATGGGGAGTAGGTGAAAAGGGAGCTACTACCTGGTGTCATGGGTTTGGGCAGTGTAGGCAGTAATGACTGACGCTGGGTGGCTCTTGTTAAGTTCCATTAGTTTGTTGAAGAGAGATGACAACACTCACATCTATTAATCAACAATATAAAGCAAAGAGTAAGGATTAGGAGGCCTCCTCGGCAGTATTCAAAGAGACTCTTATCTTCTACAGCCATCAAATCTGTTATGTTGATGGCAAGGTGCAAATCTGTTCTTACATAATTGTAAGAACAGCAGAACCTCAGAGAAGGTTGGATTCTGAACCCAGTTCCCTTTAAGGCTGGCGCACCCTCCAATCCGCCTCTGTGAGTTAGCTGGTGACAGGCCTCAGCTTCTCCCTCCCATAGAAACTTTCAGATAAAAGGGAGCCAACTAATATGGAGACCGTGCACGGACTTCCCCTGGCTTTAGCCAATGACTGACTAGCCTGAAAGTACAAAAAGGACTACCGTTGCTTTAAGATGAGAATGACACTTTAGTGCAATTTGGGCTGCAGACCATCCCTGTAGGATCAGGGTGAAGCTGGCTTCCAGTGGAAACTATATTCTTGTTTAGTGCTCCTCCCACCCCCACTCCATTCTGCTTCTTTCATTCACCTTTTTCTGAGATTACTTCCTGAATAAATCACTTGAACATGAATCCCTGTCTCAGCCTCTGCTCCGAGAGCAATGACCCGATACTAGCCATCATCTGATTCTAGCATTCTGTGCGTGTATGATTGTTACACGTGGGGCAAAGGCAGAGTTAGGAGTAGGATATGGGTAGCTGAAGGGCAGGGTAGGCCAGGAAAGACAGGGCAGCAGCTTCTTTAGAACAGTGCTGTTTGGCAGACGTTTGCTCAGGGTCTAGGACACCCAGCCCTTGGAGTGGAATGATCAGTGTGCAATGGGAAGCTGCAGATTCATTTTTAAATTACACACTGTTGATGGAGCAGCATCCATATGACGGAGATCTGGAGGAAGAGCGGGTGGGTGATGACTGGTGTTTGAAGTCTAGGTCACTGCATCTCAGGCTTTAACAGGTAAAGGAGTTGCTCAGGGATTTTTTTAAAAATGCAGATTCTCATCCTACATTTCTAAGAAGTTGCTAGGAGACGCCTTTGTTGCTGATGCACAGACCACAGTTTGAGTACTAAGGCTCTAGACCAAAATGTGCAACAGAGATGTGAAGAGAGACATATGTATAATTAAAAGGTTTTCTAGCAGCCACATATAATAAGAAAAAATAGATGAAGTTAATTTTATAATGTATTTCAGTAGACACAATGTATCCAAAGTACCATTATTTCAACAACCAATATAAAAATTATTGACATATTTTATATACCTATATACCTTTTTATTAAGTTTTCAAAATCCAGTGTATACTTTATATTTGTAAAATATCTCAATTCAGATGCTAAACTTTTATTGGAAATTTGTACTTCATAGTATGTACAGTTGAAAGTAGATTCATGTACTCAATAATGGAATCAAGTATGCTCTTTTAAATGTAAATTAATTAAAACTGAATTAATTTTAAAGTTCAGTTCCTTAGATGCACTGGCCACATTTCAAGTTCTCAGGAGCCACACACATTGCCAATGGCTAAGGAATTAAACAGAGTAGCTCCAAGTCATGCAAAAAATACAAGAAGAATCTTGAATGAAACATGAGGAAAAAGGAACTAGAAATAAGTTTGAGGAGACTAAAAATAGAAGGTTAAAAGTACTATGATATATATATATATATATATATATATATGAAATGATGATTTCTTAGTGAGTCTGAGTGAATAATGGAAAAGCCCATTTTTTTCAACCATTTGTTACTAGAATTATGTTAACTTATTTTGATAATTTAAAGGCCCTAATATATGGGCTTCTTCTGTAATAACCAGCACCTAAGCACTTGCCATCTTCGTTTATACTTAACAAAGTATTAGATGTCAGAGAAGGGGTACCACCACACTTGTTGGGACCTGCACAAGTCCCCACCTGTCCTCGTAAAAAGTAGGTACATTTTAACTCCATACTCTGGCTCCACACATAAATAGGCATGTATTTGAGAGGGTACCTCCTTGTGGCCACTACCCATGTCTCTCTCCCTTCCTGCCTCTCTCCCTGCTTCCTGGTGAAGACACAGTCCTCACCAGCTCTCCAGCCTCGCCCTCCTCACCTTGGTCTCTGGAGGAGTTTGGTCTGCCTCATCCTCCATCAGTTGTCCCCTCTGAATTGCTGGCTCAGAGTGGTGTCTGGTTGCCCAGCTGGTGAAGCTTTGCTGCCCTCTTCTGGTTTGAACGTTAAACAAATATTTGCTTAATAAATCCTGGAAATGTATTATGTAATTGCACGTCTTTCCAAATGATGGTATCATAAAGGACACATGGGCAAAGTCAAGGGGAGGGGGAGGATTGCGCGTGGAAGGTGGGGATGTTTGGGGTGGGGGAGAGTGGGGGGGGAATGGAGACAACCGTACTTGAACAACAATAAAAAAACAAGAGAGAGAGAGAAAAAAAAAGAACAAACTGACTAACCAGAGCAGAGAGAGGACGGGGATAGTGGAGGAAAGGAAGGGAAGGGTCATCAAATAACATGTCTGAAGGACCCACGGACAAAGCCAAAGGTGGGAAGGATTGAGGATAGGAGGTGGGGGTGGGTGGGGCGGGAGAAAGTGGTGGTGGGAAAATGGAGACAACTTTACTTGAACAACAATAAAAAGTGAGACTAAAAAATTTAAAAAATAAAACAACTGATGGTATGTAATGAAGAGCTACATAGTTTTTTTTTAAATAAATACTGTTTATTGAGCACTTTCTGTGTACCAGAGGTGTTAGGCATTAGAGATAACCAGTGAGTAAGCAGATCAAAATCTGTACCTCTTGGGACCCCGAGGGAGAGACCTACAAGAAATATGCCAACAAGTAAACTATGTGGTAAATCAGACTTATGTAAAAATAAATAGAAGGCGGGGCATTGACAGTTTAGATAAGGCCAGAGAAAGTGCCTCTGAGACCTCAAGGACTCCTTAGCAAAGAGAACAATAAACACTGGGGCACAGGCAAGTCCGTGTGTTTGAAGAACCTCAGGGAGGCCCCCTTAGCTGAAACACTGCAGCCGAGTGACTAACGGGCAGCAGTGGGGGGACAGGTGGGGCCTGGTAGGCAAGTTTATGTGTATACATACATATAGGCACACATACACACACGTGTGGATATTACTTTGAACCAGACTGGGAGCTGCTGGAGAATACTGAATTGGGGGAGGGGGGGCAGAACATGGCATCGTGACATGGCCTATTGAACTACATCACTGAGGATTGTGCCATAAACAAGCTGTAGGGGTGGCAAAGGACAGGCAGGGAGACTAGTTAGGAGGCCAGGAGTAACTAACTTGGACCAGCAAGACAGAATGAGATATGAGAGTGAGACACAGGCAAGATTCGAGCGTATTTTGAAGGGAGAGACTGCTGACCGGTTGAATGAGGGTGTGAAAGAGGGTCACTGGACAACTGAGCAAACAGACGACAGGCGTTGCCACTCACCACGATGGAGAGCCCTGGGGGAAGGGCAGGTGGGAGGGACAGAGCTGGAGAGAACAGGAGTTGTTAGCTGGAAATGCCTCGTTTTCGACGCCTATTGGACGTATAACAGAGTAGAGATCAGAGCGCAGAGCTAGGGTAGTGATAAATTTTTGGGAGCTATAGTGTGCAGATGGTATTTAGAGCCGCAAGACAAGATGTGATAAAATTAAGAACATGAATTCAATGTGTCAGAAGCTGTTGCTAAAACTGAATTATCACTTGCAGTATGAATGTGGTTTGGACTCCAGTGGGGCAGCTTCATTTGAGATGTATTCAACACATGGCCATTTGACTTGTGATATACGATGCCCGTATTCTTTTCTTACTTTTCTGTTGAGCTATTGTGAAACTATAGCTCATTTGGGTTACTCAGCAGTCATCTGGTCTTCACGTGGCATGACTGTGTCCTTTAAGAATTAATTCTGCCTCTGACTTCTTCTCCCCAGTTCATCACAATTAAAATATCCGCTGGCAGTCACAGGATTGTGGGGGCAAGTGCAAACCCTGGCAGTGTTGTGGGCACCTGCCGTGCCTTCCCCAGTCCCACGTTCTCTAGTACAACTGCAAAACGTCTACATATTCTGTAAGACTCAGTTTATATGTCACCCCCTCTGGGAAGCCCTTTTTGGTGTCTCTGGGCAGTGTCTAGCTCTGCATCTTCATGCTTCCTTGGACTTCTCTGAAGCCTTGGTCATGTAATAATCATTAACTTTCGCATCCTTTCTGCTAGGTAATTGTAATTTTCTGGAGGGCATGAACTGTCCTGTACTCATTTTTGTATGCTTGGTGACAGTTACCTATTTACAGTGAGTGCTCAATAAGTAGTAAATGAGTAAAAATACTATCTGTGCAAAAGAAAACGATGGACTTTTCATTGTGCTCACTTTTATTTTGAATGCATTAAAATGGTATCATTTCACAGGCTATATACTATCCAGGTGCCTTCAAGTAAAGAAGGACAAGAGCTCTGTTTTCTTCCCTGGGCTGTTCAAAGAGCTGCCTCAGTTTTTCATTGTTGTTGTTGGACATTCGCTCCATTGGCCAGAGCAGATTCTGTCTGAAGAGCTGTAGGACTTTGTTCTTCACTGCTGTTCTTTCGTAGGTCTCATGCCACAGGGCTATATGGCAGTTCATTTATGCCAAGGCTCCCTGGCTCCTCATACTAGCTGGCAATGAGAACCCATGTGGAAGATTAACTGTGTGGTTCCCTAGTGTTGGCTGAATCTTTCCAACAAGAATTATTGCAGTGGTTTCCTTTAGTTTACCCCACACTGTGTCCAGGAAAACATTGGCCCAGAAGATTTGGTCCTGCATGTGTTTTGTTCTAATGCAGTTAAAGTTTTGTTCCTGTTATCTATTTATTTTACAAGTCTTTATTTGTGAAAAACTTCTACACAAACTTTAAAAACATTGAAGAGAAAGCAATATCCTCAGTCATTCTATAAGGACAGCATTTCCTGACACCAATATCAGACAAAAAATAAATCCACAGACCAATATCTCTCATGAACATAAATAAAAAATTCTAGTCTTGGCTGGTTTGGCTCAGTGAATTAAGTGCCAACCTGGGAACCAAAGGGTTGCCAGTTCAATTCCCAGTCAGGGCACATGCCTGGGTTGTGGGCCAGGTCCCCAGTGGGGGAGTGTGAGAGAAAACTGCACATTGATGTTTTCTCCCTCTCTATCTCCCTCCCTTCCCCTCTCTTTAGGAATTAAAAAAAATTCTAAATGAAATCTCAGCAATTTAAGTTCAACAGTATACAAATCTCAAATGGGGTTTATTCTAGGAATGGAAATTTGATTTAACATTCTTAAGTCAATGTGATTCACCATATTAACAAACTGAAAGAAAAAATGATCTCAATAAACAAAGACATTTGACAGAATTCAATATCCATTCTTGATTAAAACATTCTCAGCAAATTAGGAACAGAAGGGAACTTGCTCAACCTAATAAAGGGCACATGAAAAACACGCTAACCTCCCACTTAATGATGAATCACTGAACACCTTATCCCTAAGGTCGGGAAGGGGAAGCGGGGTGTCCACTCTCCCTGCTTTTATTCAACATCGCACTGGAGATGCCAGCCGGTATAAGGCACGCAAAAGAAATAGAGAAGTAAAACTGCCTTGATTCACAACATAGCCATCGATTTAGAAAATCTGATAGAATCTACAAAAAAGTCTACTAGGATTAATAAGTGAGTTTGCAAGTTTCTGGAGAGAGCAGAAAGTGGAGGAATCCCAAGCTTCAGTAAAGGCATTGACTCTAAGATAAGGTTTGGAAGGCTCCTCTACAGCCACAGTGTCCCAGGTAGGTCTCTAAGTTGGGTAAGCAAAAACTAGGGAGGGGGCACCCATCCAAAAGCTTACATTATCTCAGTCAAGTTCATAGGTCAATCATATACTAAGTCTAAAGAGTTTACAAACCCATTCCGTTGGTTAGCGTCATAGGGACCACTGCAGGGCTTCGAAGTGGTACGCTATCTTATGAAGAAATGCCCGCCACCCAAAACGATAGGGTTAGAAGAACACGGGATTTGATCTTACTGAATTTGCGGTCAGATCTCTTCTCTGCAGTTAAGAACACCTGGACTTCAGTCACCTTCTTCAATTCATTTTATTCAGTTGCATGTCTTTAGTGTTAAATTGAAGAAGACAACTCTTACTGCAGGGTTATTGTAAAAGGTCAGTGTGGTGAAGCCCTGCACAAACGTTAGTTATTTTAGTACAGCACAGTGTCGACGGTCACGGAATATCAGAGCTGAACGTGTCCTTCCCGATCTCCCCTTGAACAGCTAACTCCCTGATGATGGGCATGAGGAAACGGGGGTCAGGGGCCATGGGGTTAGGATGGGAGCCAAGTATCCTGTCCATTACATCCTTTCCATTATTTCATGTTGTTTGGGTAAACTTTGAAGAACTGCTTCATGTGGTTACTTTTGGTTATGTCTTACTAACTTTTTATTTATTTATCTTCTATTACATCTATTTCCAAAACAGGATTTAAAGCAACTTAAACTAAACATGCTTGTTGTCTTTTATTGTGGGTAAGTATAGGTTTTAAGTCAGAGTCTAGTAACTCAGTAGGGACAACATCGGCTATGTCACTGACACCACTCATATTTACGCCACCAAGTAAGAGAGCACTGTGTTTAAATACTCTGAACAACTATGTCTCAGGCCCCATGTATTCTCAAAGCACGGCCAGTTTAACATGGACAGTGAATGTCCTAGCACTTCTTTGAGCCTACTTTTTTAGAAAATTGTCAATAAAATCAAATGTGCCCTCCACTATCCATCCACTGAGAGCAATGGGGAGCAATCATTTCATTAATTTGCCTGACTCATTCTGCAACATTCGTTTCAGATATCACTCCTCATCATCTTTTGTTCCCATCAGTCAATACTCCTTGTTGTGCTTATGAATATTTCATACATCATATCTTTTGTTTCATGTCGAAGTTTAATGATCCTCTTTCTCCTTTACTGTCCTTTTGACATATTATTCTCATTAGAGCAAGAGGGTAAGGGTTGAATAGATTTTTTTGAGCCAAGTTGAAGATTTATAAAACTTAAAAATTGTCTGCTTTATCAGAACTCGATATTTTTAAAAAATCTGTCTAGGAGACATGTCTGGCTAATAAGACATGTTTATCTGAGGTCAATAACATTTTTGGGTAGTATACAAAACATCTTTAAATTTGAAAAATTCTTGGATTCTACATGATATAATTACTGAATTACCTGAAATAAGTATTCTAATTTCAATGTTTTTGGAAGACTGACAAGCAAACAAGACAAGCAATTTCTTATGAAACCAAGTCACTGATTGAAACCTGAGGGAGCTTACAATATTCTCTTTTTTTTTTGTGAGTGTAAGAAACAGAGCTGTCCTCAGCTGTTACTGGATAAACACTTGCCCCTGAACACAAAGGAGATGCTATTGTTGAAGGCTGTGAAGAATTGAGTCAGCTGAATGCTGTGAAATAGGGTCTGGTTATCTGGTAAAACCCATTTTTTCTTCCCAAAGAACGTGACAGCACTTCCTTGCAGTGGTTACATCTGCATCAGCAGGATGTTTCCAGGAAGGAGACGCTGTGGCATCGTTCTTGAGTTCCGTGCCATCCGACTGCTCTATAGATAAGAAGTTGCTATAAAGTAATACTTCTGCCCTGGCTGGTGTAGCTCAGTGGATTGAGTGCGGGCCTGTGAACCAGAGGATTTCGGTTCGATTCCCAGCCAGGGCACATGCCTGGGTTGCAGGCCGGTTCCCTGCAGGCCAAATCCCAGCAGGGGACACACGAAAGGCAACCATACATTGATATTTCTCTCCCTCTCTCCTTCCCCTCTGAAGGTAAATAAATAAATAAAATCTTTAAAATAAATAAATAAAGTAATACTTCTGATTGGTCATAAATCAAGCACCTTCTGGGTGGGGTCTTATAAAGAAGCCAGACATGAGGCAGTCTGGCTTCTTTATAAAAATGACTCAGAAGTGAACGAGTTGGAGAAGATTTAACTCTGTTTCCATTTGACAGATAAACAAATTAGCTTCCATAATTAGTTGATGAAACTAAAGCGAACTGTTGGTAGAACACATGCCAGGACACATATTACAGTCAATGTCTGAGGTCTGATTTGGGTATCTTCTCTGTCTTCAGTATCAGATGAAACCGTCCACAGTCAACAATTGTTTCTGTTTCCACAGAGCTGCAGGTAGCCCATTCAAACATGTAACAATATGTGCTCTCTGAATCTATCCTATTGTGCTCTAAAGCATTCTGAATTCTGTCCTGTAGAAAAGGACCAGCTGGTCATCATTTTCTTCTTATTTATGTTAAAAATCTTAATTGCCATCTCCATTCTCAGCTGAACAATCCAAACTTATGAAACTGTTTCATACAGATTGATTTGCTCTCTTATATGAGAAGTGTCCTTTAAGGTCCTCCACCTATTATGGAATTAAATTAAAGCAAGATGACTTTAGAATATAGAGCATTATAATGGATTCTAAAATCTACTGAGGGAATCTTAGAATATAAAAATGTTCTTCCCCAGAACATCCGCTCTTCCTCCACAACATGTTATGTCAAGCTAATTTTGATATGATGCTCAAGGTGATATAACCTCAATGCTTAAAAACAATCCTGAAATGTCTCATTTGTGAACTCTCATTCTTTGAGATAAAAGTAAACCTGTTTACTTTTTTATTCTACCACATATAATACAAAGTTGCAAATATTCTACTGACCCTTTGAAGTTGAGGTCATAGGCCACATTCTATATTGTCTCATGTGACTAACTCAAATGGAAGTAACTTCTACCTTTTCTTCAATTACTACAGTGGTGTGCTGGAGACAGTTCAGATTGGCTCGTAAGAGCTCAACGTGAGCATGCATCTCTTCCCAGTTTCACATTCAGTGAAATCATATTGGTAGGCTGAAATCAGGTATTGTGGGGACACTTACACCATCGAAAGTGGCAGACACTGCAAATCGGGAATTTTTTTTTCTAGAGGGCCAGTTAAGCATTTATCAGCACACAAATGTGTGTGTGTCTTTGCAGATGGATAGATAGATAGATGGTAACTAGCTAGATATCTAGATGGCTAAATAGATAATAGCTGTTCATCTACTTATGTCTTACTTCAGTTTGTAGTTTCTTGAGTAATGATGCAGAGGGCAGGTGCTATTTTTACTCCTGGATACCCATTCCTTCCTTTAACTTGGGGAGCCATTGGTCCCCTATTGAACTCAGGATCATTTGGGTAAGACTTAATCCTCTCTTAATTCAAGTGGTGGGTGTGAAATTGGCAAATCAGTATATTGGTTCTCTCTGGCCACGGTGATTGCTTGCTGATAGCCACATGACATAACTGAGTTAATCAAAGCCAATGAATGGTCGCCCTGAGACTTTAATGGAAACTATTGGAAAAGTACTCTCTGTTTACTGAGATCCTAAGTTGATAGATATTACATTTGGAACTTCTGGTGGCCATCTAGCCAATGCAATGGTAGACTAGCCTAAAGACAGAGAAATGAAGAACCAACAGAAGAAAAGAGAAGATTCCTGGTAATAATAAGCTGGATCTATACTGAAGTTACATGCTCTTTCAGGTTTGTGAGCTGAGAGTTTTAAAATATTAACTAGTTTGAATTAGGTTTTTGTCACTGGCAATCAAAACAGCCCTGACTAATATAGTAAGTAAAATATAATATCTTAATTATTATAGCCTCACTTCAGCTTAATGCCCTGCATCTTGAGAGGCTCAATAATTATTCATTGAAGAGGCGATCTGAGTCAAATACAAATGCAAATCTTCTGTCGATGTGGGATATCTTTATTTCCTCCTGAAAGCCTTATTAAATACTTCAGTGGCCGGCTCATATCAGATTGCATTCATTTCAAAAGAGGAAGAAATTGTGTCTTATTACTTGACCTTTATTTCATCTTTGCTGTTTGACTTTTACTTATTTATTATTTGAAGAAATAATTTCTTCAGATAAATGAGCCAGAGTAAGTATTTCTATCTTCAGCCATTCAATATAAAGGTTTTATTCTTCAAGATATTCAGTGAAATATAAAATTCCACATCATTCAGTAAATGAATTATTTTGAAGTATTTTTTAGGTATGAAAGAGAGTACTAATCTAGAATAATAAACTGCAAGAAAGTAAATTTTTAAAGATATGGCTAATACTATATACGCCACAAACTAAAGAAAAAATAATATTTATTATTAATTAACTTCCTAAAATCTCTGTAATGCTTTTTTTCTATTTGCATAGTTTGATTGCCTCATCATATGACATCACTTTTGTGATATCACTTTCTACAGAGAGAACAGAATGATTATTTAGTCTTTCCTCTTGCATAATTCTCCTTTTGGAGGTCACCCTCCATAGAGCATTCTTTCATCATACCAAACACAACACATGCCAGTGAGGGCCCTCGGGTAGACAAGAGGAAGACAGTGTTGATGCTCCTGCTTCTGTTCTCTTCCTTCCTGGGAATGTTGGCACACAGAGGAAGTCACAGTGGCAACTGTCTGGAGATGTGTCATAGAAGGCGTAGAGGTTTACTGGAAGAATGGGTTTTAATGCATGGTTACTGCTTCTGTGTGCGAAAGAGATTATTAATGAGATGAACTTCAAAGGCAAAAAATGAAGAAACCTGGCCTTCCAACTTTTTGTAAGCTACCAGCTGCCTCTTGACCCGGCTTCTGATTCTAGTTCCATTGTTTATCTTACATTTTCCTCTCAAACCATCATCTAAGTAGAGACACTTTTAGTGACCACTGTATTTGGCTGTTTTGTCAAACACTCTGTGGGAGATATGTCTTCTAGAACATAAAACATGATTCCAACTTTCAAGTAATCTAGAGCCAAGACTTTTCTCAGTGACAGAGAGTGGTATCAGATGTGACGTACCAACAGAATGTCTGTCATAAAATGTTAAGAACCATATGATTTCACTCATGTGTGGGCTATAAAACTGAAAGCGACTGAGGAACAAGCAAAACCCCCCTAACAAACACAAAGTCATAGACACAGAAAACAGTATGGTGGTTACCGGAGGGAAAGGGGGTGGGGGAGTAGCAAAGGTTAGAGATGATCAAGTATACGGTGATAGAGGAAGATTTGACTTTGGATGGTGGGCATACATTGCATTATAAAGATGATGTATAATAGAGCTCTACACTTGAAGCCTATATAATTTTACTAACCAATGTCATCCCAATAAATTTAATTAAAAAGTGCTATTGCAGTGCAGTGGGAGGGAGTGCATTCACCTCAGGATCAAGGTATTGAAAAAAGGTAGAATTTTTCATAGCAATGTTAAATGTTAAATTAGGCTTTTACTGTTGTCTTTGAATTTCAGCTAAAGTCTCCTCTCCCAACCTGAAGTAAAAAGTAGACACAAAATACCTAAACAGAGTTCTAAGGAGCTACTAGGCTCCATCTAGGGATTACCAAGGGTTGGCCAAGCTAGAGCTGAGACTTCATCAACTCTCTGGACCGAGTGACGAGGAAGTCTGGGGAATTTGCCCTTTCCTCACTGTGAGTAAGGGAAAACAGTGTTATAAACGAATTGTGTTCTTCTGAAATTCATATATTGAAGCCATAGCCCCCTACTGTGACTGTATTTGGGGATAAGGCTTTTAAGAATATAATTAAGGTTAAATGAGTCTATAAGGGTGGGCCCTAATCCAAAAGGAATAATGTTCTTATAAGAGGAAAACTAGACACTAGGGATGTGTAAGCACAGAGGAAATGCCGTGTGAGGACACGGTGATGAAACAGCGGTCTGTGAGCCAAAGAGAAAGGCCTTAGGAGAAGCCAACTTTTGCCAGCACCTTGATTTTGGACTTCTGGCCTATAGAGGTTTGAGAAAATAAATTTCTGTTATTTAAGGCAAGTGGTCTGTGGTATGCTGTTACAGCAATCCTGGAAAACTAATACGGAGAGTTTTTTAGTTAAGGGGGATACTAAGAAAACTTCTTGTAGAAATTAGAAATGATTATAAGAAGGTGAGACTGACATCTCATTCCCTCGTATTTGTTGGTGTACATACAACTAGAGACAGAGTATGAAATTGGCTTTGATTTTGACGGATGCTTTTAACACCTGAAGTCGAACTGTCCTCACTAAAATGAGGACATACCTGAGCTGTCATTAGGGAGCATGGAAAGCAGAGCTCATAGGACATTTATGAAAGAAGAAACTGGTGAAAAGTAAAACTGTTTCTTGTTCAGATTGTTCAAAAACAGGTTACACATGCACAACTGGGACTCTGCATCACAAATACCCGCATGTGTCACTAATCTCATCGAATATGCTCCGACACAGTGCTGGGTTTATTTGATGGCATTAGTATTTTTTAAAAACTTCTTAGCTTTTCACTCAGAAAATAATCCCCCATAGTCATATTTATGGACTAGAAAAGGAACATACTATAATAAATATTGTTTATACTTCCGCTTGGCTGTTCCTCTCTAAGACTAGAAAAGGGCAGGATATTTTTATTCTGGCATATTTTATTTTCCAGTTAGATGTTTATTTTGTGTTTGGCAGATCAGATCATAGCCATTGTCTGTCTCTCTCTCCCTCTCTGTATATGCATTTGTGTATGAAAGAGGGAGAAAGTGTTTAAATATTATAATTCTATATGTGTATGAGAGAGGGAGAGAGGAATGGAGGGAGGTGGGAGAGTGAGAGAGAGAGAGAGAGATGGAGAGGACCTGATAATTCTCTGTACTTCGAAATCAACATTTTTTTGACTAATGAAAGTATTTAATGGATTATATGGATGGCTCAGGAAGAGGGAGTAAATTATCTGTTTGTCTTATTGGCTTAGACATTGCACAATTTCAATTAATGGTGATTGAATTTATGAGTTGTAAACATTGTAATAACACAACTGCCAACATTAACTGACTTGGTATTTCAGTGTGCTTGCCAGCAGACATCGTACCACCTACCAATTCTATTGGCATATTCAGTTGGCATCTCACTTAACTAGTTCTTATGATTCTTAGTGTAAGACTATGACCTATGAGTTTTCTTATGAGTTCTTCTCTTTTAGTGACTGTAGGTGAGTAAGAAACTTAGATTGTTTAAAGCACCAGGATAGCACTAAAATATTCAGAGAAAGAGAATCAGAATCCAAATAAAGGAAATATGAAATAAATTTATAATAATTATATGAGGGCAATGATCAAAAGTCAGAGAATGGCTAAATACCAACTAGTATGTGGTCAATGAAGGCAACTCACTTTGGGAATTCTGAAGTATATAACAAAAAGTCATCCTTTTTTTGTTTGACAGCCTTTATCTTGTTAGTATCCATATAATCCTTAATTGAGCTTGATTTCAATACATTTACAAATACTCATTCAGTCTATGTTTATCTCACACTAATATATGTAGCCAGTGATCATAACAACTGAACAGAAGGCAAATATAGACAGTATCCCACACTTGGACATCAATCTTATGGAAAGAATTCACACTGCAGGATAAATTACCATCTGTTTTTGAAGTGCTAGGCAGTGAACTGATTCACTTGCTTGATAATCATAAACTTTATTTATCCATCCACTAACCTTAGGGTGGTAGGGAACCCCTTTCACGGAGTCCTTCCCATACTAATTGTGGTAGTCCAGAAAATGACCCTCCCTGAAATATTAATGTCAAATTCTGGGAACCTGAGAATGTCACATTATTTGAAAAAGGGTCTTTGCAGATATATTCAAGTTAAGAATCTTGAGGTGAGGACATAATCTTAAATATTCCAGGTAGAAAGAAACAGACAGGCATACAGAGACGACCCACATACTGAGGTAACATGAAGACAGGAACAGAGACAGGAGTGATGTGGCCACAAGCCAAGGAAGCCAAGGAATGTCAGGTACCAGCAGAAGCTGGAAGAGATGTGGAATGATTCTCCTGGTCCAAAAATATTAAATGGAAAATTCTAGAAACAAACAGCTCATTTAAGTTTTAAATGGCAAAATAGAAGACATTTTTGAGGGAGACTGTCCCTATTGACAGGCACCTTAATTTCAGACTTATGGCCTCCGGAACAGTGAGAGAGTAAATTCCTATTGTTTTAAGCCACCAGGTTTGTGTGTATTTGTGATGGCTGCTGTAGGGAACTGATATTCCGACCAATACACACACACGCGTGCACACACACACACATACGTTTACACTCTGTTTGGACCAATACTGTTAGTATTAGTTCAGTTTACTCTTAACCTCAAAGATATTTGGACCTACTGTATGTTTTCCAGAAGCTACCATTGAAAAGCTCAAGATCAGCTTGAAGAGAGAAATATAAATGATGATTTACATGATCTGGTTCCATTTAAAATAGTGTTCTGGTTATCTCTTACTGTTTAACAAATCACCCCAAACATTAGCAGCTTAAAATAAAAGTTTTGTTTTCTCTCTTGGTTCTGTGGATGGACTGAGCTCAACTGGGAGGGTCCTACTTTGGGGCTTTCATACTGACAGAAATCACATGCCTCCCGGGGCATGGGTGATCTGAAAGTTGTATTTGGCTGGCTCTTTCAGATGACACACTCTCACAGTGACGGTTGTTGCCCTGGGGGCACCTCCACGTGGCCTCTCTTTGTAGCTTGGGCCTCTCATAGGATGACAACTAGGCTCCCTGAGTGAGCACTCCAGAGGAAAAGTAGGAGTGCCATGTAAGACTATGCCTTCACAGTGTCACTCTGCAATACTTTCTCGGTCAGAAGGTATAAGTCAGACCCAGATTCAGGTGTTAGGGAAATCAACTCTACTTTTTGATGAGGGAATATCAAGGGCACATTGCCGAAGAGCACATGAGATGTGAGATATTTTTGGAGCCATTTTTTTTGAAAATACAGTCTGCTATGCATAGTAATCAGGTTCATGAATAATACAAGTTTAGCAAAATGATTTGTGCTTGAGTAAAAAGGATTAAAATTCAAAGGCACTTTGAGAGATAAGCTCCTACCAGAATGACTTCTCATTTATTACAGCATTTGCCTGGCAGCCTCAATTGTAACATTTCTCCATCTCTCCCAACTTTACACTTAAAAAGAAGGTAGCCCTGGCTAGTGTGGCTCCATGGATTGAGTTCCAGCCTGTGAATCAAAGGGTCACCAGTTCCACTCTGTCAGGGCACACGCCTGGTTTGCAGGCCAGGTCCCTGGTTGGGGCATGTGAGAGGCAACCAGTCGATGTTCCTCTTACACATCAATGTTTCTCTCCCTCTCTTTTTCCCTTCCTTCCCCTCTCTCCAAAAATAAATACATAAAAACTTAAAAATAAGATAAAAAAGGGTAAACTCACACCACCTCCAAAAACAGACCAATGAGCAATATGATATTAAGAGTTCTGTTTCTTTTCATGGCATATCTGGGCTCTGATTCATGACATAGCACACATCTTGAAGAGTAACCCTTTTTACCATTACTATCATCTGTTCCTAGACCCAGAACCCCAGGGTCTGAATCAGCCTGCCTCCTTGTCCCACCCTCAACTTTCAAATATTATTCCTCCCTACCAAGTTACTGCTACCATATAAGACTTCCACCAGAAAACAACTGGGCCAGAATTGAGGAGTGGCAGTAGTTCAGAATTACCATGGCGCGGCGCAGCCTCTGGGCAGTATGATACTAAAAAGGAAAGCACTGTGGGAGAGAGTTGTGGCAGGAGGGCTCATTTTGGAATTGAGGTTCAGAGTAACACACTTCCAGGCAGTGTGGGTAGGCAATGGTGCTGCTTCAGGAGAGCAGAGGTGAAGCTCTGCGCGTTATTCTGCCCTCCAGCTACACAGCTGAGAAGGGAAATGAAACATCACCTGAGTAGTCAGAGAGCAGATCACATCAAAGGTCTATGAACAAGCATTACTTCTATCAGAGCTTGTCTTGCTCAAACAGAGCGACAGAGGCCTAAGAATCACCACTAAACTCATCTATGACAAAGTAGAGAAAGACCTTTCAAGGAGCTGTGTGATGTTCCCATCAGAGTGCCAACATATACAACTGCTGTGATGTGGGACTAGGAAGTGATTCAAGGAGAAATAGACAAGATTTAAAATATGGTAAAAAAACTATTTTCTTGTTTTATCCCTCTTAAAATTTCTAGGCTACATGAAAAAGTTAAGTATACATTCCTCTGGGACAAACCAATGTTTAAAATTTAAGAAAAAACAAAAACAATTAGAATACTAAGACACTAGATAAAATTAATTGCTGGGACTAATAATGATATAAAAGGATCAATGGCCTTGGATAATTTTAAGTAGTTTAAGTAGGGGAGAGGATGAAAAAGGTAAAAAAAGAAGAAGTACAAATCGCCAGGTAGAAAAATAGTCACAGGGCTCTAAAGTACAGCATAGGGAATGTGCCCACCAGATTTTTACAAGGAACTATGGCCCATCAAGAACACTTACTGATCCCTATGACACGATTAGCTTTAGAAATGTATACCCTGAGCCTATGCTAACTCTAATACTCCTGTAAAACACACGAGAAAAAATATAAATAACCAAAGCTAACTGTTGCCATGATGTCAGGGAGAAATGCATGGATTATTGAATGAAGTTCCACACACTCCCAGCTGTCACAGAAAGTCACAGTGCTCTTCCCTTTCAGACTCTGATGACAGTAGGGGCCACTTCAATACTTTCCAGTTGAAAGTGCATTTGTGAGCTAAGTCAATAAGGCATAACAGAAAAGTATGTACGTTTTCATTACATGCATTAATAACAGTAATGTAGGATATATAGCCCTGATCTAACATTTTTCTACAGATTATACATTCTAGAGGTTTCAGAAAAACAGGCTGATACACTACAACTAAAGGAAAAATTATCTACAATACCAGACATCAGAAAACATAAAAACGATTTATAGATCCTGAAAATTTTTATATTTCTGGCACCAGTGCCTATTCACTGTTCTTTAATCTTCATTCCACTTGTCTAGGTGAGCATTTGTATTTGAAATCCTGCCATGCCTTGTGATTGTATATCCCATCCTGATTTTTCTTCACCAAATGGTGTGTCAACCAGAAGGCTCTCTGGCATTGTTTGTTCCACGCTATCACTCCTCATTCGCAGCAATTGTTACTTAAGAACTCTCTAATCACTAACCAATCCCTTTTGCTAGGTTCCTTTTTCTCGTTACCATAACAACAGAAGTGCTGGTCAAAAATTCATCATCTGGTCTTTCTATAAGCCAGACAGCAGCCTTTCAGAAACACCAGTACAGTTTAAATGAGTTTTTAAAGAAACAACAGCAGATAATTTTCAGCTAGAATGTTTATAGAATATGTCACAGACTTAGAGTTGGAAAGAGCCTTGGATTTTACTTACTTCTTCCTACCTAATTCAGGAAATCCCTTGGATCCCTCCATTTGCAGGCGGCCATCTAATCTAAACCTGGAAACTTTCTGGGATAGGAAACCCTCTGTTTTTGGGTACAGTCTGTTCAGTGTTGACAGCTTTAATGATTATGAAATTCTTTCTTGAGTTGATTATAAATATGCTTTCCAGTAACTTCTATACATTAAATCTTATGTCAAGTGAGAGTTCACAAAATAAACTGGATCTACTTTTAATTTGTCGGACATTTAAATATGTGAAGACAGGTATCATTGAGGTGGCCGTTTCTACTTCTGCTTGCCCAGGATCTGCTTCTGTTTTTTCTCATGGAAATCAAATTTCCAGTGGGAAGTTATCTTCATCCTGGGCTCCAGTGATGTGGTTTACCATGGGATGAAATCTTTCTTTCCCCGCCCCCTAGGATGTGCATATAAATATCATTCAGCATATTCCATCCACCTGGCCACAGCGGTTATTTCAGTCCTAGGCTAATGATCCAAACTAGTTCAGTGCATTCTGTACCAGGACTTCTGTGGGGAATACTAGAAAAGAGCAGCTCTCCATCTTCTGGAGTTGCATTGGTGCTAGAAGATGAGCTTAGAGCATGAGGGGAGAGCCCACCTGAAAATGAGTTTAACCTAAAAAAGAGCAGGGCCCTCAGGGAGAATAAAACAGAGATCTGACCACGTTGTTAGATCACCAGGAGCCAGCCATTAGCTATCTTACTGGTATTTCTTTTACTTACTCTTAGACACATGAACCGAAAAATTATGCTTAAGCCAGTGCAAGTTGACTGTCTGTTAATTGCCCCTAAAGAGTCTTGAATAATATTATACAAACATGTTTTTGTGAGTCTTTTCTTTTCTTGGCTATAAAATTCTATGGCTTGATTCTCAGGCCTTTTCATCTCTGTCATAGTATGTTACACATGCTCTAAATTGCCAATGTCTCCATGAAAACTGATGTACACAGATATGAACATGGTACTCTAGGTGAGAATACAATTCACTAGTGTGGAATACAGTCAAACATTTCCCTTTCTTGTTTATGCTTCCCTGTCTTAAACTTTCACTGATAGAGGCCCAGATTGCTTTAAACCTCTCCCCTCCCTTTTCCTTAGCTTGCCATACCTTTGGATTACGCAACAGCTGAACTTCTTAGGCATTTCACCCAGTTTTACTAGGCAATGCTTCACCTTTTCATCTCTTCACTTTTACTCCCAGCCCTTCCCCAAGCTACAAAGACATACATCCACATGTCTGGTCTGGGCAATAGTTTTGAATTTTGAGCTTGAGGAAGTAACTGAGTTCTCAGAGCTTCAGTTTGCTTTGCTGTAAAATTGTGTGGTATTGCTTAGGATGCTTTTGATTGCAGATATGAGAACTATAATCAATAAGAATATAGTATTCATCACAAGAGATCTAGAGATAAGACCATTTTAGTTTGGTAAATATGATGGCTAAATGTCATTGAGTCTTTTTCTATCTTCCCGTTCTGCTGCATTCAATGTGTTCTCCTCAGGCTAATTCCCTTCACACCTTCAAGAAGGCTGCCACAGTCCCATGCAACACAGTTGGGCATGAAAACATCCACTGACAAAAGAGGGACTCTTCTACCTAAAAGGTTATTTTTAAGAAAAAATAAAAAGTTTCCTAAAGCCCCTCAGATTTCCCCTCACATCCCATTGACCAGGCTTCTGTTATAAGACTATATTTAAATCAGTCCTTGGCAACAGGTATAGGATGATCAGATTGGCTCAGCTTGGTGATCTCAAGCTAGCTATGTGTCAGAATTACCTAGAAAGCTCATTAAAACACAGATTGCTGGCCTGCACCCCTAGAGTTTCTGATTCAGTATGTCTGATGTGGGGCCCAGCAATGTCCTTCTCTAACACATTTCCAGGTTATGCTGACTTTGTTGATAGAAACCACATTGATAGCCCTAGCTTAGACAAACCGGATGTCCCCCAGGACAGGAGTTGAGATTGGAGGTTGGGGCCCACATGGGGCAGGTAGCTTCCCTCAGGGCTTTGTTACTGAGGAAGGAAAGGTAGGTAATCACAAATGTCCTGCTATGGGAGCTACTACTAACAAACTTGAAGGGTCATCCTGTGAGTTACAGACAATGCATATAAATTGCCCACCACAGTCCATTCAATAGGTGTAACTCTTAATATTATTGTTATTATTGATTCTGTCATACATAACTATTTATGGATTCTTTCAATTTTACTTGAAATTTGGTAAGTATATATGCTTTTCCAACTTTATTCCAGTCATGACAATATATTGAACAAGCTAGGTACAGATAAAGAAAATTTGGTAAGTATATATGCTTTTCCAACCTTAGCCAGGTTATTGATAATATATTGAATAGGTTAGAAACAGATAGAGAATCCTGAAAACAATGCTGGAGATTTCCATGGTCACTGACACCAATCCACTAGTCCAAATGCTACGACTTGGTTCTTCAGTGATTTCACTTCATTGAACTGGCAGTTGGCCTTATTTTTCCACATTATCCAAAGGCTGTCTCAAGAGACCATAAAATAATCGGTTTCAAATTGGTCTATACATCTCTCTAGAAAAAATATGGAGTAAATTATATGTCCAGGCATTTAATTAATAATGTTATCTAATAGTTTTATAGAGTGCTTTACTCTGCCTCAGACACTGTTCAAACTGTTTTACATGGGTGGGCACTATTATTATCTGTATTTCACATAAGAGGAAACTGAGGCACAAAGTAGTTACATGGCTTGTTCAGAGCCTTGCACCTGGTAGGTGGAGGTAATGAGATTTTGATTTTCTCTAATGTAATCTCTGCTAATAAGCACCATTACACATGAATAGTACAGTCACAAGAAATAGTACAGTCACAAGAAATGATCCTGATGGTAATCCAGCAGTACAGCCAGTACCTAAATGCTCTCTCTCTCTCTCTCTCTCACACACACACACACACCAGTTTTCTTCATTACAGTTTTTAAATGCTGCACATTTTAGTATGTTTCAGCTCTTTGAAAATTGTTTAACAAGCCAAGATGCATAGCAAGCTTTATTTATCATTGTTTAGTGAACCACTGTACCAAATAGGGTCATCGCAGATAAGAAAGCTGTTCTGTATGGAAAGTATGTTTTAATATTGCATTGTCTAGCTATTTTACTAAACATTTAGAGTAGAAATACCTGCGAATGTTTGCAACGACTTTTGCAGAGTCTCAAAATAGATTGTAATTGGAGCAAAATAGCAATGATAGCAACTGTGAGAATAGGAATTGGCATTGAACTAATTAAATTGAATACCTAAACAGTCATGATTTTGTCCTATTTGTTATAAACAAGTGGGTTCTAATGATTAATCTTTAAGTGACTAAAAATACTGAATACATAAAAAGCTAATTATTTGATGTTAGGAAGAGTCTTCAATGTATTTTGGGTCCCGTGCCTCTTTTTGGATGACTTTTCTGTGTTTGGCTGCTAATTGAACTTATTTCATGTCTTGATCACTGGTTTGTTCTTTGAAACTTGGCTGAGAGCCTTGCATCCTCAGGGAGGAAACTAATCAGCACTCTGTGAATTCCTCAAATGTACCTGGCCATGAATTTTAGCAAATCTAGGGCAGCTTGGCAGTGGGGTCAGGCTTGGCTGTCGTTTCTGTTTCTCTGCGACAATGTGTTAGGTCTGTTGCACCAGCAGGTGTCATACTGGGCTGCACTTTCCCACAGACACCCATCAGGTGAAAATTCAGAACCATTTTCTGTTCTATAAACTCTGTTCTGAAAATAGAACTCTAGCCTCCAGCATTCTACCTTACAGAAGCAGCAAGCCGTACTGTCTTAATTATGAAGACATCAAATACGAAGACCCTTCACTCCTCCCAGGTCTCTCATGGAAAGTACATGCAGTATTAGGGCTGTTCATGTAGGCAGCTAGTCTGACTTTTTTAAAGGGGTCCAAGGGCATAGTATTTAATTCCTTCCTTTTCTGTGCTGGGCAGATGGTGCCTTCTCAAAGGGAGTGTGCGTTTGACTCAGTGGTCAGTTTTGAGCAAACCTCAGAATCACAGGAAGGGCTGGGTATGCCAGGCTTGCTGGTCCCCACCCCAGAATTGCTGAATTTGCATTTCTGGCACATTTCCAGTTAATTATGGGAACAGGTTCCATTAGCCACTGCTTTAACAAGATTTTGTTTTCACCTGGCAGACTTAC
The DNA here is from genome assembly GCF_014824575.4 of Sturnira hondurensis. NCBI lineage: Eukaryota > Metazoa > Chordata > Mammalia > Chiroptera > Phyllostomidae > Sturnira > Sturnira hondurensis. Next base: position 4,091,621 of record NW_028087015.1, read on the forward strand.
CCAGTTGGATGTATTAGGTTTGCCCTGTTTCCTCCATCTCCATCTTCAACTGCTTAGTACGTGCAGCTTTGGGGAGTAGCTCACATTAAGAAGCCGTCTTCAAATAAGTACATGGGGATAGTCACTAAACGGACTGACATGGAGGTAGCAAAGTCCCCTTCACTCAAGGTGGGGCAGCACTGTTGTGTTGTTTACAGCCAAAAGCTACACTGTCCAATATAGGTCTAGGCACATGTGGCTACTGAGCCCTTGAAACATGGCTAGTTGGAATTGAGATGTGCTGAAAGTATAAAATACACTCTGATTTTGAAGATTTATTGAGAATGTAAAATGTCTCATTATTTTTAAAATACTGATCACATGTTGAAATGACAGTAGTGTATCTATTTTGGGTTAGATAAGATACATTCATATGATTTCTTCTGTTTCAATTTACACCTGTGGCTTACATTATATTTCTATTGATCCACACTGGTGTAAAGCCTTCACCACTGCATGGGTCAGGCCAAGGTTAGATGCTACTTGAGATCAGACATATCTCCAGAAGAAATCAAGGTTGGATGGTTGAGTAGAAGGCTGAGGCCACCAACCAATGAAAAGTCATGATCCCTTAGCCAGTCTCTGTCTCTGAATCAGTTCTTATACCCAGGATCCATCAACTAAAGAGGAGGCTGGGTCCCCATGAGGAAGGATTCTACAACAATAAGGCAAGAGTATACAGCAATGTATAAATATTTGTTTCTCCCAGTCTTTGCCCCAAATACTTTTGTAGCCCACAGCTTTTAAAGGCTGGTGGGTACAGGATCTAAGTTGACACTGACACCAGGGAATTCAAAGCACCATCACTGAGCTCTATTAGAACAGGGGCATATCAGGATCCAATAAAAAACAGAGCTGTAACCCACATCCATCTCACAGTGAGTCTGTTAAGTGTATGGACCCACCTGTGGTCATGTCTCCAGTTCCTAATATATATTCATAACAGAACCCTCACATTTGTTCTTTGACACATTGAATCCCAACTATTGTAGCAGAAAAGGCCAAAGAGAAGCCCTTGAGATGTTTTTTCCCTTGTGCTGATAATATAGTAAGTCAAATAATAATTCAGCCTAGGAAAAATTACAGAGATTAGCACCACACTCAGTGACTTAAAAGATATAAGGTTGGTGATCTCAGTCATATTTCCATTTAATTTATAGGCATTACACTTGCAAAAACTGGACGGATATGTCAATGGGTTACCACACACCTAGCCAAGTAATAGTCCCAACTGAAGTCTCTGGTGCATAGCTATCGATCTTGCGAATTCATTCTTTCCATACCCATCAGGAAGAATAAGAAGTGATTCATCTTTACATTAAAGAGTGTCCTCACAGTCTGTCTTCAGGTCAATATTAACTTCTTCACATGCTGTACAATATAATCAGAAGAAAACAGGGCAGTGTGGACACTACTTTTACCCAATATGTTGCTGGCAGTATTTTAAACAGATCCAATAAGCAAGGTGCTCAGAGTATCTTGGTAAAACACATGTACACCAGAGGTTGGTAGATAAGTCCCACAGAAATTTAGGGTTCTGCCACATTAGTGAAGATGTTATGTGTCAAGTGAGCTTAAGTATGCCAATATTCTTTCCAAGTAAAGGACAAGATGTTTTATCCTGTACTTCCTACTATTAAGAAAGAGGCAAAAATGGTTGGTTATCCTCGTGGCAATAATGCTATGGCCATTTATTGGGTGAGGTGAATGTCTGCTAGTTTTGAGTGGGGTCCAGAACAAGAAAAGGCTCTCGCAGGCTCAGGATGCAGTACCAGCAGCTCTGCCGCTTGAGTCATAAGGACTACGTTATTAGAGGTATCCATGGTGGAAAAAGAGGCCACTAGAAAGCCCCAGTAGATGATTTAAAAGCAAACCCAAGAATTCTGAAACAACTCTATCCAATTCCTGCAAAGAACTGTACACTGTTCATCACATAGCCCTTGTTCATCACATAGCCCTTAAAATGCCCTTGGGACTTGGGAGAGACTGAGCATCTGAGCACAGGGCATCATGTGAGCATATATCCAAAGCTGCCCTTCACGAGCTAACAAATCCTTCCATTCATAAGATTAGTAAGATTGTAAGACCCACTCTAAGGTCAGCAACACACTGTAAGTAAGATGGCCAGACCCACTGTAAGATGGAAGTAGTCCTTCGAAGAGTCTTGAGCAAGTCTACAGTCATAATGAAGCTGTATGAATTGGTGGTGCACAACCCTTGTGACCCACCATTGTTGCTTAGGCACTTATTCCTTAGCTCACACCTATGAATTCAAGGTAGGCAGTGCCTAAGGCTACTGGTCAGGAGAGAGAAAAAACAACCACAGAGTTTTGTTCATGAATTGGTTGACTTGCTATGGTCATACAGCACAAAATAGACAGATTTGACTATAGACTATACCATGGATTCATCAGAAACATTGTGCTGAGGAAGAAATGCCCCCAAAGAGCAGAGCTTCAGTTAGTGCATGCTACTGTCTTTGTGTGGAGATAAAAGAGGCCCAAGGTAGGATAATCATACCATGGCCAATGGCTTGGCAGGTAGGCCAGGGGCCTAGCATGAGTAAGACTGAAAGATTAGGGTCAAGAAAATAAAAAGAAAAGCCATATGGATAGACATATGGGAGTGAGCACAATATGTGAAAAAAAAAATATTTTATTTATTTATTTTTTAGAGAGGAGAAGGAAGAAAGAAAGAGAGGGAGAGAAACATCAGTGTGTGGTTTCCTCTCATGCACTCCCTACTGGGAACCTGGCCTATAACCCAGGCATGTGCCCTGACTAAGAATCAAACCAACAACCCTTTGGTTCACAGGCTGGTGCTCAACCACTGAGCCACACCAGCCAGGGTAGTATGTGAAAATTTTTATATGCATACCAGGGAGTATCCATTCCAGAGGAGTCACTAAAAATACTTACATACATGGTAATGCAGAAAAGATAGGTTTTTCTTTGAAAACTGAAGGGACTACACAGGCAATGCCTCAACTATTTTGATAGTTCTTCTGATTTAAGGAGTACAGTGGGGGGAAAACAGAAATACTTGGTGCAGTGGTAAGGATGTAGAGACAAAAAACCAGATTTTTCTGTTTTTTATTATTTTTGTGTATTTTATTATTTTAGGTACAAAATTGTGATGAGACTAAAAAATTTCTAATACGTTTTTCATCTTTAAGACAGAAGACCTTAAGAGGTATATACGATAAGTTTTCTGGCTTCCAAATTCTTAAGGTACTTTAAAAATTTGGTGATATTTTTCAAAGTTTTGTTTTTTTTGTTTTTTGAACCATGTTGGAAAGGGGATTTAAAAATCTTTTATCATAATTCTTTCTAACCCTTATATTTTTTGATCCTGGGAAAGAAGCCCAGAGACCTGAATTAGTCTTCATCGAATGTAGTAGGCAGAAAATGGCCCATCCAAAAATGTCCATGCCCTAACCCCAGACCCTGTGTGTGTGTTATCTTACATGGCAAAAGGGGCTTTGAAATGTGATTAAGATTAAAGATCTTAAACTGGGAAAACTAAGCTGGATAATCCAGATGGGCCCACTCCAATGAAAAGGACATGAAAAGCAGAGGATGGTTCCCAACTGTGGTCAGAGAGACAGCAGAATAAGGAGGGGGCGTTAGTGGTGTGATATGGCAAACTCTTCATTGCTGGCTTTGAAGATGGAGGAGAGGACCATAAGCCAAGGACTGCAGGTGGCCTCTAGAAGCCAGGAATGGTCTTCAGCTGACAGCAAGAACATGGGGATCTCAGGGTCACAAGGAACTGGATTCTACCAATAACCTGCATGAGTAAGAAACCAGATATTGCTTTTGACTGCCTAGCAGGGAATGCCATTCTGGCAACACCTTGATTTGGCCAGTGAGACTGTTGGACTTGTGACCTACAGAAATGTGAAATAATAAATTTGAATTGTTTAGACCATGAAAGTTGTGGTCATTTGTTTCTGTACTTCATGGGTAACTACTACATTGGACTTCCCTGGCCTTTATCACCTCATCTGCAAAGTAGCGATGATAACACATTCCTTTCCTACCAAGGACAAAATGAGACCTACCTGGGAGAGGGTTTAAAAAATTCTCTAAAATTCTATGCAAAAATACGTACTATTAAATTTAGAACCAGTTAATATGATAGTCTCAGGGGAGGTATTGTTGCAAATATGCAGTTGCATTGATTGTTTTTAATGCTTGCAAATGCAATGCTATGAAGTAAAGGAAATAAATTACTTCAAATTCTGTTTTGGTACATTAGCATTCGATGACATCTAAGCCTAATGAGGTCATGAGAGTCAGCATAGAAAGCCCTATTAGTGAAGATTATATACATGTCATGACAGGAATAGGAGAGAGAAGTACAAAACCATTGCTATTTGAATATAACTCTTCTTCTGACAGAATGAAAAGTTAATTAGCATATGCTACCTAAAAACCAAACACTGGAGATTCCATCTTCAGTTTTGTTTATTAAGTTTGATTTGATTTTACTGAGTCTCAAGTTCTGATAGCTACTTTGGTATTATTAGTCTCTTGTCCCTGATTTCTTAGTGAGATAAGTAATAAAACATACCTACTCACTTACTTTGGAAGGACCACAGAACTTACCTAGGTAGGTCGATGGGTCACTTCTTTCCTTTTTGGGATAATCACTTCCAGAGAAACTTTGAAAATTTAGGCCAATTTGTTCTAATTTATTTTTTAAAGGACAATCAGACCTAGGTGGCTGAGCAGCTTAGTCATGGAATATCATTGCAAGGAAGCTATTCAAACTAGTTTCAGTGAAGGGAGATTAATTCCAAGGATTCCACAGGCAGCCTCAAGGGTATAAACACTGAAATACGGGTAGACTTGTGAAAACAGGAATCAGAAAACTAGGAACCATAGCTTCTTCACCCACCTTTTACAGAGAGTTTGGTCTTTTGCTTCTGCTTGTGTCTAAGTCTGCTCCACTTTCCTGTAGATATCTTTTCTCTGCTTAGTTATCAGCATGCATATATCTAAAAACTACTATCTCTGCACATGTCTAAAACTGACTATCTCAAAAGGGAACCCTTGTGTCCTGTTGGTGGGATGCAGACTGGTGCAGCCACTGTGGAAAACAGTACACAGGGTCGTCAAAAAAATGAGGTCCCACTTCTAGGTATATATCTGGAGAAATAAAAACACCAATTTAAAAGAATATATGCACCTCTATGTTTATGGAAGCATTATTTACAATAGCCAGGGTATGAAAGCAATCCAAATGCCCATCAATAGATAAGTGGATTAAAAAGTTGTGGTACATATATACAATGCAATATTACTCAGTCATAAAAAGAATGAAATCTTACCATTTGCAACAGTATGGATGGACCTAGAGGGTATTACGCTAAGTGAAATTAGGCAGAGAAAGACAAATACCATATTTGGAATCTAAAGAACAAACAAAATTGAAACAGACTCATAGACACAGAGAACAGAATAATGGTTGCCAGAGAAGGGGTGGGGGTTGCGGTATTGGGTGAAAAAGGTAAGGGGATAAGAAGTACAAACTGGTACTTACAATATAGTCACACGATGTAAAGTACAGCCTAGGAAATACAGCCAATATTATTGTAATAACTCTGTATGGTGCCAGGTGGTTACTGGAAATATCAGGGAGAACACTTTGTAAAGTACATGATTGTCTAACAACTCTGCTGCACACCTGAACCTAATTCAAAATAATATTGAATGTAAATGTAATCTTAAAATATTTGGTGTGGGGTTAAAAAATGACTATCTCCAGCCAGTCTCTATGTACACCAAATTCAATTGCACATATCACTTTCCAAGCCCCATAGGACCTCTTAGTTTAAATGAAATTAGAATAGAGAATATGATTGATCACAAGCTGGTTAAGGGATTTGTTACTTTAAGTCTTATGCATACTTCTAGTTTAGTGAGCTGTTGTGTTGAAGTTCTAAAGTCCAAATTTGGCTGCAGTGATCTACAGCTTCTAATAGGCAGTTCCCAGGTAAGAGACTATGGGGAGGAGCGTATCTTGACACATGCCTCTTATATTTAGTTACACATAAAGCTTTAGTTCCTTGTACCTGAAGAATTAGTTAATTTCCTATTAGGGTTTATGTCCTTGACAAAGGTTTTTCACTACAGACATACCTCCTTTTGTTGCACTTTGTTTTATTGCACTTCACGTTTTTTACGTATTGAAGGTAAGACCTCTATCAGCAAAAATATTACAACATTGTGGTGGTCTGGAAATGAAACCACAGTATCTCTGAGGTATGCCCATGTTTAATTTCAGCATTACATACTGACTCTTCTTATTTAGCACTAATGAATAAAGTGAGCAAAACATCGTATCTCCAATAATTCTGTCATAAATATTGTTGAAAGTAATAAATTTTTTACCCTTTGAGAGGTTATAATCATAATTTTTCTAGTTATTTTCATTAAGCTAGAAATATGTGTTTATAGTTGGGATTATACCAAGATTGTATATAATGTTTTCCTTAAAAAAAGACTGTGAAAATATTTTCCTGCTTTCTGAGGGAGGATTCTGGAACATATAAAATCTCCTTCAAATACATATTGATTTATAACTAGTAAATCAAGGGAAAGATTTGTGATTTAGTAATAAAAATATGAGTTCGCAGAGCCTACCAACATAATGCCAAAGCAAAAATCTCAATTGCCCTCTATAGGGGAAACTTCATCCTATTTCACCTTCAGTGTTTCATTAAAAGGACCATCTAAGTGTTATTGTGAGCAGAATGACTAGAAATTTTTATTAAGCCTGGTGATAATGTAGGATATATCTGTAAAGGTGTTTCAGTTCCAGAATTCTAATTAACTTGTAGTTTGTGCACAAATTGATTACAAGAGGACTTGGCAATGTAATTTTGAGCTGGATGTATTAGATAAGATTCTCAAGGACTGATTTGGGAGAACAGATTGAGAAAATATCAACACTGGCTTGAGAGAAGTCGCTTTTCGAGAAGCTTTTTTTTTTGGATGAGAATGGATCAAAAAACTATGGTACATATACACAATGGAATTTTATGCTGCAGAAAGAAAGAAGGAGCTCCTACCTTTTGCAACATCATGGATGGAGCTGGAAAGCATTATGCTGAGTGAAATAAGCCAGGTGTTGAAGGACAAATACCATATGATCCCACCTTTAACAGGAAGCTAAACAACAAAACAAACAAACAAGCAAAATATAACCAAAGACACTGAAATAGAGAAAAGGCTGACAGGAACCAGAGGGGAGAGGGGAGGGAATTTCAGGGGAAATAGGGGAGGGATTTAGAGGAACATATATAAAGGATACATGGACAACAACTAAGAAGGGTGGAAATGGGAGGGAGGGTGGAGCACAGGGGTAGGATGGGATGGGAGTAATAGACAGAAAACTGTACTTGAAAAATAATTAAATTTAAAAATTGGGAAATAAATAAATAAATAATCTTAAAAAATAAAAAAGAAGTCGCTTTCACTGTGGTTTATTTCTGGACCATTGGTCTCTGAGTGCCACTTACAAGGACCACAGTTTGGAAGATGCCCCCAAATAGAAGGTTGGGGTGAACTTCTCCATGTGTTTTCCTTCACTCAAGGACCACAGCAGTCACAGTATTATAGTATTTTAGTATTTTATTGTGAGGGGATCTGTATAATACCTTTATTAGGTCATATTTAAAATTAGAAGTCCTTCTTTTTAATTTTAAAGATGAAGAAACTGAGGAAGAGAGGTTAATTTGCCACAATTCCTACAGTTTGGCAGAGCCAGAATCTGAATTCATTCTACCTGGCTCCAGCGTGTGTAGTCTAATGGAACTTGGCGATAATGTTTTGAGATATTTTTTATTATTTTTATTTCATGACCTGAATTCACTGAAGATAAAATGAAAAAAAATGTGTGTAATGTAATAGGCCATGGGTAGGTGTACTGTATACCTAGTCACAAAGAAATAGAACATGATGCTATATAACCATGGTGATAGTAAGCGATAACTTATTAGAGTACCTTTCCTAGCCAAAAAAAGGGAGGGGAATAATACATAGTTTCTTTGCTCTTCTGACCCTGTGGAATTCTCCGTGTAGTCTAGTGCGTATCAACATCAGAGTCCTCGCTATAAAAAACTAGAGGGGCTGAGAGAAGCTGCGTTGACTTAATCATTTGCATCCTTGCCATAAGCATGATGTAGATAGGGCAACTTGTCAAAAAAATTGAAACTATAAAGTAAACTGGATGAACATTATTGAAAGGAAAAATGCAATCATCTGAGATGAAAACTGTCCTGAATGTACCTTTGATGGTATATTAGATACTACAGAAGAAAGGATGAGGAAACTTGCAGACAGGTTGATAGGAACTATTACTATGGAAGCACCGAATAAAACCAAAAAACTTGAGTGATTCAGTGACCTGTGGGAGAGTACCTGAAGTCTGAGTCCCAGAAAGAGAGGAGAGAAAGAGACACTGAGGCTGAAAGGAATATTTGAAAAAAATAATGACCAAACTTCTCCAAATTTTATACAAATTATCAATTCACTTAACAAATCCCAAGCAGTTTAAATGTAAGGAAAACCACACCTAGGCACATCATAGTCAAAATTGCTGAAAATCAAAGATAGCAGATAAGTTCTTAAAGAAGCTGGGAAAAAAGCCCACATTACATACAGGAGACCAAAAATAAAAATGATCTCTATTTCTTACCAGAAATAATACAAACCAGAAAAACAATGAAACTACATCATTAAAGTTCTGAAAGAAAATTAAGTGTCAGTGTAGGATACAGATAGAATTATAGATCAATGAAACAAGATAGAAAATCTTGAAATGTCCCATATTATAGTTATGTTATCTGTTAGTTTTTGATAAAGTCATGAAAGCAATTCCATGGAGGAAAGAAAAGCCTTTTTCTTTCTTGTTCTGCTAAATGATGCTAGAACAACTAAATCATTATTTGGAATCTTTTTATCTTCCCTGTGAATAGTAATGTAGAGCATACTTTCATTTGTCTACCGACCATTTGTATTCTTCCATTGTGAAGGATCTGTTGTTAAAGTCCTTTGCCTATGTTTACTTGAGGCTGTTTGTATTATTATTATTATTATTATTATTATTATTATTATTATTATATTTGACACTGTACTTAAAAAGAAAAAAAGAAAGGAGATGAATCATAAACCAAAACATAAAAGTTAAAACTATAAGTTTCTAGAATAAAAAAATGTAGGATATTCTCATTGCCTTGGTGTAGGGAACATCTTATATAGAAGACCACAAACATTCACCCTAAAAGCAAAAAAATAACAAACTGGATCTCATCAAACTTTAAAACAGGTAGTCATTAAAAAACTCCATTAAGATAATGAGTAGTTAGTACTCACTCAGGAAGAAAATATTCACGTGACATATTCTGAATACATGGTCAGAAATCAAGTAAAAGTTTGCTCAACATCACTATTTGTAGAAAAATATACATTAAAAAACCAAATGAGATACCACTTCACCATAAACGTGAACACATTTTAAAATGTGAGAGAGAAAATGCCAGAGAAAATGTTTCATCAATCGCCTCTTGCTTACCACTCATTGGAAAGAGTTAACGATGAGTACTGAGGTACCACTATATATATATAATGCTTACAATAATGCCTGGTAAAACATAAGTAATATATTTATAAGTTACTATTACAATTCACATTGTCATTTCTAATATTTCATTTGTTTAAGGTACTATGAGTCATTCTGCACAAATATTTCTGACATTCTGGAATATATTTCAGAATGTTGGCAATAATACCTCACATGCATAGAGAAGGAGTCTTTTCATGTATTCTTTAGCCCTGCTGTTAAAAAGCCTTTGCAGCTGTTTCTACTCAGGAAACCCCTGGATGCTCCGCAAATTCCCCATCTGTGGTTTCCCTGCCAGCTGACTTCTAAATGGTCGGAAATTTTCCTTTCCATTCAATTATCTCAAATTTTAAATACAGCTAATTAATCCCTTGATCACATGGTATAGAATTAGACTGCTTTCATCGTCCCCCTCCCTCAAGAGATCTTAAGCTTCCACAGAATATAACATTTAAAGCACATTTAAATAGAACAAAAGGTGGTTTCAAAAGTGGTTTTGTGGTACTACCCCCAAAACCCATAGCCCAAAGCACTCATCTCATGAAATCAAACAAGAATAATCGTTCACCTGAATTCTTTAGGGACCTGCTTCACCTACATGGTACAGCCACAGTTTCAGCTAAATAGCAGGGTGCAAATACCCAAGAATTACCTTCTTCAAGTGACAAATAGAAACCAAACACTCCACTAGTAATGATATTGAATACAAAGGCTAATTTATTTTCTTAAAGAAATTTTGTTTTTTACCTTATTTGGCTTAGAAGAATACATTCACTGATGCAGACAGATGCTGGTGAGTGAAATGCAAATGGTCAAATTGCAGAGTTGAAGGTGACTCTTTCAACCTATCATTGCAGGGGAAGTCAGCTGAACATCATCTCCTGGCTCTTATCTGTTTTTATAGAGATTTCAAAGTGGAAAACATTCTATATTCTGGATGGTGCAGGTCTCATTTCTAAGACAGTGCTTATAAAGTCGACAGTAGCTTAGAATAAAGACCACAGGAGACTGGAAGACCAAATTCTTTTATTAAATTAGCAAAAAATGAAGCTACATTCTAATTCTAACTTACTTTGGTACAATAATTCTGCTTTTTTAAAAAATTAGAAATAATGAAGTGTCCACCAGTTGGCTGGCAGTAGTCTCATTACCCCAATTCCATGTAATTACTATGATCAAGCAAAGCTGAACAACAGCTGACCCAGATGTTATTAGTCTGTGTTCCCATTTTAGATAGTATGCAGGGTGCACAACCATTTTTTTTTTTGCTCTCCACTGCCAGGAACATGGGCACTCTATACTCAATTTATGGTCAGAAAACTTTTGAAGTTAGATACCACATCAGATAAAGCATCCGCTATGAAAGTCTTTATCAAGAGACAGGGTTAGCAAGAGTTTCCATAGTTATACCTTTTGGCACTTGGAATTGCTCTTCTTAAACAAGAAATTTCCTTTAACATGCCTTTTGACCTGGCAATTCCACTGTTAGGAGTATATCCTAAGAACCCTGAAACACCAATCCAAAAGAACCTATGCACACCAATGTTCATAGCAGCACAATTTACAATAGCCAAGAGTTGGAAGCAACCTGGATGCCCATCAGTAAATGAATGGATCAAAAAACTATGATACATTTACACAATGGAATTCTATGCAGCAGAAAGAAAGAAGGAGCTCCTACCCTTTGCAACAGCATGGATGGAACTGGAAAGCATTATATTGAGTGAAATAAGCCAGGCAGTGAAAGACAAATACCATATGATCTCACCTTTATCAGGAACCTAAACAACAAAACAAACAAGCAAGCAAAATATGACCAAAGACACTAAAATACAGAACAGGCTGACAAGGACCAGATGGAAGAGGGGAGAGAATCACAGGGGAAAAGGGGAAGGATACACAGGAACAAGTATAGGACACATGGACAATAACTAAGGTGGGGGGTGGAAATGGGAGGGAGGTGGGGAGCACTGGGGGATGGGAAGGGCTGGGAATATAAGACAGAAAACTGTACTTGAACAATAATTAAATAAATCTAAACAAACAAACAAAAAGAAATTTCATTTTAAAAAGCCTTTTTTTCAATTATATTTGAATGGTTTCCCTGGAACTACATTTCATGGTAAAACTCCTAACAAGAAAGCCTGAGGTCTATACAATTATAAAGATACAATCCTTAGGAAGACCAGACAGAAATATTAAACATGTTTATTGCACCCCCCCCCCCCAGTTAAGGAGTATACTGGAAAATTAATACATAAGAGTAATTTTATCTTAAAAACATTATATTTATTTAAATTCACTAAAAATGTCTACGTTTTTGTTTGGTATGGAATGCTCTGGTATGCAAATTGCTCTTTCACACGTAACATCATTTCAGGCAATAATTTACCAGACTTTATCACTCAATTAGAGAATTGCTAGAAGTTCTTCCCTCAAAATGTTACACAAAACAGGCACATTTAAAGTATTCCTATAAACTCAGAGACTGATTTCAGGAAAAATAAACCCACCAGACCCCAAATACCCATCCCACTGTCCACCTACCCAACCAACCACACTTTGTTTATAATCATCAGCCTTTCAAACTTCATCAGCCAATCATGCCCAGCACTAGATTGTATAAGAATGATTTAGGCAAAGCAACAAACAGATATTATAAAACTAAACAGACAATAAAGTCCCTCTTAAATAAATGCCCTGAAGGATAAAGTGCCTGACACTTCAGCTTTTGATTGTCAAGGCACCCATCTCAGTAAATGTATTATGGCTGTATTATGGCTGTATGGCACAGCTCCTGGTAAAACAACCAGATAAGAAACCAGGCCACCCTCACCCATGAAGTTCCCCTTTAAAAAGCCCTGGGAAACCTAGATAACTGACCTCTTGAGTAACTCCACTTTCTGTGTCCTAACTCCCCCTTATGTTTTAAATTCACCAACAAAAAGTGAACCCGCAAAACCCTAGGCACCCCAACCTTGTACCCAGTGAAGGCAGAGATCAGTTCTCCACACTTCCTCCACCTCTCTAACCTGGATCTCACCGTGACACCCTTGAGGATGCTGTGTATCATCCAGTATCTGTGAGTAATGCATTTTTAAAAAAGTTTCTGATGGCTATTGCTGAGGTGCATGTTGTAGTCATAATAAGTCACAACACTGGCTCTGGTAGGGGTGGGGAGCTGCCTCAAACACAGTACAGCCCAGGTGAGTGCCTCCGGCATTCCTAGCCCAAAGCACCACTTTCCGTAGGCTGAGACTGAGAAGAAACACATCCCTAAAGAAATTTGCTTCTACTGTTTTTTCCCAAAAATCAAATGAAAAAAGAAAGGTTTTTTGATGTATAACTTTTTAAAATTTTTTTTTGCAAAAAATCCAACACAAAACAAAACTGTGTTGAGTAGGGAAATGTGTCTTCAGCAATTGTCATAAAAACATTTTTATTTTTTGTCAAATATGAGTTAAGTATCTAACAAATCTATAAATGTCATACATCTCTAAAGACATCTTACTAGCACAGATTAGAAACACCAACTTTAAAATGTGTTAATGTTCAGTTATTACTTAAAAATATAGTTTGTTGGCTGAGGGGTGCCTCATCGCATTTCCCCCCTTTTTAAACTTGTATATTTATTATTAAATATACAAACAGTGTAACCATATTTAAAAAATTTGGGATGAGGAGAAAAAAACAAAAACATGATTACTTAGTTTGACACAATCGCTTCCTTAAGAATCTCATAATTCTTTAAGGAAGAAAGAAAAAGAAAAAGAGAAAACAAGGAAGCCTGTTTTGGTGGGAAAGGAAGGAGCGTCAGCTTTTCTCTGGAGTGCACTTGCTAGTACCTCAGAGCCCACCTTGCCTGTGCCACTCCTGTGTGTTAATGGTAATGATGAGCTACTATTCCGATGGGCACTTCTTTTGTAATGTTATTCCCACCTGCTGGCCCTTTGAGATATTTCCCCACAAAGCTTCTGAAGGCAGGAAGCACCCTGTTGCGTTTTACATCTATTATTTTAAATTGTTGTAGACTATTTCTACTTCATTCCAGGTAACACATTCACACCAGACATTATTGACACCCAGAGATCTTCAGTCTTTTCATTTTCTGTATTGTTTTGTATTTTACAATCCTCCCTGTGTGAAGTTTGTAGATGTGTTTCTGTCACTGTGAACAGTCAACATTTCATCTTCTCTCCTTTCTTAGAATTGAAGTTCCTTGAAACGAAAGTATGCGTAGTTTATACTTAGTAAATAATATTGACCAAATTCCATTGTTCAAATATTTGAAACACCATAAAGGGAACATCAATATTTCAATGCAAACTAATAACTACTGTGCTTCTGAATATTCCTCTCTGCGACTTGGTTTCCTCACACACATATATAACGAAGGAGCCATCAGCCAGATTCTTACAATCAGCACCTGACTTTTTCTTATTATTTTTTTCATTTAATCTTTTTAAAATTATGTTTTATTGATTATGCTATTACAGTTGTCCCAATTTTTCCCTTTCCCCCCTCCACCGAGCACTCCCCACTCCCTGAGGCAATCCCCATCGTTCATGTCTATGGGTCATACATCTAATTTCTTCGGCTACTCCATTTTTTGTACTGTACTTCACATCCCCATGGCTACTCTGTGACTACCTATTGGTACTTCTTAATCCCCTTACCTCTTCACCCATTCTCCCACACCCCTTCTCATCTGGCAAACATCAAAATGCTCTCTGTATCCATGATTCTGTCTCTGTTCTTCTTCTTTGCTTAGTTTGTTTTTTATTTATTTTTTATTTATTTTATTTTTTAAAAGATTTTATTTATTTGTTTATATTTAGAGGGGAAGGAGAGAGGGAGAGAAACATCAATATATGGTTGCCTTTCGTGCATCCCCTGCTGGTAGTTGGCCTGCAAGGAACTGGCCTGCAACCCAGGCATGTGCCCTGACTGGGAATCGAACCGCGATCCTCTGGTTCGCAGGCCTGCGCTCAATCCACTGAGCTACACCAGCCAGGGCGCTTAATTTGTTTTTTAGATTCAATATTGACAGATATATATTTATTGACATTTTATTGTTCATAGTTTGATCTTCTTTATCTTAAATAAGTCCTTCTAGCATTCCTTATAATAATGTTTTGGTGATGATGAACTATTTAGTTTTTTCTTCTCTGGGAAGCTCTTTATCTGCCCTTTGATTCTAAATGATAGCTTTGTTGGGTAGAGCAATCTTGGCTGTAGGTCCCTGGTTTTCAGAATTTTGATTATTTCTTGCCAATCCCTTCTAGCCTACAAAGTTTCTTTTGTGAAATCAGCTGACAGGCTTATGGGAATTCCCCTGTAGGTAACTACTGCTTTTCCCTTGTTGCTTTTAAGATTCTCTCTTTATCTTTAATCTTTGGCATTTTAGTTATGATGTGTGCTGGAGTGGGCCTCTTTGCTTTCATCTTGTTTGGGACTGTCTGTACTTCCTGGGCTTGCAGGTCTATTTCCTTCACCAAATTACAAACGTTTTTTTCATTATTTTTAAAAATACATTTCCAATTTCTTCCTCTTTCTCTTCTCTTTCTGGTACCCCTGTGATGTTGGAACATCTGAAATTATTCCAGAGGCTGCTTATACTATCCTCACTTTTTTTGGCTTCTTTTTTTTTCTTATTGTTCTGATTGGTTGGGTTTTTTGCTTCCTTATGTTCCAAATAATTGATTTGATTCTAGACTTCATCCAGTGTGCTGTTGTTTCCCTGTAAATTGTTCTTTATTTCAATTAGTGTATTCTTCATTTCTGACTGGATCTTTTTTATACTGTTGAGGTCCTCGCTAAGGTCTTTGAGCATAAAGACTCCTTATAAGCAGTGTCTTTAGTTCTATATCTGATAGATTGCTTATCTCCATTTTTGTTTAGTTCTTTTTTACATCTGTTCTTTTATTTGGCCCATGTTTCTTTGTCTCCTTATTTTGGCAAACTCCCTGTGTTTGTTTCTATATATTAGGTAGAACTACTATGGCTCTGTGTCTTTGTAGGGTGACCTAATGTAGTAGGTGTTCTGTAGGTTCCAGTGGCACAGCCTCCCCTATCACCCAAGCTGGGTACTCAAGTTGCACCCATCATGTGGGCTGAGTACACCTTTGTCTTATAGTTAGTTGAGCCTTGATTGCTGTTGGCACGTCAATGGGAGAGATTTACCCAGGCCAGTCAGCTGCAAGGACTGGCTTTGGACCACTGGGCACCAACCTCCACCCTTTGTGGTGGATCAGCTGTGCAGGGACAGGGTGATGGTGATCTATATGGTCTGTAGCTGTCCACTGGGGACACAGGCTATGAGGTTTCCTGGGTGGTACAGGCTAAGGTTAGGCCCCACATGTACTCTGCCTTGGGCCACGCTGCATGAGGTAATAAGCAATCTGAGTTGGGTGCTAGTTTTGCTGGGTTTGGAGATTCCTAGGCAAAACCAAGCTGTGAATCTAGGCTGGCTGCTACTAGTACCAGGCCTTGGAACAAACACTTGAGCAAGAGGCTTAAAGAAAGATTAACGAGGCTGGCTGTTGCTTGTTTGATAAGATTTAGGAAGCTGTAAAGCAGGAACCAAAACCCACCATTCACATGGAAAAGTCACAGTTAACAGTTTGGTTGGGCCCTTTAATTGGATGGGAGGAATCTCAGGGGATATCCAGGATGGTGCAAACAGTGTTAGCCAGGTTGATGGAGTCTCTGATATGGCACCACAGACTGGTTCTGTGGCTCTTTGGGTGCAGGGTTTGGAAAAGGGACAATGGCCTCTGCCCACATTTCTGTATGGAAGAATTTATCCCCCAGACCCTGCCTTGATGTGAAATACTTCAGTTACTCCTTCTATGTTACTGGTGCCTTTCAAGTTGCTAACCCACTGCTGGAGTTCAGAGGGAGTGAGTCTGAATAGTCTGCATGTGGGTTTCTTAAGGGGGACTGCTTGAGACTCCCGTAGTTTCTTCCACCAACTCAATCCCTGCTGGGTTTTGCAGCCAGAAGTTATGTGAACTTATCTTCCTCATACTGGAACCATGAACTGGGGGGCCTGGTGTGGTGCTGGGACTCCTCGCTCCTAAGATATCCCTCCTAAATTTTTATCCACCACACATGGATGTGGGACCAGCCCATTCCTCCTCTCCTACCAGTCTGGATGGATGTGGTTTCTTTAATTCCATCATTGTCTGACTTTCATTCAACTCGATTTCTAATGGTTCTGAGTGATGATTGCTGTATATTTTAGTTGTAATTTTGATGTGCTTGTATGCAGAGATGAGCATATTTACCTATGCTGCCATCTTGACTGGAAGTTTCTGCTTCCCTTGTTAAAACAGAACCTGCTTGTTGGTTTCCCCTCTCGTTCAGTCTTTATCTAATAGTAATCTGATTTTATCCCCACTATTCCACTAAACCTGCTCTTGCTAGGTGACTAGCCAATGCCTTCTTGCTAATTTCAACAAGCACTATTCAATCCTATTTTAATGTGACCTCTTAGAAACATTCTGTACTGTAGATTATTTCTTCATTCCTGAAACACTTCCTTTCTGGTTTTCAGGGTACAGTGTTCCCTGTTTTATTTTCATTTTTTAATTTACTGATATTAGAGGGAGGGGGAAAGGGAAAGCTTGAGAGAGAGAAAAAGAAACATCAATTTTATGTTCCAATTGTTTATACATTCATTGGTTGATTCTTGTATGTGCCCTGACCAGGGATCAATCCTGCCACCTTTGCATGTTGGGATGATGCTCTAGCCAACAGAGCTGGTGGCCAAGGTTCCTCTGTTTTTTATGACCTCCCTGGCACTCTCTTCCTTGTGTCTTCTAAGTCTCCTTCCCTGCCAGATGTTCCATAAGATTATTTCCTAAGATTTGTGACCTCACCCACCAATCCCAACACTTTAGTCATTTTTTCCTGGGAAATATCATTTACTACCAGACTTTTGTATCATGATGATTTCCAACTCTGAATTTTCAGCACAGTTTTTTTGGAATTATAGACATTTTCATTTATATATCTCAAAAGCAAATCAAACTCCCCACACCCACATGGAATATATTTTCTTTTCCCCAAACTCTTCTGTATTGCCTATCTCAGTGAATGGTTTTCATTGTCCATGTTCAAGCTAGAAAGTTGAACTTTATCTATCCCTTTGCCGTACTCTGCTATTCAATCCGTTATCAAGTCAATTCTCTCTTCTAAACTTATTTCCCGCTCATCCAGTATTTTCTTCCTAGTTCCAGCAGCATCCTCTTTTGCCTGGGTTACTGCTCGCTATCTTGTTCTCTCTAATCCATTGTTGACAGGTTCATTTTCTAAAGAAAAATATAACTGTGGCACTGCCATGTTGAAGGCCCTTTGGAGTTTTATACTGTTCTCAGGATCAAGTCTAAAATCTTTACTAACAGTCTACAAAGCCCTGACGACTTTCCAGCCTTAACTCGCCTTTTCATCCCTGTGCTCCCACCATACTTGGAATGGGTGTTCCTGTTAATGGTTATGTGCATGTGCTGATTCCGGTCCCCCAAACACACTTGCCCTTGATGTGTCCCCATCTGCTTGCTTATCTACTCTTTAATTTTGAATTTCAGGCTGGATGTTACTTTCTGCAAGCGAGACCTTCCTTAAAAACACCACCTCCTCTCCCTAACATGACTATTCTCTACCTCTTACTCTTTTATCTCTGCCAAAGCCCTGCCTGTATTCTCCACTGGACTATAAACTCATAGGGCAAGGACTGGGTCTAGTTTACTGCTATATCCTAAGCCCCAAACACAGTGCCTGACATAAAAGGGGTACATATTAAATAGTTATATCCAGCTGAGCTAAACCATAAAGTAACCATTAAGATAATTTTTTAAAATTTTTTACTTAAAAAATTTTAATGTTATCGCTTCTCGGCCTTTTGGCTAAGATCAAGTGTAGTATCTGTTCTTATCAGTTTAAAAAATTTTAATGTTGTTCAAGTACAATTGTCTCCATTTTTAATAATAACATTCCATGATGTTGAATAATAGAAGCCCATGTTTTGGGAATAATTTTCTTAAAGATTTTTTATTTTTCTTATCTAAACTTAAAAATAAAGATTTACAAAGACACATCTCGTGTAGAGTTTCTAGTAAGATCCTTCAATGCATGACACCAAGAATTTTTGTTTCTGGAAACAACTTACTTTTTTAATACAAATGATAGAAACAATTGATCACACCTTTCAGATGTATTCAAATATGTGCTAATCACCATTGTATTAGTTTCTCAGGGCTGCCAATAACAAAGTAGCACAAGTTAGGTGGCTTAAAACAACAGAATATTCTGCTCTCACAGTTCTGGAGGCTGGACGTTTGAAACCATGGTGTCAGCAGGGTTAGCTCCTTCTGAGGGCTCTGAGAGGGGATCTATTCCATGCCTGTCTCCTCACTTCTGATAACGGCTGGAAGTCCTTGGTGTTCCCTGGCTGGTACTTGCATCATTCCAATCTCAGTCACCATCTTTAGATGCCAGTCACTGTGTGTCTCTGTCTTCACACAGCGTCTTCTCATAATAAAACCAGTCATATTAGATCAGGGGCCTACCCTACTCCAATATGACCTCGTGTTAACTCAATTACATCTGTTGTGACCCCATTTCCAAGAAGGTCACATACTGAGGTACTGGGAATCAGGACTTTGACATATCATTTTGGGAGACAATTCAATCCATAAAACCCATTTTAGGGTACAAACACATGATGGAGAAATCTATTTAACTCTTCTTTAGGAGAAATTAAAATGATCTGACAAAGACTCATCACATGGGTAACTTGGGCAGTCATATCAGAATTAAATTTTTAATCTCAAAAATAATTTATAATCATTGAAGGAAGTAAAATTAATTTAAAGATGTTTAAATAAAAAGTCAAATTTAATGCCTATATCCCTTCTGTAGCTATACCTCTTTGAAGTCTTTGCTATAAGCATCATGATTTGTGTCCCAAATATATATACAACATATGGGGTGATTTTTCTTCCTTCTTTATAAAATACAACGAGATTAGTCTACATATGTTACTCTGGAATCCAACACTATTTTCTAATAAAATTCACATTTTAGCTGTTGCTTAGTATTGTATAATATGAAGGTCCTAAAAACTTTTTCCTACCTTGTTTCCCAAAATACAAACAGTCCTAATCAGTAAAAGTCCTTGTTTAATTTATCCATGTACCAATGGAAACATTGCAATTTTAATTTTTAGAAAATCTTTGTGTTTTACATTATTTTCTAGAGTGTTCTAATTTTTTTTAATGAAAACTCTTCTATGTCTTTCTATCAATTCCTCAGTGAGCTTCGCCTCTTCTAGATGTTTAGCTTGGTTTTTGTCTTGGTCTGTTGGTATAACAAAATACCTCAGACTAGGTAGGTGGCTTATAAACAACAAATTTTTCTCACAGTCTGAAGCCTGGAAGTCTGAGGTCAAGACACCAGCATGGCTGAATCCTGCTGAGAGTCTTCTTCCTGGTTCAAAGCCAGCACCTTCTCACCATGTCTGTGAGGGGGTGGGTGAGGGAGCTCTGTGAGGTCTCTTTTATGAGAACACTGATCCCATCCATGCATAATCCACTCTCACAACCTAAGCACCTCCCAAAACCTCACTTCCTAACACTATCACTTTTGGGGATCAGTATTCAACACAGGAATTTGGTGGGGGACACAAACATTCAAACCACAGCAGTTTTCTTTAATTAGATTTTGTTGCCTTCAGTGAGTTTTAATTTTCATTCCTTGTCCATGGTTTTCTGAAAGTAGCTTAGGCTAATAGCATCTCTAGAGCCAGGAATATGGCATGCAAGTGAGGACTATGTGTGGAGGGAAGGTGGCCTTCAGCCCTCTTCTAAAACTTGAGCCTAAGAGCATCTCCACCCACATTTGCAGGTATCTTTCATGTCCCCTGGGCTTAGCATTTCAGAGCAAGTCACAAGCAGCCACAGGCAGACATGCAGTTTCTATTAGTTGGGATTCATAGGCTTCTACCACCTGAGTGTCCGAAAAGAGTCACAAAATCCTTTTGTTCTCTTTCACCTCTTTCCTCTTCCACTCCTCCTTCTCTCTCACCAAGTCCCATACCTGCTCTCCTCTAGAGACTGTGACTGACTACCTTTGGAGGCAGGTGACCTTTAGGCCCCACCAGCTTTACTATCTGGTTTTCACTCTGCCATAGAGGGGTGTTGGGGAGAAGAGAGTCAGGGGTGTGCTCAAAAGACTCCATCTTCCCTGAATGCCCCATACCTGCATTCTCATTTCTTAACCCCCAACTGAAAACCTTTATATATCCTGTGAATTCCATTGGCACTGATTTAAAATTAACCACCTTGGTTTATTCCATTTGTCAAGAATTATCTTGCCTCAGTCACTTTCTTGATTTGTGTCAGTGCCCTCTTGAGGAATAATAAAGTGTTAATCCTTAAAAGTTTATACTCCAATTCTCTGAATACATCATTTAAAACATAAATAGGAACATGCTCATTTTCATTTTAATATTCATGAGTTTCTTGAATTGTTTTGCTTCTTATAATGCATTAGGACAACTTAAAATGACACAAGTGTCTGAAAAATTATTTCCTGAAATATCAGATCCGTTCCTGTAAATCTGACAGTTTTCTATTCAAAACAAGAGTGACTACAGAACAACTGGTAATTTTTTTTCTCTGATAGGTGATGGGGAGCAAAATTCTTACTTTGTGGAAGAGACATTGAGCCAGGGAAGGACAAATAACTTGTTTGATTGTACCACAACGCAGCTCTCCACCACCACAATGGACCAGTGAAATGATGTAGGGACAGTCAGAGTTGATGGTCTCAGATAACTGAGGAAGGAACAGAAAGACAGGTGAGAGAATAGGGGAGCCACTTTCCATTTTAGTAAGTATCTTTGATGACTCAATCCTTCACTCTGCTGATGGGTGAATTCTTATATGTGGCCATCTTGTTTGTACATCTTTTTAGGAAATGGAATCTTAAGAACTAGCATAAAGTATACATAGCTGAAATATGTCTGAAAATGCCAATTTATCATTTCAGATGCAGCCTACTCACCACACAGAAACACTTAGACCAAGGAACAATCTTACATATTAAGAATAAGTGAAATTAATTAAGTTTATCTTTAGCCTCCCATATCTTTTCTTAGTGTTTAAAATA
The DNA here is from genome assembly GCF_014824575.4 of Sturnira hondurensis. Taxonomy (NCBI): domain Eukaryota; kingdom Metazoa; phylum Chordata; class Mammalia; order Chiroptera; family Phyllostomidae; genus Sturnira; species Sturnira hondurensis. The sequence goes on from NW_028087015.1 coordinate 4,113,464, forward strand.
ACATTTCCTTAAATTTGTACTTGTGCATTATATCTGTACCAGAAGGAATGTCAGACAGTATTTAGCGGTAATGAATTAAATTAACATACACTAAAATATATAATATGTCAAAATAGAGCAAGGAGGAACAAAAAAGAAAACAAGGACAGCTATTTCATAGAATCATCCTCAAAAACATCCACACCAAAATCCCTGGAACCCATAAATATGGGAAAAGAACCTTACATGGCAAAAGAACTTTGCAAATATGATTAAGGGCCTTGAAATTGGGAGTTTATCCTGAACTATTTGGGTGGACCAAACACAGTCTTATGTGTCCCCAAAAATGTGACAAGAAAGCAGACTCCAAAGTCAGAGTGACGCTATGTGAAAAGGACCCCACTCACCATCGCTGGCTTTGAAGATGGAGGAAGGGGGCCATGAGCCAAGGAAGGCAGACTCGAGAACCCGGGAAAGGCAAGGAAACACAATTTTTCCTTACCCCAACAGCCTCCAGAATGGAACACAGCGCCAAAAACCTTTGCTTTGGCACAGTGACTTTGCATCAGACTTGTAACCTACAAAACTGTCAGATAAATAAATTTATGTTGTTTAAAGCTTAAAAAATTGTACTTATGCATTATAAAGTACTCTTGCATTCGTTACATTATTTAGTTTTCCTCCTGTCTCTTATCTTTTTTAATCAGTTCTCTTCTACCAGTAGCCAATATCACCCACTTGGAATGTTCACAGTGAGCGATTTTATTTCTAACTTCTTTTGGCAACAACCCGTATTCTTATTTTTCTAACAACAACAACAGCACCATCAATCAACAACAACACAACAGGACATTAAAAGAGAGTGAAAATAAGAAGAGAGAATGAACTCTTTAAAATCTTTACTATCAAAACATGTTCTAAGAAAAGGATTTGATATCAGACATTCCTCTGAATTCGAGTTAAGGTGTTACCCATCTCAGGATACTTGCTGAGAAACTTCGCACTTAATTGTGGAAGAAAGGATTGGTCTGTGTTATTGTAATTTATGCTCAATAATTGTCTTTAGAAGCCAATAAGTTGAGTAGTTATTTTGGGGAACACCTACTATATTGATTATATTCTGCTCTACATATACAAAGCCAGAGGAAAGGTAATTGATGGCTGGAAATACTGCATGTGTACTTATCTTAACTGTAGGATGCTTATAACCTCATGCTATCATTCTTAAACTAGTCATGGGAGAAGCCACAGCTTTCAATGGAAATAAATATTGAATGACATCACCCTTTTACTAGATATATGAATCAATTCTAAAGTCATATATATTTATGTTTTCCATTGATGTGTTTGCTCTAACCAGAGTAAGTCAAATATTTCTGAGAATGTCTGTCATTCTTGAGAAAAGACTGTGCTCATGATAACTGCACAGTCTTATTTCCCTGGGAGATGCCATAACTACTTTTGCTGGTGGTTGTGCTTTATGGCCAATTTAATGCTTCATTGTAAACATATTTTTTCTACCCCAAATTGCTCATCAAGAACGCCAACCCTGGTGTCTGGAGCTAACTGGGATCTTATGAGAACTGAACTAGTTGGGTCATTTTTATTCATGTCAACCATAATTCAAGGGCTGTATGGTAGAGTTTCCTTTTGAACTGGTTGGGCAAATATTCATGCTTTCATACAGGTATTCTTCCTAAAAATGGCTTTGTTGCTGGAAGTTGAACATAGACATAGTGATGTCCCAGGTTAGTTTCAGATAAAAAATTTACCTCTTGATATGCCTAAAAAGTGGTGGAGAAGCCAGAGGTCATTTTTCAAGGAGGTGCTCAGAGTTCCTGAAACCATTATGTTCAGGTGGTTTCACACTGAGCTGGGAGTTCTCCCACTGTGGCTTCTCCAGCTGTCACTGGCTGTGGTATTTTAGTAAATCAATATTTACTGAGTGCATGCCATGTGCCAAAGTCTATTCTGGCTCCTGAGGATACAGCAGAAAACTAAGCAGGCAGAGTCCCTGCCTTTTTGGAGCTTATTTTTAGCAGGGAGATAGATTATAAAAGCATAAATAGCATGTTAGTTACTGATCAAATGCAAAGGAGAAAAATGAAGCTGGGAAATGTTGTTAAAGGAATTGCAATTTATAGTGGGACCAGGGAAGCCTCATTGAGAAGAAGAGTTTTACATGAAGACCTGATACAGGTGAGAAATACACCACCTGGGCTTATTTACCTGGCAGAGGAAACATTAAGTGAAAAAGACCTGAGACAGTGCCATGAACTGGGGTATGTGGGGAATAGTGAGAATGAGGCCAGGGGTGCTGAAATGAGGTAAGCAGGGGAGCAAGAGTAGGAGGTGTGGTAATGACAGGGCTAAGGGAACACATTAGGCAGGACCTTACAGGCAGTAGTTCTGCCTCTGTTTTCAAGTCAAGAGAAACACCATCTAGAGCAAGTATGGAGTTCAGTTTCTACTTTTAAAAGATCCGACTGATGCTAGGAATATTTTCTGGGTGTCAGGAGCCAATACATCTTCCAATTAGCACTATGGAATGCCTTGCTTTTTTTATGGAAACAAAGATTAATGTGTGCTTAAATTTCCAAATGAAGATTAATTCTGGAGTAGTTATAATTTACTTGCTTTTTTTGCTGCTTCTTTAATGTCCACAAAACAGAAAGCCTTTCCCTCTGCCTCCTTGGAATTACCATACAAGAAGTCATCACTACTATTCCTATATTATGTTACCTCTGCTCACATGGTATTAAAATGTCAAATTACTGCTTGAGATTCAAGAAGTATGGCTTTGACTAGCTTCATCGCAGATCCGTATTTGAGATTACTCACAGAGGGACCGCTCAATAAATTAGGTGACATTGACGGGAATTGATTCAATTCCGAGCAGATGACCTGATTCTCCTCAAGCTAATCCTTCATTAAACTTGGAGAACAAATAGATGGCGGCTTTTCAAGCGGTCCACGTAATATCCGAACGCTGGAGGAGGATGTTTGTGAAATGAGAAGCTGGAGGTGGGAGAAGTAGATTCTACTCGCCAAAGCCCTTCCTCCTACTGCTTCCGATTCTGGCCCACTATCATTTAATTGGGGTATTTCCTAGGGATGCGGCTTTTCTACCAAAACACAAGTGCCACAAATACAGGAATCGTGACTGTCTTGCAATCCTTTTCTCCCTAATGCTTAATGTTGTGCCAGGCCCATTTTAGGCACTCAAAATATTCATTGAATGAATTTAAATATAATGTACTCCCTTTGTATTCTTCTGACCTCCTTCCAAAATTTTCACCCTGGGAATCCAATTCAGGATGTTGTGCTTCTTAAGGAAATTAGGTACTTACTTAAACGGCGTAAGTAAAAAATTATCAAGCAATAATGCCTTCAAACTACAAACAAATTACCAAGCAGTAAGGCCTTCAACATATGAACTTTGGGTGTAGTTTCATGAGGAATTATGTGGAGGGAGTTGAGTCAGACACCTGACCCAGGCTAACCTCCTGCCATGTGGCTTGGGAAAGAAGCAAAAGCCAGAAGTCAACAGTAACAATTAAAAAGCTAGTAAGGACCTTGTAACTGAAAATATTAATGTATTTTTATGCCTCAGTCTCTCTTTCCAACTATTATTCTCACATCAGAGGTCCTATTTGGCCACTTCCTCCCTCACTACTTAGTGCGGACCGATGTGATAGAAGCATGAGAAACTAGTGTCTAGTGGACCCGGATAGGAATTCCTTATGGACCAACTGAGTCACAGTTTATTCACCTATAGAAGTGAGATCAACAGTCCCTAACTCATAGGCTTGTTAAGAGTAAGTGAAATAAAATACGTCAAGTGCCAGCTTAGAGCTGGTATGTAGAAGCCCCTTGAAAATGCTACTTCCCTGTCCCTTTAGATGATGACCCAAGGTTATTAGGGGCCTTTCTTTCTTTTTCCTACTTTGTGTAGCTATTGGATGTTTAGGGTTGCAAGGCTCAGAGTCATATGTAGAAGTAAGGTGGGACATGGGGTGGGGAGGAAATAAAGAAAGAGAGATTGGCAGAGTCCAGAAGAAAGAGCAAAAAGACAGAATTCATAGGTAAGCCATGTCTCAGGTATAAGATGGTTTAAATAACTTCCTAAAGTGAATTCTTGTTTCAAATATCTTATTTTTAGTTCAGTCTTCACACTGCAAGCTGATTTTATTTTCTTCGTTGACTCATATCATTTTCTAAGCCCTCATCACTATCCCAAGTCACATTTACATCCCTCTTGCAAGCCCCGTGCTCTCTAACTTTACTGCATTGCTTACTACTCCCTAAAAATGTCATAAACTTTTTGCCTTTATTGATCTGAGAATGCCCTTGCCTTGTTCAACTCCCACTCATTCTGTCCGTCTTAACTCAAGATACAGGTTTCTTCATGGAGGAAGCTCAGTTCTTCCAGGCAAAATATACTGATCTTTCTTGCTAACTCCTATAGAACTTATTGTATACTGAGATTGTTAATTTTTTCTGCCTTACATTAATAATGGAAAGCATGATTATTAATCATCTTAATCTCTGAAGTTTTGAGTCTATATGAGGAAACAAAAATGACAAAACATGAAAATAACACTAATTAGCTGACAGTTTGTAATATCAATGCCAACTTTTCTAACACTTACCATAGGTAATATCTATCCATCAGCATAATATCATTCTCTTTTTTCTGTTTGGTCAATGCTGCAAACATCCCATAAACAATACAAATGCAATGTAAGCAGATTGCTGTAAAATTTTAAGAACTACAGGAAATTGTGATGTCCAGGTTAATGTTAAAACCAGTCATGAATCTATTGAGAAGATAAAAAAAACAGAACTTTGTTAAGAATGACGATAAGAGCAACAAAGAAGAACTATTTGCATATCCAAGCTTTAGGAAAATTCATGAAGCTGGCTAACATTTTCCAGTATAATCTTTCCAGGGAGGTATTATCTTTATTTTATACATGAGAAAACCAAAGTACAGAGAAGTTATTAACTTCTCTAAGGTCACGCAGCTTGTAAGTAAGTGGTAGAGCTGGAAATTCAACCCAGGCTGTCTGGTTCCAGAACCCACGCTCCTAGCCAATACACGCCATCGTCTGTACTGTTTTAGGCTGATTCCAGATGTTTGTCAGATAAATTAAGATTTTAATAGTCTCTGTAAGTATGATCATGAGGAAGGGGGAGACAGTCAAGGAAGCTTGTGGTATTTCTGGTTTTGATAAAGGCTCGAAGAAAAATGCAAACATAAAACACAAACAAAACTCCCAAAACTCCCCACTGAAATTAAAACCATCTGGCCTCTTTCAATATATTTTTATTTTGCTTATATATTCATCATTTTTATCATAAAATATAATGTGCAGGGTGTAAATTACATAAATATCTTGTGCACATTTCAGCGTGTTTTTTCTACCCTGAAGATACGTTTTGCATTATTGTCTGAACTGCTCTGCTCTGCATATCCACTATTGACAGTGCTGCTTGGTTGCACAATGGGAAAGCCTGGAGGCTAAGGATCAAGACTTTATCTAACTTTCTTTGCATAACACTGGGCTTGGGGACCAGCACTGGGGACAGGCTGGAGTCTTTTTTCCATTCTTGCACCCCACCTAAGGTCCACTTGAGGTTTTCAGCTTCCTCAGTCTCCCCCAGCAGACCCGGCCTTGTCTCACGTTATAATAACCCATTCTTGGACTTTTGTCCAGTCTCTACTTCTGTGCCTCAGTATCTTGGGATCCTGCTTTCTGCTGGGAGGCAAAGGCCTAATTTGATGGCCTGACCTGGACTTCTAGGTTTGCTGAGTTGTCTCAGCTGAAGGAGTGTGGTTTAGGGGTGGGACTGGGCTCCTGGGCCTTCCATGTCTCTCTCGAGGAGACTACCTCACCATTTATCCTTCCATATGTACTATGATGAAAATTATATTCTCAATACATGACAGAGAAAAGTATAAAGGAGCTGCCTGTGTTGGGAGACACTTTGATACACCCCACAGAGAGAGAAAGTTAGAAATGGCAGGAACCCAAAAGCAAAAAAGTAGATAGTTAAACTGCTTTGCATGAGAAAGTATGAACAATTTTAGTTCATTAGTCTTTTGTTGCAAGAAGGAGTGGGGTGGTGAGGGAGAGAGAAGAGAAAAAGGAGGGGATAAAGAAAGAAGCCAGCAAGAGGATCTGATTAGAAGAAACTCTTGGTGTGAAGAGCCAGGGGGACATTCCTCTGTGGAAGGACAGCAGAAAGAACGTTCTACCAGGGGGAGTTTTAACATACATGCCTTTATGCTTCCCTAATAATTAGAAAATTATTTAACACCAAGTGATTTGTGTGAATGTGGTAAATGTTGAAAATCTTCATGAGGATGTTTTCGCATCAGCTCAGCACAGAATAGGAGCAGTGAATATGGAAGACAAACCTAGCGAAGCAGACTGTGCTGGACCTAGTCCCCAGGAAGTCACAGTTGTCTGCCCTGGGGCTTTGCACTGCCACAGCGTGGGGGAGTGAGGCGTTCACACCAAACTTATGTTTTTCACAAAGACATTGGAAAGGCTTCTTGTTTCTAGGTTACTAAATTTATATTTTGTTTGAAAGAAGAGGGCTGTGTGAAACAGGGGTGTGTGTATGTGTGTGTGAAAAACCACAGAGCACGGTAAAGAGACCTTGTGATGAGGAACTTGCCAAATAGTGTGAGCTTCTAGTGGAGAGAGGCTGGGCCCCGGTACTGAGCATATGCTTGGCAAATAGCAGAGGTGTCCAATTAACAAACATTGAATAGAATCCAGCACTTAAGACAGTACCCGATGATACCACAGACACACCTGGGTCCTTTGCCAGCTGATGAGGTCTTATCCCTCATCTTATATATGCCTCATATGTTACTTTTCTACTCTTTGTAGAAATCTTCTGGTATAGACCAAGTCAGCCTGTAATACCAATCTCAGTGGAAAATGAAATATGCGCTGCTGATCTTCTCCCAGCAGCGAGGTTCACGAGGAAACCTCCTTCCTGCTGATTTTAATGGTGTTTATGTATGCAACTTTCACACCACGGTAATTAGTGCTATACATAGAACTCTTTAGGAAACATTTTGCTTTTTCAGCTCCCAGGTAACAGGATCTACCCCGATAAGCTTTGCTAGAGTTTTTATCTATTTATGTCCAGTGTTTTGTGTCCTGAGGGACTTTGCCTCCTACATCCTTCTGGGCACATACTTGGGAATGAAAAGAAGGCAAAGACCCTTCTTTTCTTCCCCAGTTGCCACCACTGTCCACAAATCACTCAAAATATTTAGTAACTGTTGGAATAAAGAGCAAAAGGATGAAGGGCAGAGAATGAATATGATGCTTCACCAACATCTCAGGTTTTACCAGGTTCCCTGCCCTCACTTTTCTCCTCTCCCTACAAATTTTCCCCACATTCCTACTTAAGAAAAGCTCAGCAAATCTTATTCATTACCAAAGGGAGCAGATCCTTGACCTCTCTTTCCAGTGATGATGCACTGCACTGCTTACTGTGTCCTGCCATTCTGAGGTTTCTTAAGCTGAGGGGAAGGGATATGTGTGGCTCTTAAACCCCATGCAGCTTTTAGTCAACACCCAGCTTGTTAAAACCCTACCAGAGAGTCTGGATATACAACTCTGGGATCTGGCAAGAAGTCAGGTTAGCAGGTTCCCTGAGAGCCTTGGCTTTGTTCGTATATATAAACAGGGCTTTGGCAAGACACCAGGGTTGGCGTTCTTGATGAGCAATTTGGGGTAGAAAAATATGTTTACAATGAAGCATTAAATTGGCCATAAAGCACAACCACCAGCAAAAGTCGTTATGGCAGCTCCCAGGGAAATAAGACTGTGCAGTTATCATGAGCACAGTCTTTCCTCAAGAATGACAGCCATTCTCAGAAACACTTGATTTACTCTGGTTAGAGCAAACATATCAATGGAAAACAAATATATATGACTTTAGAATTGACTCATATATCTAGTAAAAGGGTTATGTCATTCAATATACATATATCCTCCTTATCAAGAGGTTACCACCACGCATGTGAAGTACTTAACATAGCCTGTCATACAGAAGAGCTCAGTCATAGCAGTGATCATGGTGGTAGATTTCAGCAACAGCACACCCTATGTCATAAGGTCATACTTATAATAAAATTAAAGCTTTGGCATCCCTTAACTATATTTTCACTTCACATCTGCATCAGTTGTTTCTATAAGGCTTTTCATAAATTATTAGAACTCTTAATTTATTTGCTTTCTCCAAATAATTGAATGATTGAGATCTCCAACGTCTCATACTGAAGATGCAGTTGAGTAATATTATACCTCATTGATGCTAAGACATCTGGTAAAAATGTTTAAAATCTCGCCCTGGCTGGTATAGCTCAGTGGATTGAGCGCGGGCCTGCGAACCACACGATTGCGGTTTGATTCCCAGTAAAGGGCATATGCCTGGGTTGCAGGCCAGTTCCCGGTTCCCGGCAGGGGACGCACGAGAGGCAACCACACATTGATATTTCTCTCCCTCTCTCCTTCCCTTTCCCTCTAAAGTTAAATAAATAAAACCTTTTTTAAAAAATGGTTAAAATCCTTTTTTGACATGTTAATAAAAATTAATAAAATGCAAGAAAAAATTAAACCCCCCTCCTTATTTCTTAATAAATGTCCTTTAATGGTACTTACATGATTGTGAATGAAATTTATTTGATTTGATTCTATAGTTAACTTGCAAGATTTTATTTAAAAAGAATGAAGCAAAAAGCTATATTTCCCCATACCATTCTGAGAAGAAAGCTATGAATATTGAAAAGTCCCATCAGCTAGAGGTAGAAATTCCGCAGCTTTCATTTTTTGCTTCTCTGAGGTGGATATGCTACTTGGTCCTTGCCTTCCTTGATGTGAGTCTTCATTTATTTAAACAGAATGCATTTTTTTCTGCATCTAGAGTTAATTACAAAGTTACTAGAAGGCAAGTCTGATGTTAGTTTTTCTGTGAGACCAGCTACTAACATTAAAAGTCAAGTTCATTATGGAAGTCTCTCGTGGGAATCCACTGATGCCCACAAAGCTTAATCCCTCATTTTGCTCAGGTCTCTGCCCCAAAGTTAACCTCATTTGAGGGAACTTCCTTGAGAACATAATCTTAAATAGCATCTCTCATCATTCTCTATCCTCTAACTGTGATCCATTTTTCACAGCTCTTATCTTTCCCTAAGGTATCACAAATTAATTTTTAATTATTGCCTTCCTTCCACCTCTTACCATCGAAATGGTCACAAGATATAAGAGGACAGGGATTTTGCCCATCTTTACCAGTTTTGTAACAGTGTTTACAAAGATCCCTGGCATGACTTGATGTTCAGTAAGTATTAAATAAATAAATTAGCAAATAAACCAAGAAGCAGAGTGGCATAGGAAAAAAATTCTGGACTTGAAATTAAGGTACAGTTTTGACTCCTGGCTACGTTTGTACCAAAGCTATATGTTTATGGGTAAAAAAACTAAATAGTTCATTTCCTCAAGTACAGAATGAGAAATAACAAAATCTATCTTGCAATGGAGTTACAACATTTATTTGGGATGGTATTTATAAAAATGTTTTTGTATTCCTTATAAACAATGTCAGTGTAAAGGGATTTGTTTTTATTAATTACAGACTGATAATTATTGTTGAACTGTTCTGTTTTATGTTCAGATGATGTGACAACACCTTCTATGTCTGGCAGTCAGCTGGTTTAACCATGTCACATGTCACTTAAGTTTTGTTTTTCTCTTTCCCCAGAAAACACAGGAAAACTACACTGAAATATAATTTTGACCATTTGGATGTTACTCTGATTTTTAACCCAAGTATTAATGGAGGCCAACTATTACCCCCAAACCCTGCCCATACAAGAAAGATATTTCTACAGGTTTCTCAGTGAGAACATTTCAAATAGATACCCAGTGCTGGTGTCATTAAGACAATTTTACCTGAATGCTCAGAAAATAAATAAGTATTGGTAGGCTTTATTTGGAAGGGGATGGTAGATTGTAGTTTGAATTTTTGTAATCATTTATTAAAAGTATAAGTTCTTATTTAGAAATAAATTATCACCTATAAACTAAAAGCTGTGCAAAATAATTTTTGATACCTAGAATATTTTATTTTCAACTTTTAATTCTGGCAATAAAATGAATATAAACCCTGGAAGATTTTGAGGAGTTATTGATATGAATATTAATTGAAGATGCATTCATTAATAAATTATCTAATTTGAAATTTGGCACTATATATCCAAAACTTTGTATGTATAATCATTGATGTAGTAATTTCACCTCTAGAGATGCATCCCAAAGGAATAAGCATGGTTGTAAGCAAAGCTTTATATGGGAAGTTACTTATTACAGCACTGATTATAATAGCAAACTTAGGCAAAATGATCTAAATGTCTAATAACAGGGAATCAGTTGAAAATTATTGTATATTTATTTAAAAGAAATATTATAAAGCCAGGCAAAAGATGTAGAAGAATATTTAAGTTCATGAGAAATATTCATGATATAGCATCAAATAAAAAACAGTTCATATAATTTAAAAAAACAGTCTACATAGCAGTCCACATAACAGTCTAAACCCTCCCCTCCTTCCCCTAGCATTCCAGGCGTGATTCGGTCTTCCCGTTCCCCCTTTTCTGTAATATTAAAAGCCTAGCACTGGTTTGCCTATGTCAAGAGCTTCTGTAGAGTGTAGTGTGTGAGCGAAGCTGTGAGGAGGCGGAGCCAGAAAACTAAACATCCTCTGGAAGGCTGAGAACATTCCCAAATCAATGAATTTTGATTTCCAGTACACAGTCAGATCCTGTAGATCCAGAGGCCATTCTTTCTCAAAGGCAACTATTTGTTAGTATTAAAGCTGAACCCTCAAAAGGCAATGTTGTTTTCTTATTTGCAAATCGTAGGGGTTATGATGGGATAAAGGTGAGGTCAGGGGTGAAAGAGTTGGTAGAGTCTCACTGTGAACCAAGTACCACTTCAAGCTCCGATGAGGCCAAAGGCATAAATGCCATTTCTGCTATGTTACTTTATTTTGTCCTATTCCTTCCCCAAATTAAAAATATGTGCTGTTGGTCACAGACAGCCTGTGAACCCATCACTGTCACTGGGTGAACTGGCCTCAAGTGAAAGCCCTACTAATGCTGGCTCAGCAGCAATATGTTTGGAGATGAAAGAAAACACATCCATTACCATATTTTTACACCTATTTTTAGTCTTAAAAGTACTCAAGGCAATTTGCATTCATCTTAGGATTGAACCATCGTACTTGGTATGCACATCAGTGAACGGGAGTGTACGTACCTTGCTCTTCCCCTGTGCCTGGTGCCGCACCGTTGCCTGCAAGGCGAGGGAACACTCATTTCATAAACACTCGCCTGTCCTGCTGAGCACTTTGGTGCACCTCCATACTTATGTACATCTGGCCAAATCTCAGATACAGAACCAACGGCCATGTCCACATTGCTGGAAGACTGATCTCTGTGTAACTGAAGCCATGATTTTGAGAGGCCTTTTGCCATTTGAAATTCAATTTTAAGATATGAACATTTTGAATGCATCATTTTTTCTCTTGGAAAGAAAAACATGGTAATGTCAGCCACTTAGGTCACATTCTGCACACCAGTTCTGAATGCATTTTTAGTAGTCTGGGTTCATGTATCAATCATTTGTTGTTATATATGGATGCCTTCAGCCTGAGATTTCCTTTAACTCTTTGCAATGACCCCAAATTGCTAGATGCAGCTCTTCCGAATGGCCTACTGTTCAAATCTATTCATGTGTCTGATTTCTATTGATGTGGTGCTTTTTTTCTTATTGATTTTGTCTCTTATTGATCTCTTTAGTATTGATTTATTCCTGACATTCTCAGATAGGGTGCAAGGTATCAGAATCATCTATACCCAGTCTTCCCTACATGCTTTCCTCTCTCTCAGAGATTCTGATACGTGTCAACCCCTTGCTTCAGCACAATCGATTTTGATGTTTCTGTTCATGCTTTTCATTATGGCAGGAAGTACTTTTGGAGAGTGGCGGAACCCCAGCTGGCAAGTGTGTTGGGAAAAAGAATTTGGTAGCTGACCGATATAAGGTGAAAGTCCTCTGAAGAAAAATAACTTGCCAAGGAGATGGTGTCTGGTCTCCCCAAGACTAAGCTTTGGGTTGTCTGAACCTGTCCCATGGGTCATCTTCCTGTCCCATGAAGAGGTAGTGTCATCCAATTGGTTTGAAAAGGCTCCTACTACCCATCCACTTGTCTAGTCCTACCTGTGCATCAGGATCCTCCTGAGGTCCCATCTCGTCCTTGAAATCTTACAGGTAGCCAAATTTATGCTCTACTAATTTCTGTCTATTGTAAACACCTTGGTGTTCTATTTCTCGCTTTTGCGCATATGCTGCTTATATTCTTTCACTGTTTCTTGGGTGTAAATCTCATCATTCTAACATGATAACAAATTCCTCAAAAGCTGTACCTTTTATTACTTTTTAAATTTTCCAGGAGAGAACTTTGAACAGAATAGAAGAAAAGGAACTTATTTAGCACTACTACATGCCAAGTACCAAGGGCAGTTCTTGATATCTTACTTCCATTTATTTCCGCGTGACATTACTTCTCTGGCACTGAACAAAAATGAGATTTAGGACTTTAAGTAACTGGCTGAGAAACCCATGAACTGTAGCTGAGACTGTAGAGATTTGCTGGGTTTACAGATTTCCAATCTCATCTGTTACCATAGTATTTAAACATTAGCTTCATTATACCTTAACAGTATGCTCAGTGTTTACTTTATCTGGGATCTTACTGTCTTCTCTTTTTAGTATGTAGATAGAACATTTTCCTACCTTAAGGTATTTTTTCAATGCTAGCATTCAGTGCTATTATAGTTTATCTTGTTTCAAATTACGTAAGTGTACAATGTTATAATTAGTTTCCAAAAAGTCTTGATACAAATTCTTTGGGACTATCATATTTATAATTACATTCATAATGTTGCCTTCAAAATCATCTTTTTTCACCTATTACAAGGATGTGTCTAGTATTGGAAATCAAAATAATTTACCTTAAGAATGATATTTATATTAACATTGATTTTTATTTATTACAGAAAATAACTTTCACATAAATAGAATAAAAATCATTGAGCTGCAAATATATTTTTGCTATCTAATATTTCACAAAATTTCAATCTCTTTCTCTGAGTATCAAGATTGTTAATCTTGACTTCCGGCCAAGATGGAGACATAGGTGGAAACACTGTGTCTCCTCGCACAACCAAGTTTAAAGACAAAAAAGTTTTAGTAACAAAAACACAACCAAAACACAGAAAAATGAACTGTATGGAAGTCCAACAACAATGAACCATTCAGCCAGACGAGTAAGAGGGATAGAGTCAGCAGCTGGCAGAGACGGGTTGCGAAGGAAAAAGCGGCCAGACCAACCCAGGTGCACAGGCGGCAGTTGGTGGATCTCAGGTGTGGGGTGGCAACGGGTAGACCCAGTGGGGGCACAGGGTGGCAGGCTGACTGCGGTCACACATTTGCACTTAGATAAGCCAGGTGAAGGAGCGAGCAGTGAGACAGACAGCACAAGCTAGGGCCCCAGCAATGGGAATTAAAGCCTAAAAGCACCAACTGGAAAAACTTTCAGGGTTGAGGTGCCTGGAGAAGCCCCCAGGTTCACAGAGAATTTGTTGGAGAGACCCACAGGGTCCTGGAGGGTGCACAGGCCCACACACCTGGGAGCCAGCACCAAGGGAGCCCGGTTTGCTTGCCAGAAGCAGCAGAGGGGACAGAAATCTGAGAGAGAGCAGAACAAACGCCACTGCCCCTCTCTGACCACACTCCCACATACAGCTTCACAACCCAGTGACTGGGTTGCCCCACCCTGGTGAACACCTAAGGCTCCGCTCCTCATACATAACAGGCATGAACAGACCAAAACATTATGGCTCAAGAAGAACAGCTCAAAGCCCCGGAGCCAATACTTTTAAGTGACCAAGAGGTAGCCAACCTATCAGATGCACAGTTCAAAATACTGGTGATCAGGATGCTCACAGAACTGGTTGATTTTAGTCCCAAATTAGAGGAACAAATGAAGGCTAAACTAATTGAAATGAAGGGAAATGTACAGGAAACCAATAGTGATGGAAAGGAAACTGGGACTCAAATCAAGAGAGTGGACCAGAAGGAAGAAAAAAAAAAGATCAAACAGAAAAGAATGAAGAAACAAGAATTCAAAAAAAAATGAAGAGAGGCTTAGGACATCTAAAGACATCTCTAAGTACATCTAAGGATTCCAGGGCATCTTTAAACATTCCAACATCCGAATTATAGGGGGTACCAGAAGAGGAAGAGGAACTGCAACAAGTGGAAAACTTATCTGAACAAATAATAAATGAGAACTTCCCCAATCTGGCAAAGAAAATACACTTCCAGGAAATCCAGGAAACTCAGAGAATCCCAAAGAAGTTGGACCCAAGAGGGAACACACCAAGGCACATCATAATTACATTAGCCAAGATTAAAATGAAAGAGAGAATCCTAGAAACAGCAAGAGATAAGGGGACAGTCACCTACAAATGAGTTCTCATTAGACTGTCAGCTGATTTCTCAAAAGAGACCTTACAGGCAAGAAGGGGCTGGAAAGAAGTATTCCAAGTCAAGAAATCCAAAGACCTACATCCAAGATTGCTCTATCCAGCAAAGCTTTCATTTAGAATGGAAGGGCAGATAAAGTGCTTCTCAGATAAAGTCAAATTCAAGGAGTTCATCATCACCAAGCCCTTATTAGTCCCAGAGAATATATGAAATGTTAAAGAGACTTATCTAAGAAAAAGATAAAAAGTATGAACAGTGATAGGACAGCAAACTCATGGTTATTAACAACCACACCTGAAACAAAAGCAAACCAAGAGGACAGCTAGATCGGGAGCTGAACCATAGAAATGAAGATCACATGGTGGGTTAGCAACAGGAGAGTTGGAGGAGGAGAAGGGGGGAAAGGTACAGAGAATAAGTAGCATAGACGGTAGGTAGAAAATAGATGGGGGGAGGGCAAGAATAGTATGGGAAATAGAGAATCTAAAGAATTTGTGACACATGGACATAAACTAAAGGGGGGGAATGGTGGGGGAGGGGGTGTGCAGGGTGGAGGGGAGTGAAGGGGGGATGGGACAACTGTAATGGCATAATCAATAAAATATATAAAAAGAAACAAAGATTGTTAATCTTACTTTTCTTTTATAGATGCTTTGAAAGAATCAGTAAACATCACCACCAACTCTATATTATAGTGCTGGTCAGAAAATTTCATGAATTCTGACAGTTTCCAATATGCCAGCTATTCTTTATCAGTTTTACTTTCATTATTGAATTGTTAACAGATTTTGCAATCATACCATTTTTCAGGCACTTTTGTTATTTTTGTTACTATTTGACTGCAAAATTACTGTTATTTCATTTTTCTCAGTAACGATTTAATTTTTGAAAACTGTGTTTAATAGTTTTAGACTTTTTAAATTACCATTGTATATATTTTTGCTAGATGCCATTTTTTATTTTTCTTAAATTCATCTCCATGGAGTGTGTTTAAAATTTCCATCTTATTTGTCTAGCATTGATCTCTTTGGTTTCAGAAACACTTAAATAACTTTTATAAACATCAGGTTTTACCTGATTTATATGTGCAGCTTGCCACCCAGCTTTCTCCTGCATTTCATAGCATGTTAAATATTATTAGTTAAATATTATTATTGTTATTTGTACCAGGTACTGGATCTCAAGAGAAGAAACAATTATGAAGCCATCTCATCATTTGCTTGACACTTTTTATACACATGGCAGAACAGGTGTGAAACTCTGCCTCTATCTCTGTTAATTAGGGAAATCTATAGAGACAGTCATGTGTAGAGAGATTGATAGCATATTCAAGAACCAGACAGCCATGGATTTGAAACCTGGACCTGCTATTTACTAGTAGTAACTTTGGGCAAATTATTTACCCTTATTGTGCTTTAATTTCCTCATCAATAAAATGGGGGTAATAGTCATCAATACATTATATAGTTGTTGGGAGAATTAAATGCATTAATAGATTCAAAATGCTTAAAATAATGCATATACCTGCACCTGTGTGTGTGCCTATAGGGAACACTCTAACCAGGTTATGTTTTAAATGAAGCTCTCAGTTTCACTGCTGTACATGTAGAGATAGTCCATGGCACCCTGTCTTTCTCACCTGTAATATAATGTAGTACATTTTTATATTCTACAGGGGCACTCCTGTGAACCAGGAAAAAACAAGTTGGCTTCTTTTGTTTGTTTTTCCTTTTGAGTAGCATATACTGATCTTTAAATAAAATGCTAATGACTCCTTTCCTCCCTCCTCCCCCTTTTCTCAAGTCTGTCTGCCAAGAGATATTGGCAGCTCTGGGCCCCGCTTGTGACTGTCTGGAGAGAAAAATCAATGCAATAATTAACTGATATAAAGATGTCTAAGGCCATGCTTATTTCTTCTCTCTTTTTTAAAAAAATATTAAGACTTTCACAAATGGCCTTGGTAAGTTTTGCAAAAGTTCCATGAATAAATCTATAACGATATTCACAAATAAAAATAGTTACATGAATTCAAATTTCCAAGAAAAGTCCAGGAACTGAGTAATAAGAGAATATATTACTTTGTTATATGTACTCACTTATGGATGGCATATGCTGAATAAACATTTTATCCTGATTCCATTTCAGTCAAAATCCCAGGTTTTTAAAAAAATTCTTCAACTAACTGTCTTTTCCCTTAGGAAATCCTTGGAAGTCTTTATTAGTATTAAATGATCTGCCCTCTTTATTTTCCTAATTTTGGTTACAACTCTTTTATGACACTTCTTATATTATATGATAGACTTATTGAGGTCAGAAACTCTGTCATTTTATATCTTCTCTTTAGTCTTATATCCCACCCACCCCTTCTCCTCTCATCTCCTGTCTAGTAGCTCAGGTGGGTGGGTTCTCAACAAATGGTTGCTGAATCAATAGATTTGCAAATGGCTAGAACTAGTATGGGACTTAGAAACGATTTAGTTTAATTCATCATTTTAGCCATGAGAAAAGTGAGGCTTTGAGGGGTATCTAATTTTTCCTGTGATCATATAGCAAGCACACAAAAAAGTACAAAAAAGATGACCTCCCTTTTGTTGGTGTATATTTTCAGTTATAATGATTGAAATCTTAGAAGTACAGGTATTTGAGAATTATAAATCTCTAGACTATCTGAGACATTGCTTTGGAAGTAGTTGTGACAAATTGGGTATTTATCTCTAAATACTGTAAATGAGATTCCTATTTAGGCAAACTTGCAACTTGATACACAGCTTGAGAGAGAAACTGATAAATTCTGTAATGCATTACATTCATTGGTGATCTTGTACTATTTTTGACTTGTAAATTGATTTAGCTAATAAACCACTCACAATTGTCAGTTTACTTGGGAAAATGGGGGCCTCTGCCAATGAGACAGAGCTGGGAACCATGGTTCCTCCTCTAGCATGCTGCCACCACATGAACTGTTCAGATGAAAATCAGTTTCTCTAACCAAACACTTTTTTTTAGCCAGCAGGCACAATACATTGAAACACCTTTTTAAAAAAATAAACATAGTGATGGCCTTGTTGTCCTTGTAGAAATTCTGACAAGAATCTCATGTGAATCATTCATTTTTGTGGAAAATATAGTATTCTGTTAGGAGCAACAGCTAGCCCAGTTGGATCAGGAAATGAAATCCAGCATTAAATGGATGGACACAGGATGAAACAGAATTTAAGACCCTAGGGGTTACTTTGAAGGTGGTAGCTGGGTGTGCTCACCAGAATCCTAGACTTTGTTTACTCAAGGGCAGGGGTGTCGGCATTATTTTCCTAGCTGAACATGTATCTTGAACAGCACTAATTTTAGCAAGGGATTGAGAACCTATGTGAAGGGATAATGACTGAAAACATCCCTAATCTGGTGAAGGAAGAACACACACAAGTCCAGGAAGCTCAGAGAGTCCCCAAGCAAGTTGGACCCCACAAAGGCCTACAACAAGACACATCATAATTAAAATGACAAGACTTAAAAACAAGGAGAAAATCCTAAAAATTCCAAGAGAAAAACAGGTAGTTACATATATAGGAGCACCAATTAGACTATTATCTGATTTCACAAAAGAAACATTTTAGGCCAGAAGGGAGTGGTATGCAATATTCAAGGTGATGAACTTCAAGGACCTACAACCAAGGCTACTTTACCCACCAAGACTATCATTTAAAATTGAAGGAGAAATAAAAACCTTCCCAGACAAGAAAAAGCTAAAGGAGTTTGTTAACACCCATCTAATAGTGCAATAAATGTCAAAGGGCTTGTTTTAAGAAGAAAAAAATAGAAAAGAAAAGAACACCAGAGGAAAGTAGTCAAACAATAAAATGGTACTAAATACATATCTATCAATAATCACCCGAAATGTAAATGGTTTAAATATTCCAACCAAAACACATAGGGTGGATGAATTGGATAAGGAAAAGGTATCCATATATATGCTGCCTCCAAGAGACCCACCTCAGATCAAAAGATACACACAGGCTAAAAGTAAAGGGATGGAAAAAGATATTACATGCAAATTTGAGGGAAAAAAAGCTGGGGAAGTGATACTTTATCCAAGAAAATAGACTTTAAAACCAAGGCTATAGTGAGAGACAAAGAAGGACACTACATAATGATCAAGAGAACAATACAAAAGAGGATATAACGCTAGTAAACATTTCTACATCCAACATAGGAACACCTAAATATGTGAAGCAAAGTTTGATGGACATAAAAGGAGATAGAAATATATATCAACAGAAATACAATATATCAACAGAAATACAGTCATAATCAGGGATTATTATAATACTCCATTAATTTCAATGGATAGATCTTCCAGGCAGAAAATCAACAGAGACAGTGCCATTAAATGACACACAAGATCATGTGGATTTAACTGATATCTTCAGAACATTTCACATCACAGCAGCAGAATATACGTATTTTTCAAATGCACATGGAATGTTTGTTAGTGTATACCACATGACAGGACACAAAACAAGTCTCAATAAATTTAAAAAGATTGAAATTATATTAAGCATTTTCTCTGGCCACAATGCCATGAAACTAGAACTCAATCACAAGAAGAACACTGAAAAACATGCAAATACATGGAAGCTAAAGGAAATGGTACACAATGAAAGGGTCAACAACAAGTCAAGGAAGAAACCCAGTTACCTTGAAACAAATGAAAACGAGGACACAAAATCTGTGGGACATTGGGGAAGAAAGCCTAGTAGGAAAATTCATACCATTACAGGACTATGTAAAAAAAACAATAAAAAAGCTCAAATAAACAATGTAACTTTACATTTAAAGGAACTTGAAAAAGAACAACAAACAAAGCCCAGGATGAGTAGAAGGAAGGAAATAATGACAATCAGAGCAGAAAGAAGCAAAACAGTGTAAAAATGCTGTACAAAAGATTAATGAATCCAAGAGCTGGCTCTTTGAAAAGATAAACAAGATTGACAAACATTTAACTAGACTCATCAAGAAAAAAAGAGAGGACCCAAATAAATAAAATCAGAAATAAAAGAGGAGAAATAGAAACTGACACCAAAGAAATACAAAAGATTGTAAGAAAATATTGTGAACAATTATATGCCAACAAACTGGACAACCTGGATGAAATGGATAAATTCCTAGAAACATACAACCTTCCAAAACTAAATCAGGAGAATCAGAGAATCTGAACAGACAGATCACACCCAGTGAAATTGAAGCAGTAATAATAAAAACTCTCAACAAACAAAAGCCCTAGACCAGATGGCTTCACAGGTGAATTTTATCAGACATTCTCAGAAGAACTAATACCTCTCTTTCTCAAATTATTTCATAAAATTCAAGAGAAGGGAAGGCTCCCAAACTCATTTTCATGAGTCCAGCATTATCCTAATTCTGAAACCAGATAAAGACACAACAAACTGAAAATTATAGGCCAATATCCCTTGACCATAAACATTAAAATCCTTTAAAAAACTTAGCAAACTGAGTTCAAGAATGATCAAAAATATTATACACCATGATTAAATGAGATTTATTCCAGGAATGCAAGGTTAGTACAACATTGACAAATCAATAAATGTGATTCACCACATAAACAAAGTGAAGGTTAAAAACCACCTGATCATATCAATAAATTCAGAAAAAGCATTTGATAAAATCCAGCACCCATTTATGATAAAAACTGTCAGTAAAGTGGGATTAGAGGGAACAAACCTAAACATAATAAAGGCCATATATGACAAACCCACTGCCACCATCATACTCATGGGCAAAAAACTGTGAGCTTTCCCCTTAATACTGGGTACAGGGAGACAGATGTCCACTTTCACTTCTCTTATTTAATATAGTATTGGAAGTCCTAGCCATAGCAGTCAGACAGAAGAAGAAATAAAGGATATCCAAATTGGAAAAACAGTCTGTATTTGCAGCTGACATGATAGTGTACATAAAGAACCCCAAATATTCCACCAAGAAACTACTAGAACTCATCAGCAAATTTGCTAAAGTACCAGGATACAAAATTAACATCCAGAAATCAGTTGCATTTTTATATGCCAATAGAGAACTAACAGAAAGGGAAATTAAGAAAACGCCCACTCACAACTGCTACAAAAAGAATCAAACAGGTAGAAATAAATGTAACCAAGAATGTAAAAGATCTATGCTCAAAAAGTTATAAGACACTGAAGAAAGAAACTGAAGAATATACAAAGAAGTGGAAGCACTCACCATATTCATGGATAGGAAGAATTAACATCATTAAAATGTTTGTACTACCCAAAGTAATCTGTAGATTCAACACAATTCCTATGAAGATTTCTATGATGTATTTCATAGAACTAGAACAAATATTTGAAAAATTTATATGGAGACACAGAAGGCCCTGCATAGCAACAGTGATCCTGAGAAAGAAGAACAGAGTTGGAGGGATCTCTGTACCTAATATAAAACTATACAACAAGGCCATAGTAATCAAACATCATGGGACTGGCATAGAAACAGACACATAGATCAATGGAACAGAATAGAGAGCCCAGACATAAACCCACACCTTTATAGTCTATTAATATTTGACAGAAGAAACAAGTACATACAATGGGCTAAAGACAGTTTATTCAATAAATGTTGGGAAAATTGGACATATATGTGCATATAAATGAAACTATACCACTTTCCTACACCACACAAAAATAAAATTAAAAATGGATAAAATATTGAAATGTTAGACAGAAACAATAAAAACTATAGAAGAAAACATAGGCAGCAAAATCTCAGACATTGCTTGTAAAAATATTTTATTGGATATATCTCCCCAGGCAAGGGAAACAACAGAAAAAAATAAACAAGTGGGACTTCATCAAACTAAAATCTATTTGTACAGCCAAGAAAATGGTCAACAAAGTAAAAGGACAACACCCAGAATGCAAGAACATTTTCACTGACACATCTGATGAGGGATTAATATCCAAAATTTATGAAGAACTTACAAAACTCAACACCAAAAAATTCCCAAACAACCCAATTAAAAAATGGGCAAAGGACCTAAATACACAGTTCTCCAAAGAGGACATACAAATGGCCCATAAGCATATGCAAAGATGCTCAATGTCAATAATCATCAGAGAAATGCAAAGTAAAACCACAATCAGATATCATCTCACACCTGTCAGAATGACTATCATTAATAAATCAATAAACAATAAGTGCT
Source organism: Sturnira hondurensis (assembly GCF_014824575.4). Taxonomy (NCBI): domain Eukaryota; kingdom Metazoa; phylum Chordata; class Mammalia; order Chiroptera; family Phyllostomidae; genus Sturnira; species Sturnira hondurensis. The sequence continues at coordinate 4,135,319 of NW_028087015.1, forward strand.
GATGAGGATGTGGAGAAATGGGAACCCTTTGCAGTGTTGGTGGGAATTCAGATTGGTACAGCCATTGTGGAAAGCAGTATGGAGATACCTAAAAAAATGGATCTGCCTTTTGACCCAGTGATCCCACTTCAGGGAATATAGCTGAAGGAACCCAAAACACTAATTTGAAAGAACATAAGCACCCCTACATTCATTGCAGCATTATTTACAATCATCAAGATATGGAAGCATGCCCTGGCTGGTGTGGCTCAGTGGATTGAGCGCGGGCCTGTGAACCAGAGTATCGAGGTTCGATTCCCAGTCAGGGCACATGCCTGGGTTGCAGGGCAGTTCCCGGCAGGGGACACACCAGAGGCAACCATACATTGATATTTCTCTCCCTCTCCCCTTCCCTTCCCCTCTAAAGATAAATAAATAAAATATTTAAAAAAAAAGATATGGAAGCAGCCTAGGTATCCATCAGTAGATAAGTGGATAAAAAAACTATGAGATATTTACACAATGGAATACTATTTGGCTGTATAAAAGAAGAAAATGTTACCATTTGCAACAGTATGGATGGATCTGGAGAACATTATGCTAAGTGAGATAAGCCAGTTAAAGAAAGACAAATACCATATGATTTCATTCATATGTGGAATCTAATGAACAAAGTGAATTTACAAGTAAAATGGAGAAAGACTCATAGATGGAGAGCAGGATGACAGCTGTGGGTAGGGAGGTAAAGTGAAGGGATTCAGCAAAAGAGAAAAAGCACTTGTAGATGTGGCAACAGTCTGCTGTTGGCTGGTGGGAGGAGGGCATATAGGGACTAAATGGCAATGAAAATATAATAAAGATTAAATAAAAAAGAGCTAAACACATTATTGTGCTATTTAAGAATCTACAGTGCTGATAACTTTGTCTATTATCATATCAAATGTCCAGAAGTAAGAGTGGAATAAAATAAAAACTCATGTAGTTAGTAAGAGTGTAGATGGTCATGACCTTTATGGAAGAATATTTGGTGATGCATTACAGAGTCTTCTTTTTTAAATATTTTTGTTTTATATATAGAGATAGGGTAAGGGAAAGAAAGGGAGAGAAACATCAATGTGTGATTGCCTCTCACTTGCCCTCTACTGAGGACATGGCCCATAGCACAGGCATGTGCCCTGACTGGGAATCAAAGCAGTGACTTTTTGGTTTGCAGGCTGGCACTCAATCCACTGAGACATGCCAGCCAGGGCCTTTGCAGGGTCTTAAAATATTGAAATTCTTAATTCTACTACTAGAAATAAATCTTAAAGAAATGAGTAGAGATATGAATAAGTATCTGTGCATTAAGTGTGTTGAATTAGCCTTCTAGCACAAACTTAGCATCTCAAAACAATACCTGGTAATTATGTCACAGTTCTGTAGGGCAGAAATCCGGCACAATGTAGATGGATGGATTTTCTGCCCAGGGTATCTAATGGCTGAAATCTTGTGTCATCCATGCTAAGTACTGGTCTGGAGGCATTGGGGAAGAATCCACTGCCAAGCTCCTTCCATTTGTTGGCAAAATTTAGTTCCTTCTAGCTGTAGGACTGAGGTCCTTGTTCCCTTGATGGCTGTCTCAGGGCCCAGAGACCACTCACATTCTTTGCCATTTGGCCTCTCCAACAGAACACTTGTCAAGTATCAAATCCCTTGTGTGTTGGATAATCTCAGATTTCTTCTATCTCTAACCTTTGGTCCCAGATTGAAAATGCTCACATCATTAGGCCAGGCCTTAGGATAATACCCCCATCCTTAGATTAACTGATTTGGCACCAAAATGACACCTGTAAAATTCCCACACTGCGCTATCTAGATTAGTGCTTGACTGAAAAACTGGGACAAAGTTTGTGTACACCAGGGACTGGGGCTCCTGGAGGCCGCCTTAGAATTCTCCCTCCCATGCTTTATCCCAGAATGATGGTTAGCCTTGAAAATTTCAAATAGCCCAAATCTCCAATAATAAAATACTAACCAAGTAAATTATAGTACATCCATATAATAAAACATGATAGTGCTATTGAAAACCCTCTATTTTAAGGAAGATACAATACCATAGTAAAATACTGATTAAAACTAAAAATGAAGACATTAAACTATATATACAAAGACTGGAAAGAAGCACATGTAAATATTGATAATGGATGATGGCATAATAGGTCATTATAATTTTCTTTATATTTGTTATTTTTCTAGATTTTTAATAATAAACATGTACTCATTTTCTAATTAGAGAAAGGATTATTTGTAAAGCATTTTAGCACTTTTGTGGGTTGCACAGTGGTTTCTATTTTGACCTCCTGATTCCCAAACCATCACCCTAGCTGCCGTAAAAACTACCTTGGCAATTTTTTCATCTTGTCATCTTCAGTCTCCTTAACTCACAGTCTAGGGATCTTTCCCCACCTTGTACCCTTGGCTCAAGCACAGCTTTAATAACACTGAGAGTTCTTGTTACTATTCCCTCCCTCCTGCACCTTTGGCAGATGATATTAACTGATCAAGGCACTCTCCCTCTGAACCCTGCACTGTCCTCTAGGTTATTCCAGTCGCTATGCCTGATCAGGTGGAATTAGCATGAATGATGAAATCAGCAAAGCCTGAACTAATCTTCGGATTAAGAGAGTCTGGTCATGCTTGGAAAGCCCCTGAGGCAGGCCAGACGGGTTTCTACTTACACAAAGGTTACAGTAAAGAGCTATTTTTTGGAACGCTCTTCCAAAAGTAAGAGGGGTCTGTGTACAAAAGCTCGATTGAAGGAAAAGGGGTTGTTGTTAAAGGAGAAAACTGCCATTTGAAAGCAGATGGCATTTGCTTGTCAGATTTCTCTTTGCCACAGCCCCATGGCTGAATCCCAGGGAACATGAGATAACTTTCCTTTATAAAAAACTTGCGGTAATGGAAATGGCTAGTGATCTTCCCATTGAAAATAATAGCATTATCCTAATACACCCCATTCAGGAAAAAAAATAGACAGTACATGTAATCATTACCCTGGAACTTTCCAAACATATTAAGAATAATTTGAATGGCACTGTAGTTTCTGAAACTCTGTAGATGGAATCATAGACAGAACTTAGTTCTGCTACCATTTTAGGTTTCTCATTGTAGCCTCAAATTTGTGAGATCCATGAATACATGGGTTACTTTCCTAAGTTATGTGATATAGCAAGGGGAGTTTGTACAGTCTTTGTTTTACAGGTTAGTAAAAGCATGGAGAGGTTAATCCTATTCACACAATGATGTGTTAGGGAAGGGCTAGGACCCAGCTGTGACTGCGTTCTTTCCCTCTAGAACACATCATGACTAATCCATAGACGGTTACCAAGCAAACCCTCTGGGTAGAGCCCTGTATCCGATGCTGGGAGCTGCCACAGGTATAATTAGAAGTGCAGACTCGATTCAGCCCACTCAAATCTACTGATGCGATTTGATTTGTAAAGTTCAATTGAGTCCATGCAGAATTCTAAGAATCATTATGTGGTGGCTTGTACTTTTCAAAGATAAAGAATCTCACAGGTTCTTTGTCCAATGTGATATTGACATTCCCTTCCTGAAGGACTGGGCAGTTAGTTCCTTTGTTTGCCTTGACAGACAGAATGTGGAGGAAGGTTTGTCAAATGACTTCTGAGGTTTGCTTATAGATGTAATCTGCACGCCTTTGGGTTCCCTGAGCTGCCGTGCAGGAATCCTGGCTGCCTTGAAGCCGCCATCCTGAAGAGACCATGAGAAGGGCCCACAGAGAGGCACAGAGAGATGCCTAAGAAGCCTTATTTTTTCCGGACACTGCTCAGTTCTTCCTAGCCCAGACTCCAGACCCGTGAATGAAGAAATCTTCACAGACTCCAGTCTCTGCCACCGCCGTGCAGCAACCTCATGAGATTCCCCCCGGGCCAGAACCATTCAGTCAAGCTGCTCCCAAATTCCTGACTCGCAGAAAGTATGAAGACATTAATAGTGTTGTTGTATGTGCCTAAGATTGGAGTGACTTTTTAGGCAGGAATAATTAACAAATGCACATAGGGGAAAGATGTGTCCCCAAACTTTCCCAGCTGCTATCCTTGCTTTATGGAGCTGAGTAACCAACAGTGCTTAATTCAAGATAATCCTTTAAAAACATAAAACTGGTGAATCCAGCCATTTCTAACTTATTGCACACACATTTATCTTTAGTTTGAGTGCTGCTTTCATTTCTGTTATAGTTTCACATATTCTTTTAATGAGAAGCCATTTTTATAGTTCTGTTAAAGATTGCTATAAAGCTCTCGATTTATTGAATGATGACACTGCCAAATTGCTCCTTTAGGATGACATGAGAAAGACAGAGAGCTGAAGCTCCTTGGCATTTGCTCTTTACTTGCTCCAGTTTCTGACTCCCTGGGGCCGGCATCTTCCAGGCAGCTCCTGGCTCCAACCTTGGTCAAGCTGGCTGACTGTCTGAGAGCAACAATGAAAGCTGAATCTGCAAAGTCTTAGTGAAGTTGATTCAAATGAATTTACTAGGAGCGCTCAGAAAAAAAAAGCAATTTTAGGTGCTTCACATTCTTTCTCACACTTTGGCAGGGAGCTATGTTGAAAGAGTTGGCAAACAGCGTATGACATCAAAGAGTTTGCCCCCAAAGCCCTTTCTCTGCTGTTTCTCCACCTGCTCCTTCTCTTCTTCCTCCTCTTTCTGCTTAACTGAAACCTCTCTACTCTGTATTTAACAATGTAATCATTTGGACTTGTAACTTAATCTCTCTAAATCTTTTTACTTGGCTATAAAATGGAGATGAGTCAGTACCAGTTTTATTTGCTTAATTAGTTTCTTTATTGGATCAGTACATAATCGTCTCTCTCTGTATCATTAACTAATGCAACACCCTCTTGTGTTATAACTTTTGGATTTAAACAGGAGCCTGTTGAGCTGGTGCGGGGATGGCTACTCTTGCAGACAGGTTTGAAAAAGCCTGAGATCCAAACCTGTAATCCTTTGAGAATGCCAAGTTCCCCAAATGAGGGTTGCAGAAAGCCAGTGGAGTGGCCTTTGTCCTAACCTTAGCACTCTCCCTGGCATTCAGAAGGACACTTGTTTTTGTTATGCTTAGTGGGAAGGAGAGAAGCAGACTCATTATTTTCAGAAACTCCAGAGAGACCTCGCCTTCCAATGAAGAGCGGAGTGGTGTGGGGTCACATGAGGCCAACATTTGTTTTCTTTTTTCTTTGTGGGAATTTGATAATGTAGTCCTAGGGGAAAATGGGGTGGAGTAATATTTTTCAAAGGAAAAGAACAAGGAGGTACAGGAGGGGGTTCATACTATTAAAACACACTATGTTGTTCAGGACAGTATAGCTCCTTTACAGAATCTCCCCATGGCAGTGAATTTAAACTGTTTCTCTCTGCCTATTATGCAGAAAATAATTGGCAAAAAGAGTGGGTAAGATGATTGAATGGAATTCGTGGGTTAAAAACACATAGGGAATTTACAAGACACAACATTATATAATATTTGCTGAAGAGACATGGTTGGAGGTACTTTGGAGGAGAGTGTTGCCTTTCTTCTAGCCCAAAGCAGCTTTCTTCCATCAAATCCTGTAGCCATTGCCTTTGATTCATCCCACCGGCCATGAGGCTCCTGGGGAGGAGCCCGTCTCATCTCCAGATTTTGGGCATCTCTGGTGTGCGTCCCAGAGGATCAGAACTGCAGCGCAGGGCTGGGCAAAGGGCTTGTGCTTTGGAATCTTAAGGCCTGGATGGCACCTTGGCTTCACCTGTTACCAGTGGAGTGACGATGGAAAAGCCATTGTTTCAGAGCCTTGGGTCCCTAATTTTTAAAAACTCTAGGAATAATATTTACCTTACAGGTATCCAGTGAGGATCACAGGCAATAAAATATGAAAATGCTTCATATAATTTAATATTTAAACAAATGTTAGTTAGCATGCCTACACTGTTTCATAACTATTTGCCTTTCCTCTCATATCTGACTGAAAGATTCTCAAGATAAAGATTTTGAGTTTCTCCTAGTTTCTGTCATAATAATTGGCATAAGTTGGTGTTCAAAAAGTTTTTGAGGGAATGTGTGAATGAGTGAATAATGAGGCCATTTTCTACTATAAAACCCTCGTGCCTGAGTTACAGGAGAATTCTGAGGATTATGAATTAATCTTTGTGCCTCTTTAGGGGTAAAAATGTACCCTGAGCTTTACTGATGTGCGGGTGCAGTTTATAGATTTTGTAAGATTTAGTATGTGACACAAATGATTGGGACAGTGAGGAGTATGCTCATTTCCTTTTCACACTTCCCTGCAAACTGTGGCCCAGGAAATCCATCCTTTCCTTTGAGAACAGTGGTCCCCAGAGGGTGGTCTCTGGGCCAACAGCACCAGCTTCTCCTGGGAGCTTTTTAGAGAGTCAGACTATGGGGCCCCACCTCATATCCACCACACCAGGAACCATGGGCGGGGGCCTGGGGATCTGTTCTAACAGACCCTATGGGCGATTCTGAGGTGCTCTGAAGTCTGAGGACACAACTTCAATTAAGAAGAGAAAACCATGGTAGGGAAGAAAACAGCAATAATTTATTAGCTTTTTAATGGTATTTGGTTTTAAAGTACGTTGCCAAATCTATTACTTGAAAAGGAACCCTCTTTTCCAGATAGGGAAACTGAGTCACGGGCATGGTAAATAACATACTCCAGACTAGGCCAGTCTGGTAGAGCTGTGTTCCCTTACATCGGGCATCTCCTGGGTGACTGGCTTTCTCATTCGGTGAACTCATTAATGCTAATCTGAGAGGTGCAGCTTGTCAACTCTCAGGTAGTATGCTAGAGGGACAGAGTAGCTGACTGAAATGGGTCACCCCAATGGTGGGAATCTGAGGTGCTGCCGAGGACTGGTGGGGAAGCGGATTTGGTTTCCTAGGGTTCTTTAAATCACACCGTAGATAAGAGTTATCCATTTCTATACATAAAGGACAGTGTGACCCTGTCCTCAGTGAAGTCAGACAACTTTGGATCAGTTATAAAATCTGTGAAAATTGAGCTGGTCCCAGGATTATGAGATTTAGCAAAACTCAATCAGAAACCAATATACTACTATGAATGCTAAGCAGAAAGTTGCGGTAAGCACAAACTTGGTTCATAGCAAGGCCACAAAGGGGATAAAGAGCAGAAATAATAAAAAAAAGAGAGAGGCTTTCTGGCTATTTCTGCTACAAATGTCTCAAACAGGACTGTTAACTTGATGAGAAATTGTGTCACTGGTGCCAAATACTGTCATGCTATCATTGATAAAAAATGAGAGCATTTTACTGTCTTTGTTCACGCTTGGATTCATCCTGCTTCAATAAAAAATCAGGTTCATAATGCTGTTTGGCTATACTGAACAATAATTGCTCTTGTCTGTTTTCCCTATAATTGTTTTATTGCCTGCCTTTTCTTTCCTTTACTCGTAATATGTCATTGTTTGTGTTTTGAAAGGATATTAAATGTTAAAAGCCTAAAGTAATGTATTTGATTTTTCTGTGGAAACTGACAATACTAATGAAGCCTGGGAGCCTGGTCCTACCTGTAGTCTACCTGCATTATTTGTTATACTTTGAGGCAACCGTTTCTGTCCTCCTGCCTTTGTTGACCTTCTTCCAACAGCCAACAAATGAACAGCCAAACAGCCAATCTTGTTACATTTAATCTTATACGTCTACTCTCTCCCGCTCTCTCTCTCTTTGAAAAAGGTTTTATTTATTTATGTTTAGAGAGAGGAGAAGGGAGGGAGAAAGAGAAGGGGAGAAACATTGATATGTGAGAGAAACATGGATAGATCGTTTCTCGCATGCCCCCAACTGAGGACCTGGCCCACAAACTAGGCCTGTGTCCTGATTGGGAATTGAGCCGGTGACCTTTCAGTTTGCAGAATGATACCCAACCCACTGAGCTACATCAGTCTGAGGCCCTTACACCTCTACCCTCTTGTTGAAACGAAAGCCTGAAATATGCTGGCCTCACAAGCTTTCTCAAGCTTAGGATCACAAATGACTTGCAGGGCTGCCTTCATTTTATCTGAACAGCCTTGGAATCACTGCCACCTGATAGGAAGAGGAGAAAGCTTGAAAACTGAATCAAAGGAAATCAAGGGACTATATAACCCTAGAGAATGTGTGGACTTTTGAGGAAACTATCTTAGAAATGATACTAAGTTGTTTGGAGTTACAGGGTAAAGCAGTGATTGATGAGAGTATTTCTCAACTGAGGTGATCATCTCAGGTAAGCAGCCTGGCACAGAGAACATGACAGAACTTAACTGTCATTTAACTCTCGAAATATGTGTCTTCTATGACTGCGAATATCTAGAAGATGAGGTTGGCTCTTAGGAAGCCAGAAGAACCTGAGTCTTCAAGGGTCATGGACCCCTCCAAACAGAGAGCTATAAGGGGTGGTCACACTTGCCAATGATGCCTTCTCAACTCCTCCATTTCCCGTGGCCCTGTCTCCCTCCTGGGGCCTGCTCAGGATACCTGGGCCTTTGTAATACCTCCTGAGGGCACAAAGCTCCCCAGTGAGGCTCCTCTTTAGGGCAGGGTTGCAAGGCTACCAAACCTTCCATCTTATCCTTATTCCCCTCATCATTCTCTTTCTCCATTTTTTTTATGAGAGGAACAACAGTTTGGTAGTGGGCAGGGATGGAATATTATTTTAGGTATTGAGTTTTGCATAGAAAGTAGATAGTCATGAGTAACGACATGAAGGTTCTAATAGAGTAGAACAGGCCAACATAGAAAACCAAGAAGAGCAGGGCTTTGCCTTTTTGACTTGGTAATTGCTCACTATTCTGCATTAGCATTTAGGTAGCAGGCTTCTGAATAAGCAAGGAAGACAATTAGTCTTCTTTGCCCAAGTGTATGGCTCCCATGAGTCTGTCACAGTACCTGAAATTCCACCATTCAAACTGCCTTCCTTTGCATTATAGCACTGTATTTCATGTATTGTTTTCTTTTCTTCTTCTTCTTTTTAAACTGCAGTCCTGATGGAAAAGGACAAGCCAAACAGGCAAAACAAACATATTCAGAGGAACAGCTTCAAGGAAAGCACAAGAGTTTAAATCCATCTCTGTGTTTGCATACGTTCCCAGTTCAGTCTCAGTTGCCAGTAATCTTTCAAAGTCTTAAGGGACCATGTCTCTAGCCATCGGTAGTGGTCTCAGGAGCCAACTGTCTGACTGTGACAGGAAGCAAAAGGGAGAGACAGGTGTGGATAAACAGAATGGAAGTGTCCCATTCTCATGAATTAAACGGCTCTTTTACTAAAAGTGGACAGAATTGGGTTGCTGACTCTTACTTCAGCAACCCAGACCACACCGAACAAGTATACCACTCCATCTCATTGCAAATGAACCTCTGGTTCTCTTGCTAGAACTATTCTGACTTCTATTTGAAGGTATCTGGCTTGTATTGAGGGTTTACTTTCTCTTAGAGTCATATATTTATATCATACCTTCTTAAATTTAATTTATTTATTGCTTCTGGACTTTTCCTTTCTGGAAGTTCTCTCATTATGCTTTTTTTTTTCAATTTAGTGACTTTAAATTTACCTTATCTTCTACAAGTTTTATAACCTTAATTTTTATTCTTGCTTATGGCTGTCTAATGAAGTTGTTAAATAAGATTGCAGTGGTAACACATTAAACCCTCTCTGTAACTCATTGTATTTCCATTTCCTCGCTGCTTCAGGCTATGTTTGCTATTAAGGATACTGTTCACATCTGCACCAATTTGAATTAATCTGATTATTCAGTTACCATGAGCTTCATGATATACAACAGCCTCATTCCTTCATCCCATAAAGTGAGAGTCCTACTGAGGCTTTGAGGAAGTGTTATACAAGTGGTTGGAACTGCCTCAGGAGCTTAGGTGCCACAAAGCTGCTTCCACTTGAAAGGAAACAGCTAAGTCAGATTGTTCCAGTAATCCATTGGTCCAACCAAATCACCGAATGTTTGAGCACATTTGTGGCTCTGGCCTTCGAGTTGGTAGGCATCAAAGTTCTAGCCCTGCTTGTGGGATTCATCTACATTCTCCCTACCTGTGCCCCCCGTCATAATATGGGTGACGTTTTCCATTTTTTGTATATGAACTTTAGAGGACTCATAAAATTATAAAGGAACTTGCTTTTTGGATTAAAGTTTAATAGTATGTGTTATCTGTTACTCATTAATATACTTCTTCATATTGTTTTTCTTTAATATTCTCATTCAGAAAGCTTGTTGATAGAGAAACCCACTGTATTTTTCCATTCACCTCTTTCCTAGCCACCTTGTTAAACAGGTCCAGAGGGTGGCGCCCTTCTGTGGACAGTAATAATTCCCATGCAGCTAAGCAACATACTGCCCTGTTCTAAGTGGCCAGAGTTGCTTACAGTCTTTTTTCTCTCGAATCATGTTTACCCTTATTGCTAGAGATGGTATGACTGCCTTGGAAAATGATTCTATGGTCTGAACATTCATTTATTTTGGAAGAGATCATACGACAGTTGCTTTTTTTGAGTTGGCTATCCTTGTCCACTTTTACCGCTTCCTTTATAAATTTATTTATATATTATAATTTTCCCATGTATTCTATACTATTAGTGACTTTTAATTTTCATAGAGCTTTTAAATTGTATTTTTATTTTTACCAAAAGTAGTATGAAGCACAGATTGGTCTTGTCTTCTCTTCATTTCTTCCCTGTTGATCAATAAAAATTGGCCAGTAGTGTTAATGCCATTATTCTCTTTCCAACAAGAAAGAGCCAGGCTGGTATAATCACTGTTTTGGTCATCATCCCATTGACAATATGCACAAGTCACCACACCCTAGACTCACCCTCTCTACCTCTTCGTCACGTGGGTGTGGCACCTTCCTACTATGTGCATTGTTGATGGTACGTACAGTGTTAATTTGTTGGATGAAGCCACTTGCTGTCTCCTTAGTCGTGGGTTTCTTCTGCAGGTCTGTCTGTGGATAAGAGCTAGAATAAAGAAAACACAAACAATATAAAGTAGACCTTATCCTTTGCTTTTCCATCTCCTCTAAGCTCTTTGGGCCTGATACAGTAAAAACTCTCTTCCATGAGTTGAAGGGAAAGGCAGAAGGAAAGGCAAAACAGATCCCAATTAATTATACTAAACATCAGTTGGCTCCCCATACACATATGAATAATGAGAAGAAAAGAAAAGGATTCAAGCCAAGTTAGTTCCCTCTTTCCAAAAATGGCTATAAAATATGGTAGTTCTGATCAGACTCCTGGCGAGATGGTGACACAGGAGGAGGAATATATCATGCACTGCCTCCCAGAATCAGACAGGAAATGAAATTAAAGAGGAGAACAATCCCCTGAGTTAAACTGAAGTGAGTTAACCTGAAAAAGAGACTTTTAACCAAAGATGGCCAAAACACCACTCCTAGATTGGTAGGAAGGGCAGAGGCATCTTAAAGGGGCTGGCCCTACACACACAAGCTGAGTTAAGTGGGCAGCATGGCTGTGGAAGCTTTCTTTTGAGAGGAGTGAAGGCAGGACCACAGACTGGGCTCCTAAGCACAGAGAGCCAGTGCCAAGATTGGTCCACCACATAGCATCCAGTGGGGAAAGGCCGTGGGGGCTCTGTCTGCAAGGGAGAGACTAAAACTACTGGAGACAAATCCACATTTTTTTTCTTAAAGGGGCAAAGCACAGGTTTTGTGTTTCTGGGTACTTACCTTGGGCCCAAGTGATGGAAATGCAGTGCATACTAGAGTCCAGTGAGGAGAGGGTAGAGTGGGAGGCACTGGGGAGAGATTAGGGGAACTGACTGTGGGATTTTCAGGTCAGGATATACCTGGACTACACAGCAGCCATCTTTTTTGAAAAGAGCTAGCCCCTCCCAGGGGAAAATCAATTTTCTGATTGATTTTCTGACCCTGGATATCTGACCCTGTAGGATACTACTTCCCACACCCTCTGGAATTCCACTCACCATACTCTCTAAAATCCTGTTTGCTCCACCCTGCACCCTTTTTGTTCTTGTTTCAGTTTGATCTGTCTTGGTGTTTTGTTTTTCTTTCATTTCTCCCAGCCTGCATCTTAACCCTTGCAAAGGGAGACAGCAGCATAAAGACTCAGGTGTTGTCAGAGACTGGCTGTAGGGTACAGCCAATCCATATACTTTTCTGGGAAACGGACAGATGCTTCCCCCTCATGGGCGAGCCACAGAAACACCTCCTGGCACCAGGCAGACCCAAAATCTGAGTTCTGGAGCCCTACTAGGAGCCCTTCCCTGCCAAGAACAGGGAAATAATCCCAGATAGACTCAGATGAGTGGCTCAGGGGAGGCAGAACACATCCACCATTTTCCCTGAAGTCTGAAAGGCACTTGCACAGGAGATCCAGGAATCACAGCTGCCTATTTCCACCAGAAGCCCTCTCAGAAATAGTAAACTTAAAATAGTTGGTGTGACTAGTTTAAGATTTACAACAGGCCAGGAGGCAGAAAGACGCAGAGGTGGATCCTGAGGTGACTTGGGGTGCTTGCCGACAGACCCCTGGACCTAGTGCTGATAAAAGTCAGCTTCGCAGAGCAGCTTGGCCCACCCTGCGAGCAGCCAAGCTCAGAGGAATAAGCCACAAACTGTGGATTGCTTGTCGCATTGGAAAGGCTGCCGAGGGCCAGATGTAGACGGCACCTGACACTGGCATACACTAAACTCAGACATTAGAGTGGTATCCAAAGAGAGAAGCCAGCAGACAATCACTAAACCCTGCTGAGGTGAATTTACTAATCTACTAGATTCTTTTTCATTGTTTTCACTATCTTTTTCTTTTCAATAGTCTTTTTATTATTTTTTCATCTACTTTTTCTTTTTCTTTTATTTTTCGCGCTTTACTTGTTCTTTCATTTCTTCTTTTCTACTCTTATCTTTGATTACTCCATTGTTCCCCTCTCCTCTTTTATTTTTTATTGCTTTTTTGTGTTCCTTTTCCCTGTTTTCCTCTTTCAATTCATTACTAGTATTAGCACTCTTCACCTTTCTCCTCTCATAATCACTTTTCTTTCCTTTGGCCTTTTCATATTCTTTTTTCTTTTCCCTGTTATCTTTCTTTTCCCTATTTATTGCTCTTCTGTCATTGACACTGCTATTGTGGTTGGGAGGTTGCTAGTTTGGTGTTGTTTTTGTGTTGTTTTTCTTTGTTCTGCCAGCACTTACACAGAGAATACAAGACTCAACCTCCAACCAAAAGCCAGCCAGAGGGGAGTTCCAACAAACAAACAGGCCATTAACAATCAGGACCCAAATACAACAGGAGAGTCCACAAAACCTACACAAAAGACGTTCCTAGCGCACCCAGAACAGGAGATCAAGGAGTCTGCACCACTGGGTCCCACAGGACTCCTAACACATAAGGCCATCCCACAAGACAAAGAGTCAAAGCAGATCAATATAATATGCAGAAGCAAACAAAGAGTCACCTAAAATGGGGAAACAAAGAAACAATCTCCAACCAAAAGGGAAGGAGGACTCCCAATGAACAGTGCTAAATGAAATTGAGGCAAGTAATTTATCAGACATAGAGTTCAAAGTAGTGGTTATAAAGATGTTCTAGGAACTTAGTGAGACCTACAAGGAACTTAGGGGGAACTACATCAGCATGAAAAAAGACATATAAGAACCATTTGGAAATAAAGAATGCAATATCTGAAATGAAGAACATATTAAAAGGAATTAAAAGCAGGCCAGATGAACCAGAGGATTAAATCAGCAAGTTGAAAGACAAGGTAGAGAAAAAACACCCAGTCAGAGCAACAAATTGGAAAAAAAACTCAAGAAAAATGAAGATGGTTTAAGGGAGCTTTGGGACTGCATGAAATGTAACAATATTTGTATCATAGGGATACCAGAAAGAAAAGAAAGGGAACAATGGATAGAAAATCTGTTTGAAGAAAAAAATGATGGAAAACTTCCCTGATTTGATGAGGAAGAATCATGCATGTCCAGGAAGCACAGAGTCCCAATCAAGATGAACCCAAAGAAGCCCAACACATCACATCTAAAATGGCAAAATTTGAAGACAAAAGGAGAATATTAAATACAGCAGGAAAGAAACAGCTAGTTACCTACAAAGGGGCTTTGATAAGGCTATAAGCTGATTTTTCAACAGAAACACTATAGCCCAGAAGGGAATGGAACAACATACTCCAAGTAATGAAAAGCAAGGACCTGCAACCAAGACTATTCTCTCCATCAAGGCTCTTATTTAAAATGGGAGGCAAAATAAAGAGCTTCCAATATTTAAAAAAGGCTAAAGGAATACATTACCACAACACCAGCATTGGAACAGATGCTAAAGGAACTGCTTTAAGAAGAAGAAACAGAGAAAGAAAAACACAGGTACAAAGGGAAAAATGCCAATGAATAAGAACCTATCAATAAAAACCTTAATGTAAATGGATTAAATGCTCCACTCAAAAGACATAAGATAGCTGACTGGATAAGAAAATACAACCCCCAAATATGCTATCTATAAGACACCCACATCAGAACAAAAGATTTACGAAGGCTGAAAGTGAAGGGATGTAAAAAATACTCTGTACAAATTGACACAAAAAAAACTTGGGAAGCATACTTATATCAGACTAAATAGACTTTAAAACTAAGGCCATAACAAGAGACAAAGAAGATCACTACATAATACTTAAGGGATCAATCCAACAAAAGCATATAAGCCCTGTAAACATATGTGAACCCAATATAGGAGCACCTAAATATATAAAGAAAACCTTGGAGAACTTTAAGAAAGATAGACAGCAAGAGTCCTTGTAGGAGATTTTAACACCCCACTGTCAACTATGGGCAGATGATCCAGGCAAAAAATAAATAAGAATATAGTGGCATTAGCCCTGGCTGGTGTAGCTCAGTGGATTGATCACAGACCTGTGAAGCAAGGGGTCGCTGGTTCGATTCCCAGTCAGGGCACATGCCTGGGTTGCAGGCCAGGTCCCTGGTAGGGGACATACGAAAGGCAACCACACACTGATGTTTCTCTCTCACTCTTTCTCCTTCCCTTCCCCTCTCTCTAAAAATAAAAAATAAATAAATAAATAAATAAATAAATAAAAGCTGAAAATTCCAGGTTTTATATATACATATATAAAAAGAACATAGTGGCATTAAATGACAGACTAGATCTAAAAGACTTAATAGATATTTACAGAATATTTCACTCCAAGGAAGCAAAATATGAGTATACAGTCTTCTCAAATGCACATGAATTGTTGTCACAAATAGACCACATGGTAGGACATAGAGTAAGCCTTAACAAATTCAACAAAACTGAAGTCATATGAAGCATCTTCTCAGATCACAATGGCTGGAAAACAGAAATCAACCTCAAGGGAAAAACTCAAAAACATTCATATATATGGAGGCTGAATAACATGTTATTAAATAATAAATGGGTTAACAATGACATCAAGGAAGAATTCATAAATTACCTGGAAGAAAATGAAAATGAACACACAACTCCAAAACCTATGGGATGTAGAAAAAATATTCCTGGGAGGGAAGTTCATAGCATTAAAGGCCTACCTAAAGAAGATAGAAAAATCTCAAATAATCAACCTTACCCTACATCTCAAAGGACTAGAGGAACAACAACATGTTGTTTGCAAACAAAGCCCAGAGTGAGAAGAAGGAAGGAAATGATCAAGTTCAGAGCAAAATTAAATGACATGGATATTAAAAAAAATTCAAAGGATCAATGAATCCAGGAGCTGTTTTTTTCAAAAGATAAGCTAAATTGATAAACCATTAAACAGACTCATTAAGAAAAAAAGAGAAAGGACTCAAGTAAATAAAACCAGAAATAAAAAATGAGATGTAACAACTCATGCCACAGAAATACAAAGGATTGTAAGAAATTACTATGAACAACTATATGCCAAGAAATTGGACATCCTGGGTGAAATGGATAAATTTCTAGAAACATACAATCTTTCAAAACTGAATCAGAAAAAGGCAGAAAACCTGAATAGACTTAAAACAACTAGTGAAATCTAAGCAGCAATAAAAAAGCTCCCAGCACAAAAAGCACTGGAAAAGATGGCTTCACAGGAATTTTACCAAGTATTTAAAGATGAACTAACTCCTATCCTCAAAATATTCCAAAAAATTCAAGAGAGGGAAGACTCCCAAACTATTTTTACAAGGCCAGTATTATCTTAATCCCCAAACCAGGTAAAGACTCAACAAAGAAAGAAAAGTATAGGCCAATGTCGCTGATGAACACACATGTTAAAATCTTCAACAAAATATTAGCCAACAGGATCCAACAAAACATTAAAAATGTCACACACCATGATCAAGTGGAATTTATTCCAGGGATGCAAGAATGATACAGTATTTGAAAATCAATAAATGTGTTACATCACATAAGTAAAATGAAAGACAAAAATCACATGATTACATCAATAGATGCTGAAAAAGAATTTGATAAAATCTAGCACCCATTTATAATAAAAACATTTAGCAAAGTGGGAATACAGGAGCATATCTCAATATAATAAAGGCCATATACAGAAAACCTACTGCCAACATCATACTCAATCGGCAAAAACTATAAGCTTTCCCACTAAGATCAGGGATAAGAATAGGGTGTCTGCTTTCCCTACTCTTATTCTACATAGTACTGCAAGTCCTTGCCACACAGATCAGACAAGAAGAAAAAAAGGCATCCAAATTGGAAAGGAGGAGGTAAAACTGTCATTATTTGAGGCAACATGCTAGTGTACATAGAAAACCCTATAGACTCCACCAAAAAACTACTAAACCTAGTAAGTGAATTTGGCAAAGCAGTGGGATACAAAGTCATAATAAAAAACTGATGGTATTTCTGTATACCAACAATGAGCTATTAGAAAGAGAAACCAAGAGAAAAACACATTTACTATAGCAACAAGAACCACAACAAAAAAAAATGTACTGAGGGATAAATTAATCATGAAGGTGAAAGACCTGTACTTGAAAAACTGTAGAACTGAAAAAAGAAATTGAGCAAAATACAAATAAATGGAAGCATATACCCTGTTCATGTACTGGAAGAATTAACATAATTAAAATGTCCATACTACCTAAGGCAATCTACAGATTCAATGCAATTGCTATTAAAATGCTGATGGTGTATTTCACAGATCTAGAGCAAATATTTCAAAAACTTATATGGAACCAGAAAGATCCTAAATAACCTCAGAAATTTGAGAAGGAAGAATGAAGTCGGAGGGATCACAATACCTGATATCAAAGGTCACTGTAAACAAAAGCCTGGTACTGGCGTAAGAACAGACACATAGATCAATTGAACAGATTAAAGAGACCAGAAACAAACTCATGTCTCTATGGTCAATTAATACTTGGCAAAGGGGGCAAGAGCATAGAATGGAGTAAAAATAGTCTCTTCAACAAATGTGTTGGGAGATCTGGACAGGTATATGCAAAAAAATGCAGCTGGACCACCAACTTACACCATATCCTAGAATAAACTCAAAATTGATAAAAGACTTAAATATGAATAGGGATATCATAAAACTCCTAGTGGAAAACATCAGCAGTAAAATTTCAGATATCTCATGTAGCAACATTTTTGCCAATATATCTCCTAGAGCAAAGTAAATAAAGGAAAAAATAAACAAGTGGAGCTACATCAAATTAGAAAGCTTCTGCACAGCTAAAGAAATTACCATCAAAATGAAAAGGGAACTGACTGTATGGGAGAATGTATTTGCCAATGATATATTGGATGACAAGGGTTTAATTTCCAAAATATATAAAGAAATCATAGGAATCAAAACCAGGAAGACAGATAATCCAATTAAAAGCTGTGAAAAGGACCTGAATAGATACTTCTCCAAAGGACATAGAGATGGCATATGGAAAGATGTTCAACATCACTAGCCATCAGAGAGATGCAAATTAAAGCTACAATGGGACTATCACTTCACACCTGCCAAAATGGCTGTAACCTGCCAAAGTTGCTTGTCAGCAAGCAACAAGTGCTGGCAAGGACGTGGAGAAAAGGGAACCCTAGTGCACTGTCAGTGGGAATGCGGAGTGCTGCTGCCATCTTGGCAAACGGTAGGGAGTTTCTCCCCCAAATTAAAAATGCAACTGCCTTTTGACCCAGCAATTCTACTGCTGGGAATATACCCTAAGAATCCTGAAACTCCAATTCCAAAGAATTTATACACCTCTATGTTCATAGCAGCACTATTTACAATAGTCAAGATTTGGAAAGAGCCTAAATGCCCATTAGTAGCTGAGTGGATCAAAAGCCCATGGTACATTTACACAATGGAATATTATGCAGTAAAAAGAAGGAATTCCTACCTTTTGTGATGGCATGGATGGAACTGGGGAATATTACACTAAGTGAAATAAGTCAGCTAATGAAAGACAATTATCATATGACCTCACCTATAGGAGGAATATAATGAGCAAAATAAACCAATGAGCAAAATAGAATTCTCCTTCTTTTCACATTGCTACTTTATTCACACTGAGTGGTACTTTAAATGCATGTGAGTAGATACTACAGCTGTCTAGGAAATACATTCCTGTGTTTTTTCTTTACTCTCATGCTACTACACTTTACTTCATTTCTAACACCAGATGTGTGGACTCCTACATACGAAGTGATTCTCTAACACCAGCTGGATGTCTTCCAATTTAGTTCAATTCTGAGACTCTGTGCTTGGAAATAGCATCAGATCCCACAGAGTAAGGCTTGGTCCCATAAGACTACACCACTTCCCACTTCAGATGCTAATCCCAAGTCCCACATTGTCACCCATACTTCTGATGGATTGGGGTATCCATAATCCCCTCTTTGGATTCAATAATCTGCTAGACTGGCTTACAGAACTCAGGAAAATACTTCTGTATGTTTATTATATCATAAAAGCTATGGTAAAGTATACAGATGAACAATTAGATAAAGAGATACACATGGCAAAGACTAAAAGGGTCCCAAGTTCAGGAGCTTTTGTCCTGTGATTAGGGATGGGCCACCATTTTGGCACACACATGTGTTTAACAACCTGGAAACTCTGAGCTCTTTATTATTAAAAATTTTTATGGAGGCTTCATCAAATAGGCATGATCAATTATTAATTCCACTTCCAGCCCCTCTTCCATCTCTGGAGAATAGTGAGTGGGACTGAAATTTCCAGACTTCTAATTGTGGCTTGGTATTTATGGTGACCAGGCCCCCATCCAGGATTCCACTAAAAGTCACCTCATTAGAATAACAGATGTTCTTATTACCCAGGAAATTTCAAGAAATTTAGGAGCTCAGTGTGAAATGCTCCTATTTCTGAGGAAATTACAAAGGTCTGAGGAGCTGTATGCCAGGAATTGGGGCCAAGGTTAAATACTAGAATAAAAGATTCTCTTAGCATGTCTATTTACAAGGGTTTATGAGCTCTGTGTTGGGTACCAGAGGCAGAAACAAATATATATGTATATTTTTTATTAACTTACATCAGTCCTCATCCAAGCTCTGGATATATCTCTACTCAATAAACTAATTACTGGATTTATATAACAGCAGCATGGTCAGTCTGTGGGTGCATAGGCTCTGGAAATGAGGTATGGCATTTTGGCTGGGAATCCTGATGTCCTTGGTATCTGGAAAGTGTATCTAGAGGGCAAAGACTCCTCAACTGATGGAGAGGGCCAGAACGGGAGCCCACTAAAGCACAGTGGTCCCCCTTATATACAGGGTATACACTTCCAATACCTGAAACCACGAATAGTACTGAACCCTATATAAATACTATTTTTCCCCCCTGTACATGTAGTATGGATCACCTGGACAAAGAAATGACTCGGGTACCAGGCAGAACAAGATTTTGTCACGTTCTGAAGGGCTATTCAGAAAGGCGCACAATTTAAAAACCATCAATTGTTTATTTCTGAAATTTTCCATTTTATATTTTCAGAGTGTGGTTGAGTGCAGGCAACTGAAACCATGAAAGACAAAACTGCAGATAAGAGGGGACTACTGTACTTAGGTGTATGGGTGGCACCATTTGATTTGTGAGACCCCAGTAACAAAGGGCTCAGGGTTACCACATGCACTGTGTGTAAACTGAAACCCCGGGCTGAAGGGCAGAGGTTACTTTTCCTAACTTCCTTGGTGGCTGCAGAATCGGTTGGGAGATCCTGTAAGCCAGAGGTTTAGGGAGGAGCATACAGTTGAAGAGCAATGACAGCATTGAGACTTGTTTCTGTATCCAGTGTGGTTTGATGGCTCTACCTAGAGTCCTCTGGATTCAAAACTAGAAGAGACCAAAAATGGGAGAAACTAGGTAAGGGGCACTCATTCAGAATGGGTAGTTGGAAACTATGGATATAAATAGTTGTCAATTTTACCAATAGTGAATTTCACAGGGACATATTAAGATGCTACATTCTCTCATGATGGATAGCATTGTCACTAGTCACTACTCAGAAAATACCGCATTCTTCAGTCTGTTCAATGGCTTATAGAATAAAAACACACATTCTGAGTAAATACAGGAGAGAGAATTCCCCACTAGGTGTTTCTGAAGGGGTATTTTCAAGTGTGCATCTGTGTTATTGGGGGCCTGTGTTATTAGTTTAACCAGAAACCCGAAGAGGTCTCCCTTTTGGGGGTTTATACAACCATCATCTGAAAGGCTGAGTACAATGTGGTCTTTGATATTGGTGAGGATTTTCAGCCAGAGGCCACAGTCGGCATTTCATAGGGGAGCTTGATGTTAATTGAAGATGACAAAGTAAGACAAGCCTGAGGGACTAACATTTAACTGGCTAGGAAATGAGCAGGGCAATTTGTGTAGGTGTGAGTGTATCATAAATAGCTGCATATCTGCTATTCAGCTGAATTAATCTGCATTTAAATTTCCTAGAAGTGGTCAAAATTGCCTCCGGGAAAACTGAATGTCAGTGNAACCAGAAACCCAAAGAGGTCTCCCTTTTGGGGGGTTATACAACCATCATCTGAAAGGCTGAGTACAATGTGGTCTTTGATATTGGTGAGGATTTTCAGCCAGAGGCCACAGTTGGCATTTCATAGGGGAGCTTGATGTTAATTGAAGATGACAAAGTAAGACAAGCCTGAGGGACTAACATTTAACTGGCTAGGAAATGAGCAGGGCAATTTGTGTAGGTGTGAGTGTATCATAAATAGCTGCATATCTGCTATTCAGCTGAATTAATCTGCATTTAAATTTCCTAGAAGTGGTCAAAATTGCCTCCGGGAAAACTGAATGTCAGTGTCAAAACTTGTCGTGTGTTCTGTACTTTGGAAAGTAAGATGCCCTCAAGCATAAAGTTCATTGAAGAAAACAGGTCTGGTTACAACTTACCTCAGAGAGAGTCCGTACAGTGAATATGTGTTTTCTTTTTTGTGCTTATTAGTCCACAATATGTATATACATCAGGAAAAAAGTCTATCCTGCTCCAACCATTTCTTCCTTTACACCAACCCCTATTCCTCACTTTTTAGTCTGGTGTGGAATGGCAGATGACTCGGTGTAATTTCCTGCCTGTATCCCTGTCTGTTTTCTCCATCCCCTCAAAGGTGAATCCTCTGGTGGCTCTACTTCACAATTAATGTGGATAAGACAACCTAGCCAACACCATGAACATGAACCACACAAGGGAAGGAGGAAGAAGGAAGGGAGAGATGAATCTTAGAGCTGATGTAACAATCAGGATGGCTGTCTGAAGGAAACTTAGGAGATGGAGGTAGAAGCCAGTTGTTTGGTTTGAAAGCGTAGGAAGTAGGTGTTTCTGCAGACAAAGCCAACTTGGTTCCGACATCAGTTCTAAGAAACATCATTCCCTTTCTTCTTCCCTTTTCTAGTTCATGCCCATGATATTTTTTGAGTTGTCCCTTCAATATTAACAATTATGGATTTTCCTGATTTTAACTTCTAGGTTGGAGCTCTGCTCTGTACCTATCCAAACTACTGGCTGGTGCAATAGAATCATGACTTGATTTGGCCAATTAGCTCCCATCAGTAACTAACATTTTCCACATATGCACAGCTAGCCAGGGCTTGGCACTACCACATCTGACTGCTGACTACAGTTACTGCCAGTTTTTCCTGCTCTGTCTCACCTGTCCAATTGACTGACTATCCATGAAAGGTATATTCACTTCCAGGTAAGAAGTGAGGTTTCATTTTGTCTGGAGTTGCACTTTTCCAGGTCAATCCATTGTCAATGACCAGATGACCCATCATATCTGAAGCCTGAGTCATCCAAGGTACATTTAGAGAAAAATCATCCTATTTCTTCAATTTTTAGGATCTGCCTGCCTTCCCATTTCAATCCCACTGACATGATTCAAGCACAGCTACTCATCCCCAAACGTGAACTCTGTCCTACTTTTATAATTCTACTTGTGCTCCCTTCAACTCCTTGCTGGAGACTAGCTTATTATTAAGATAATTCTGACTGCTATTTTAGCTTCCTGGACCATCAGCCTCCATTGTAATTTTTGTTAGCTAGCCCTTCCATGTGGTGTTCTCTGTATGCTATTTAGCTTGAATTTCCTAGTGTTTTTGTGTTTCTAGAACTTCTGGCCTAGGGCCTGACTTTCTTAGTCAATGTATTTTAGCATGGCTTGCATGATTTTACCTCCTTTACACACTTCTTCCTTTGTGTTCATGCCAATTCTTTGAATTTAAAACTCTGCTTTACTTTGTATCATTAAATTTAAAACACTTCTTTTCTTATAATAATTGATTTCCTGGCAATGACCACATCTAGATTCTTGAAACTACTTTGGGTCTATCTTTGTTACCCAGGCCTACTGTACTATATCCCTGGAACATATGACAATCATTCTCATTATCTGTAAATAAAGAATAAGGAAGGGCAAAAGAAAGAAGTAACTCACAAAGTTCCCATTTAGCAGAAGTAGAACCAAGCCTCCTGGAAACAGGGAAGTGATCAGCTACCACCTTTTTCTTATTGTGGTCACATGGTCTATCATTTCTTCTTCATTCTGTATGTCTGCAACATTCTTGTTCTTCCCAGGCTACCTTTCTCTATAAGTCTGTTAGTTTTGCCGTTTATAACTTTGGTCTCCGTAGATTGGCCTATGGATTGGTCCCTATCAGATGAAGTTTCTACTCCAGATCCAATCAGTCAGCGCCAAGGAGAGAGCTCTTGTGGCAGAACATAGCCACCCAAGTTCATACTTGGGCAGAGGTCATGACTAAGGTTAACTTCCAAAGAGAAAAAGCAGAGACAACATTTTCCAAGCATGTATAACACAATTAACTCTAAGAATTTGACTAAAATCAGTCAAGTCCATGCTACGCCATGCACGGATAGGTAAATAATATTAGAAAAGCGAAGGAAGTACTGCAAAGTGACAGAAGTGGTGTTAAATATTCAGAGACAAGCGATTGGACCTAATCAGGTGTGAGAAGTTGGCAAAGGAATATATGCTTAAGAGAGGTTAGAAATTAATGAAATTTAAAGAGAGTAGAAAATGTAGACAAACTTGATCTGATGACTCAATGAATTCTAAAAATATCCTGCAGGAATCTGAAAGGGTTAAGTAAGACATTTTCAGTTTATTTGAAAAAATATTTCTAATGACTTAAAAGTGTGCCCAGGGTTTTGTACTCTTCTGTTAAAATGTCATTAGGAAACTAATTAGAGAGTTATAATTATCATTGATTAACTCTCCTTTATTGAAAAAGCAGAAAAGCATATCAAATGTGATTATGTAGAAAAGATTAATAGAGTCAGATCTGAGCAAGCAGATCTGGAGATGGGCAGCCTGTACTAAGACCCTGATCCTCTCAGCCTCCTCTGCCTTCCAAGGAAATGGAGGAATGAGTGCATTCTATTTCCTGATGATTTATCTCTGAGAAGCTGGGAGCTTTACCAGGGAGCTTCTCTAGGGTGCAGCCATGACACAGGGCAAGTGAGGGATGCCAGGCAGGACTGATTCCTGTTACCTGACTGGCAGGAACATATGGAAGTGTTAAGTATTCACACAGGAAGCAGTGAGTTTGTTTAGTAGGGAAGAACATAGAAGTCAGAGTAGGTTTCAAATCCTGGCTTTGGCCCTTACTAAGGTGGTCTTAGGCGCACTGCTTAATCTCTCTTATCTTCTGTTTCCTCAGCTATAAAATGTGGGATAGCAATTCCCACTTCCTAGGATAGTTGTTGGGTTGTTGGTAAGGTTATCTATAAAATAGAAAACAGGTCTGTGGTGGAACATGGCATACTGTTGTGCACATGAAAGTGATTCACTATCTTCCTGGTCTGTGGCAGTAAAGCTTGGGAGGCATACACTTCTTTATGTAAAATTAGTCAAAGAACTATGAGTCTTTGGAGGTAGTTTACTGTAACAATAAGAGAGCTAAATCACTTGGGAAGACCTACACATTTTTGCAGTTGGCAAAAATTGTTGCAGTTTGTCCCCTATGTTAAGTGAGCTTTAAATTCAGTTTCTTGGTCCTTGTCTTTATAAAGGGTCTCTGAGATCCCCTTTGGACCCTCTCTTTTCCTTTCAAGAAGCATTTACGGATCACTGATTTTTGCCTTTTCATCCTCAGTCTTTCTAAGAGTCATTTAGATTCTTCAGAATTAGCCTTCACAGCTCAAGGGTAAAATTTACGCATCTCACAAGCAGACTCTGCCTGCACTGGTCTCTCTTCTCCTTCTACCATGAACTGATCATGTTAGTGCAGAGACTTTTTCCTTTAAGTTATATTTTAACTACTTCACTCAAATTTCTGTGCTGATACTGTGCTGCTCTCGGAATCAAGCTGCAGTTTCTTTTAAAGAATCATAAATGCCTGAGCTTTCTGAACTATTTCTATTTCAATGAAAGTAAAAGCATGCTCATTGGAATGTAAATTATAGACATTATGACAGTTTACCCCCCCCCCAAAATGTACCAGCCAAAATGATATTATCCTATGTTATAATAGTATCATTATCATGAGTAATTTAACATTTCTAAATAGTATTGTCTAATATACAGTCCATATCCAATTTTCTTAGTTGTCCCTAAAATATTCCTTATATTGCTTGCTTTATATCCTGATGCAATAAAAGATTACTCATTGCCTTTGGTTGTCATGCATGAGAACTTTTAAAAACTCACAGGGTAATTGTGATAACCCTTGTCTTTCCCTCCTGTTGAAAGCCAGGAGGTTGAAGCCTACTGTACTCACCCACAAGTGTGGCCCTTGGGAACTTCAAGGCCCAAGATTTCTGAATCAATAAATCCCTAAGAAGATTCCAGCTGAGCTGGGTTGGAAATGGGTAACTAAAGTCCTCATCTGAGGGGCTGACCTTCATCTGGAAGTTATTTTTCTAGGAGCCAGAATTGGGCTTTAACATCTTGGGCCCAAGATGTTAAAAGGCTACTCAATTGCTAAATAGGCCTTTAAGATAAACTAATATTTTCAGTCAAAGATGACGGCTTGATCTATGAAAAGAAGCACAAATCACTAGTACTATTAGCAAACTTGTAAATACAGAATGGTAAATGCTAATATATAATATAAAATTATTATTACTTGTTGCTTATTATATACCTGTATCTATCTACATTGCAGTATCCCTCCTTCTCATCGCTGTAGGTTATACAGAAAATTTTTGCTTCATTCCTGTTAAAGGCTAAGAAAGAGACTCTAGAGTTAATTGTGTTATGTGCTATGTTAGAAAGCCCAACATTACTGTAGGGCTTAATAAATATTCAAAATCATTGCAAATGAGATCGATGCTGGACAGCAGAAAAATAACGAAGCTATTATTCAAATATTTTATAAATTAAGACTTAGGTGACTGACAGAATATTTCTAAGGTGATGCACTTTTAAGAACACCTCCCTACTGTTGGGAGCTGTAACTTTCTCTACTGCATACTCTGGTATAAAGTATGAAGGTTACGTATAAAACAGAAGCATCATTTTGTTTTAAAAAAAAAATCTTGACATGACCCTCCCTCTAAGATTTCTTTCTTTTCCTTCTTCTTTATCTCAGTTGCTCTCACTTCCAGGGTAGCTTTCTTCTAGGAAAGCAGTAGAAGAATAAAGCAATGCTGATTGGTTTGGTTTGATACTGACAGGAAGCTTTGAGCTTTCTGATAGTTAGAATGAGATTTTCCTGCAATTGACAACATTGACCCTGCTCCCTTCCTTCGAACTATAGCATACAGAGACTCTGAAAGAAATGCAAGATGAGGATGTGCCATCACCCTTATGCTCTGTCTCAGCTTGATTCTAGAACATATTGGAAAATCATGGCTATACGGCTCAGTCTCACAAAGTGAACATGTGATTCCTTTGTGATATTGTTCACTACCTGCCTTTCATCTTCCACATTCTCCTTGTTCTTCTCCTTTCAATATTGCCAAACATTTTTACATAATTATAGTGGACAGCACACAGTGGTGAGGAGGTATGCAAAATCTGTAAGACAAGTTTTCCTGGGAGTGGGGAAGCTACTTATTGTACTAGAAGATTTTGGGGGAAAGAAATCCAAGTTGTGATTGAAAGTGTTATATATGCCAATATATAAATGTCAATATATATTGACATATAAATGTCATTGACATTTATATATCAATATATATGTCATTGACATTTATATATCAATATATATGTCAATATATATTGACATATATATGTCAATACAATGTAAAATTCACATGATTTTTAAAGATAAGGAAAATACTTTAAAGACTTTTTTGCCTATATTACTAACTATCCTTTGTCCTTTGGGTTCTATGGTAGCAAAAACTTATAAAACAAAGGCATAAGAGCTGTATCTAGGTCCAAATCTAAATAAAAGCCAACTTTGAACTTGCCACAGATTTTTTTCTTTTTGGTAACATGGCCAAGTTTTACCATATCTAATATCTAAAAAGGCTTCTTTCAACTTTCCACGTCACAGCCTGATTTTCCCAGTAAGCAGAGTCTGAGATGAAGTGGCTTTGTCATGCCCTGTCTCTAACTCCAAGCAGACTTTTTGCATTTCACGTCCATAAACCCAGGAAGCTAAGTCAAGCCACACAGCAAACAAAGCTGCACGTCCCCAGGCTGAGGATGACACAAGTTTTCAGAGAAGAATTGTGAATGGAAGGAAATGATTGACACCTTCAGTGCAGGTAGCTTTCTGAAATTAGCACAGAGCTTCCCAAAGTAACTGCTTTGGACAAGGAAACATTTATTTAGATAGAAAAGTGCTAACATGCTTTTTAAAATTCAGTTTTACAACTTACATTCTCTTATATTTCTTTGGAATGGTAATAGAGTGGAGTGGTAGCTTTTTATAAAAACAAGCAGAATTTCCTTTCCAGTTTGGACCATCAAATAGCTTTGCGGTAGCTCATCACTGGTAAGGGTATGCCTCTGTTATGCCATGAAGATTTTCCTTTTTAGTATATTTGGAAGGCAGTGAGTTGTAACTCATTATACACTGCAGGTTTGAAATATTCTTTTCCATCACAAATACCCAAAGAGACTCATAAGTCAACATAAGCTATTCAGCTTAGTGTTCTAGTTTCTAGAATACTATTACAGAGTAACATGTTTTCATTTTTTTCATCATTATAAATCAAAAGGAGAAAGTATGATGAAGGGATTAGGCAAAAAATAAAAAATAAAACTGATGCACAAGCAACAGTATGATGATAACCAGAAGGAAAGGGGGTGAGGGGAGGTAAAGGGGAGATAAGTGGCGGTGGAAGGAGACTTGACTTAGGGTGGTGAACACCCAATAAAATACGAAGATGATATATTAAAAATTGTACACCTGAAACCTATATAATTTTATTAACCAGTGTCATCCTGATAAATTCAATAAAATGAGAAAACATAGGATACACCTGAATGCACAAATGAGTCCTGTTTAGTTTAACGTGACTGCCTGCCCTGGTCTACCCCCATCTCAGCTATTCATTGAGTGTTCAGCTAGCTATGAGTTGTGCCATCTATTTTTGGAATCAGGGACAGGACATCTTTCTGAATCATGTTACTTCTACTCCTGGGCTAAGACTGAAAGTCTCTATGCTTTCATATCTCTCTGAGCAACACCCCCATGTATGTGTCTTTGAATAATGCTGGTAGAGCAGAGAAACATGCCCCACTGCTGGCTCTGATTTTTCAGTTCCTCACTGAATTCTTCCCCGCACAATGAGGCCTGCTTGCCAGTTCCTGTTCTTCTCTGACTGTCAGTTAGATTCCCTTGGACAGTCCAACCCCCAAGTGATGCTCCCATTATTCTCATTGCCCGAGAGGGCTCCATGACTAACTCCTCCCACTTTGAGCTGCTTTAGGTTTTCTACCTCCCTGGAATGGAACTTGAATTGCCATAATTGTTTTTTGGATTGTTTCCTGTTGGTCAGCCATTACTGAGGTCAATATTCTGTCTGTTCTGGCTCTCCACCTAACATTTACTCTTAGGCTGGCCTCCCTTTTACTCTCGGGCTGCTGTAAGGCACCAGCTGTGTTATTTTATGTTTACTTTGCTATGGAAGTTAACACTGCCATCAAGGGAATAGTTGACTTATTCCCGATATTCAATAGTAGTTAGAATTTGGAGTGTGATCCTTTGAGCATGATCACAATGTAAAACCACATTGTGTTTCTTTGTTTTAGGTCTTGATTTACATTAAGACCTTTAGTAAAAAGACTAAAATATCCTGTTAAACATTGCTCATTCTACTCGTACTGGAAATTGAATTTGGCTTGAGAAACTACTAATCTTTTGGTTAAGAATCCAGATTCAAAGTAAGATAACTAAATAACTATTCTCTGAAGATCTTGGAAATGTTGGATTTTAAATATTCTTCTCCTTCCCTCTGCATTGAGATGGAGACAAAAAATCAACAAGTAAATATCAAAATGGTCTTTAAATCCATGAAAGAGGGCATATGTTTATTTTGAAAAATGTAAAATGACATCCTCATAATAATAGATAAAAAAACAATCACCAACATTAACACATCCATTAATATTATTCCCAATGCCACCATTTGCACCATTTAATGACCACTTTCTCTGGATGGGTTTCAAACTCATTCTTTTATCAAGTCCTGCAAGGGAGATTATTCTCATTATCCAAGGAAAAGAGGCTGAGACTCAGAGAGATTAAATAACTTGTGTAAGATCACATAGCTAGTAAGTGACCAAGACAAAAACTGAATCTAGGTCTCTTTGATTTTTAAAATCTATGTTTTAGCCACTAAACCTAAATGACTCTCATCAACCATCAACTTGTTCAAAGATTACATCTGCTGGAAATGAAATAAAATGGAGCAGACTTTCTGGTAAATCAGAGAGCTGATTTCATCCTAAGTCCTTTTTTCCCTTACTACTTTGATTTTTCCTACTTGTGCAGATGTTGACAATGTCTCTGCATATAGGCAGCCAAACTAACCAGTAAGTTCCTTCCCTGGACTGTATGCTGCCTTCAAGTCAGCCATTCCTGCTGGATACATTCTTTGTGGCCAAGTAGCTTTTAGAATCAGGAGCTGCCCTAGAAAACTGGGAGAGCATTTTTTCTTAGTGTGACTTTTTAATGTCAAATTCTAAAGGTAAATACTTAGCATACACTTTTCAAACTGTAATAGCAATTGTTGACTCACCTGGCCCGTTCTCTGTGATGAGCCAAAGGTGCAGAAAGTGACCCAGGCAGTAGGCCTGCATTGCGCTGAGCCTTTCCAAATGAAGAATGATATTTACCTTTTCTTATCCAGGGTTCCTAATTTCTGGGGCTCCTTTCCAAGAAGCAAGTAGATGAGTAGACCAAGTTAAGAGAGGTAGATAGCAAAGATGTGGTTTATCACCTAAAACTGATTTGACCAGCAGAAGAAGCAATAGAATGTCCTTATCTTTCTTTTTTAATATGCAGGTTCAAATTCACCCTTTACACATGTTATATTTGTCATCTTTATTGCATCCTTATTGTTCAAACTCCTTCACAAATCTTCCTCCAGGAGGAACTCATTAGAAACTTTTTTCTCTATAGTTTTTCACTATAGGTCTTTTACCTTCTTGGTTAAATTTATTCCTGAGTACTTTATTTCTCTTGTTGCTATAGTAAATGGGATTTTTTCCCTAGTTTCTCTTTCTGATAGTTCATTGTTGGAGTACAAAAATGCCATCAATTTATGAATATTGACTTTGTATCCTGCTACTTTGCCAAATTCACTTATTAGGTTGAGTAGTTTTGGGTGGAGACTATAGGGTTTTCTATGTATACTATCATGTTGTCTGCAAGTAATGACAATTTTACTTCCTCCTTTCAAATTTGGAGATCCTTTATCTCTTTTTCTTGTCTAATCACTGTGGCTACAACTTCCAGTACTATGTTGAATAAGAATGGCGGAATTGGACACCCTTGTCTTGTTCCTAATCTTAAGGAAATGCTTTTAGTATTTGCCTATTCAATATGATGTTGTCAGTAGGTTTTTGGTATATGGCCTTTATTGTGTTGAGTTATTCTCCCTCTATTTCCACTTTACTGAGTGTTTTTTTATCATAAATAGGTGCTAGATTTTATAAAATTCTTTTTCTGCACTTGTTAATATAATCATGTGGTTTTTGTTTTTCACTTTGTTTACTTGGTGTATACATTTAGTGATCTGAGAATATTGTACCATCCTTGCAGCACTGGAATCAACCCCACTTGATCATGGTGTGTGATCTTTTTAATGTTTTTCTTGATCGAGTTTGCTAGTATTTTATTGAGGATTTTATCATCTATGTCCATCAGAGATATTGGCCTATAGTTTTCTTTCTTTGTTGTGTCTTTACCTGATTTTGGAACTCGGATAATATTGGCCATGTAAAAAGAGTTTGAGTCTTTCCTCTTCTTTAACTTTTTGTAATACTTTGAGGATAGAAACTAGTTGTTCTTTGAATGTTAGGTAAAATCCACCTGTGAAGCCATCTTTTCCAGTGCTTTGTGTGCTGGGAGGTTTTTTTAAACGTATTTTATTGATTATGCCATTACAGTTGTCCCATTTCCCCCCTCATTCCCCTCTACCCTGCACACCCCTCCCCCACTATTCCCCCCTTTAGTTTATGTCTATGTGTCACGTAGATTCTATATTTCCCATACTATTCTTCCCCTCTCCCCAGTCTATTTTCTATCTACTGTCTATGCTACTTATTCTCTGTACCTTCTCCCCCCTTCTCCTCCTCCCCCTCCCCTACTGCTAACCCTCCATGTGATCTCCATTTCTATGGTTCCCCTCCTGATCTAGCTGTCCTTTTAGTTTGCTTTTGTTTTAGGTGTGGTTGTTAATAACTGAGTTTGCTGTCCTTCCACTGTTCACATTTTTTATCTTCTTTTTCTTAGATAATTCCCTTTAACATTTCATATAATAAGGGCTTGGTGGTCAAATAAGTTTTCCACTTGTTGCTGTTCCCCTTCCCCTTCTGGTACCCCTATAATACGGATGTTGGAATGTTTAAAGATGTCCTGGAGGTTCCTAAGCCTCTCCTAATTTTTTTTTTGAATTCTTGTTTCTTCATTCTTTTCTGTTTGATCATTTTTTTCTTCCTCTGGTCCACTCTCTTGACTTGAGTCCCAGTTTCCTTTCCATCACTATTGGTTTACTGTGCATTTCCCTTCATTTCAATTAGTTTAGCCTTCATTTGTTCCTCTAATTTGGGATTAAAATCAACCAGTTCTGTGAGCATCCTGATCACCAGTATTTTGAACTGTGCATCTGATAGGCTGGCTATCTATTGGTCGCTTAGAACTATTGGCTCCAGAGCTTTGAGCTGTTCTTTCTGAGCCATAATGTTTTGGTCTGTTCATGCCTGTTATGTACGAGGGGCAGAGCCTTAGGTGTTTACCAGGGCGGGACCACCCAGTCACTGGGTTGTGACGCTATATGTGGGAGTGGGGTCAGAGAGGAGCAATGGCATTTGCTCTGCTCTCTCTCAGATTTTGGTCCCCTCTGCCACTCCTGCAAGCAAATTGAGTCCTTCTGGTGCTGGTTCCTGGGTGTCTGGGCTTGTGTACCCTCCAGGACCCTGTGGGTCTCTCCAACAAACTGTCTGTGAGCCTGGGAGCTTCTCCTGGCACCTCGACCCCAAACGTTTTTCCAATTGGTGCTTTCAGGCTTTAATTCCTGTTGCTGGGGCCCTGGTTTGCACAGTCTGTCTCACTGCTCACTCCTTTACCTGGTTTATGTGCGTGCGAATGTGTGACTGGGGTCGGCCAGCCGCTTTGCAACCCCACTGGGTCTGCCCGTTGCCACCCCACACCTGGGATCCCCCAACTGCCACCTGTGTGCCTGGGTCGGTCTGGCTGCTTTTTCCTTTGCAACCCATCTCTGCCAGCCGCTGACTCGGCCCTTCTTACCGGTCTGGCTGAATGGTTCATTGTTGTTGGACTTCCATACAGTTCAATTTTCTGTGTTTTGGTTGTGTTTTTGTTACTAAAACTTTGTTGTCTTTAAACTTGGTTGTGTGAGGAGACACAGTGTTTCCACCTACACCTCCATCTTGGCCAGAAGTCTGGGAGTTTTTTGATTACTGCTTAGATTTCACTAGTTGTTATTGGACATTCAGGCTTTCTGCTCCTCTTGATTCAGTTTTGGAAGATTGTATGGATAGAGAAATCTATCCATTTCTCCCAGGTTTCCCAATTTCTTGGCATATCATTGTTCATAGTAATTTCTTACAATCCTTTGTATTTCTGTGGCATGTGTTATTATTATATTGCCTCTTTTGTTTCTGATTTTACATATTTGGGTCCTTTCTCTTTTTTTTCTTGATGATTCTGGTTTAAAGTTTGTCATTTTTTGTTTATCTTTTCAGAGAACCAGCTCCTGGATTCATTGATCTTTTGAATTGTTTTTTCAGTCTCTATGCCATTTAATTTTGCTGTGATTTGATTATTTCCTTCCTTCTACTCACTCTGGGTTTTTTTGTTGTTGTTTCTCCAGTTCTTTTAGATGTAGGGTTATGTTGCTTATATGAGATTTTCCTATCTTCTTTAGGTAGTCCTGTATTGCTATGAACTTTCTTCTCAGGACTGCCTTTGCTGTGTGTCATAGGTTTTGGGTTGTTGTGTGTTCATTCTCATTTGTTTCCAGATACTGTGATTTCTTCCTTGATCTCATTATTAACCCATTCATTGTTCAGTGTCATGTTATTCAGTCTCCATGTATTTTAACATTTTATAGCTTTTTTTCTTGAGGTTGCTTTCTACTTGCAAGCCATTGTGACCTGAGAAGATACTTGATATGATTTCAATGTTCTTGAATTTATTGAGGCTTGTTTTGTGTCCTACCATATGGTCTATCTTTGAAAAATGTTCATTGTTCATTTGAAAGAATGTATATTTTGCTTCTTTGGGGTGAAATGCTCTGTAAATATCAATTAAGTCTATTTGATCTAGGGTGTCATTCAATGCCACAATATCCTTGTTGATCTTCTGCCTGGACAATCTACCCATTGTTGACAGTGGGGTGTTAAAATCCCCTACAATGACTGTAGGGGGATAACCTTCTTTATCTCTTGTATGGCCTTTGTTTTGAAATCATTTTGTCTAAGTATTGCTACCACACCTTTTTTTTCATATCTCTTTACTTGGAATATCTATTTCCATCCCTTCACCTTAGGCCTGTGTGATCTTTGGTTCTGAGGTGTGTGTCTTGTAGACAACATATATGCAGGTCATGTTGCCTTATTCAGTCAGCTATCCTATATATTTTGATTGGAGCATTTAATACATTTATATTTAAGGTTATTATTGATAGATACTTATTCACTACCATTTCTTCCCTTTGTGCCTGTGCTCCTTTCTGTCTGTTTTTTGTTCTTAAAGCAGTTGCATTAGCATCTCTTGCAATGTTGGTTTGATGGAGATGTACTTTTAGCCTTTATTTTTTCTGGGTAGTTCCTTATTTTACCTTCCATTTTATATGAGGGTCTTGCTGTATACACTAGTCTTGTTAGCAGGTATTTGCTTTTCATTACTTGGAATATGTTGTTCCATTCCCTTCTAGCTTGTAGTGTTTCTGTTGAGAAATCAGCTTATTGCTTTATCAGATCAACCTTGTATGTTACTAGCTGTTTCTCCCTTGCTGCTTTTATTATTCTCTCTTTGTCTTTAAATTTTGCAATTTTAATTTAATGTGTCTTGGAGTGAGCCTCTTTGGGTTCATTTTGATTGGGGCCCTCTGTGCTTCCTGAACTTGCATGACTCTCTTCCTCACCATATTAGGGAAGTTTTCTGTCATTTTTTTCTTCAAACAGATTTTCCCCTTGTTCCCTTTCTTTTCCTTCTGGTATCCCTAAAATATTGTTACATTTAATGCTGTCCCAAAACTCCCTTAAATTACCATCATTTTTCTTGAGTCTTTTTCATTTTCTTGTTCTGACTGGGTGTTTTTTTCTACCTTGTCTTCCAACTTGCTGATTCAATCCTGTGCTTCATCTAGCCTGCTTTTAATTCTTT
Organism: Sturnira hondurensis; assembly: GCF_014824575.4. Taxonomy (NCBI): domain Eukaryota; kingdom Metazoa; phylum Chordata; class Mammalia; order Chiroptera; family Phyllostomidae; genus Sturnira; species Sturnira hondurensis. Next base: position 4,169,826 of record NW_028087015.1, read on the forward strand.
TTAGTGCGTTCTTCATTTCAGATATTGTATTCTTCTTTTCCTCCTGGTTCTTATTTATGGTTTCCATATTCTTTATCATGCTGATGTAGTTCCCACTAAGTTCCTTGCAGTTCTCTGTTAGTTCCTTTAGCATACGTATAACCATTACTCTGAACTCTATGTCTGATAAATTGCTTGCTTCAATTCCATTTAGCACTCTTTCTTGGGATTCCTTCTTTTCTTTTGGTTGGGTATTATTCCATTGTTTCTCTTATTTTAGGTTACTCTTTTTATTTATTTCTGCATATTAGGTTGATCTGCTTCGACTCTCTGTCTTCATGGGCTGGCTTTGTGTACTAAGGGTCTAGTGAGACTCAGTGGTGCAGACTTCTTGAGCTCCTGAGCTACATGCTCTAAGGATGCCCTTTATGCATTTTAAGTGGGCTCTCTTGTTAGAGAAACCAAAACCATTTCTCTTGGGTTTTGGTTGCTTTGGGCTTGTTTGTTTGTGGGAACTCCCCTTTAGCTCTCTGACTGAGACTCACATCCTTTACCATGTTCTGTATATTATTGTACAGGAACTGCCTGAACAAAATAAAACAACCTAGCAAACAAAACACATACCAGCAAAAGTACTCCCCAACCTCTACAATGATATTAACAACAAAGGAGCTAAGATTTATAAAGTGGAAAGAGAATAAGAATATTATATAAAGGAAAAACGGAATTTGAGCTGATTAATGGAAAGAAAAATTATTTTGAGAGGGTAGAGGAAAGAGAAATAATAAGAGTCAGGAACGAAAACAAGGTGAAGAAAGGGAGAAAATAAAATTTATAATGTAATTATAATAGGGATTGAATAGGGAAATGGAGGAAGAAAAGAGAAGAGTACAATATGAGGTTTGAAAAGAAAATAATTGTGAAGATATGGAAACTAACTGAAGAAAAACAACCACTGCAGTCATATTCATGACAAAAGGGTGGTAGAAAAAGAATAAGAATATTTTTAAAGGAAAAAAAGAAAAGAAAAATAGATATTGTGAGATGCCTAAATTAAAGAAAAATAATTTTGAGAGGATAGAAGGAGGAGAAATAATAAGCATGAGGGTAAGAAACTGGGCTAAGAAAGGGACAGAATAAAATTTAAAATGAAAATAAGACAGGTCAGGAGGAAGGCAAAATGGATTAGGACAGGGGAACAGTAAAATATGAGATTTAAAATAAAAAATAGTAAACAACTAGGAATAAAATTGAAAAACTGCAACAACAATCCCAATATCGATGACAACTGAGCAAATATTAATAAAGGTGGAATGAGGATAAGAATATCATAAGAAATAGAAAATGAATGTGAAATGACTTATGGAAGGAAAGATGTTTTTGGGAGGATGGGGGGAGGAGAAATAGCAAGAGTGAGAAATAGAAACAAGGTGTAGAAAGGAAAAAATTAAATTTAAAACAAAAATAAAAAAGATAAAGATAAAGGCAAAGTGAATTAAGAGAAGGGGAGAATAAAATATGAGATTTGAAATAAAACTAAAATAAAAATTAAAGAGTAAAAATAAAAAGTATTAAAAATATAGAAAATAAAAAATAGTAAAATAATGGGAAGAAAATTGAAAACAAAGAAACAATGTTCAAAAGCAATGCAGGAGAAAAATAATGTGAATAAGGAAAAAGAATGAGGTAAAATTTGTCCCAGTAGAGTCTAGTGTTTGTTTGCCTACTGTCTTCTCCTTTTGGATCCATCCCTGGTAATATCAGCTGGTAACCTAGTCTAGCTTTAGGCAGCTTGTTTGAGGCTACAAGCGATCTACAGTCTTTGTCTTATTTAGGCTTAGCTGATCGTTGCTGTTGTGCCCTGCTGTCTTTTTATCAGGACAAGGCCCAGGGATGGTTCATCTAACACCTGACAGCATTGCATGGATCCCCTCCACATGCAATGAGAACATCTCTCATGTTCTCCTTCTCTCTCTCTCTTATGTGTGTATATATATGTATATGTGCACATACATACATGTATGTATACATATACGCACAAACACAGGTGTGCATGCAAAAGCACACATGTATATATGCATATAGGTATATGTGTGTATATAGATATCTCATATATAATGCTAATTTTCTATGCTAATATTGATATTCTAGTTTTATTATGTAAATGAATGTCCTTATTCTTAGAAAATGTGCATTGAAGAATTTAATGTTAAGAAGGCATGGTATCTGCAACTCAATACCAAATGGCTCTGAAATTTATAATAGTGTATGGCTATGTGTGTGTGTAGGTAAAATATCCAGGTTTTTTTCTGGTTCTATTACTGCAACTTTCTCTAAGTCTGGAATTTTTACAAAAAAATAATATTCAGTGGAGGAATACAGATTAATGAAGCTAAGACTTTGTAGCCATTGGAAGGATTTGAGTATATTTTCTGTAGCAGCAAAACCCAAGTTTTTTGGCACCAGGGACAAGACAATTTTTCCACAGACTGGGGTGGGAGGGGGATGGCTTTGGGATGATTCAAGCTCGTTACATTCAAGCTCACCTCCTGCTGTGTGGCCCAGTTCCTAACAGGCCTGGACTGGTACAGGCCCAAGGCCAGGAGGTTGGAGGCCCCTGTTCTGTAGGTTTTACTATCTCATAATCATTGTTTCTGGGGGAATCCTATTTCAAAGACTTGCTCAGCCCTTGTTATTGGCATGTGACTAGAGATGAAACTGAAAAATGGAGAGAATCTTTGTGAAATTGGGAGTAAAGGCACAGAGGGAGAAGGCTCTGCTGGACCTGAAAACCTGGAGGGTTTTCTGAGACACGAACCTTTTGATTCCCATACAGTTGATAAAAAACTTTCCAAAAGAAAAATATGAGGCACCCTGGGGTTTTTTAAATTAGTAAGTACATTTCTACTGCACCACAGAATTCAGTCTTAATGGTAAATTAAACAAAGGCAGAGATAATGACTCTCAGAAGCAATAGTTAGTAAAGCAATGTTTCTTACGCTGTTTGCTCACGTTGCTAGCTAGGGATACTTTATCACTGATTTTGGAAACAATCAAGGCATCGCATGATAAGTGCAAATATGTTTATAAGCCTCCAGATCCAACAGGAGATTAAGTTCCAACTGTATTAACAGAGTTACCTCACTCATTCAGCTCTGGGGGAAAACAAGGAATGTAAAAATGTAGATGTTTCATTTTATAGCCTTTTGTTTTATTTATCTTCAGCTTATAATTATCTTATTTAAATTATTTATCATTTAAAAAATGTTTTTGAAAGCTTTAAAGACACCAAAAAGTACAAAAGCTGGTTTAACAAATATTTACAATTCTACTACCCAAACTAATAAATACTAAACACTTTTATCTTTGCTTCAGATATATTCCTAATAAAAGAAGCAAAATATTAAAAAGTTGGACTTTTTAATATTCTGTTACACTTATCTCTTTGTAGTTCATTTCCCTCCCTTCTCCTCCCCTAATAAGTATCTTGAATTTGGTATATATTCTTCAAGTTAATGATTATTACATGTTTATCCATGAATAACATTTATTTTGGGTTGTGGGTATTGAAAATTTCATAAATTATATCATGTTAGTAAGTTTTTTTGCTAAATATTGATCTGAGGTCTGCTCAGTGAGTTCACTGAAGTCTGGTTATTTCATTTTAACTGCTATACAGTACTATAGTCCATTTTATTTTTCACTGTTACAATCAATATTGTAATGAGCAATTTTGTATATGCCTCTGGGAGTACATGTGTAAGAGTTTCTCCGCAACATATACTTAAAAGCAGACTTGGCGTGTTTACTAGATATTGTTGCTCTTTCAAGCAGTTCAAAGACATAATTGCTCTTCAAAGCAGTTCAAAGACATAATTGCTCTTCAAAGCAGTTATGCAAATGCATATTCACCATCTATAATTTATGAGTCCCTGTTTCCCTAGAAACTTGCCAATATTTGGCACTGTAAAGCTTCACATTTTTGCCAAGTAATATCACTTTTGCCTTTAATTTTTTTATTATTAGGCCTCTTATTTCCTTTCTTCTCTTATTATGCTGCTTAGGGCCTTAAGTATAATATTGACTTTACGGAGAATGCTTCAGAAGTTTCACCAGTGGGAATGGTTATTGGCTATTTCTCTAGATTACGACTAGATTCATTTTATCAGGCAAAGAAAGTGCTTTCCATGATTATATGATTAAAGTCCTAATATCTTGCTTTATTACTGATGAGTGTTAGATTTTATTATGAGGGTTTTTTCCTAACAGATTAAGATCATATGCTTTTTTTCTTCATAAGGGTGGGCCATGGCTGATGCTTGCTCACTAGGCAAAAAACAAAAAGACCTTCAGCTCATACTTGAGGAAATGCTTTACGGATTTTAAAACGTTTTTTGTTGCTCGATTTGAAAATGGAAGTATTTGACCTAGTTTCTTAGAAAACAATTCTGTGCAATAAGCCAATAAAAAGAGGACCCAAAATTGAACCAAAAGTAAAAAAGTGGACCCTAATCCTTAAGGTCCTATACCTGGAACCCACCCTCCCTCAATTCTTCTTGCTAAGACAACTGAGAAATAGTCTTAATTTCTAATCTAGTTTTACTTGTACATTATCCTGAAGATCGCTGGTAGCCCAAAGCTGAAGAGTGATAGACTTGAACACCACCACTGGCAGTGTTGAGAAAACAGGTGTAGCAAGTCCACCAGCTGACAAGCAAACGTAACTGTGACATACAGTTGGGAAACACCACAGAGTTAAGATTGCCTTTTCATGGATATTGAGAACAGTGTGGTGATTGTGAGGCGGGGGTAAAAAGGGGCTAAATGGTAATGGGAAAATACAATAAAAATTTAAATATTCATAAAACTGGTTATGTTTACTTTTGGGGCTATTTTCTTATATTTGGTATACATTTAAGGAGAATAATTAGAAAAGATCATCAAGAACAAAGTATGTCATTAGGGACTAAGGCTAAGATCATCCACACCCTAATCCTCAATTACTATGCATGGATGTGAAAGTTGGACAGTAAACAAGACTGATGGGAAAAAGAAACTGATTCATTTGAAATATGGTGTTGGAAGAGAGCTCCATGAATACCCTGAATTGCCAGAAGATCAACAAATGGGTTCTTAGAGCATAGAAAGCCCGGTACCATCAGATTTACATTTTTGCCAAATAATGTCACTTTTGACTTTAACTTTTTAATATTATGCCTGGAGGCAAAAATGACAAAACTGAAGTTGTCTTACTTTGGGTACATCTTTGGAAAAGATAATAATGCTGGCAAACCTAGAAGGGAGCAGGAAAAGAGGGGGGCCCCATATGAGATGGATTTACACCATAAAAGAGGTCATAGGCATGAGTTCATAGGAGCTGAGCCAGGCTACCGAGGACAGGACACTATTCCTTCATATACTTGCCTGGAGTCAAAGTAGACTCAACAGCACATAACACAGAGGAGATTTAATGGCCCAAGTGATGGAGAAAGTGTAGTCTATTTCCCTGAGCCTAGTTAAGGCATAGACTCTGGAATGACTGCCCACTGTGATGTTGAACGAGGTACTTGACTTCTCTTTGTCTCAGTTTACTCATTTCTAAAATAATGCATAAGAAGCACTTGACAGTGTCTGGCATGTAATAAGCAACAATAAAATGTTAATAATTATTGTTTTCATTGAAAGCAAAAGGGCCCTCCAGATGGAGAGGATAAAAATACAATGTACTTTTGTCATAGCTATTGATTGTCCTTCCAAAGGAGTTAAATTCCAGTTAGCACTGAAACTTTTCCAAATGTTAGAAAATCTTTAATAACTCTCTTATGTAAGTATAAAATGAAAATGTCAGTTTGAGGCAAAGAGAGCAAAAACATAGAGTGCTTATCTTCACAGGCAAAGCAGAAAATTTGAGAGTAATTTGAGACTCTCTCTAATTGTGACGAGCTAGTTGTACCAACCAAATGACTGCAGAAGAGAATTAAATGATGCCAGTTGTCTGGCTATTTCAGTTCAGTTAAAGACCATGGCTTGGTGATCGTGCTGCGTTCCAAATGCCAGTGAAGCCTAGAAGGTTGCTGCCTTGGTGGAAAAGCATGATTGGAGGTCGGTAATATACAATCCACAACTGAAAATGGCTGAATTGCTTGCATCAAGGTGTAGTGACTAGGTGAACAGATGCAGGAAACCGCTACATGGACAGGTAAAACTATCATGATTTAGTTCTTGGAAATAAGTTGATCAGTAAAATTTCCACACACAGAAATTTCCTCCCGTGAGACAGTGTCAAGGGAAGTAGGTAAAGCTTTGGGAAAAGAAAGAAGATGAAGGAATGAGTGGAATATGGAGGTTGCAGTGAGGTAGAAGCAGCACCTGGGGTGTCAGAGGTGTGCTGACGGGAGGGACTGGTCTTAGATGGAAACCTGGGAGCGAACAGCACTCAGTGGTTAAGAGCGCAGCCTCTAGAGCCAGACTTCCTCGGTCTCAAGTCCTTCTTCTACTGCTTCTTGGATTGATGTGACCTTGGTTAGTCACTTATGCTAGTACATCAGTTTTCTCCTCTTTAAAATGGGAAAAATAACATGTGAAAGTAGAAAAACAACATGTGCAAAACACAGAGTAGTGTTCGGTGCATGGCATATACCATATGTTAGCTATTGTGATCATTATTAGAAATAAACAGGACTGTAACTCCCAATCATTTTGGATGCATACTTGTGCGGATGTGGACGCTAGATCAGATGTCTCAAATCATTCAAACTGAGTCTGACCTTCAGGAAACCAGATTTTTTTGAAAATAGAGCAGACTAAAAGAAGCTCATGGGGACAGAGTGTATGGGATTGTGCCCAAGCCTGGAGTTTGGTACCCCATTTTAGGTGAAAGTAAATGTATTTTGCTGTCTTGGGCACCAAACCCCTGACAGGAAGAAGTCTGGTCTGAGGAGCAAAGCCTAAAACAAGATGTTTGGGCAATCGCAATTATGCTTCTGACTGAAGAGCCACTTTGACGAGAGAGAGAGACAGAGAGAGAGACAGAGAGAGAGACAGAGAAACAGAGAGAGAAACCGAAAGAGAGATCTTGGAGTGCCAAATAGGTATCGTATTCCTTTGATGTGCCCTCCTCTTTCAGCAACTGATTCACTGTGACGAGACCAGAATGTTATGCAGAATGTACAGGACAGCTGTGCTACTGCCCTTACCACAATTAGAAGGGTGGGAGAGACTTTTATGCATATTTCTTGTTAGACAACTAACAAAAGATAAACAAATGGTGGATGTGTTTGGACCTTTAGCTTGATCACCCGGACATGAGAGGCCACGGAAGTCTTCCAGGAAGAAGTGAGGCTCAAATTCAAAATGGAAGGCCGAGTCAGCCAGCCGGTGAGTGGATGTGGTAGAACAGATCTGGCAGGGGAAAGAGGAAAGTCTTCATGGTCACAAACGTCCTACTCCAATACTGTCCCCCCCAACACACACGGACACTCCATCATTTCTCTCATGCTGCTTCCTCCCACTCCGCCTTCAGAGACACTGCCTCCTTAGTCAAGCTCCCTTGGAATAGTACAGGTCAGGCAACCTAGTTCGCTAACTTTTGAAAAATGAGCAACACAAATTGCCCAGAAAGTCTGCAGGGACGCCAAAAGGCTGGAGAGATAGGGAATCCTCCCCTGAACTTCAAGGCCCCGAACACTAAGATACACTGTGATGCAGATTGCACCACATTACAAAGGTTCTCTGCCTCTCTCTGGCCTCGTGGCACTGGAACACATGATGAAAAGGACCACATCTTGCCAGCGTGTGCTCTGCACTTGGCATCATCCCTGGTACTTAGTGTTCACAAAAGTGTTTGATGAAAGGACAAATCTCCAGGAATCACTGTGATGTGATCTTTTCCTGAAAACTCACCAAGAATGAAAAAACTCCCTTGAGTCACTGTCTTGCCTAAACTTCAATGGCCTGCCCATTGCCTTTAGGATAAAGATGTTTAGCTTCTTTCACACAAGTACCACGTTCAGTCACACTTTACTCAACACCATTTCCAGGATGTACCTTGTTCCTATCAATGAACACATATTTATTTTATTGTTCTCTTGCTCAGAGAGAAGGTTCTTTCTTCAAGGTTCAGCTTACATTTATCTGAAGTTCTCTCAATTTTCCTTTCCTGCTCCTTTCCTTTTTCCAAACCTCCCTTCTACAAATTAATTTCCTCCACTCCTTTGTCAGATAAAGCTTCCTGTCAGATAATCACTATCTCAGTTTTCATATCAATGCTACTTTTTCTTAATGTTTCTCTACCTCATAAGACTTAAAACTCTTAGAAGGCAAGGAACATCATTTGTTCATTGCTGTGGCCTAGCACAGTCTGACACACTGCAGTAGACACACACCAAGCTCCAACTGACATTCTCTTTGGCCTGCCCCCTGAGTTTAGCTTCTCTCGGGCAGGGTGGGGAAACCAGTGCAAGCTGCACTCACTCGCCAGCTGACAGCCTTTCACCTCGCACTCTGCCCTGCTTCCTCCATGACCTTGAACACTGGAAGGATGTGGATGGAGGGTGGGGCTTTTCCAGCCTGTGGACAGGGGACTGGCATCCTCAAATAATTCCTTCATCTGCCCATGCTTTAGGAAACAATTCCCATAAACAGAGGGCCCCACCACTGATCACAGTGATGTCCTCCATAAAGCACTTTTCTTTTTCCCTTCCCTCCTTTCCACTTTCTCACTTCTTTTCTTGGAATCCCCTTCCGAAGATACTACTTGTACCCAGTTCTTTGTCCCGGATTCTGCTTTTGAGGAAATGAAGCTAACACACACATACTAAAGGTTTTAAAAATTTTTTTGGAATGAAAGAAAAATGGTGAATGAACAAAGGAGATAACGAATGAAGGAATCGGTAGTATTATGTATTTGCCATCCATGGATTAGTAAGTACACTTTGTATTCTATTCGGTTACTTCCTACTGACTCGAATGCAGAGAACGGGTGCTGCAAAGCCACAATCTGTTCTGTGGCTTTGCAGGAGGAGCTGGGCTTCTGGGTGCGGCCCTTTTCTCTGCCCCACAGAGGAGCCACTGTGTGTTTCTAAGTGAACTTCCTGAGGCTCACATTTCTCAAACTTGAAGCAGTGTGTTTCTGAGAGGGATGTGAGAATTGAAGCCCCAGGGTATGACCAAATTATCCTGCTGCCAACAATAGCAGATCACAGCGAGGGTATTTTTCACAGCTTGATTAGAGGAGTCTGCATCTAAGAAGGGTGGGATTATTACATCTGACTTCTAGGAGGGCAGCTGGGACATTTATTCTCCAGCCTGCTCACCATGGCGGGTCTGTCCTTGTTGAGAGCAGGTTTCCTTACTCCAACCCAGATCTGGCCTCCCCACCTGCACGCTTTCCTGAGGCCACAGCCCTCAGCTCCCTAGCTGTCTGCAGTTGCTGCTGAGCTGCTTTTCTCTCTGTCCTGCCTCAGCTCGCATGACTCTGCCTCCAGACTTAGATTTTCTGAATTCTATTTCCCTTCAAAAGTGGGAAAGGGCCCTTGGGCTTGTGTGAGAGTCGGGAAGAGGCATTTATACATCAAAAAAAGGGGGCATCCTTTTGTAAACTCCATTTCCCACTGGCCTGTGGACCACTCGCTTGAGAATCATACAGGGTCATTGCGCAAACCCACAAGTCCCAGCTGTACTCCATCAGAGTCACTGGCAGTTGGGGCTTGGGAGTTTGGATTTAACAAACCCTTCAAGTACTTTTTACACACTCAGGTTTGGCAGCCACTTTACTTTGTTTTCTCTGCAATATTCCCATAATGTTTTCTCTTTTCTCAATGAAAAGGTCAAAAGGCCTCACTGAAGTGCCTATTTCCGTACAGACTTTGAGCCAAGCCAGAACCAAAGCAGATTTGTTATGCAATTTTCCTCATTAAATACAAGGTCAAGGAAGTAATTACTCATTTACTTTCACAGTAGGCAACCATAAAGACTTTCTCCTTCGTAACACATTCAGTAGTTGGCCGAAGGGTCCCTGTCACAGGAAAGAAATCCATCTGGTCCACTTATCAGGGGCGAAGCTCTGTGTTCTCTTTGAAGCCCACAGTAGGTAGGAGGAACCACTAGCCTAGCTCAGCAATTATTACCCTTGTTTACTCACTAGAATCATCTGGAAAGCTTAAAATGCCAATGTCCAGGCCCCCCTCTCTAGGAATTCTTATTTAATTGGCTTTGGGTGCTATCGGTCCACTTTGAAAGCTAATTAAGTGAGCCTCAAACTAAAGTAGAGAACTACTGTGTAGTTATTAAAGGCTGGGCTTGGGCATTGTTTTGTGTTTGAGGCAGGAATTTCTTTAGGGTAAAAGATGAGGATGAGTACGTCAGGTTGAGGGAACTGTAGGCAATCATGTGGAGGCATGGATGTATGGGGAGGTCTAGAAGGTAAGCATAGTCAAATTTAATCAGGTTTCTTTACCAGAACACAATGTGTATGGAGAGTCTTTTTCTCTCTCACCCGTCATCTATTCCCTGACCTCTCTCACATACTCAGTCTCTCTCTCCCTGCCATTTCTATCGGTCACTTCTCATCTGTTATCTATGTCATGTACTCAGCTTCTCATGAAAGGCCTTCACTAAGATAAAACTTTAGCTTTCGTGAAGTGGCATTTGAAAAAGATGTTTCTGAACTTATGCAAAATGACAGGTAATATATAATTTACTAAATTACTTGATAATGAGCTCTGAAATACATTTCTTCCATGGGATAGCAAGAAAAAAATCTATAGATCCTGATGCAATTTAATGTTTAACTAGGCAAGTTATAGGACCCATGTTATTTTATTTGAGACTTTGACTACTTGAAAACTCAGCATTAATTTCAATTCATTTTAACTTTAGTGCTCATAGCAGGCTCCAGATAAAATTTTCTCTTTCCATTCTTTGTATTATTTTCAACATTTCCCCATAATCTGTATTTTGATTAACCTATTAGTACCTTAACACAGTAATCAATTGCTCTTAAGAAATAGACTAATAAAACATTTTTATCATCCACATTTCGCCCTTACACCCATACCAAGGTTTCGAGCATGCCCGTGACCTGGCCTGGCCCACTCTCTGACCTCATTCCCTGTCATTCTCCCTTTTGTGCACTACTCTACGGTTATTCAACATACTAACCTCCAACATCTTGTTTTTCTTCTGCTTGGATTTGAATTTTCTCCACTAGAACAATATTTCCCAATGCTTTTAATACCGTGCAACACACAGAAAACGGTAACATTTGTGTAACAAACTGGAGTAAACAGAGAAGGTGATTGATTCAGGGGCTCTCCTGCCCTGGGCCCTGACTGTTGGCCCAAAGGCTGAGAGGATCGATGTGTTATTGTAGCACCACGCAGGGGAGATTCTGAGTGGTTGTGTTCTTTATACTGTTTGGGTCTCAAGTCAAATATCACCTCCCCAGAGAAGCCTCACCTATCCAATCCCATAAGAATAGATGCTTCCTGTCACTCCACCATGTTACTCACTTTCATCTTCCTCATACCATTATACCCTGAAGTTATCTCATTTATTTACTTATTTACTCACCTCTTTATTAGTTTTTCTCTACTAATTTTTGCATAAAGTCCTTGAGTGCAGGAATACTTGTATGTCTTGTTCATCATCATATACAAAAGTCCTAGAAAAAATAGGAAATACTCAACAAATACAGTGATTGATGGAAAAAGTGAGTGACTGAGCCAGGACAGTCCCCATTCCTGACGATGTTTCCCCTGGTGTGGCTGGGGAACATGCTCCGTGGATGAGCTAAGGCAAGGACTCTGTCTTTCCTTCTTTATGATTTTAGTGGATGTCATGCTGCCTGGCTCATAGCAGACATATAATATCTTGCTTGTTGTATAAATGAATAGAGAGGAAGCAAGAAATGAATAGCTAATGGAACAAAAACTTCAACTTCTTTGGTCTGTTTCAAGTTCTTTGGGAGTTTTTAACTGGAGTTGGTTACAATTTAGTATTAAACCTGGATAATCCTGTTAAGGGTCTTTTAACAGATGCAGGCAGGATAACATGAAGCACCAATTGTGTGGTCTACGACAATCACTTAACTATGAGGACACTCTGTTTTTTTTTCTGCAAACTGATTAAGTTTGGGTTAGGAATTCTGCAGTCCCTCACCATTTTGAAATATCTGCTATGTTGACAGAAAGTCAGAAAGAAGACGTTGAAGAATTTATCAAGCAGATAATCCAGGCAGTAGCCTGGATTCTCAAAGGTGGACTGGAGGTTACTGTTTAAAAACATGATGACCAAGAATGATCCCGGCAGCCCTTAGGACAAGTTTTCAGGGAGGCAGGCTTTGGCCTAGGACACCCACATTATCCTCTCTCTCTGCCTGTCTACTGCTGAGCAGCACTTTCTCATTAGTTGGTGATCTTCAAAGAATGAGCAACAACAGTTGCTAAGGTCAGATAGCTACACATACACAGTAGTTATACAGAATAAAGAATTCTAGTTTCTCATTGATTTGTGCATTTAAAATACAAAACAAGCAGAGGCCTTTCTAAGCCTCCATTTATTTATTTGAAAAATTGAACCAGCTTAGGCTACTGTGAAGATTAAGTAAAACAGTGTATGGAAAGGGCCTCGCATAGTGTGAGAAATAGAATAAACACTTAATCATGCCGGCTACCGCTGTTATTACATTACATAAGTCATGAGCTAGAAACCAAATATTTAATCCCAAATATTGGCACTTGCTTCCATTTCTTTCTACTGAAGACAGAGCAGCGGATTACGAAGTCCAGAGAAAGAGATCCAGAACTGCTTGTGATGATAGTCATCCTCTCCAATTAAAATGCCGAAGTACATCGCTTCTCAGCCTTTTGGCTAAGGTCAAGTGTAGTATCTGTTCTTATCAGTTTAAAATGCCTAAGTACATTAATAAGCCCGGCTCTGTTTCCTAAACAATTTGCAAAAACTGCAAAATCCAAAAATAAACTAAAACAAAGAAATACGCAGTCTAGAGGCAAAGTTCAATTTTAGATTTCTTATAGAAAATGGTTGATATTAATGTGCTTGACATTACAATTATATCAGCTTTGCATTTTGTCACAAGCAGATATTATGGCACAGTCATCTCCTCTCCTCTTGAGTAGATATTTTGAACATTTACATCTTTGGAAAATCATTTGTTGTTTTTGTTTTACATCTTATTAAGAGATAGGCCCTGGATAAATGACTTCCCATTCACATTAAAATTATTGAAAGGCATAGCTCATACTTAAAAAGGCTATCAATTTATTTTTAACTTTTAAGGTGGAATTGGCAACTAAGAGTAAAATAATTTTAGCAAATAGATATACATCACCCACTTTAAAAATGAATAAAAACCACTAATGATAAGCTGTAAAGAACTTTTCAAAATGTTAGCTCTTGGATACCCAAATAAGAAACTACCTTTGATAAAACATTAGTAGCAATTTTTGGCAAATTTTAGTTTAAAGAAGTCCTATTCTGCATGATTTTTAGTGCTTGATTATAAACTCAAATACTGTAATTTAGTATAAGTTCCTACATTTATTTTACATTAAATAAATTAATGGATGTATAATAGTTTTATAAAATATAAAACAAAAATTCTAGTTGCTACTTATGAATCTAAATGGACACTTCTTTTCTTTTTGAACAAATATGTTTTACATAAATGGAAAAGATGAAGAAAACCCATCATAGAAAATATTTGGGAAACTTAAAATCTTAATTTTTAAATGAGTGTTTTGTTTTACTAATATTTATTGACCATATTATTTAAGGACCACTGCTAAGTTCTTTAGTTACATTTTTCTTATTTAATCCTGGTGCAACCTAGGTAAAATTTTTCTATCCCCTGCTTCTGGTAAGTCTTGCAGACTCTATTCAAAACATTTCCCATTGCAAAGCACCAAAGAATGATGCTAATAGGCAGAATTGAGCCGTTGAGAAACTAGTAAAAAATTTTCAATATTCCAAAATGAGGGGAACAAAAACTGGAGTAATAAGCCAGCACCAAAATTATAGGTACCTGGAAACATTGCTGATGAAAGTTACCTAAATCCTGAAATTTTAATACCTCTTCAGTAAACTAGAACAAATCCTAAGGTGTACAAAAGATGGTAGAAATGGGGTGGTGGTATGGAGTTAACTAGATAACATCAGAACCCTCAACGCGCTTTGGTGGAAACAATATGTTTCTCTGGCTTAACTTCTACTTGGGAAATAGAGACTCCTCTGATAATACCTAGCCATAAAAAGTGCCCTGAAACAGACTTGTAGCATACTGTTACATGTAATAGAAATAAAAACAAATCTTTCTTGGAAGAACCAAGATTCTCAGGATTTCCCATAAACAGAGATTGGTCAAATATACACTCCCATTATAAAATCATCAAACACAATAGTAACCAAGATTCTACATGTGAGACTCAGCAGAAAAGAGAACTATCCACTCAGACATGTAAACAATGGAATAATCAGAGACAGAATACAAACATTCTTAATATTTAACAGAAGACATAAAATTACAGACATGAGCAAGAAACAAAGGTCTATTAAAATAACTAGGTACATTTGAAAATTAAAAACAAATAAAACTTCTAAAAGTAAAATATATAATGGAAATTGAAGCATTAAGGATCGGTTAAATGGCAGATTAAACACAACTGAGGGATAATTCTTAGACTGGAAGAAAGATAAAAAATATTAACCAGAATGCAGCACAGGAAAAAAAATGAAAATGTGACAGAAATTAAGAGACATGGAAGCTACAAGAAGTTCTCTTGTTATATTTAGAATTTCAAAAGGAGAGAATAGACTGAACAAAGGAAAGGCAGTATTTGTTGAATCAATGGTAAAAGAATGAATCAGGAATTTCCAGAATTAATGGAAGTTATGACTCCTCAGTTTCAAGAGGCAAAATAAATTCCAAAAAGACAAAGAAACAAAAAAATCCATATCTATGCACACTGTAATGAAATTGCAGAATAAAATAAAAACTAAAACCTGGAGATCTTAAATGCAGCTTGAGTGAAGAGGAAAACTGCGCATATAAAAATGACAAACCGATGGCACCGTTCTCATCAATAGCAATAATGCGAGGCAAAATATTTTCAAATAGTACCTCCAGCTCTGAGAAGCATGAAGCTGTCAACCTAGAATTGTGTATTTAGTTAAATGAAGGTGGAATAAAAACATTTCAGTCAAGGGAAAAAAAGTAGGAGAGCTTACTGCTAACAAGCTTTCATAAAAGAAATATCTAAAGGATATTCTTAAAGCTGAAGAAAAATAATCCCAGAAGAAATATCTGAGATGCAGAAAGGATTGATGATCAAATAAATTATTAAACACATGAGCAAATATAAGCAAACACTGGCTGTCCAGTTAAAAAATAAAATTAAAATCATAATAAAACTAATTATTTCATAATAATACCTTGAATGAGGACAAACTGAATTAAAGTATTTAAAGGTACATGTATGGTGTGAGAGACAGTGAAAATCATAAATAATCATTGTGCTTTCAGTTGTTTATTCATGTTAAAGTTTTAAGGAAGATCATGACTAGAATATAGAATTCCAATACAATAGAGGAAGGAAATTAGTTTTGAAACTTAACCAGCAGAATAGAAGCTAAGAGTGGCATAAGAGAGGCAAAAAAGAGACAAAATAAATTTAAAAATATAAGTTAATGTAACTGAAAAATGTCAATATAGGAAAAGTCACAGTAAAATTAAAACTAAACTCACTTGCTGAAAACTAAGATTTTAAGATTTGGAAAGAAACACCTCTAATATTTTTACAAGGGACTCACCAAAAACTTGAAGACACAGAAAAGATGAAAGTTAATATATAGAATAAGATATATTAAGCAAATATAAAAAAGGACTGGTATAGACAAAATAGACTTAGGATAGCAGACAGTATTAGGAATAAAGAGGGTAACTATTGCAATCTGCAAGAAGATGTACTAATTGTAATAATGTGTGTATGTATTATTATGTCCTTAAAATAAATAAGGCAGATTACTGACAGAACTACAAGTAGAAGCTAATAAATTTACTATTACTGTGAGAGGCTATCCTATCCTATCCTACCTTACACTATCCTATCCTTCATCCTTACTAATAAGCAACTTCAATTCTTATCAGAAGTTGATAGATCAAGTAGACAAAATTTGGTAGGGATATAGAGACTTTGAACAATATACTTACCAAGCTGGATCAAACCAATATGAATAGAACCATATATATTATGATTAGATGATAAATCTTCTCAATTATACATGCAACATTTATAGTAATTGATCATGTAACAGACAATAAAATGAATCTTAAATTTTAAAAGAATCAGTGTATTTTACTCCACATTCTCTCATGACAATGAAATTAAGTTACACAGCAATAGCAAAAGATAACTAAGAACAGCTTCATTTCATTCGTGTTTAAAAAAAAGGCTTCCATTCTTTTAATGAATGATGATGACAGCATATGTCAAAATTTGGTGGATGTAACTACAGTGCAACTTCAAAGGAAATTTATATTTCTAAATTTCTGTGTTCAAGAAGAAGGAAAATCTCAAACTTAATGAGCTAATTGTAAAACTTAAATTTAAAAAGTTCCCTAAGAAGAAGAGACACTATAATAAAGATAAGAACAGAAATTAAGAAAATAGAAAAAATCAATGAAAAGCATCAACTAAAGTAAAGGTTGCACCTTCTATAATACTAACAAAATAGAATAACTTGGAGATCGAGCAAGAATGAAAGGAAAAAACTCACACAAAACAATATGAAAGATCAAAACAGGATACTCACTGCATTATAAGAAAGATCATTAATTTAGACAACTTAGTAAAAATAAAAAAGAACTTTTAAAGAAAACTATAACTCAACATTGATTTCAGAAATAATTAGAAAGTTTGAATATAACCACTAAAGTAATTACACTGAGTTAAACACATATTCATCAAGAAAAACCAATCCCAAATGTTTTACAAACAAGTTGTACAAAAGAGTAAAAGGAGAGATCATTGAGGTCCCATAAAAACTCTCTCAGAGAATAATAAAATGAAAGAACATATCATATTTCATTTTCATGATATTAGTATAACTTTTGTTACTTATGTCAGAGTAGGAGTGATTGAGAGTATACTCATTTCATTCATGATATTGGAGAGAATACTTTGAGGGGGCAAGTTTGCCCACAAAGTCCCCCGGTCCCCCACAGATGAAAGTAAACACTACCAAGACATGATCTGCGTGGGGAGGAAAGGTGGCCAATCCCTCAAAGGGGAAGAGCCAAGAGTCCCCTGCTCAAGGGGCTTTTATTGGGTTCATATGCACAAGAATACAGGTAAGGATCAAACAACAGATATCATTCAAAGAACTATGAGGGCCTATTCTCAGTCAGGGTCAGATAGCTAATGAGCCATGACTTTGAGGAACAAATTTCTTGCTTGGACCCTTATCATTTAAATGAGAGCATTCTAAACAAAGCAGGTTTCACAGGATTTTTACATATTCTTTCTTGTGCCTGATTTACCCTGGAGACTCCGCCCTTTCTAGCACAGAGATGCACTGCCTTCCCCATCAAAAGTTTATAGGCTTAAGTGGATAGAGTTCGGCAGTGCTTCTCCCAGATGGAAATGGGGACTCAGGCTATGTTGTTACCGAACAGAGGTCCAAGGGGGGGGAGGGGGGACAATATTTTGCCCACTGAGGAATGCCAAAAACTGCTACAGTTGTTTGGCAACTGTATAGTTGCCAAAGGACCGTATACTAATACCTACTGGGCTCATCTGTCCACCGCCAAAGGAAAGACATCTCCCAATGCCAGAGATTTGTGAAAAGGAAAGGAAAGGTTTATTCAAAGCTATACAGACTTAGAGCAGTAACCCAATGTCTCATTAAAATATCAAAGTCCTTTAAGATAACAACAGACACCAACAATGCTTCCTTCTCCCCCTGCCCTGATTCACGGCATCGTATCTCAGGAAAAGAAACACATGTCTATGTTTCAGGCCGCTGGCACAGTCAGCTATGTCGCCGTCCAGGTTGGATCCCCAATTAATCCAAAGTCATGTGGCACCTTCTCATGGCTTGTTGGCAAAGAGTTCATTCACCCTTCTTCCAGGCAAAGTCTCTCCCACTTCCCATGCCACGTAGCCCAAGGAAGCACCCCAAAGCTGCATGGGCCTCTTCTACCAAAGCTGCAGGGGTCTGCACTCCACCAAAAGCGTGTGTCTTTCTTCTTCACCTGGCTGCAGGGATCTCCATTCTGGCAAAGCTGTGTGGCTCTCTCTTTCACCTCACCAAGAGGGGGCATCCTTACTCTGCTAGAACCGCGTGGTTCTCTCCTTCACCTGGGAAAGAGGGGATCTTAACTCTGCCCAAAACTGCATGGCTCTCTCTTTCACCTGGGCAAGAGGGGGCCCTCATTCTGCCCAAAACCACATGGCTCTCTCTAATGGCTGCTGCATCTTCATTTTCAATCCCTGCACCAGTCTTCCTTTGCAGCCCCATTTATGACTCCTCCCACAATTGGCTATACCTACCAGGATTCCCTGCCAGGACTTCCATATCCTCCCAGCTTTACTGGGCTGCCATTCTGAATCTGGGCAGGTGTGGCCCCATGGTGTGGAGCCAATCAACTCCAAGCTCTCATGCAGGTGCTGTAACTCCGGGGGGTAGGGGAGTGTGTGGGGGGGACCAGCCCCCAGTTACATCCTGGGTAGAAGCCACTTCCTTCTCCTTGGCTCAAAGCATGGCCACAGCTATCTAACGTATCTATGAAACCAGTTCAAGTTATGGATATGTTAAATGACCATTCCAGAGGTTAGCTGCAAAACTGTTGCTATGCAAAACAACTCTCAATGGCCCTGCTCCATTTGTCCCTTCCCCCAACTGACACTGGGGGCAGTGAGGACATCTTAATATTTCCTGAACACCCTGAGCTCTGGACCCCATTCCAAAATTTTGGGGGGACCCCCCTCCTGGCTGCGCCCTGTTACAATGTCACAATAGCTGAGGGGACGAGGGTGCATCGCTCTCTCTTTGTTGCAGCCCCCTGAGTCCTTCCATGATGGCCTCCCAAGTGATGGTGTCTGGCCTAGGTTACCCCTCTCTGAGGGGCCGTACCCACCATGGACATCGACCATGCTTTGAGGGCAGGGGAAGAAGCAGAAGCAGCACTTGCTGCCAGAGACAAGCTTTGTCTCCTGTGGCCCGCATTTCGGAGGTCGCTCACTGAGCCATGGGAGGCAGTAACAATTCCTGAAACCAGGGAAGGGCGGTTCCCAACAATACTTCTAATGCTATAACACATAGCACATTTCTGAAAGGTATGCTTAATCAGCGTATAGAAGTTCTATTTCCAGTCTATTGACGTATGTCACCAATAGTTCATTTTAGGTATTACGTTAAAGTCAATGAGTGAGATATGTCTTTCCTTTCTTATTCTCTGAATCAGCATTTCACGTCAACTGGAATTTGGTAGAAATGCAGTCTTGAGCCCCACCCCAGACCTAAAATGTCAAAATCTGCATTTTAATCAAGATCCCCATGTCATTTGTCAGAAAAGCACTAATTACGTTTATCTAAGTTACATAGATAAAAAACAACACACACATTAATATTTATAGTAGTATTAATTATAAAAGCGAATGTTTGGAAAAGACATGCTTTCTCTAAAAAAGAATGCACAAACATTTTGTGGCATTATTCAGACAATTTAACTCTACACAATAGTCAAAATCAATGAACTAGAGGTGCTTGTATCAATACAGATGAATTTTACAATGACAATGTTGAACAAAAAATTAAGTTGTGGAAGAATAGAGAGTGACACCATGTCTATATTAGTAACACGTACACATGATATAAAAAGATAAAGTCATTCATGGGGATAATACACATCACATTCAAGAGTAAACAAGTGTTTCAATGGAATTATACTATTCTTGCTCTTAGGTTTTCTTAATCACATAGCTATTTACTGTATTACTCTTCTCACCATATTATTCTTTAAATTTTGGTGATTTGTATTTACTGAATAATGAAACAGAAGAATTAAGAAAAAATAATGCCAATAAACAGCAGAGTAGCCATCTGAATGCAAAACTGTGGCCATGAGCCTTATTCCCCACTAATACATTACTGCTTCAATAAGCCTAACAGCACAGTAATAGACTGGTATTTTGTAATTACTATTGCTGCTTTTATATAAGCAGCGTATTTTAAAATAAGACTAAAATTATACTTTGAGTACTGCTTTTAGTTTTATAACAAAAATGTTATTTTCAAAATCTTATAAAAGTGTAGGCATTTCCCTTCAACTATTATTAGATTTAATATAGTAATTAAATTTTGTTTCAAGTAATGAATAAGGCTAAATTTAATTGCCAACTATCCTTAGGTTAACAGAAATTTTTAGCTTAATAATATTAGCTTAGAACAAGAATTAAATTAAAAATTAAAAAAATAATATTAGCTTAATATTAAGCTAATATTCTCTGTTAACCTATTATTGTTAACCAAACATTTTTCTCACCTCCACTAAGGTCTTATCCATTCGGAAGTGAGCCATATTGTCAGAAACTTATTGTCAGAAAGAGAGCAGTGCAGAGAAACTGAGATTGAGAAAGTGTATTTCTTAACACTTTATCACCATAATCTGATAACTACCTACAATAAAAATACTGCCTTTTGGGTTTTACTATACTTTTAAACATGTTATTGGGATGTATGAATTTCAATTGTTTATTTTATGCTTTTGAACAAATGGTTGAACGCCCTCCCAGAAAAAGGGCAGACTACTATTCAATACTGATTATTGAACTTCTGCTGACTCGTTCTTCATTCCCCCCTCAATTTTTGTTTTAAGTCAAGAAGTTCTAGTTTTGATCTCCAAAATATATAAACAACTTACACAACTTGACTCCAGGAAGAAAAACAACCCAATTAAAAAATGGACAAAGGACTTGAACAGGCACTTGGTCAAAGAGGACATACAGAGGGTCCAGCAGTATACCAAAGGATGCTCAGTATTGCTAGCCATCAGAGAGATGCAGATTAAAACCTCAATGAGATACCATTTCACACTAGTCAGAGTGGCCATCATAAACAAATCAACAAGTGCTGGCAAGGTTGTGGAGAAAAGGGAACTCAAGTGCACTGATGATGAGAATGCAGACTGGTGCAGCCACTGTGGAAAACAGTATGAAGTTTCCTCAGAAAACTAAAAGTGGAACTCCCTATTGACCTAGCAGTACCACTGCTGGGATAATACTCTAAGAATCCTGAAACACCAATCCAAAAGAACCTATGTATCCCAATGTTCATAGCAGCACAATTTACAATAGTCAAGTGCTGGAAGTAACCAAAGTTCCCATCAGTAAATAAGTGGATCAAAAAACTGTGGTACATTTACACAACAGAATACTATGCAGCAGAAAGAAAGGAGCTTCTACCTTTCACGACAGCATGAATGAAACTGGAGAGCACTATGCTAAGTGAAATAAGCCAGGTGGTGAAAGACAAATACCACATGATCTCACCTATAAGTGGAACCTAATCAACAAAACTAACAAGCAAGCAAAATATAACTGGAAACATTGAAACAAAGAATAAACTGGCAGTAACCAGAGAGGAGTGGGGAGAGAGATAATGATGGAAAATAGGGGAAGGTCCATCAAGGAACATGTATAAAGGAAACATAGACAAAGGCAAAAGGGGGTAGGTTTGAGGGTGGAAGGTGAGGATAGGTGGGGCAGAGGGCTGTGATAGGATTAAAATGGAGACAACTGTACTCAAACAACAATAAAAATAAGTAACTAAATAAATTAAATTAAAAAATAAAATAATTTTAAAAAAGAAGTTCTAGTTTGGTTCTGGGAGGAGTGAGTGTAACATCCACCTACTTCACTGCATAAAACCTATATAATTTTATTAAGCAATATCATCCCAAAAATTCACTAAAAATTTTTTATAAAGAAGTTCCAGAATGCAAAGGTCATCTTTTTTTCACTTGTTTTGTACTCAGAACTTTCTAGAACTGAAAGCTTTCCAAATACTGGGTCGGCCAAAAAGTTTGTTAGTTTTTTTCCCATAAGATGATGGCTCTAATAATGCTTATTTGTCTTTAATTTCATTTGAAACAAGTTTGTTAGATTGCATTGTGACAGCTGTCATATCAGCATTCATTTAAAGAAAAACATCAAAATTGTTGATTTTTTGTAACCATTTTAATATTGAAGAGGGAAGAAAATACAGGACATTTCTGGCATATTATGCTTTATTATTTCAAGAAAGGGAAAGTGTAACCTAAACTCATAAAAAAAGATTTGTGCAGTGTATGAAGAAGGTGCTGTGACTGATCAAACCAATGTGTCAAAAGTGATTTGTGAAGTTTTGTGCTGGAGATTTCTCAACTGACAATGCTCCATGGTTGGGGAGACCAGTTGAAGTTGATTTGCAGCAGTGCACTCAATCCACAGAGTTCCACCAGCCAAGGCCATGCTGTGTTTTTAACATATGTGTTAAATGAACCAAGCTAACATTACAGTTCTCAGGAGCACAGATTGAGGCTTCCACTGTTTGTGTTTTCCCACTGAAAACCCAGTTAGTTCTGAGCCTCTGAGAAGTGCCTGACAGTGTAAAAATAGCAGTGAAGGATTGATATCATCAGAGGAAAGTGGATAGAGAGTATTAGACACTCAAAGAAAAGTATGTCAAGTTTTTTGTAAAAAGATTTCTCTTTATTTTTACAGATGGGAAGGGATAGAGAAAGGGAAACATCTATGTGTGGTTGCCTCTCCAGCGCCCCCTACTGGGGACCTGTGCCCTGATTAGGAATTGAACCAGCTACCCTTTGGTTCACAATCCAGTGTTCAATTCCACTGAACCACACCAGCCAGGGCAAGGTATGTCCAGTTTTAAAGGAGAATTTATTCTCTGACATTTTGGCTGCATTTCTTATAAATGACCAGTTAACTCTTACTGATAATCAGAAGACTGAATTCCCTAAATTATCTGAGCAAACATTTCTCTTTAAAGTTTCTTTCCCTGGTGAATTCCAGTAAAAATTCACCATGCTGATAAGCATATAATTGCCCTATTGGTATAGTATTTGCCAGTTGGGGAGAATTAAATTCAGTATAGTATTTTTAATTTAAAAAATAATCTATCTTATTCCAATTACTTGAAAAAAAAGTAAAAACTTTTGAAATTAGAGCTTTTAAATCACTTTTGTAATCTCCTAAGTAAAATTTCAACTCTTTACCCTATAGGTTACTGACTCATTAATTTAAAAAATCAGTGATAATTTGGGGATTATGGGTAAACATATCAATCACCTAGAAACCCCAACCATTACTGAGCCTTCAGTAATGACCATTCAGCAAAACTCCCACCTAATATCTTTTCACTACATGTCCCTGGTCAAAGGGACTTCAACTACATTGAAATGCTGAGCTTATATCAAATTTCTTGTAAGAATGTTAAAAATCTTTATGTCCCATAAACTACTTTAGAAAAATTTCATATGATGTCACATGTATCATAGCCTAGATCCATTAGTGATACATTCATACTTGTATCTAGTAAATTCAAACAAGAAATAAAAGTAGAATCACTGGGAGCTTTGTTTTTAAGATGATGTCATCAATAACATCCACTTTAATGCTAGCTTTTCTTTAGGCTGATTTCAGAGGCTTCAAAGAACCAGAACCTAACTCTCTATCCAGGATCTTTAGTTTGCACCATTGTTTGCGTGTCTTTCTTTATCTTTAAAGGTTGAATATAGGAGACTTGGCAAAGAGTGAACATTAAGAAATGCAACATTCTGCTTTAATACATATCATAGTATCAGTCAATAAAAGTTATACATAGTTATTTATTGGTCATTGGAAGGGGACAGAAGCATAGTCAGTGCTGCATAGCCTGTTAGACTTCTGCTTTCTTCCTAGTGTTCATCAGAATGCCTAAAAATCTTATAAATTTTAAGAAATGAAATGTTTGAAATTTTATGTCCAGTATTTGGAAGAAAAACATAAACTACTTGAGAATTTTTCAACTTGAATAAAAATGCTGCATAACAGCATAGTAGGCAGAACAGCAAATGCCAGACCTCATGGATATTAACTTCAGATATATAGCATTTTAGCTTCCTTGAAAAAAATAAATTTTCAGCCCTGGGTGGTGTAGCTCAGGGGATTGAGCGTGGGCCTGCAAACCACACGATCGCAGTTCGATTCCCAGTCAGGGTACATGCCTGGGTTGCAGGCCAGTTCCCAGCAGGGGACTCAAGAGAGGCAACCATACATTGATATTTCTCTCCTTCCTTCCCCCTCTAAAGATAAATAAATAAAGTATTTTTTTAAAATGTCAGTTATTAAGCCATTTTGGGATCCAATAAAAAAGTGCATAATTGCTGACTGACATATATTTATTTATATATGCTAAATCTGGTGCTTAAATAGTAAATACAGATACGAAGACATACGAGGAATATTCAAGTATGTCCTCGTATCTGTATTTACTATTTAAGTACACACATGTATATATACAGATATGTATATATTTACTTTTTAAAATTTAAAGTTCTCCCACTCTTTGGTTATATTTATCAACTGTACTTCCAAAGTTTTATCTTTGGAGAATCCAACTTTTAATTATTTTCCTCTTATAATTTTTGGAACTGCAACTGTCTTTTAACAAAGTTATTTAGTTCTGTATATGTTGAGAACTTTTAAAAGGAGACATGAGAACTTTCACAAAGTTTTAAAAGACTTTTTCAGAGTACATAGCCAGAATCACCACATACACTTATCTCTGGTTTTTTCAATGCCATGAATCATTACAAATGTCGGGTTCATTACTGCGACATGCTGAAGTGATTAAGTGGAAACTGTGCCCAGCACTGTACTGTAAAACAATCCATTTCCAAACACACTGTTTTGTACTGTATGCTTCATTCAGCCCAACTAAACTGTATTTGACACTTTGGTGATTGCTCTCTTGTTTGGCATTGATGAATTCAAAGCTATGAAATTCAGAGCTCAAATATAAAGAGCACAATATAAAGACTGTCACTATCTGGAGCGAATCTGTGTGTGTTATCCAGAGTCACCTACTTTTGGGATTGCGTTCTGCACTTTTTTGTTTTACTTCAGTCATGCAATCAGAGTGTATAAGTGAACTTGTTATATATCTATTCTAGGGTTTATGAATCTTAGTCTTTCCCCAGGTTCGAATGGGATTAAATTTGGTTACCTTGGAAAAGGAACTAGCTTAGAACCAACCAATAGCAGCCTCTACATGAAGCCATTCTCATTTGGAAAATCCCATATTATTGTTTCCCTGCCACGGCCTTGCTTAGTGAATTTGTGCAAATGTGTGAGTTTCAAAATTCAGTCTTTGACAGCACAAAACAAACACCGATAAAGGTGTGAAAGTGTTTGCCTAACTCTATTAAAACCACATTCCTAGAGAGAACTTGTGAATGACAGATGCTGCAGGCTTTCAAAAAGAGCTAGAAAATATAAGCTTGGTATATACTTGAGAGCAAATGAGGACAGGAAAATAAATTTTTGAAGGGAATGTGAGAAAAATACATAACTCAATGTTACTTTTAATAACAGTCTTGTTCTCTTTTTTTAAAAATAATTATCATTGGGACTTCCACCAAGATGGAGGCATAGGTGGAAACACTGTGCCTTCTCCCACAACCAAGTTTGACTACAACAAAGGTTTGGAGAACAAAGACACAGGCAAAGAACAGAAAATTGAATTATACGGAAGTCTGACAACAACAAACCGTTCAACGGGGACGGTAAGAGGGGCGGAGCCAGCAGCGGAGCTGGGTCAGGCAGGACAGATGCCCGGACCTAGGCGCGCAAGTGGCCCAGACCCAGTCAGGCTGTGGGGCAGACTGACCTCGGTCACACATTCACGCACAGTGAGATGGACCACGCAGGCCCCAGGGGGCGAACCCAGTGGTGGAGGGCTGACGGCGGTGGCACACTCGCGTGCAGTAGGACGAAATGCGCGGGCCCTGGTTTCAGTGGTAGCTGCGGCACCTGTGGGGGCCACCGTGGGAGGCGGCAGACTGGACGCCATTGCTCCTCGTTGACCCCCACCCCCACATACAATGTCACAACCCAGCAACTGAGTTGCCCTGCTCTGGTGAACACCTAGGGCTCTGATCCTGCTACATAACAGGCACAAACAGCCCAAAAGATGACACAAGAAGAACTCAAAGTCCTAGAGCCAATAACTCTAAGCGACCAAGAGATTGCCAGCCTCTCAGAAGCACAGTTCAAGGCGCTGTTTATCAGGATGCTCACAGAACTGGTAGATTATAGTCACAAATTAGAGGAACATATGAAGGCTAAACTAATTGCAATGAAGGGAGATGCACAGGAAACCAATAGTGATGGAAAGGAAACTGGGACTCAAATCAAGAGAGTGGACCAGAAGGAAGAACGAAACATCCTACCAGAAAGGAATGAAGAAATGAGAATTCAAAAAAATGAGGAGAGGCTTGGGAACCTCCAGGACATCTTTAAGTGTTCCAACATCCGGATTATAGGGGTACCAGAAGGGGGAAAGAAACAGCCATGAGTGGAACACTTATTTGAACAAATAATAAAGGAGAACTTTCCCAGTCTAGCAAAGGAAATAGACTTCCAGGAAATCCAGGAAGCTTAGAGAGTCCCAAAGAAGTGGGACCCAAGAAGGAACACACCAAGGCACATCATAATTACATTAGCCAAGATTAAAATGAAGGAGAGAATCATAGAAGCAGCAAGAGATAAGGGGACAGTCACCTACAAAGGAGTACCCATCAGACTGTCAGTAGATTTCTCAAAAGAGACCTTACAGGCAAGAAGGGGCTAGAAAGAAGTATTCCAAGTCATGAAATCCAAAAACCTACAGCCAAGATTGCTTTATCCAGCAAAACTTTCATTTAGAATGGAAGGACAGATAAAGTGCCTCTCAGATAAGGTCAAGTTCAAGGAGTTCATCATCACCAAGCCCTTATTATATGAAATGCTAAAGGGACTTATCTAAGAAAAAGAAGATGAAAAATATGAACAGTGAAAGGACAGCAAACTCACAGTTATTAACAGCCACGCCTAAAACAAAAGCAAACCAAGAGGACAGCTAGATCAGGAGTGGAACCATAGAAATGAAGAACACATGGAGGGTTAGCAACAGGGGAGTGGGAGGAGGAGAAGGGGGGAGAAGGGGAGAGAAGGTACAGAAAATAGCATAGACAGTAGGTAGAAAATAGATACGGGGAAGGCAAGAATAGTAGGGGAAATATAGAATCTAAAGAACTTGAGACAGGTGGTTATAAACTAAGGGGGGGAGAATAGTGGGGGAGGGAGTGTGCGGGTAGAGGGGAATGAAGGGAGGGAATAGAACAACTGTAATGGTATAATCAATAAAATATATTTTAAAAAACATAAATAAATAAATAAATATAGAAAAATAAAAATAATTACCATTGA
Source organism: Sturnira hondurensis (assembly GCF_014824575.4). Lineage (NCBI taxonomy): Eukaryota > Metazoa > Chordata > Mammalia > Chiroptera > Phyllostomidae > Sturnira > Sturnira hondurensis. The sequence goes on from NW_028087015.1 coordinate 4,197,332, forward strand.
TTGATTTTAGAAAGACATTGATTTGTTGTTCCATTTATTTATTGGTTGCTTTTTGTATGTGCCCTCACCGGGGATCAAACTGCAACCTTGGCGTATTGGAGAAAGCTCTAACCTGAAGAAAGCTCTAACCGAAGGTTTAATCAACTGAGCCACCTGGCCAAAACCCTCTCCTTAACTTTCTTAAATTATGGGATTTCCTAATACCTGCTTGGTTTTTGCAAGGCAAGGGTTCCTAGATGGCGCTCTAAAGCATTTGCCGGAAGGTGGCGGCATAAGCCCTTATTGCTTGGAGCTGTCCCAGGTGCTGAACCCAGTTTTAGAGTTTTAGAGAAACTCAGGGGGCAGCGACCAGGGATTCCACCAAGTTCTCCCTTAGAGATTTGCAAGCTCCATATAAAATGCCCGACCTCATTTACAACACATTAGCCAAAAAAAATCCCTCCCTTAAATCTACTCACCACAAAGCTATGGGAGATGGTAATGTTCAGTCAATTTAAAAGGGAAATGGTGCTGGGAAGGCGTGTTTGTAGAATATGTGCCGAATTGAGTGTTTTCATTTGGAGCTGCAGCTATTTACTTGTCTTTTTTACAAGTCCTTTCTAATCCTTTCTCCCCCAATTTTCCAAAGTTAAAAAAAAGTCACAGGCAATATCCTCCCCAAGAGACTTAAACGTAAAATGATAAATGGGCGAGAGGGGTGGATTTTAAAAAGCTAACACACCGTTTTCTTTCTCTCAATTTACGATAATTTACAGACTGACCCAGGGCTGTCCACCTCCCTATTCGGACTCCAAGTGCCTCCTTTGCTTATTTCCTATTGCCACTCTGCGTGATGCTGACTCTATTTAAGAATTGGACAGAAATATAAAGCAATGGGTAGTTAGAAATTTTCCCTCGAGTTTGGCTGGGTAGAAGGCAAAGGTATTTGTTGCAATGTTGCTCTGATCGGGAGATCGTGTGTTTGTGAGCAGCTGAGTATGTGGACAAAAGGGGCTTGAACGTTACGGCGCTGAGCTAGAGGCAGAGGAGGGCGGGGACCCAGGAAAAAGAGACGCTCAGGGTTGAGGAAGTGTTAGGAGGGAAGGGTTAGTGTGGGAGGGAGGGAGACTGGCTGTCTGAGCAACACAGAGGAATAAAGAAAGGGGTTGAGAAGGGAGAGGGAGACCGAAAGGGAAGGCTAGCGGGGAAAAGGGAAGTAGAAGGAGGAGGCTTAAGAGAAAGAAAGGAGAGAGAAGAGAGTAGAAGAGACGGATGGAGAAAAGCAGGGAGAGGAGGGTCACAGAATGACCATGGAGAATGGAGTTTCAATATTCCAGATACTTTTAGGATTGGAGACTCTTTGCTAGTAAGGTGACTCCGGTTCCGGCAGCCAGTTGGGCAGCGACAAGGTAAAATGAACAGCGGGAGACAGACGTTCCAGCCATCTCCCTGTTACCCAGAGATCCCGGAGCTGTTCTCCGGCCAACTCGTCCCTCAGCTGGAGTTCCTGAACGCGCTGGACCAAGGGAGCCCACGGAGCGCCTGGAAGCTGATCCTCGGAGTTGCCTTCGCCTGAGCAGTAAGAACTTCCTGCTTGAGTCCCTGCATCCCCTCCCCCAGAAACTCCCTGGAGAGAGGGGCGGCAGACCCCAGGGGGAGGGGCGAGGGGATCTTTGTGCGGCTCTTTCTCCCCTCCCCCTCCCCTGCCCAGCGCGCAGGCATGGATGTGCTGAGCCCTGTACAGGGCAACAACACCACGTCCTCCGAAGGTCCCTTCGGGACAAACGGCAACGCTACTGACAACTCTGAGGTGACCTTTAGCTACCAAGTGGTCACCTCTCTGCTGCTGGGCACGCTTATCTTATGTGCTGTGCTGGGCAATGCATGTGTGGTGGCCGCCATTGCCCTGGAGCGCTCCCTGCAGAACGTGGCTAACTATCTCATCGGCTCGCTGGCAGTCACCGACCTCATGGTGTCGGTGCTGGTGCTGCCCATGGCCGCACTGTACCAGGTGCTCAACAAGTGGACGCTGGGACAGGTCACCTGTGACCTGTTCATTGCCCTCGACGTGTTGTGCTGTACCTCGTCCATCCTGCACCTGTGCGCCATCGCTCTGGACAGGTACTGGGCCATCACGGACCCCATCGACTATGTGAACAAGAGGACGCCCCGGCGCGCTGCTGCGCTCATCTCCCTCACTTGGCTCATTGGCTTCCTCATCTCCATCCCACCCATGCTAGGCTGGCGAACCCCGGAAGACCGCTCGGACCCTGATGCATGCACCATCAGCAAGGACCACGGCTACACTATCTACTCCACCTTCGGCGCTTTCTACATCCCGCTGCTTCTCATGCTGGTTCTCTACGGGCGCATCTTCCGAGCCGCGCGCTTCCGCATCCGAAAGACAGTCAAGAAGGTGGAGAAGAAGAGAGCGGACACCTCCCTTGGGGCGTCACCGGCCCCTCAACCCAAGAAGAGCGTAAACGGAGAACCTGAGGGCAGAGAATGGAGGCAGTGCTTGGGCAATAGGGCAGGGGGTATTCAGTGCACCAATGGAGCGGTGAGACAGGGTGACGGCACAGCCCTGGAGGTGATCGAAGTGCATCGGATGGGCAACTCCAAAGAGCACCTGCCGCTGCCCAGCGAGTTAAGTGCTGTCACGTGTGCCTCGGCCTCCTTCGAGAAGAAAAATGAGCGTAACGCTGAGGCCAAGCGCAAAATGGCTCTGGCTCGCGAGAGGAAGACGGTGAAGACCCTGGGCATCATTATGGGCACCTTCATCCTCTGTTGGCTGCCTTTCTTCATCGTGGCCCTGGTCCTACCTTTCTGCGAGAACAGCTGCCACATGCCCACCCTCTTAGGTGCCATAATCAACTGGCTGGGCTACTCCAACTCTCTGCTCAACCCTGTCATTTATGCCTACTTCAACAAGGACTTCCAAAATGCCTTTAAGAAAATCATCAAGTGCAAGTTCTGCCGCCAATGATGGTGGAGAAGCAGCCTGGGAACGGGCCCGCCCCATCCACTCAGCCTCCCACAGCCCTCTGGAATCCACCTATGATAACTTGCTACTTTGACTCTGAATTTCTCAGCTGCTCTACCCACGGCTTCCAGACTTCGTTTTTCTCTTCTCTGCCCGAAGGGTGGGCGCTCTGTGCAAAGAGGCGCCAGCGGTGGGAAAGGGGACACGGGAAATTTCCCGAGTCCGTACGTAAGAAGCGACCTTGGCTCTGATTTTGGCTTCAGAATTAGTTTTTCCCCAACAATTGCCTCCTCTCTTTTACGTTCCCTAAATTTTCGCGGCGGAAGTTTAAGACTCGGCCGTTCAGGGCAAAACATCCACACAGAAAAATAAAATAAAGTGTACACTCTGCCGCCATGCCCACTAATGGCTCCCACCTGCGCGTCCCGCTGCTAGAATTTGGACTCAAAGTTCAGGACTTTGCTCTATTCCTACCCCTGCCCCCATCCCCAGCTCTCTTGTCCTGAAAACGTTCATTTTCTTTTTCGGTGCCATCCCTTCTTTCCTTTCCCGGTTTCCCTTTAAGCGCTTGCTATTCCCCGTGCACTATTTACTACTCGGGAAAGGCAGGTCTGCTTTTCCCTGCAACGACGATCCCGGCAATCCCTAACTTGACCTTTCCAGCACGGCCCATGTGTTCTTTTCTTGGATTCAAAACAAGCGGCCAGAAGCTGTCCCTTAGAGGGGACTTGTAAGTACAATGCTTGGCCAGTCGGAGAGTGCGGAACGATTATTTGCTCTTGTTTGGCGGCAGCACTCACCAAAGAAACTGACACTCATTGGGTTAGGGGAGCGGATTTGTGTCTGGGTGCTGAAGGGTCTACACGTGCTGGCTTCGCGACTTAACAACTGCGAAGGCGCCCGCTGGCCACTGGGTGCGCGCTGGGGACGCCAACCCCCTGCAGCCTGGAGTGAACGCTGCGCGCGCCCCGCAGGCTGACTCTGACGCACCATTCCCTGGCCTTCGTCTCAGGACGCGCTGAAGAGCTGCTGGACCACAGTCCGGGTTTGCCATTTCCTCCCGCGCTGGGTCCCGCGGGGCTGTGGGCACCAAAAAGACCCGAAAGGCCTAAGGAGTGTGGTTGTCTGGTATCGAAGAGGGAGGGCACCTCAGTGTATTGGCCGGGGCTTCAGCTGGCGCTAAAAGGGTCATTTTATCCAAATGGATGCAGACTCTGCTCCTAATTCACCCCCTCGACCTTTTCGGATAGGGGAATAGCTCTGGGTAGCGTGTCTGAACAGTACACAGTATTTGTTCTGCAGGTCGTCCAGGAGTCAAAGCTCCCAGGACCTTCGTTTCCAACAAGGAATTGTAGGCTTTCAATCCAACGGGTCCCGATAGGTTTAGCACTATCTGCGCTCTCCGAGGTGGTTACCTCAAATTTCGAGGCCGTGAAGGCCTAGCTAGGGGTGCTCTTCCCTGGGGAGTCCCTGAGAGGCTTGTACAGGGCTAACATTTGCTCCCTGGCCTGTTTTTGCCACAACTCTACGGAAAACCGGCTTCTTGCCCTTTGAATTTGTGGAGCACTCCAAGCTGTCTCTCTACCCCATACCCCCAGAAATTATTCTTTCAGTCTCGCCACTCATGCTGAGAAATCGGTTATAATGATTACTGCCCGCAGAAGGGAAGGCGTTTCGGTGCTGCGTTAGAGTGTGAGTTTCCATCCGTGTGACCTGACTGGGACCAAGAAGTGTGTTATGGTGAGAGATAGCCCCTGCCCTTCTGATGAGTAACAGTTTTGTTTTCCAGCAATTTCACAGTTATTTGATCTCACTCCCCTCTCCTTTCAACTATACCTTTTGAACATTTGCATTCTTGTTTTGAGAGCAGTGTTGCAAAAGTTGCCGGTGAGAAGTTCACTTGTGTTTAAAGTTAAGAAGGTGAAAAGACAGACGGCTCTATCATTTGAAGCCATTTTATAGTTCGTTAAACTGAACAAAGCCTGCGCTTAGTGTCTTTTTCTCAAACCTAAACTCAGAGTAGGCGTTATATCCAGTTAAAACAGAAAAAGTATGAGAACTCTGGGAACTCAGTGGGTGGTTTATCTATGCATCTGTAATGCTCAGAGGGGGCTGTGGTGGAGAAAATAAGGTAGATTTCTCCCATCCAACAAGTATTCATTTGAAAATTCAATTCTTTTTCTAACAATAATTTAAGTAGAGCTATATGAAAACACTTTTCTGTATGTGTCTTCCTAAATCTTTAGAAAATATTCTATAATATGTTTAAAATAATCAAAGTCCAAAATTTGCTCATGCAAATTATGCCTTGGCCAGCAAGTATCACATTTGAAGTTTTGAGACTTCTAGTTGTTTGTATCTTTCACAGAACTGTATGGCAATAGGTTTTGGACATTTTTTCTTCCTGTTTTGGAGGATTTATACAAGAACGAAGAAGAAGCATCCATTTGGACTATAATTGCCAAGGTAATAGAGAAATCTGGAATATGTGCAAAAGAGCTGCATAGCAGAAAAAAGACTCTGATGCTTTTTTTGGAAGTATTTATATTAAGATAAAGTACATATACATCAAAATTGGCTTTCACTCTTCCCTGTGACAATAAAGGACTTGAATAATGGCAATGCTACAATAAACTGATATCAGTAACACATGTATCTTTATTTTAATCAGAATCAGTGTCTACTTGTATTAATTTATATTTTTTAAAAATTGAAGTCAAAGGCCCTGCCTGGGTAGCTCAATTGGTTAGAGTGTTGTCCTAATAGGCCAAGGTTGCAGATTCAGTCAAAAAGCAACCATTGAGTGCATAAATATGTGGAACAACAAATCTCTCTCTCTCTCTCTCTCTCTCTCAAATCAATAAATAAAAATAAAAAAGAAGTCAAAGAATAAAGTTATCAGTATAAGATCCTGCTATCAGGTCAGGGATCTGATACTTAGAGAAATAAATTTAGTTTTTAGCACTGAAACTCATTCTAGATGAGTTGTTTCTGATTTTAAAGAAATCCTGTCTCTGGCGAGAGGAGATCACGTCTCATTGGTTAGCCATGAAACCATGCATTAGCCCTCATTGACACCCACAGATGAGGTTTAGGCACCTGTCTAAATAAAAGGAATGAGGCAGGGGACATGCAAAAGAGAAACACAGCCTCGGGTGAAAGCAAAAGGGGCCCATCCTGCCTTTTCCAAATAGTGGACAGTGCTGAGGCTCTTCCTTCATCTTCCCCACAATGTCCAGCTAGAGGGAAATGGCCTTCAAAAGAAGCAGCTTGTTTGGGGTTTGCCACTCAGTTAAAGGTAGAGGGGCATTTTCCTTTCTGGGCGGGTCTGATTGAATAGTGGAGCTCCAAGTGTAAGATCTATTACTCTGTTAAAATTAATTCTTATTCTGGCTCTCTTTGTTTCTGACTGAAATCATCAATAATGCTTCTTGTTTTCTATGTCATATTTGCTAATCACACTGTTTTCTGATATAAGATTGATGGTTGTAAGGCAAAGTGAACTCAGGTAAACCCCACGAGGAAAAACAAAGGTTAGGGATATATTATGAACATAGAAGATAGCATGTGAAGCTACATGCCTAGTTCAGGTACATATGTGTTACATATTGTTAACCACAAAAATGGTATAGATGGTAAAAGAAGTATTATTTGAGCAAAAGTTTGCAATCTGAGCAACACACATTCAGGTAGCAACTCAAACTGTGCTCTGGACAGAACAAGGAAAGACAAGGTTTATAAAGGCCAAACCCACTAAATGTAACTTTTGCACGCAAATGAAGTCTTGCTGCCCAGATTAACAGGGATCGGTTAGTTCCAGTATCCACACGAGGGAGCTGAAAGCTATAAGGAAGGAAGCAAAGTCCCTATATGTCCATGTACAGCTTGTTGTTCCAGGATGTTTATCACTCTGTGATATTTATGGCCCCAGGATGTTTTGAGCTGAGTTTAGCAACAGGTTTAGTAATAGAGCTTTTGGAAATGAGCTACAAGATGTGTATAGGCCTCAGTTACTTACTCTCCTGACTCTATTTTAAGTGACTCTTAACGATGCTTATTTCCCTTTATTTTTTCCATTATCAATATCCCCCCAATAATGAAAAGTAAAGGCAGAGGAAGTGAGAGAACAAGAACCATCCTGAGTTTACCATTTGAAAAGTTGCATAAACGTATTCCTGGCCCTGAGTAAAATGATGCGTTGGCACATTTATTTGCCTTTTAGATTCGGGATAACTCCCTTCTTGGTTCGCATCTCGTCCTCTAAGGGAACAGTGGTCTTTGGCTTTCTCCAGGCCTTCCTGAACCTCTATCAATACTCCAATAAAGAGAGGGACTTGCTATCATTCACTTCCACTGTGACAAACAAGCCCAGGTAATCAATGAGCAGCTATCACATATTAGGCTTTCTTGAATAATGTTGAAATATGGAGCTACAAATTAATAGATGGTGCTCTTGTCACTTTGAAGGAGTATTTAACCTATGTGGGTATAAAAGAATAAACTACTAAGGTTAAGTAAACATGAATGGCAGAATATATAACTCTCATCTAAATAGGACAAATTGCAGGAGTTTGGCCCTTTAAGAATTCATAGGACAAAGATCACTGTGGCTGTGGAGGATAGAAAAGATGGGGCAGAGAAAGCAGTGTGGTTCCCCGGAACTGACCTCTGGGCACATGGTGGGGTGTGAAAAGGCAGACATTCTCTGTGAGTTGTCCAAAACAGCTTGGTCCCTTCTTCATGTCAGCTGGGAGCCTGGGATTAATTTTTTCTCTTGGGGGCTAGACTGCTGGTAGCCTGGACTGATTGTCAGTGTGGTGATCCTAGAGAGAGGTGCAGGCGCAAAACTTCCCATGTGTTTTGCCAACTGAAAGGGTCCGAGGAGAAAGAGAGAGAGAGATACATCTACAGTCGTGTGGGTTGGGGTAACTAGATAAAAGGAAGAAGTTTCTGAGCAGACTAAGGGATAGAGCTTATTAATAAGGAGAATATAATTAAACCATTAAAAGGTGATAACAGATGACCAGTAGGTACAAGACAGAGTAATTCATACTTATGCAATGTTTGTATTTTGCCAAGTGATTTTCATACATTCGAGGCAGCAGATCCTTTTGGAAATACCCGTAAGACTGTTTTAGCCAAAGCAGAAGATTCACATAGTAGTGGGTAAGTATAGAAAAGAGTGCCAGTGATCATACATGGAAGAAGTATAACTCCAAGTTAAAAGCTAGAACTGTAGTTGTAATCAGTGGGGGTCACTAATGGTGAAAGCCTGTGTGTTTTGTCTGGAGGTAGTTTACATGATGCCGGTGCCAGACAATAAAGGATTGAATGTGGGATGCTGACAGAGGAATGAAAACACAAAGCTTCTGGGAAATACATCAAAGAAAGAGCTGACAGCACTCGGTGTCTGGATGTGAAGAGAGGGAGTTGAAGATGTTGATGAAGTTTTGAGCCAGGGAGTTTTGTGTAAATAATGGAAATGGGGAAGCTGAAATTTGCTTTTCCTGTGAGTCTTTGCTTTTTCAGCTTTATCTGTAAGTACGGAACGGCTTCGTCCTCTGCTAGCAGAGGCTTCAGACCAGCTGGAAAGGGGACTGCTGGAAAAGGTATTCATACACGTCACAGCATTTGAACAATCTGTCATTTGGGTGTATGAGGAATGTTACCTCCCAGAGCAGTAGTTGGATCAATTCCCTGATAATTGATGCATTTTTTTGTAGACCATGTTGTTTTTAGGAGAGGGAAAGTTCCAAGGGACTACAATAGCCTGTCAAAGATTGTAACCCAAACACCACGTTAGGCAGTGTTTTAAGGATGATGCAGGAAGCCCAGAAGATTGGGTCTGACCAGTTGACCAAGTGGAGAACGCATCAGTTCATTCTTCAAGTCCACTTATCAAGAACCACAGCAGTCCTGTTTGATTTTTAAACTACATATTTCTGGAAAAATCTAGATCCATGAAACCAAAATGTTCAGTGATTTTCCCCCCTATTTTCTAACCGACTTTTCTTATGAGGCAATGAGGGACGGGAAAATGAATTGGGTCCACAGACACTTCAAAATATGATCCAATCTCAGTTATTTCCATGGCCTTGCCAGTAACCCTGTTCAGTTGCCCAGCCTTTCAGAGAATTCCCCAGGCCAGGTTTTCAAGGAGCTGTCTTGCACTGGCAGGTGGTCATTCTGTTGTGTCTCAGCTTGTTTCATCCTTGAATAAAGAAGAGGAAGCAGGCTGGATGGGAGAGAAGGGGAGGGGTAAGAAGGAGTAGACAACAAAACTCACCTATGTTATTATGTAGCTGTGGAGATTGATGAGAAAGGGATCTGAAACTTCTCCAAGGTCATAGGAGGAAAGCGTTCTATGAAGTATGGTGTGCTTCAAGGTCTGTGGGAGCAATTAGTCTGAATTTACAAGAACTAAAGAAGAGAGAAAGCAAACTGTGAAGGCTGGTTTTTCATTTAAAGGAAAAGAAAAGAAATAGGACTCCAGTAGCAAATATTCATGAGCAATGTAGTTTCTTACAAGCCTATGCTATATTTTGAAAACAGGAAACAGAGAAGAGGCTGCTTATTGAATAGCCTCGGGGTCAGGAGTGGTGGGCAGATGATTCATTCATTCATTCCAGTAATAATTCTAGAACAATTATAGGGTAGGCATTCTTCTAGGTACTTGGGATATACATAGCAGTGAACAAATCAGATAAATTCTCTCTGGTGGCTTGTTTACCAAAAAAGCCACAATTACTCCTGTCTATGTGTTCACCTTTTTTTTTGCAATGTGATTTTCAGCTTCTCCCATGACAGTATGGAGGCTTTCTGATCCCTTGAGTCTGCATTGGCCTTGCACTTGCTTTGGCTAATAAAACAAGGTGGAATTGATGTGGTACAGTTCTGACCACAGAACTCAGAGGCCTTGCATTCTTCCAAATGCTCCCCTCAAATCCTGCCCAGCCATCATGTGGCAAAGCCTGTGCTCACTTGCTGGAGGCCCAAAAATCACCTGGACCAGAGAAGAGTGGTCCCACCTAAGGCCACCAGGGACCAGCCAGATCTCAATGGACTCAACAGCTGACTTCAGACACAAGAGTCAGCACAGATAACACCAGAAAAAGCCCCCACATTCCCCGTTCCCAATTGTCAAAGCCTGACTTATGAATGAAATAAATGGTTGTTATTTTAAGGCACGAAGTTTGAGGGGTAACTTGTCAGACTGAAAAGGTTAACTGATATAGCTGCAGACCTTAAGGAGTTACATTCTAGGAAAAAGGAGAAAAAATTACCAACAGCAATACCTCATATGTATGTACTATATCAGGTGATGATCAGTATTATGGAAAAAATTAACTGCATTATGATATATAAAGAATGCCGAGGTAGAGGGGAGGGGTGTTGTTTTTTTAGGGTGTCGAAAGGGATTATGGATAAGGTGACATTTGAATTGGTAGTTAAAAAAAGGTAGAGGTATGAGGTTGAGACTTGGTGAGAATGAGAACTGGAACAAATAAATCTTAAATCTTAAAATATTTTTATGAAAAGTACAAAGGGTATATTTTCAACAGGAAATTTCAGATTTGGGGATTTGTATGCTCAAATTCCAGGATTTCCCCAGTTCCTGATAGCAGACTCGAGTAGGTTGAAAGTATTAGTATTCAACCCATTCAGAACAAGGCCCACCCAGATGATGGGAAGCCCTGAGTGGGGCTTCAGTGAGTCTCATATAGACCTATGACCTGAAAGTACCTGGTGAAAAATGTTGCTTTTGGCAAGCCAAGTCACCTGAATTTAACTTCCTACTATGCTGCCACTGCCGTCTTGCTATCTTGTATACGTTCATTTTGAGAACAGGGACTATTGGGATACTGCTCACATTCTTTACATTAAAGCATTTAATTAAACTGTACAAGTTGAGGGTTTTTAGTACATGCAGAGAGTTGTGCACCTATCACCACAATCCATTTTGGAATAGCTTCATGTTCTAAAATAAGCCAAAAATAAACTGTGTCCACTAGCACCACTTCCTATTTCTCACTCCACCCCGAGCCTTAGTCAACCACTAATTTACTTTTTTACTGTGAATTTGCCCATTCCGCACATTTCATATAAATGGAATTATATGTGGTCTTTAATAACTGGCTTCTTTTACTTAGAATAATGTTTTTAAGGTTCATCCGTGTTGTAGTATGTATCAGTACTTTATTTCCTTTTATTGCCAAATAATATTCCATTTTATGGATACACTATGTTTTATTTATCCATCCATTAGTGAACACTCGGGGGAGGCTCCACTTCTGCGCTATTAATGAGTAATGCTGCTAAGAACATTCAGGTATAAATTTCTGTGTAGGAATGTTTTCATAGTTTTAGGTATAAGCCTGGGAGTGGAATTGCTGGGTCATATGGTAACTCTAGATAAATAACTCGAACACTTTGAGGCACTTCCCAAATGTTTTCCTAAATGGCTCCTCCTTCTTACATTCCCACCAACAGTGTGAAAAGGTTCTTTTTGATTTCTCCTTGCCAACAGTTGTTTCCATCTGTCTTTTTAATTTTAATTTTATTTTTTAAAAATATATTTTATTGATATACATTGTGCCTAAGTTTGAAGTGTAAAGTCTGTTTATCAACAGTCTCTCGGTCTCTCGGTCTCTCTCATCTTTGGCGCTCCCCTGGTGGGGGATGATCACGCTAAAGGCGGCTCTGGAGGAACCAGATGGCTGGTGTGCCTGAGCTGCCAAAACAACAGTAATACAAACCATAAAATGTGAAGAAATGATATTTATTCTTTTGTTGCATTTCAGTTCTGACAGAGTGCCATTAAATAATGGGGACTTCAGAGCTGACTGTGAAATTGAAAAAACGTTGAGAGTTTGGGCTATTGTTCTCGGTCTTCGTTGTTAAATAATTAAGACTTGATCGTCTGAAACATACGTGGCTGATGTTATCTGATGACATTACAATTTTGCTTTAGCAATTCAGGAAAAAGATTAATTTCAAACTGGCCTAATTATCTGCTTCTTATTTTTGCATTTAAGCTTTGATCATATAGTATCTGATATTAAAATATTCGATTGGCATGAATTTCTAATGTTGTGCTCTTACCTTGATAGTTTTTTTGCTGTTAACTTTTCATGATGCTTGGTTTAATATGCCTCTTACCCTTTTAATCAGATTTTAATAATATATAGTATGCTAATAATGGGTTTGGCAGCATCACCACTAATTTTTAATAAACACATATATACTCATATAATTTACTAGTTGGCATACTTATAAAGTGTGATGTACTTTTAATGAAATAAATTTTATGTTCACATGTATAAAGTAAAATATAAATGTCAGTATTTCTCTTTTTTCCCCCCAATTTTTTTATTTAATTATTTTTCAAGTACAGTTTTCTGTCTATTACTCCCATCCCATCCCACCCCCCATCCTCCCCCCTCCCTCCCATTTCCACCCTTCTCAGTTGTCCCTGTATCCTTTATATAGGTTCCTCTAAATCCCTCCCTTATTTCCCCTGAAATTCCCTCCCCTCTCCCCTCTGGTCACTGTCAGCCTGTTCTCTATTTCAGTGTCTTTGGTTATATTTTGCTTGCTTGTTTGTTTTGTTGTTTAGCTTCCTGTTAAAGGTGAGATCATATGGTATTTGTCCTTCAACACCTGGCTTATTTCACTCAGCATAATGCTTTCCAGTTCCATCCATGTTGTTGCAAAAGGTAGGAGCGGGGAGTGATTTACACCCCCGCCACCAAGTGATGTTTGGAAGTGTCTGGAGACCTTCTTCCTCATCATGACGGGAGGGGTGCTCCTGGCATCTAGTAGGTAGACAGCGGCAGTGAGCTGAACATCCTACCACGCATGGGACAGTCTCCACAACTGCATGTGGCTCCAAGTATCAGTAATGTTGAGGCTGAGAAATACTGAGGTAGGTAAATGGGTATGTGATTGCCTTTGCATGGTTTGGCGGGGGGGGGGGGGGCGGGGATTGAGGTACTTTAAAAAATGATTTTTTTAACTTTTCAATTACAGTTGACATATAATGTTATTAGTTTCAGGTATATGACATAGTGATTAGGCATTTATATAACTTGCAAAGTAATCATGTCAATAAAGCTACTATCCTTCTGACACCATACGTAGTTATTACAGTATTATTCAGTATATTCCCTGCTGTAATTTTCTCATAAAAAGTACATCCTCCTGACTCTTCTCTCTGACAATTTGTACTTCTTTTCTTTTCTTTAAAGATTTTATTTATTTATTTTTAAAGAAAGAGGAAGGGAAGGAGAAAGAGAGGGAGATAAACATCAATGTGTTGTTGCCTCTCCCATGTCCCCCACCAGGGAGTCAGCAAGCTACCCAGGCATGTGCCCTGACTGGGAATCGAACTAGCAACCCTTTGCTTCGCAGTCCAGTGCTCATTCTACTGAGCCACATCAGCCAAGGCCAATTTGTACTTCTTAATCCCTTCATCTTTTTCTCCAAATTGCATTCCATTGGGCAGCCATCAATTTGTTCTCTGTATCTGTGAGTTTGTTTCTGTTTGTTTGTCCATTTATTTTGTTTATTTTAGATTCCGCGTATAAGCAAAGTCATAAAGCATTTGACTTTCTCTGTCTGATTTATTTTACTTAGCAGCATACTCTCTAGAGTCATCCATGTTGTTGTAAAAGGCAAGATTTTATTCTTTATTATGGCTCTGTAATATTTCATTATACATATATGTGGATAAAGATTTTATATATGTAAGATATCAAACCTTTTATATTATATGTAATTATATATATTATATATATGATATATAAAATCTTTATACATATATCTATCAATGGACAGCTAGTTTGCTTTCATATCTTGGCTATTATAAATAATGCTGCAGTGAACATAGGGGTGTCCATAACTTTTTAAATTAGCATTCTGTATTTTTTCAGATAAACACCCAGAAGTGGAATTGCTGGGGCGTATGTTAGTTCTACTCTTAGTTTTAGGAGGAACCTTCATCCTGTTTCCCTTCGTGGCTTCGCCAATTTACAATCCCACCAACAGTACTTTTATGCTCAGCAATGAGGCAGTGTACACAAATAGGACAAACCCAAGATAAAAAATGCCATAAACTCCACCTTGTTTTTGTGATGCTTGTTAACTTTGACAGGAGCTTTCATGCTTAAAATGTTTTATAATTCTTGTATCATCCATGGACGTGGAAATAGAAGAGTTTCAAAATAAATAAGACTTTTTAAGATGCACAACAGAGAATTTAATGATTATCTTAAATTTGCGTGACTGGCTAGTGACCCTGGTTTCCTGTTCACAAAGCATTAAAGCTCCTGAGTCAGAAACATATCTACCCATCTAACAGTGGGAAGGGAATTAGAGAAGGACTTACTATATTTCTGAAAAGAAAACAGGCAAGTAGTACAAGTGAACAAAAACTGCTGTGTCCTGTGTCTTCACTCTGCTTCTCCCATCTCCTCAGTCACATGAAAATTTCAAAGGGAATATAGTCACCATTCTATCTGTTATTAAACACTAAATAATCACAGATAACCATTTTAGTTAAAACTTTTCTTTGTTTATGGAGAATTAAAATCACTTGTGTTAACTCTAAGTTTACATTTAACAGTAATCATAGTATTCAGGGAAAGTAAATTTCAAAATGATGCTGTAAATTCTGCTAATGTTGCTGTGCTGAAACTGAGACACCTCAAGAAATCTAGCATTTTCATGTTCTTCTGTAAGTTCTGACTCCTGTTTTAGCTACTGAATAATAAATGCATTTGTCACGGAATGCCATTAGTCAGGGTACAGATTTAAATGAGAGCTGGAAGAAGCTTTGGTGCCTAATAACTCTGGTGCTAACCTGGGATAACAGTGTCGGTGATTTTCAGAATATTTAAACTAGAGGAGAAATCCGCTGTCATTTCCATCACAAAGTTGTTCCTACTGTGTTATTTTGGCAAGGAACTAAGATTGTTAAGCTTTTCACAAAATACCTCTGTTTTACTAGTTGAGGTAACTAGTTTTAAATGAAGTATAGATTTCATTTAAAGAAGATATAGACTCAATTATCTTTGGATAAATATTGATCATTTAGAATGTTCTATTTAAATATTTCCCAGAAACTTGTAGAAGCCTTTGAAAGTGAATGTAGAAGGGAAAATTAACAAAATCACCCATCCTGTCTTATTCACTTGCTCAGTAGTCAGTCAAAGGTTTCCTGAAATTTAGGGGCTACAGATTGAGATAAGGGTTTGTTCTCACCACATTTACTAAGTTTCTGCTAGACATCTGGTACTCTACACACACCACAGAGGCATAGAGGCTTCATATGTGTCTCTGCAGTTGAACATTTACTACATAGCTTGTAGGTTGGTAGACTGGTAAGTCCTGGAGCACAGTGAGAGGCGAGGGTGGCCTGGCAGCAGAGGGGAAGAGCTTTCAATGGTGAGGGCTTCCAGTGTCCAAAAATAGAGGGGAAAATCTCAGGAATTTTCAGCTTAAAATGTTCAGCTCAGTGTTTTTTCTCAGGAAGAAACACTGAGACTAAGGTAAGAGAATAAGGAAAATTGGGGTGAAGTGACCCCGTAATAATATTTCCAAAATATTTGTTTAGTTAAATGGTAAGGGAGTGAGTTGTGATCACACTCTCCACATTATCTTCAACACTTCAACTCTGAAGTCCTGTGTTGAAGATGGGGGAGCTGTTTGTAAATGCAGTGCTTATCTTGCAATAGGCATTCTTAATTGTGTCTAATACGAAGTATCAGGGGAGCCTCTAAGTATATGAATGACAGAATCACCACCTGGGGATTCTGATTTACTGGGTCTGGAGCTGGGCCTCAGCAATTGCTATTAACAAAGCCAATTCACTGGGCAATCTAAACTACAGAAAGGCACAGACACAAAAGTTTAGGAAATCTCTAATGGCATCTCAGAAACCTCATCATTCATGAAGATGTGTTCTGTGCTTCAGGATGATGAGAAGTTTATGGATCTGAGACTTTATTTGGGGCTACCTTCTTCCACTTGGTCTCCTTATTCCAGGGAGCCTTCTGGGAGCCAGCCAGCACAGCACACCAGCCAGCACGTCACACAGAACAATAAAGAACCATTGCCACCACCCCCTAATTCACTGGGTGCCCTTCGGGGGATACTCTTGTCAAATATATTTTTAAGGGAACATGTTGGAACTCAACATAAATAGAATCCAACTGTAAATGGGCTTACAAACAAAGTGATCAATATTTAACATGTCTACATTATATAGGTGTATCAACTTTAGATCTCTCGTGAGATGAAAAAGTTAACACTGTCCTCTGGCAACCAGAACAAGGCCCTTTCACTGCAGAACATTTAGTGCTCAACATCAGGAAGGAGATTTTATACACACACACACATTGTAGAAATCATATTTATAGAAGGTTAAAGAAGTTTTCAGCTCTGAGTTCATGAGTGATGAACCACATTCCTGGAGGTGTATAATGAGGAAGGTGATTGATCCATTTAATGACAACAAAGAAGTATTAACAAGAAGGAGGAACATAGGTCAACGGTTATTTTGACAAATAAAATTTTAATTTGCTGCTGTCTTAAATCTTTGGCAAATTTGTCTTTCAGCACTATTTAGAGATATGAGTTCACTTAGGTAGAACCTTTCATTTAATCTGTTATAATTTTAATAAGAATACAAGGTCTGTCCAGAATGTATCCAGCCATATAATACGAAAAATAGAGAAATTTATTGAAGAAGATAGAAGGTATAAGAAACACTGTACATGGGATAATGACACCTCAGTCTCCTTCAAAATAGGCACCTAGGGACCTCTCACAGCTCTCCTAATTGCCATCAGCTGCCCCATTGTATTTTCCTGAATCTCACTGATGGTCTGAAATTGCTTCCCTTTCAAAGGTGATTTTAGTTTTAGGAAAAGCCAAGAGTTACAGGGCACCAAATCTTGGCTGTAGGGCTGAGTCACCTAGGTGATTGATGTTTTACCAAAAAACGCTGTGTGAAACATGATGCATGAACTTTGTGCTGTTGTGATGAAGCTGCCAATCATCAGTTGCCCATACCTGTAGCCTTCTGAATCATCTGAATATTTTCTGCCAAGGAATGGTCAAGCTTAATGCAAAATGTGATGCAGATTCATTGCTTTACTCACTCATTCATTTTGAATGCAATGGCCACACAGTACACATGCTTGCTCAACAACGTCTACCACACCCACTTACTAGTACAGTGAAGTCATCATTGTTCACACATGTGCATTCCAGTCCACACTCCTTGGCTGCCAGGTTATACAGATGTTCTGCAAACTGTTCTCGTTATATTAACAATGGGTGGATTTTTTTCTGGACAGACATCATGTACTAGACATGCAGATTACTTGACAAAACTGCTTTCTCTCATTTAGAACTAGTCCTCAATTTAGGACTAGTTCTAAATGAATTAGATGCCTAGACCAAGTGCTGTATCATGACGGATGTTAATTTTTTTGAAGTATAACTCTCCTTGCTGTCCTACATACCTGATAAATTTGCTGTTAAAAGATGTTTATAGATTGTTTCCATTATGCCTCCAATTTAATTTGTTAAAGTTAAAAATGTAAACTTAAAATTATACAAGAATTTTTTATGTTCCAATAGTCATTTGAATTTCCACATTTATTTCTCACCAGTTCTAAATTCCTAACACAACCCATAAGAAATAGAAAAGGAGAAAAAAATGCCCACCTAGATTATACCAATAGGAATAAAGAGGTAAAAACTGCCATCAACTAGCTAGATAATTTGAGGAATTTCTGAAAGATATAGTAGAAATAGTACCAGATCTGAGGGAGATACACAGATGCTTAAAATATAATTAATTCATCTGCTCATTTATTCTTTTACTCACATAGTTTATAAATATTTATGGAGCACATATAATGTGTCTTGTACATTTGAGATACTTGAGATCACAAAGGTGAACTGAACTGACACAATTTTTGCTCTCATGGCATCTAATGCAAGAAGTTATAGTATACAAATTAATGAATAAATAAATAATGTACTTCAAATACTGATAAAGGACTATAAATAAAACAGAATATTGTGATAAAGAGGATTCCTGTGAAGAGAGATACTAGCAGAGAGGGTGTGGAGCTATATTTTGTTGTGTGTCAGGAAAGAACTCTCTGATCAAAATGCCCACAGAGCTGAGATCTGAATAATAGGAAGAATCAACCACAGGAAAATTTTCAGAAAAGCATTTTGGGAAGATGCAGTAATGAGTACAAAGGCTAAGAAGAATCAAAGAAGTCCAGTGTGACTGAAGAAGAATAAAGAAGGGAGTTACAAGATGTGAGATCCAAGTAGACACAACTTTACTACAAAGGTACCAAAGTATAAGCTTCTTTCCTGCATTAATTCTTGCAAGACCCTGAACTTAATTTTGTATTTTTTTAATTGAATCTACCCATCAAACTGCATAAACTTAGGTTCCCCCAAATTTGGGTTCACTCCTGCGTCAGAGGTCTAGGGTCAAAATGTAGGTCCTGAAAAAGTCATTTTGATTTGTTTTTGTCTTGTTGACATGGAAAGCCTTGAATGATTTGGTGTACAATATATGACATGGTGTGTGCCATATATTGTGGAAGGATTTCTGTGGCAACTGTCTGGTGGATGACTATGTGGGTGGGTAGGAATAT
The DNA here is from genome assembly GCF_014824575.4 of Sturnira hondurensis. Taxonomy (NCBI): domain Eukaryota; kingdom Metazoa; phylum Chordata; class Mammalia; order Chiroptera; family Phyllostomidae; genus Sturnira; species Sturnira hondurensis. Next base: position 4,215,983 of record NW_028087015.1, read on the forward strand.
AGGAGTTGCTCAGATGGCTTGGGAAAGGGCAGCTTGGAACAGTCAGGTAGAGTGGAGATGGAGAGAAGCAGTCTGTGAAAAACTTACTTGGATAGCATCTCTAAAAATATATTCTCCAAGTTCAAGATGGAGGCCTGGGTGGGAAGTGGCCAGTGAGTAGAAATCAAATCTTAATTCTACTAATGTCTTTGAGAAAATGGACTAGTGGAAGAAATAATATAAAAGGCACAAGAGATTTTTAGAGAAGAAGAACATTCATTATTAGTGAAAGTGTGGTGACCATAAACACACATACATACAGTTAATAGAATATAAATTGGTACAAATTTTCCAGAAGAGAAGTTGGTGCTATCTATCATAAACCTTTCAATGTGTGTTATTGTTGGTTTAGTTATTCCACTTTAAGAAACTCTTCTCTGTAATCAGACCACTGATTAAGGATACATTAATAGATATGTTCATTTTAACATTGTTAATAATACAGAAAAACTGGGCAGAGGTTAATGTTCAATATTAAGAGTTCGGGTGAATTCATTATGGTAATCTGAACAATGGAATACTATATAATATTTCAAAGTGATGTATAAAGACATATGTATTGCTTTTGAATGATGTTTGTAATATGTTGTTAATGAGAAAACAAGTTACAAAATATTCACATATGAAGAAACATTTGTGTATGTGAATAAAAAAGTCTTGAATGTATACCTACTTGTTAACAAGGTTATCTTTCTGTGATAAGACTAAGGATGATTAATTTTTTTTCTCATGCATTTTCATAACTTGTGCAATATGAAAAGTGAAAACTTTAATTAGTGCTAGGGAATACTTATTTCTGCAGAAAATTTGTATTAGCAAATTTGTTTGTTACAGCTTTTGAGACTCTAAAGCAAATGTCTTTTGCCATGTGGGATACATTTTATATGTAGCTATAATCCATTAAAATTTATTTCCATAATATTTTAGCTGTGGAGACAGGAACACACACAAGAAACAATTAGATGGAATGAAGTGAAAATAAATAACACAATGTAAGTGATTTGGTGATACAGTTTGCACCAGGATATCAGCAAAGAGAATTTAAAGGGACCCAGGGAGTCAGCTCATTCTGCTTTTTGCTTTTAAGTGTGATAAACTTGGCCTTTAAAGCTGGTAGGATTGGATTCAGCTGATGAGAGAAATAGTTTTTTGGATGCAGAGATTAATACCTTCGAGGGGAGAAGTACATGGTTGGTGTAATTAGACCTTGTTTGCATATTAGAAAGAATAAAGTTAAAAGGTTAGGTCTCTTATCCCCTAGAAGAAATATACCTGCCAAGAAGGACTCCTTGTGTTTAATCGGGTTCAAATTTATAATCAGAGTCTAGCAGCTACTGATAGCATTTCAGAAAAAAGTCACTAAGTGAGCGAGCTGCTAGCCTCCTGCACTGTGTAACTGCTAAGTCAACCTTTATAAAGGAGTTCTTGGAATTGTATTTTGACCAATGGGCTGAGACCTGCCCCATCCAATTGGAGCAACTCAGCTATATCTTCATTTGCATCTTTTTTGACCAGAGGAGTTCCATAACAACCAATCACAATGTGCAATTCTGACCAATAAGAACAGTGTTATTTGAGCCAATTAAACTGTACAAATCTGGACCCCTTATTTCCATCAAAACAGACCAATCAGGGACTGGGGCAGGTACTTTATTTATGTAAGTGGGCCTTGCTGTTGTCTCAGGGGTGCCAACTGTCAGTTTCCACTGGAGGCTGCATTTCCCAGGTTTGCAAACTCTTCACTTGATTAAAGTCTGTCCTTTTACTGCACCCCAGACTGGGGACTTCTATTAGCATTGGATTGGTAGCATCAACCTTTTTGTTGACAGATCTATGGTAAATTAGAAAATAGAATTCATAAATGTCATTATGACTCCACAATTCACAGTGGAATAAGTGTCAGGAAACTATTGTGGCTTCTTGAACAGTGGGAAAATAAGGTACAAGTGGCATTTTAGTAAAGTTGTTCCATGCAAGAAGGAATAAGTGAAGAGGCTGATGACCAGGAGAACAGTGACAAAGCTACTGGCCTCTGATAGATATGGGATTTGCCAGGGTGGTAGCTGCGAAGTCATTTAGGGAAGTATCAGCAATGTTTAATACACCAAAAGGGGGAAACCAGAAAGACCCCTCTGTTTCCAAACTGGAGTAATCAGGTAATGGGAAACCAGCCTGGAGAAAGTGGGAGATGAAACTTGAAGAAAATGGATATTCCTTCCTAGAGGAAGTAAGAAGAAGTAACACGCACAGTGGATTATTAAATCCTGAGTTCAGATTCTCAGTTATTAACATGGTCCGTTAACTCCTCATGGCTGCCTGTGAAGAGCTTGCTGGATACAACATGAAAGGACATATTGGCAATGGGTATTTTGTTCCTGAACTAAATTGTGACACACTCACCTATAATTGTCCCTCATTTCATATGCCATGCTTTGGTTATCTTGGCCACAGAATTGACTATTAATTCTTTGATATCCATCATTAACTTGACCATTAGTTTTCATGCTCAAGGTTGTCTACTTAGCTACAAATCTGGCTGCTGTAACTGAAAATACTGTGACTCTATTCTGTGTACATGGCCTAGGTCACCCGGAGTCATTTCATCCCCAGTTTTTAAAATTATTTCAAAATAATCTTAGATTTATGGAAAAGCTGCAAAAATAGTACCGAGAGTTTTCTTATATCTTTCACCATCTTCTTCCAATGTTAACATTTCACATAACCACATATCAGAATGAAGACTTCAACAGTGATACAATGATGTTAGTTAAAGACTTTATTCTGATTTCATCACTATTTCCACCACCTGTCCTTTGGCTGTTAACATGATTCAATCCCAAACCTCATGTTATATTAGCTGTTACTTCTCATTAGCCACCTGCATTCTGTGGTAGTTTCCCATCTTTGTGCGCCTTCTGGATGCAACATGTCAGAGTGAATGGGATGTTGACGTATCTTATCATTCACATTTGTCCTTATTTTTGTATTTATCTCTCTGCATGCAGTAAAAACCATGCATTTAGACTGATATCGCTTATTCCAACCCAACACTACCCATTCTAGCCTTCCCCATTTTCTACTGTGTAACTTCTCCAACAGTGAGACACATGGCTCTCGTCGTCTATGTGCTATTTACAGTAGTGATTTTTCAACTGTAGGGTACACACAAAGCTTTTTTGAAATTGCTAACACATATCCCTGTGAGAGACATATTGACCAACTATGTAGTTTTCATGTATAACTCTTTAGTCTTTAGCTTTACAGTATCCAGTCAAAATATTATTTTTCAAAATTAAATTAGGTTATTTCTTTCTTTCCCCATCCCTTTCACTGTGGTTATATTATTTATTTGTAATTCAGTTAAGTTTGTTGATATTTGTATTCTATTTTGCATTCCTTTTATTTCTGGTTCTTTAAACATTAATACAAAGGAGAGTTTACTCTTTGTAGTGTTTATTTTCATACATTTGTTCATATTTAAGGAATTGTGTATTTACCATCCCAATTGTGATGTAGAACATTTTACCACCTCAAAAAATCTTTCTGTTCTTTTATAGTCAGATTCACCCTCTACCTCCAATCCTTAGCAACTACTGATCTGTTTTCTACTCATATATTTTTGCCTTTTCCAGAAAGTCATATAAATTAAATTATACCTTTTGTTTCTGTCTTTTTTCAATTAACAACATTTATTTAAGATTCATGCATGCTATTATGTGAATCAATAATTTATTTCTTTTTGTTGCTTAGTAGTATTCTGTTATATGCATGAACCACATTTTATTTATTCACTGGTAGAAGAATATCTGGGTTGTCTCCAGTTTTTGACAATTATGAACACAGCCGATATAAAGATATTCTCATACAGTTTTTGTGTGAACATAAGTTTTTATTTCTCTTGGGTAAATGCCTAGGGTTGGGATTACTGGCTTACATTCTAAGTACATGGTGAACTTTTTGGGAAATTGACAAAGTGTTTTTTTAAAGTGGTTGTACATTTTATATTCCCAGCAGCAGTGTACAAGGGTTCTGGATTCTCCATATCCTCTCAAAACTTGATATATTAGGGTTTTTGTTTTTTTTGTTTGTCATTCTAATAAATGTATACTCATATAATATTGTGTTTCTAATTTACATTTTCAAAGCGATTAGTAATATGGAGCATTTAAAAAATTCTTATTTTGCATTTAAATGTTTTTTTGGTTGTCCATTCAGATCTTCTGTTCATTTTATTTTATTTTTAAAGATTTTATTTATTTATCTTTAGAGGGGAAGGGAAGGAGAGAGGGAAAGAGATATCAATGTATGATTGCCTCTCGTGAGTCCCCTGCTGGGAACTGGCCTGCAACCCAGGCATGTGCCCTGACTGGGAATCGAACCGCAGTTGACTGGTTCACAGGCTCGTGCTCAGTCCACTGAGCTACACCAGCCAGGGCATCAGTTGACTATTTTTGTGTAGAATTATTTCTATGTATTTTTTCATTAATTGTTGTGTTTATCCTCTTGTCGATATTACTCTTTGGTACTTTCTGTTTTACCCAGGGGCATTTAGAAGTGCTGTGTTTTACTTCCTACTATTTAGTGATTTTTCAGATATCTTTCTGCTATTGATATTTAAATTCCATTTTTCTCTGGTAACATGCCTTGTGTAGTACCTATTCTTTTAAATCTGTTGATATTTGATTTCTTGTCTTAATATCACTGTTGGGGACTGCTCTGCCTGGTTTCAGGAATTGTAAATTCCTACCCCCCATGGCTAAGGATGAGTGAGCGACCTCTGGGATGCAAGCTACAGGAGCCAAAAGCTTGTCTCTAGTAGCAAACGCTGCCTCAGCTTCCTCCCCCTGCCGCCAAAGCATGGTCAGTGTTGATGATGGGTAAAACTCCTCACAGTGGGGGGCAACCTAAGTCAGACTCGATCACTTGGGAGGCTATCATGGAAGGACTCTGGGGGCTGCGACAAAGCGGGAGCAATGGACCCTTACCCCGCAGCTATGTGACATAGCCCGAGTCCCCATGTCCTCTGAGAGAAGTGCTTCCTGGCTGTAATCCACTTAAGCCTGAAAACCTGATGGGGAGGGGGTGCAGCTCCTTGCCTTGCTAGAGTGGTATCCAGGGTAAATCTGGCATGAGAAAGAATTCCAAAAAATTCTGTGAAACCTGCTTTGCTAAAAGTGTTTTCATTCTTATGTTAAGGGTCCGAGCAGGAAATGAGTATGTCTCCCAAAGTTTCTGCAGCCCCTCTCCTGACAGACTCTGACTAAGACTAAGCCCTCGGATTTCTTTGAAATGTTATCTACTGTTTGATCCTTGCCAGCCTGTATTCCTGTGTATTACAACCCAATAAAACGCCCTGGAGGAAGGGCCTCCAGGCCTTTTTCCTCTGAGAAACTGGCCACCTCTCCTCCCCAAGCAGATCATGACTTGGTAGTGTTTACTTTCATCCGTGGCACTCGGGGGGACTTGAGGGCAAAGTTACTCCCACATATCATCTGTCTTGGTGATGTTTTATATACACTTGAAAAAAATATGTGTTTTTCAGTATGAAGTGAAGTGTTCTATAAATATCAATTATGTCAAGTTGGTTGATATTGCTGTTTTGTCCTTCTATTTTTTCTTTTTTTACTTCAATTTTTTTTACTTTTCAATTGCAGATGACATACAATATTATATTAGTTTCAGGTGTACAACCCCGTGATTAGACATTTTTATAACTTATGAGTGTTCCCCCATAAGTCTAGTACCCACCTGACACCATACAAACACAGTTATTACAGTATTATTGACTATATTCTCTATGCTGCACTTTACATCCCGGTGGCCATTCTGTAACTAATAATTTGTAATTCTTAATCCTTCCCCCTTTTTCATCCATCCCCCAAGTCCCTCCCATCTGGCAACCATCAAAATACTCTCCATGTCTATAAGTTTGTTTCTGTCCTGCTTGTTTGTTTATTTTGTTTTTTCAGATTCCACATATAAGTGAAATCATATGGCATTTGTCTTCCTCTGTCTGACTTATTTTATTGAATGCGATACCCTCTACATACATTCATATTGTTGCAGATGGCAAGACTTTATTTTTAATGGCTCAGTCATATTCCATTGCATATATGCACCACTTCTTCAGCCATTCATCTGTTGGTGTACACTTTGGTTGTTTCCATATCTTGGCCACTATAAATAATGCTGCAATGAACATAGGGGTGCGTGTCTTTGAGATTTACTGTTTTAGGTTTCTTCAGATAAATACCCAGAAGTGGAATTGTTATGTCCTTCTTTGTGTCTTGTTATATAGCCTTTGTGTTAAAGTCTATTTTGTCTGGTATAAGTATTGCTACCCCAACTTTTTTGTTTACTTGTTTGTTTCCATTTTCATGAAATATCTTTTTCCATTCCTTTACTTTCAGTCTGTATATTTTGATCTGAAGTGAGTCTGTTATAGACAGCATATGTAGGGTCTTGTTTTGTTATCCATTCAGCCACCTTATGTCTTTTTTATTTTTTACCTTATGTCTTTTGATTGGAGCATTTAATCCAATCACTTTTAAAATAATTGTTTTATTTTTATTTTTATTTTTATTTTTATTTAATTCTTGTTCAAGTACAGTTCATTTAAAATAATTGTTGATAGAAATATATTTATTGGCATTTTATTATTCAGATTTTTTTTCTCCCTTTTAAAGAAGACTTTAACATTTCTTGAATACTGATTTGGTGGTAATGAACTCTTTTAGCTTTCTCTTGTCTGGGAAGCTCTTTATTTGTTCTTCAATTGTAAATGATAGGTTTGCTTCGTCAAGTAATGTTGGTTGTAGGTCCTTGCTTTTCTTTTTTTTCTTTTTTTCTTTTTTAAATTTAGTTAATTATTTTTCAAGTACAGTTTTCTGTCTATTACTCCCATCCCACCCCACCGCCCCGTACTCCCCCCCTCCCTCCCATTTCCACCCTTCTCAGTTGTTGTCCATGTATCCTTTATATAGGTTCCTCTAAATCCCTCCCCTATTTCCCCTGAAATTCCCTCCCCTCTTCCCTCTTGGCACTGTCAGCATGTCCTTCTATATTTTCAGTGATTTTTTTTGTTTGTTTGTTCTGTTATGTTGCCATAATTGTGAATTTGTGAGTTCTATCACTATTTGTTTCATGTGGTTTTGAAGCTCTGTTTTAAATGCCTACATAATTAATGTTATATCTTCTTAGATAATTATCCCCAGTCTTATTTTTATTCTGTATATCTGATACCAATTTAGCCACTGCCACATTATTTTGGCTGGTGTTAGCAAGGTACATCATTTTTCATCTTTTTACGGTTAATTTATCTGTCTCTATTTAAAGTGGATTTTTTATAGACAACATATATTTGGATCTTGTTTTTATATTAATCTGAAATTTTCTCTATTTTAATTGGATTGATATGTTTAAACCATTTATATTCCTGTATTTTTTTTTAGATTTTATTTATTTATCTTTAGAGCGGAAAGGAAGGAGAGAAGGAGAGAAATATCAATGTATGGTTGCCTCTTGTGAGTCCCCTGCTGGGAACTGGCCTGCAACCCAGGCATGTACCCTGACTGGGAATCAAACCGTGATCCTCTAGTTCACAGGCCCGGGCTCCATCCACTGAGCTACACCAGCCAGGGCTATATTCCTGTATTTATTAGTATGGTTGATGCATGAACACTTGACCTGGTCATACCCCTCTTGCGCTGTAAAAGATCCCATCCCTTCCCCACGTGGACCACATATAACTGTGGGGTTGACCAAGTGCCATATGACCCACATATTAAGTGGAACAAAGAAGTATACATTACATCCCAAACAAGGAAAGATATTCCTACAGAAGGTACTGAGCTTGAGAAGATTCTGTCTCTTTGAGAGGAAATGTTCCAGGTCCAAGGCCCATTCTACTGTGGCCAAGTGGGGGTTGAAAGAGAGCATACACAGGCCTGTCTTTCCCAACATGTATCCACTGTGGGAAATTTACAGTACTTCATAAAAGCATGAGGAAGGAACACATTTCCATCATAGTGCTGCCAGCAAGATAACAACCCTTAGCATTTTTAATATTTTCAGCCTCTGAATATATTATATACACATAATATGTGATATACTTACAATCCTACTGTTCATAGTTTATAACTAATTTTTCAACTTGTGAACATTTTTTTATATTCTTAAATATTTTCAAGATCATCTTTATATGACTATACTATAAGTTATTTAGCCATATCTACAATTTTGGATATTTAAGTTGCCTTAAATTTATGTTACTTTTACAAATACCAATACAATTGATATCTTTCACCGAAATCTTTGTGACTATTTTTTACTACTTCTTTAGATGAATTCCTCAAAGTATATTAATTATTCCAGCTGGTTCGTCCATTTTTTTAGGCTTTTGATACTAATTGTCAAATTACCTTTTAGGAAGATCATGCTGACTTACTCTTCCATTAAGATTATTGAAGAGCATTATGCTAAGTGAAATAAGCCAGGTGATGAAAGACAAATACCATCTGATCTCACCTATAAGTGGAAACTGATCAACAAAACAAACAAGCAAGTAAAATATGAACATAGACATTGGAATAAAGAGCAGACATATGGTAACCAGAGGGGAGGGAGGAAGGAGAGAATGAGGGAAAGGAGGGGAAGGGTTAAGGAACATGTATAAAGGACCCATGGACAAAGCCAAAGGGAAGTAGGACTGAGGGAGGGGTAGAGGGGTTGAGATGAGGGGAAATGGAAACAGTTGTACTTGAAAAACAATAAATAATTATATAAAGTGTTTGTTTTGGGAAGGGTAGTTTACCTACTTCTTCAAGATGAGGAAGAAACAGAAAAAATACAATTTTTCATGCTAAAAAAATTTAGAGTTTTACAGTTAATCTGATACTTCCTTATTTGAAAATATAGCAAGATTAGCTCTCTAAAGAGTGAAATGATAGATAAAATTTGAGTCTGTGTATCTTAAACATTCTGTTAAGCAAAATAGAAACAGAGGTATGGAACAGACTTACAGGTGTTAGAAGAGGGGGTGGGGGACTGTAAGCAAGAAGGTAAAGAAGGGATTAGCCAAAGAACATACCTGCATAACTCATAGATGGACAACAGTGTAGCAATGGCCAGAGGGAATGGGTAATGGGGTCTGGGTGGACATGAACAAAGTGGGGAAATGGGGATATCTCTAATAGTGTCAACAATAAAAATAAGGTAAAAAAGAAACTGCCAAAATATAAATAACTAAATAAAAAATAAAAACGAAATTAAAGTAAGTGCTTCTTTTCTTCCATTAGAAGTTATTTGAAAATCTTGAATTTCCGGGTATTTTCTCATTCTTAAATAAGAAAATAATTTGATAGTTTCCTCCCCCTTTTTCATCATTCAAGGTTCTTCACCTTCCTTAGGTTCTGTTCAAATACTTATTCCTCCTGAAATTATTTCTAATTTCTTCCAATGTGGCAATTGTTCAGTTACTCTTAGCATTCTGTATGGAACCTATCATTTGTAGTTTTGGTTTTTAGCATCAATCATTTTACGTACTTATTCTATCTTTCATGGACTTATCCTATGTGTAAACACCCTTCAAGCACAGGGCTCCTGTCTTGCACTATTTCTGTTTCTCCAGAGGTGTCTATTGGTTTGCATCGTGATTTGAGACTGTAAACTCTGTAGCAACAGGACAACACATTGTTTTCCTCACTCTGCCATCTCCAGTGCCATTCACACTGCTGGAAACAAAGTCGGAGCTCAATAAACATTTTTTGAATAAATGAATGAAAAATAGATTTATAATGAATTGAGTAAAGTAGGTGACCTCTTGATACATCACGTGCTTCACTTTCTCTTGCAGCAATCTCATCAGGAAGGAAGGAAGTGAAATTTTTCCTCCCTCAATAATCTTTGAGTTCCTAAGGCCTGGATTTTTCTTATAAACAGAGGGTCTTCCACTGCAGCGATACTGGCAGGTCCTTCTAAAAAAAGACTTATGTAGTGTGTGTGTGTGTGTGTGTGTGCGTGTGTGTGTGTGTGTGTGCAAGGGAATCAAAGCAGTTAGGTGTAATGTCAAAAAAAAAAAGAGAGAGAGAGAGAGAGAGAGAGAACAAACCCATCCGGGCTTATAGTGTTGAAAAGAGGAAAGAATATCTACCTGGAGTTATCTCTCAGGATTGAGAGGACAAAAGGGAAGTAGAAAGTCCTAAACCTACTTAGATGCTGCAACTCTGAGGATCAGGAATATGAGGTGATACCTCTGAGGACCATACCGTGGCCTTAGCCGTGGGCAAAGCCTCCCTTAGTGGGACTTGTCCTGAAAGGGAGTGAAACTGCTGGGCAACTGCCCATCCACAAATAGGGCGTAGTGGCTGAGACCACAAATGGTACAACAGCTGGGACAGATGGTGAGAGACTAGTGCTTGACAGTGGCATCATGTGGCCCCAAAGAGCAAATGGCAACTATGGCAGCCACAGACTGAGGCTCTTCTCTGCTCAGAAACTGGGATGCTCACAGGTCTGTTTTATCCGTCAATCTATGGTATCTATTTTGGTCATCCTAGGACTGGTGCAGAGAGCCCAAAATGACTGAATATATCTTCCTGACGATTTGAGTCGGCAGGAAATTGAGCTCCTTCTAATTAATTAGAAAACATGTAAAGGATTGTGATATAGCATGTATCTTGCATGTCTGAGAACAATTCATACCTCCTATAATTATAATTTTGGTTTTCCTAGTGACATCCTCTCAGGGTTAGGAGGTTCTTTTTCAGATCTATAGGGTATTCTTCTTTGAAAGTGTGTTTTATTGATTAGGCTATTATAGCAGTCCCAATTTTTCCTTCTTTGTCCCCCTTCACCTGGTACCCCCTTCCCTCCAGCAATTCTCATCCCCTCCCCATCTTTGTTCATGTCCATGGGCCATACATACAAGTTCTTTGGCCTTTCCATTTCCTATACTTTTCTTAACACCCCCCTGTCCACTTTGTACCTACCAGTCATGCCTGTACCATTTCCGCCACTATCCCACCTCCCCTTCCTTTTCTCCACTGCTAACTGTCCATGTGATCTCCATATCTGTGATTCTGTGCCTGTTCTAGTTGTTCGTTTAGCTATTTCTGTTTCTGTTTTCTAGATTCAGTTGTTGATAGTTGTGAGTTTGTTGTCATTTTAATGTTCATGGTTTTGATCTTCTGTTTCTTAAATAAGTCCCTTTAACTTTTCGTGTAATAATGACTTGGTGATGATGAACTGCTTTAGTTTTATCTTGTCTAGAAAGCACTTTATCTCCTCTTCAATTCTAAATGATAGTTTTGCTTGATAGAGTAATCGTGATTGGAGGTGCTTGCTTCCCTTCTTACTTGCAAAGTTTGTTTTGAGAAATCCATTGATAATCTTATGGGAAGTCCTTGTAGGTATCTCTCTTCTTTTCTCTTGCTGCTTTTAAAATTCTCTCTTCATCTTTAACCTTTTATTTGTTTTTTAATATATTTTATTGATTATGCCATTACAGTTTTTCTATTCCCCCCTTCATTCCCCTCCACCTTGCATGCCCCTCCCTCACCATTCTCCCCCTTTAGTTTATGACCATGTGTCTCAAGTACTTTAGATTCTATATTTCCTCTACTATTCTTGCCCCCCCTGTCTATTTTCTACCTACCATCTATGCTACTTACTCTCTGTACCTTCTCCCCCCTTCTCCTCCTCCCACTCCCCTATTCCATGTGATCCCTCCATGTGATCTCCATGTGATCTCCATTTCTATGGTTCAGCTCCTGATCTAGCTGTCCTCCTGGTTTGCTTTTGTTTTAGGTGTGGTTGTTAATAACTGTGAGTTTGCTGTCCTTTCACTGTTCATATTTTTTAATCTTCTTTTTCTTAGATAAGTCCCTTTAACATTTCATATAATAAGGGCTTGGTGATGATGAACTCCTTGAATTTGACCTTATCTGAGAACCACTTGATCTGCCCTTCCATTCTAAATGAAAGCTTTGCTGGATAAAGCAATCTTGGCTGTAGGTCTCTGGATTTCATGACTTGGAATACTTCCTTCCAGCTCCTTCTTGCCTGTAAGGTCTCTTTTGAGAAATCCACTGACAGTCTGATGGGTACTCCTTTGTAGGTGACTGTCCCCTTATCCCTTGATGCTTCTAGGATTCTCTCCTTCATTTTAATCTTGAGTGATGTAATTATGATGTGCCTTGTGTGTTCCTTCTTGGGTCCAACTTCTTTGGGACTCTCTGAGCTTCCTGGATTTTCTGGAAGTGTATTTCCTTTGCCAGACTGGGAAAGTTATCTTTTATTATTTGTTCAAACAAGTTTTCCACTTGTGGCTGTTCCTTTTCCCCTTCTGGTACCTCTATAATTCGGATGTTGGAACGTTTAAAGATGTTCTGGAGGTTCCTAAGTCTCTCCTCATTTTTTTGAATTCTTGTTACTTCATGTTTTTCTGTTTGGTCTTTTTTTTCTTCCTTCTGGTCCACTCCATTGATTTGAGTCCCAGTTTCCTTTCCATCACTATTGGTTTCCTGTGCATTTCCTTTCATTTCAATTAGTTTAGCCTTCATATGTTCCACTAATAATAAAATAATAAAATATTATTGTGACTAAAATCAACCAGTTCTATGAGCATCCTGATCACCAGTATTTTGAACTGTGCATCTGAGAGATTGACTGTTTCTTGGTTGCTTAGAGTTATTGACTCTGGGGCTTTGAGTTCTTGAGCCATATTTCGGACTGTTCGTGCCTGTTATGTATGAGGAGCGGAGCCCTAGGTGTTCACCAGGGCAGGGCAACTCAGTCACTGGGTTATGATGCCATATGTGGGGGCAGGGTCAAAGGGGAGCAATGATGGACCCCTCTGCTGCTTCCTGCTGCTGGGGCCTGCGCAGTCTATCTCACTGCTCGCTCCTTTGCTGGTTTATCTGCGTGCGAATGTGTGACTGTGGTCAGCCTGCCGCCCTGCACCCTCACTCTGTCTGCCTGTTGCTACTCCACACCTGGGATCTGTCCATGGCTGCCTGGGCACCTGGGTCGGGGGATCTTTCCTGCCCAACCCTGATCCACTGCTGGCTCCGCCCCTCTTACAGGTCAGGTTGAAGTGTTCGTTGTTGTCGGACTTCCATATCGTTCAATTTTCTGTGTTTTGGCTGCGTTTTTGTTTACTAAACCTTTGTTGTCTTTAAACTTGGTTGTGGGAGAAGGCACAGTATTTTCACCTACACCTCCATCTTGGCCTATCTTTAACCTTTTAATTATGATGTGTCTTGGCATGGTCCTCTTTGATTCCAACTTATTTGGGACTGTTTGTGTTTCCTGGACTTGTATGTCTATTTCCTTTGCCAAAACAGGAAAGTTTTCTTTTATTGTTTTTTTTTTCAAATAAGTTTTCAATTTCTTGCTCTTCCTCTTCTCCTTCTGGCATCCCTGAGTCGAATATTGGCACTTTTGAGATGTCCCAGAGTCATCTTATTCTTCCTCATTTTTTTGAATTCTTGTTTTTTCATTCTGTTCTGGTTGGTTGTTTATTTCTTCCTTATGTCCCAAATCATTGATTTAAACCCTAGCTCTCTTTCCTTCACTGTTAGTTCCCTGTGGATTTTTCTTCATTTCACTTAGTATAGCCTTCATTTCTTTCCTTATGCTTTTGCCATATTCAGTGAGTTCTCTGAGCATCCTTGTCACCAATGTTTTGAATTCTGCATCTGATAGGTTAACTATATCCATTTCACTTTGTTCTTTTTCTGGGGTTTTGTTCCATTCTATCATTTGGGCCATATTTATTTGTCTCCTCAATTTGGCAGCCTCTGTGTGTTGATTTCTGTGTATTAGGTAGAGCCTAATATTTATTTCCTGGTCCTGGAACCCTGGGCTTCATGGTCTGGCCTGGGACTGGGATTGCTTGCTCCCAAGGTATCCCTCCTGATTTTATCCGCCATGTGTAAATATGGGACCACCCATTGCACTGGCTGCCTTGCTACTGGTGCCTCGCTACCACCACACTGCATCTTCTCTGCCCCAGCTCCCCATCTCCACCCCTCCTACCTGTCTGTATGACTACAGCTTCTTTAAATCCTTGGTTGTTGGACTTCCATACAGTTCAATTTTCTGGCAGTTCTGGGTGTTTTTTGTTTTGAGGTTAGTTGTGATCCTTCCTATGGTTGTGCAAGGAGGTGAGGCATGTTTACCTATGCCCCCATCTTGACCTGAAGTCTCCATATCTATAGAGTATTCTTATCTAATAAGTCTGCTTTCAGGATGAATGCTCCAGCTTTGAGTCCCAAATTTCAGTCTGGGAAAATGTAAGTTTATAGAATAATTCTTAAGCTTTAGTATCTTTATTGTTGTTGACCTTAGTTTCCCTTTTTTTTTCCTGTATGGAACAATATTGGGCAAAGATATACTAGGAGGTGTTCCCATACTGACTGTAGAGTATGTTTTTCGCTAACAATGTGTGCTATAGAGGTATTTTAGGAAATATTCTTCCAAGCTTTACATTTAACATTAAACAAATGCTTGAAGAATAGCTTTTATTCCAGACCAGCTGTTTAGCTTAAGTTTAAATTACTTTTTGAAATATGCTTCCTTGTTGAATACATGCAAATTATATTGTGGATGTGAAAATTGTGGTGTGTAGGTCTTTTGGAGCATCCTTCCACCAAGCTTCTCTCCTTTGTCTTCATTTCATTTTCTCCCCAGTTAAATAAATGAAGTTCTCTGTGTATTGTTGTTTATAAAGAAGTTGAAACTAAAGTCTATAATGAGGGTCAGGAAACAGCTGGATTAACTATGTTCCTCTCCCTTTCTCTTCCATATGGGAGTAAACATGGGATTGGAGGGCACACTGCTGGATACCCTCACATCTCCAATAGTCTCATATAATGCTGTACCATTCAAGGAGGAAAATAAAAAATGCTCTCTTTGCAAATGAGATAGACCAAGCAAAAGTGCATGAAATCAGCAAGTAGTTTAAGAACCATAAGTGAAAAATTCTATTTTTCTGAGAGAGGATAAAACCAAGAAGGATTATGAATTTAGCTCATAGACAGATACACAGTACTGCCTCCTACCTCACACCACTTATATCCATATGACTTCCAATATAGTCCCCTAATCCTCCATGGAAGCACCAGAAATGCCTTTGTTTTGCAAGGTTATTAAGCTGGTTATTCCCCACCCTGTTCCTGTTTTTCTTTGTCTGCTCTGGGCTGTTTTAGTAGGCTTCTTTTAGTTAGTTGACTCTTACATAGGTTCCATCAAAGAGAAGTTCCCACAGCAGAAAAAACAGCCAGAGGAGACTGAAGGTGGAGCCAGCAAATAATACAGGTCCATTTTAGGAGCTACTGATGAGTAAGACTATGTCTGTGTGGGGTTTGGGGGTTGTAATTTATTTTTGCTTTTTTTTTTGGAGGCAGGACAAATATTGGGCAGCCCACTGGACACCAAGCTGATTCCAATCACTTTCTTGTGGGTTTCAAGGCAACATGTGCTCTTACCATGTGCCCCAGAACTTTGTGTACTGTTGTTACCCATGAGTGGTTTGGCACTAAGAAGCCCAGAGAGGTAAGAACAGAGGAGACTGGAGCTCGAGTCTATGGTGTTGCTTTTTCCTTAATTTCTGAAAAAAATCCAAAAAAATGAGGGTGAATAAGGTGGTAGAGCTTTGTTTATTTTGTGTTAATGTTTCCAACAATCTTGTCTTTTCTCTGAATGTGAGGGATGGGAAAGGGAAGAGGTTGAAAATTAACGACCATGTCACTTTACAGACCTGGGGTGAACTGGTTGTGGAGGAGGGGCATACCTGAGGGCTTAGCTCTGGTAACTCTTGGCAAGAATAGCAGTGATTTCTAGGGAAGTTTTAGATTAATAGGGGCTTTAAATGAAATTCAGATAAAGATCCAGTGAGAAACTTTGAATCACTTATTTATAATTTTACTTGTTAGAAAATATCTTGAATTCACTACCACTTAGTATTTATCAAAAGTTTATAGAGTGTTTTTGAAGGATATACAGACTACTTTTCTGAAACCTATAAAATGTATTCATGAATCATCAGACCAGAGAGATACTTGCTTGTACGCATCATTTTAGCAGCCCTCTCTTCCCAGGTGCATTTAATCAGACAGGTTTTCGGTTGTTTTGCATTGTGATTTTTCTTGACCTGTTTTGAGAGACATTGTTAGAAACAGACCTGAGATTCTTTTTGTATTGACTGCAGGGGTGTTGTTGAAGATCCTATTTATATTTCACACAATCTACTTCATAAGGACTCATGGGAAGAATGTCTCTCAGGACTAAGATTTAGGAATGCTTCCCCTTTTTTGAACAACTGGTATTCTTCTTTTAAAAAATGATTTATAATTGATAAACAACATTGGATAAGATTAAGGTCTACAACATATTGATTTGAAACATTTATATTGAGATAAGATGCAGTAGAAACTGACACCTCTATCACATAGTTATGTCATGTACAAGTTTGTTATTTATGCCCCTGTGGGCCACGTGATGTAATTTTTCTTTTTGGTTTATCTCTAAGCAACAAGGTTTCTATTCAAACTTAACTTCTTGGTTTTATCTTTTTTCTTTATTTTATTTTATTTCCTACTAGATTATTATACTCAAGATACTTTCTTTTTTATTCTGTTGTATGATCTTTTAAAGCTATGTCAAATTATTCATGAACATAGCAAGGTAGAAACAAATTAAACAAGACAGCAAGAAATATTTTTCATATGTTTCTGTGAAAATTTTTTTATGTCTACAATGTTTCAAATATAACACAAACCAAATGCAATTATTAAAATCTTTGACTATTTTACACAGTTATATAAAAAGAAAATAATGTCTATTTGACTCAATAAAATGACCCATTCTTTTCATAGTCCATTCAAACTGGTTTATGTGATTTGATTTGATCTGGACCATATAAAACAGTTTCCTAAATGTCAGGAATTCTGTTCTAATTGAAAAGCATCATTAATGGGCATAGGATTAACTAGAAGGAGAAGAGTGTCTTTAGAAAAAATTCTTGGGGCTAATGAAAAATGTGGGGTGACCAGAATTTTTGCTGTAATATTCACTTCTGTAAATATGGTAATATAATCATTAAAATATTAACCAATTTACATATACAATTAGACTTTTTCGCATTTGAAACATTCAGCCCAGAATGTGCTTTATTGATCCTAACAGAATGTTTTGAATCACTAGAAGGTAAGGTACTAATACTTCTATTCTTTAGACAAAATTGGTTGGTTTCAATTTCAAACAGGTGGATTTTTAAGGTATTTTAAGTGTGCGAGTATCAAAAATAAGATAAGGCAAAGTATGAATAATAAGCTAAAAAATGATTAGTTTTATTACCAAGTTTTGCAGAATTTATGAGTTAAAATCCACCTGGAGATCAAATTTAGTAAGCCAATAAGAGGTGGAAAGTTCTGAAAGATTGTGTAATTTGTCTGTTTCACACTTTCATGTGAAATATTCAAATCCTCAGATTTTAAATTCGAACAGAGTGCCACAAAAAGTACACCCACAAGGATGAGGAGAAAGTTAAGCCTTCAAGGCGAAAGAGTGGACTTTAATTCCCTGAGTTTAATAAAGCAGCACGTACATGTTCATGGTGTCTTCACACCTCACGTGCAAAGGCGGGGTTAACAGCGATTCTTTCACTTCAGGTTCCCTCTGTAGACCATTCTTATTCTTTGTTTCCCCAAACATCTGCTCTGCTCAGGGCTGTAGATCATGACTAGTATGTAAAAACAATGATGCTTTCATTTTGCCTAGATCCAAAATGGTTTGGTGGGCCAAACATATAATCAGGCAAGAAAGCCAAACCCAAAAGACACGAAGTTCACATGGCATGGTAATACACAGAGTATGCTGTAGCCTGCATTATAATAAAATGTTGTGTACCTTTGTATTTTGTTTGTTTAGAATTGGAAAAGGCTTAAATCATGACTCACTGCCTAAACTAAAGTTCCAAACTACAGAAAACATTTTAACTTCCAGCAAATACATCTTCCACTTACACATTAGTAAGTGGAATCCAGAATTAGGACACAGGAAACTTAATGAGTAAGGAAACCTGCTTCTTGAGTTATTGCTATGGCCTTACCTACTTTCTCTCTTGGCCCAGTGATGGAGGGGTGGGGCTCAGGATCTGCAGCAGGAGGGGTAGCTTAGCAGAGAGATCTGTGCCTGATTCCTACTCTCCCAACACCAAGCACTCCAGATCTGCCAGTGTCTGGAAGATAACAGTAATGAAGTGGGCAGGTAGAGAGGTGTGTGTACACTTAGAAAAGTAAGCTACCTCAGTGATCTTAACTATGATGGTGCTTGGGACTTAATATGTGGAGATAGTTTTACTCTATTATTATTATTATTTTTAATGGCTTTTAAAGGTTCAGTTTCAGTGGGTTTGGAGAAAGATCTGGGTATTTTTATTTTTATGAAGTTTCGTTAAAAATTATCATGTGTATCTGAGGCTGACAACCACCTGCCATGAGAATTTAACCTATGCTATGATTTTCTCCCTTTCCGACTTAATCCTTACATACAGGGTGGGCAAAGCCAGGTTTACAGTTGTTCATGCAGAAAAAAAACAATAATCAGTAAATAATGATAGAAGAATAAATTCTGTGCTTTGCATAGTCACAGCTGTAAACCTATTTTTGCCCACCCCTGTATATGTACCTGAATATTTAGCCCAGGATTCAAACACATCAAGTCTTTTTTTTTTTTAGATTTTGTTCTTTTATTTTTAGAAAGAGGGGGAGGGAGGGAGAAAGAGAGGGAGAGAAATATGAATGTGTGAGAGAAGCATTGATCAGTTCCCTCTTGCACGCTCCCAGCCTGACCCACAACCCAGGCAGGAGCCCTGACTGGGAATTGAACCAGTGACCTTTAGTTACAGGATGATGCCCACCACACTGAACCACACTGGTCATGGTGAACACATCAACTCTTAATTCACCACTTGGAATTGTAATATACACCAATAGGAGAGCAGGGATAAAAAGGCACAGATTCCTGGCTGCTTGGTTTCAGTAATTTAAATAGAGCAGGATTCTAACTTGCCATGTCTAGTAATGGTCTAGGTAGTGGTGGTGGATGCTGCTGATTGACTTAGAGACAAGAGGCTACTGGTGCCACTGTTCAAAGTTAAAAATTTAAGAAGCCCCATAAATGTTGGTCTCAAATCCTGAGAGTTCCACCTGATGTTGCAGTGCCCTGATCACTTCTGCAGTACCCATCAGCCTCTTTTGTTCCAAACAGGGAAAGGTTAAATTTGGCATCACAGGGGGCCTCCAGAACATCTGGCCTTTCCTGTGGTTGGTGCCTACGTTGGATTGTTTCAAGTTATTTCTGAATATGCCTCTGGGCATGGGAGACTCTAAGAGTAGAATCTCAGCAGAAGAAAGATGGGAATTAAATAGGCCATTACCGTTTGGGACTTTCTTGACTTGAAGCCTTCTTTTGTTTGAAGTTGGGTGAGATTCATTATTGCAAGTGAACCTGTGAATACAGAGATTATGACAGTGAAGCTATGTGTGTTCTCTGGCAAGAGAAACTGAGGGAAATAAATGAAATAGCAGATCCACCAATGGCACTAATTAAAAAAAAATAAACTAAACTAAATTGAAGATAGCAAGGCAATTCTACTGAGTTTTTTTTTTTCTCTCGTGCTGCTTAGATACAAGCTATGAAAGCAGAGAGGTTTAGGAATACATGCTTTCAGAAACATGCCTAAGATTTTCTTACTGAAATTGGACTGTTTCTCCAGTTGATTCTCAGGTGTGGCCTTCAAGTCAATCCCAAGACTTGGGTCTTTCCTTTTCCCTTTGAACGGGAAGAAATGTAGTTCCTGAGTCCCATCCTCCGCAGTCCCCATTCACGGACTCTGCCCCTTCTCTGTGTGGGGCAGGGCAGAGAGTCATAGTATTTTGCCTTAGGAAAAAAGACGTTATTTTTTAACCTAGGTTCCCATAGCTTCTCTCTGTCATTTCAGATAAACTCCTGACCCACCTAGAGTTTGGAGAATTACATGTATAGAGTCTCGAACTGCTTTGTAGAATTCCTCGGGAAAATATCACAAATCTAGAATCCTTGTGAAGAAACAGGTTTATTCATTAGCGTTGTAACTTCCGATATGTTATTTTTTATTTTGACCTATTGAGATAAGTTGGTACAAGGTTTGTGAGAGAGCTGGTGCATTAATTTGCTTTGTTGTCAGGAAGATGCGTAGTGAACTGGGCCGTCTGGGCGCTAATGCCTACGAATGGTGTATGCTGCTAGCAATGGGTCAGTCACTTTTCCTTGGGAAACTTCTACCTTTCAGGGGAATATGAATGTGATCTATATAATCACGTTAGGACCAAAGCCTTAAAAAAGGAGATAAAATGATTTGAAATTTACCCTGCTGTGACATTAGCAAAAGACTGCTTGGCATTTAGATTGAGGATCTGGCTTGGGATTCCTAAAAGGGAACTTTTAAGACACTGAATGTTTGGCCTCAGTTGCCCGTTTCGGAAAGGAGATAACAATATTTTCCTTCCTCTCTTGAGATGTTGAGAATTTAGTAACAAATAAAAATAATAATATTTATTGAGTAGGCCTCATATGGAATGACAGAATAAATACAAGATACATTTATAATTTTCTGAGATTTAGATTTTCTTTTTATATTTTTTCCATTACCATTTAGTCCCCTTATGCCCTCCCCCATCTCACTGCAATTACCACACTGTTGTCCATGCGTATGAGTCCTTTTTCCTTTTTGCTCTACACCCTCACCACCCACCATACCTGTCATCTTGCTCTCTATCCATGAGCCTGAGATTTAGTTTTGTCATCTGTAAAATGGGAGCATTGGATTCAACAAATATTCTGACAAGCTCTAAATTTGGTGAAAATCAGAGCCACTTGTTAAGCATTTATCAGATGCAGACACTGTGTGAAGAAGCACTTCATATATATATATGTATATACACACACACACACACACACACACATACATACATATACATAAACACACGCACAATTTAATCTTCACAACTACCTGGGAAGGTGTACTATTTTTTTTAACCTGCATTTCAGAGTTGAGAAAGATAAGACTCAGAAAGATTAAAGTAACTTGCCCAGCCAGGAGAGCATGAACCTAAGTCCTCTGACTTTAGCTACTACCCTATACTTCCCTTTGATAGTTTGTCCTCTGCTGAGCTATTACATTTGCCTCATCCGGGTGGGGGGGGGGGCGCAAATAGTCTGTCCCCAGAGAGCTATCTAGCACTTTTCATTTTCTAAATTTGAAACCAACACCACTGCTACCAGCCAGTAATAGGGGACTTTTAAGTTATTGCCTATGTAATTCATCTGGACCAGGGCCTCTCAACTTCAGCGCTATTAACATTTTGGTCTAGATAATTCTCTTTGGGGGGGGCTGCCATGTGCACTGTAGGATGTTTAGAACCATCCCTGGCTTTTACTCACTAGATGCCATTTATAATCTCCCAGTTGTGACACCTAAAAATGTCTCTGGAAATGTCCAGTGGGGGTGAAGTTGCTCCTGGTTAAGAACCACTAAGTTACACCTTGACTGTGGATTCAGAATGCCTGTGTATGTGTGTGTGTTCTGTGAAGCACTTTAGACAGTCAATAATACTGACAAGGGCCAGCTGACCAGTGAATTTATAGTTGCAGGAAACTTCTGTTTACATACTGTTAAAATGACAATTGCATTACTTGGAGCATATATACAATAGGGAACGAGGTGGATATAAAGCCATTTTTCTATGTTCTTTTATGGATTCTGTAGATTAGCCTATGAGTTATTTCATAGAGAACTTGTGTAAGTTAGGAGTTAGGGCACAGGCTTCAAGTTAGGTGGCCTGGCTCCTTTGCACAGCACTAGCCCTATTTGACAAATAATGATACATTAGTTTCATTATTAGCCAAATAAGAAAATTAGGCCAGATAATCTCCAAGGTTCCTTCTTGCTTCAGTAACTAATGATTTTATGTCCAAATACTGAATAACTCATATGGCAAATTAATTCTTCTTGGGAATGTTGTAGTCTGTAACAATGTGTCTGCTTATTCAATTATAATGCAGCAATAAATGCCACCCCTCCTATTTATTCTTAGAGTTTTGATATCCTTTCCATATAAAAAAATCTTAATTATTACTAACCAGAGCCTGGTTGTGGATCTCAGAAAGGCCTGCCTTAAAGAAATAGGGAGCTTTCCGGTGGTGCTACAGCTGGCTGGCCCAGCGGAATGAGGAAATCCCGTCTGCAAACAGGCTTGCGCTGTGCTTCACAAACTGTGTCTAGCAAGAACTCAGTTGTGTTTTTTTTAAAAGCCCAATATGTTGGTTTTCCCTTTCAGGTAGGGATGATCTGGTTTGTTTTATTTCCCTGCACCTCAAAGATGTAACAGAGCAGCAAGAGTAGGCAGCCATGCCAGGGATTCTGTCACATGGTCCCAGAGTGCCCCTGGCTGCAGATTTCATTAAAAATACTTATGAGACAGAAAGGTACATTGTGGCAACACCACTATGATGTGCATGATATTTCTTAGAGTTATACAATGTGGAGGTCTGGTCAGTATCCAATATTTCTGTGTAGCACAGGCTTCTGTAGTGGTGGTGGGGTGCTTTAAGGTTCAGCAGTCAGCAACCATGGTTGGGTCCAATTCAGGATGAAAGACCATTGTAGAGGATACCATTGGATGGATTAGAGCACAATTGCCAAAGACCTTGTAGTTGCTCTAAAAGGTGTCTCAAACTCAGAGTGCCCAAACTCAACTGACCATGCACTTCCATCTATCTTATTCCTTCCTCTGTGCATTTAAACTAATATGTGACACCATGATTCTCTCAGCTGCCCAGGCCAGACAACTGGGCGAATACCCTGCTTTTTTTCTCTTTTCCTTTCTCTACATAAAATATAATAACAAAGTTATGTATTTTTTCTGTTTATTTCTCTCAAACTGACTCACCTCTGTCCTTCCCTACCTTTAAGACTTAGTTCAGGCCGCCATTATCACTTGCCTGCGATACTTCTCTGACCTCCTAAAAGATCTCACCAACAGTTCTCCCCTTCTGACTTCCCCTGAATTCCAAGATGACCAGGATGTTCTCAGGCTTAAAGTACCCCAGTGGCTCCCATTGCCCTCAGGCCCTGTAATGTTTTTTAAGGCTTATCATGACTTGGACTTGCTGACACCTCCCCTCTAACATCACGTCTTTCCACTTCCTGTGTTGCACTCTGAGCTTTCCCGGTGCTGAAATAATTTCAGTTCCTCCATGGCTCGGTGTTTATGGCCCCTTATCTGCAGGCCTGTTTCCATATTGCTTTCCCTGCCTCAGGTCAATAACCAAACATTAGTTAGCAGCTTGTGGCTAAGAAGAATATTTAGTACTGGAAAAACTATCTGAAAAGCATTTCTTAACAAGCCATTTATTATTCGGAAATTTCTGATTGTGAGCATAGAGAATTTGTGGTTGATTCCCAAAGTTTGCACCTCAGCATCGTTTCTTATTTTTACCTTTTTCCTTCTCTAATTCTGCTTAATAAAAACAAAGGTACGCCTTTGCAAAAGTAGAATTTTAGCTTTCCTGGTGATAATCTTGTTAAAGATTCTGGGGCAGAAAGACTTGATCTACATCCTCACAGTTTATACCATCTGTA
Source organism: Sturnira hondurensis (assembly GCF_014824575.4). Taxonomy (NCBI): domain Eukaryota; kingdom Metazoa; phylum Chordata; class Mammalia; order Chiroptera; family Phyllostomidae; genus Sturnira; species Sturnira hondurensis. The sequence continues at coordinate 4,239,708 of NW_028087015.1, forward strand.
CGTAGGTACGCTGTCATGCTTATATTGGTGGGGAGTGGGTTGTAAAGTTGTGAAGTTTGTGAAAATTAAAGACTAGGGTAAAGACAGAAAACTGTACTTGAACAAGAATTAAATAAAAATTAAAATTAAAAAAAAGAAAAGAAAGCAAATTTTAGGAATGTGGAATATTAAAAAAGTAAGGAAGAAAGCATGGGTACAAAAATTCCTGGTGGATTACAGGTTAGAAAGAAGGATTAAATCATATAGACAAGAATCAGAAAGAATCCTCATTTTATTGATGAGGAAACTGACTCCCAGAGAGATTCAATATCCTCATCATACAGTGGAGGTGAAATCGGAGTCAGTTGTGCCCAGTAGAATGGGTATTTCTCTGGACATTTTAGATTTTCCCTATCAAGTTTTCCTTTGGCAGTGGACCGACAATTTATTTGTGTTCTGTAAGGTAATGTAGTGTGCCAGAGACTGCTCTGGGTATGTAACTGAGTAGGAATGACTTATCATCGTAGGGATCAATAGCAGGACAGAAGCCTCAAAGTTGAGTCCCATCCACTTTCTGTGGCTGACGGACTGTCAGCTGTGCATTATTGGAGAGAAGATATGTCCCCCGGTCAGGCTGATTTAGTGCTAAATGTCAACAGGAGACATGGAAGGAAATTAAAGGGCAGTTCTGAGATGGATGGTTAAGGACGCCAGGGTAGAAAGTAGAGAAAGTAATTGCAACATGACCATCAATTTCTTTACTTGTGAGGTAATTCTGGTGTCACAGATGACTTAACACATAAATCACACCTGCCCTCACTGTTTGGTTGGGATATCCTGCAGGAAACCCAGAGCATCCAGCCCACCTCGGTCCCTTCCCCGCTTTTGGTTGTTCCAGAGAGAGTGACACCAACCTCACTCACAACCCTGGGGGCTGGATCTTTCTAAGCCAGCATCACACGGTCTCTTGTACCAACCCCTCAGTGTGTACCAGGCAAGGGAAAGAATTCTAATATAACACTCAATACCTTGGTATACTGTCCAATCAGAAGAGAAAACCATAAAATTCAAGTGCAACAAATTTAGAGATTTAAATCATTAATAATTAGGTTTAAAAAAATCATTACAGGTGTCTCTCTGGATTGTCCATGAAGCAGGTGCCGAAGCAATACTGGACATGCAGATTTATTGAGCGAAGCAAGTGAAGCACAGGAAGGACGGGAGTGGGACGAGGCAGCAGAGAGCTTTTAGACTGCAGTACAGACCTGATACCTGTGAAAGGAGAGGAGGAAGGAAGAGGATTGGGTAGGAAGGACTTTAGTCTGCTGTGCAGCTCTCAGAAACTTGTAGCCAGCAGTCCGTGAGAAAAGATTTCCTACTAACGGAGTTCTGTGTTGGTCAGAAATGATATGGCTCCAGTTCCCTGCTGTGTTTAGTCACTAGCTGGGAGGAACCAGTAAGGAAGGAGACCTTAGCTTGAACGCTACAATGAATCCAAAGATCTGGCTGCTGTAGGCTGTCGGTCAACTGTCCTCTTCATGGAAAGATCTCTTGAAGGGAGACCTGAGGGGCATACTCCCTTGACCACCCATAATGCAGATGACATTTAGAGATGGCTATTGTAATGCTCGAGGAAATACTCTCAATTAAAATCAAAGTCTTTATAGCTCTGTTAAGTCATAGAGTGTGGATAGAGAGGCAAAAGTATTTTTAAAGAACCCATTTTAAAAGTTGTATATTATAGATGAATATTAATGGGAAATTCACTAGAAAACAAAAGTGTACTCTCAGTTATGGACTACTATCAACAGAAAATACATTTTTAATTTACTAGAGGTGATGGAGATTCACTTAACATATCCTCAGTCTTGTACCAAAAACACTTTACGTTTAATTGCCACACTAGGCTATGGGTGTAGTTTATGAAAATATGGTAATTTTCTTGGCATCAACATGTACCAGTTTTTAACAAGGCACATGAAAGAAAGTGAGAATGTCATTTTGGAGTAAGCTAATTAAGAGGGAAGAGAATAAGAATTTATGATTACCATCATTAATGGCATAAGGGTTATCGTTCCCTTCTTACGACTGATGGCCTCATAAAGTGACGTCATTCGTAGAGATGCAGAAACATCAGTCAATTTGTTTGCCATGAGGCACCATGAAGCCTTAATAATTGTAATCACTGGATTTTAAGTTCTGTTAGTATGAATGAAACTTCATTTTCCTACCTGAGTGCTTGTTATGAAGGTGAGTCCAATGCTTTTCTGAGCCCATCAGCCATACCTTTGGTAAGCTGAAAGCAATGGAGCAGGAGCCCTGGAATGGCAACAGGAAGGAAACCTGGCTTTAATTCTTGGTCTCATCACTGCCCCACGGAATGGCAAGTCTATAGAGGGTTAGGAAACAATTCCTAGTTCATCCAACCTTATATATTTAAATCATTGAATTAAAAAAAAGAATTGCTTGACTTGAAGAACTTGGGAAAAGAAAATAATTAAAAAGTTCAATAACCAAGATATATTAAGAAACTATCAAGGACCTGACACTGAGGGGAAAGGGAGTATGCATCGTAGAAATTCTGTAACATTTTGCAATTGCAACACACTTCTGATCGTCTAAATGGGAAATATCCTTTTGCCCATTTTCTGAAAGATTATTTGAACTATATGTTAATTCTTATCCTAAAAGTTGGTAAAATTAGCTTCATTTTGATCACTTTGTGAAATCCCTCTGTCTTAGGTGAAATTAAGCTGAAGATTGGCAAAGCAGGTGTGGATACTGCATTTTGGATAATTTCTTAGATCCGTATGTGAGGGAAATGAGTGATAGAAGAACCTCCAACTTCTAAAGCAGGTTCTGACTCGGCTAGTGTCTAGTCTGTTTGGGCTGCTGCGGCAAATTTCCGATGCGGACCATGGCTTGTGGGATCCTCGGCATTATGAATAAAATACGAGACAAATTCACAGACTACCGAGTCCTTCGGAGGAAAAGGGGCAGCAATGGCCACTCTCTCAAGAGGAGAGCGTGCTGACCCTTACCTTAACAAGGTCTTTTTTGCTTTTCTGGGCAGATTACATTGACAGTCCTCATTTACTATGCACAGGTTTGCTTTAGATAGTTACCTTTTACAGAAAACTAAGGAAAGAATGTTGCTAGTTGCTTCAAAGAGAAGGATATGACAGATCAGGGGGAAAAGTGGTTGGAGGGGTTACACTCCATACTGGGGAGGTTTAGCACAGACTTTAGGAAGTTACAGGGAGCACTTGCTGCCTCCATTCAGGGTGAGGGAGTCCTGGCAAAAAGCAAGTCTCACAGCAGCCAGGGTACAATGCAGGCCTGATTCCCCATGGGAGAACCTACCTGTGGGCGTGGGTCCCGTGCATCAGACCATGCTTTCCACCTGCCTTTCCTAGTGGGAGCCGGGCCCAAGCCATTCAGAGTGGCCTCCTATAAATTTTTGTGTCTGGGTGGCTTATAAGCAATAGCAATTTCTTTCTCGTAAGTTCTGGAGGCTGGAAAGTTTAAGATTCAGGTACCAACACATTTGGTGTGTGGTGAAGGCCAGTTTTCTGGTTTATTGATGGTGCCTTCTTCCTGGTAGAAGGGAGGAGCTCGCTCTCTGGGGTCTCTTCTGTAAGATTCCAATCCCAGTGGTGGGGGCTCCGCCCCACGACCTAATCACCTCCCAATATCCTTACCTGGAGTCAGGATTTAAACATTATGAATTTGTGGGGTGGGGGGCACAGCTATCGGGCACATTTAGACCAGAGCAAAGTATTTGCTCTCTTTTCCTACAACATTTTTCAGAGTCTTGCCCTGACAGATTTGACCGTCTGAGTTTTTGTTGATACAAAATAATGAGGAAAGCAGGGAAGGCGAGGACTTTATGGGGAGAATTTGCAAAATTAGTTCGAGAGAGAGAAGGAGAGTGAGATGAGGGAAAAGCTGAGGTGTTTGTGGGACATGAGTAGGCAAGGAAAGGGGGAAGGAGTTTTAAAAAAGTGTGGGTTTGATCAATGTGTATATAAAATTGAGAAATTACAAATACAATTTTAAGCTACTTACAAATCATTTTCTGCTTAGAGGAATTTTTCCTTTGATCAAAATGCCACTCAGTGTTGTACTGTGTGCATGAATCTAATAAGCATCCCTAAGCTTCGTAAGCATTATTCCTTCATACAAATACAGCTGCCTCCTCTCCTTGTATCGTCTCCATCACATGACATGCCCGTCGTTCTTTTACGCACATTGCAGAGGTGGTGTTACAGCTATATTTCCTTTGATCTCCATCCACAGTCAAAAGTTTCCTATATAACCTGGAAAAAGAATGATAACGAAAATGTTTTCTTTTGCGAGTAAACAACAGAAACTGTGAAATAGTTTGACACAGTTTTTCACTTTATGTAGCAGATTTCAGATTGAGTAACTGAGATGTTTTAAGTTTCTGATTTCATGACTTGTTTCTGAGTGGAAATACTTAGTTTGCAGAATTCAGGCTATTAATTTGATACTGCTTTAAACACTGATGAAAGAAATACCTCTAATATAAGCCCAGGAACTGTGATATTGGTCACTATTTTAATTCAAATGGGGTTAGAAATACTATGATTGAATTTCTGATGATTTCTTCTTCGACCCTCTCTTTCACTCTCTTAATTTATTTTTTGTAGAACTTCCTTTACATAAAAGAGACCTGTAGACTCAGATTTGCAGCAATAAACAATGGCCATTGGTCCAAGAACCATTCTTGTTGATATGATGGATATCAACACTAACTGTGTAGATCAGAAAGAAACCTAGTGTGCAGAGAACACGTGAGTCCAGTCGTGGCTGACCTGTGTTTCTCAGGCCCCAGTGTCATTCCATTAGGGTGGAGTCTGCATGTGATCCTCTTCACACAATCACTGCGTAGTTGACAAGTTCAGACACTTGCAGCAGGAAATAAAAGCCTTGCCAGCTTTCTTATTTGCATGAGACAGAATGGAGGAAAGGGACACTAATCATTGAATTTGGGGCCTGTTTTTTAAATATATTTTTTAAGATTTTATTTATTTATCTTTAGAGGGGAAGGGAAGGAGAGAAGGAGAGGAATGTCAATGTACAGTTGCCTCTCATGAGTCCCCTGATGGGAACTGGCCTGCAACCTAGGCATGTGCCCTGACTGGGAATCGAACTGCAATTGTGTGGGTCGCAGGCCCGCGCTCAATCCACTGAGCTACACCAGCCAGGGCTTGGGGCCTGTTTTTTTGTAGTAGCAAATTAAAAAGCCATTCTTCTAATATATTCAGTATTGGTCAGGCACTTATAAAAATTATGTCCAAATTGTAGTTAATTCAGGAAAGGTTAAGGGGAGGTTGTTCTCACTGGAGAAGTAAATGCGTCTCAAATGCTTTTCTAATTCCAACATTTTGTTGATCTTAGAGATGGGTCAGAATTATGTATGTGTTAGGCAAAAGGCCTTTGATTTAGAAACCATATTTTCCAAAAGAAAAATTAAAATACAACAGCTCAAAAGACTTACTGCCTTTTTCAGGTGACATAGAAGTCTAGAGTATATTTTTCACAAGAAAATGTTAAAATTGACAGTTTACAAGACAACAGGAAAAATCTCTGAAATTAGAACTCTCCTAGACAATTCGAGACATATGATAAATATACTTGAATGGAAGGTTACCATACTCTCTCTGTACTGTCTCCGCTGGAGTGATCTATCTAAAAGATTAATCTTAGTGTCTCGTAGTCCTCGTCGGCCTAAATTGCTCCCACCACCTTTCGCAGCTAAAGAATAGGTGCCTAACGTTCCCACTTGCTGGGCCACGGATGGATTAGCAGAGGGGCAGAGGCTCTGCCTTCCCAGTTCTTATTTAAAGTTTGCGTGTGGTTGGAGAGGTTTCTTTCGCCTTTTGCCTTTGACCCAGTTTAGTGTGTCAGGTTAGCTGATACAACTTTAGTTGCTGAAGAGGAGGGGGCAGAAACTGGGGATAAGTGCGTGGAGAGGAGAATGTGGAACCGTGAGTCCACTAGTGTGTACGTGTTACAACTGGAGCTGTCTAGGCTTAAAAGAGGAGCCACACAGAGAGTTCCAGGGGCTCCTGGAATGACAAGAGTGTTGAGGGTACCTAAAGAACAGGGTGGTTGACAAGACAAGGTGAGAGAAGACGTCCTGAATAATTAATACCGAGCTAGGTAACGAAGAGCTTTGAATGCCAGGGAGTTTGGGATATTCTGCAGACAAAAACTTGAGGAGGGGGAAGTCTTTGGAGGAGCAGAAACCAGGTGGTAATCAGATTTATGATTTAGATACATTATTTTGATACGTGGCAAATGGGGTAAGTGGAGGAGGGACCAAAGAGAGAGGAGTTTAGGTCAACTGGTAGCAGTAAAAATTCAGACACAGTAATGAAGGCCTGAACTACTAGGCCAGTGTTAGTGGGAATGGAAAAGGCAGATTCTCCCCAGTTTCTGAGGTATAAATAAGAGTGTCAGAATCAACTAGAGGGCTTATTAAAACTCCAGTTGGTAGACCCTATACCTGGAGTTTCTGATTTAGTGAACAGGGGCTGGGGCATTTCTGTGTTTTGAACGAGTACTGAGGTGATGCTGCTGCTTATCCAGAGACCAGCCCTCGGGATCCACCGTCCTGGGTAATTGTTTGGAACAGTGGATTTCACTATATAGGCTTCTGGCAGATGTTACCTGGCATGATCTGTAGCAACTGACAGAGCTACACAAATAATGGATGGATTTTATTCCCATCTGCCTAATACATTTTCCTCAATACAACTGAGCTGGGCCTAGATCATGACTTAGTTTATATCATGCACCCTGGTCTTATTTTTGTTAAGATCACCATTAATTTATTTCTGCCTAAATCCCAAGGCATTGCCTCTGATTCTCGAGGAGTGAAGTCATTTAATCTTTGCCTTATAATTTATCAGGTGAAATTTTAAGGCTATAGAACCAAATAATTCTTAAGATTATATCTAGAACATTTATACTTGTAACCAATTTAAGAATTATATGTGTTGTTTAACATCAGCTGCCTTTATTAGATTTATTATTATCAGAGGTCACAGGCCTAGAAAGTTACCATTCCCATTTAATGTGATTCTCCTTTTCTGAATCTGAATAATCATTGTAGGGCAATTTAATAAAATGAAAAATTACATATATGGTGTCTTCTAGGAGCTGAGAAAAGAATCAAAATAAATATGGAAGTGAAGACAGTGATAACACTGGAGCAGACTTTGAGGCTGAAAAGTATGAATTGCCTTACTAGTCATTACATTGGGGAACTAGGGTAGAAGAAACGTGCATGAGATGGGGCAATTCTTGTGTGTATCTAACCAGTCAGAGATGTCTGAGGGTGAGAGAGAGGGATTGACTGGGAATGGACTAGCAGCGGTGATGCAGAGGTTTATTCGTTATGGAGACTCCTGAGGAACAATAAATAAGTGTGAACCTGACCGTGGGGCCTGGGGGGGAATGTCTCTTATATGGAAAGAAACTGTGTTGCTTGAGGCTAAAAGATATTTCATAAATTTCTCCTCTTATGAACTGTATGGATAAAAGGCATGGTATTTCTGGAAATAGAACATTTTCATGCTTTCAAGCCCAGATTAAGTTTTTTCAGCTTTGGTCCAAAGCTTTTGCGTTTTTGTTTCCTCACATGATCCTTTTTAGCACTTAGGTTTCTTGTGTACTTTTCTCTAAACCCCCGAGCTTGGTGAAACCCTAGCAGCCTTTCTAACCTGGTTCCACCCTCCTCATTGAGGTGTATTTTCCATTGACTCAAGAGAGGAATTAGTCTTGTGGGTAAAATGGCTGAAAAAGGCTTTTACATCACTTGCTTTCTTAAAATTGCTCAGAACGCTTCCAGTTCTCTGACTCTCGGCTTTTCATTGAACGGCTTTTCATACCCCAGCAGCGAACTATACACAGGGAGCACTCCGCGACAATAGCACTCCGTGAGACCTGTCAGTATCCTGCAAATATGCCTTGCCCTTGAGGCAAAAAGATTTGCCAGTATATTAAATAAAACTCTCAAATGAGGTCATCAGAGCTGTTCAGTGGCTTTGGTTAACCTAGCAGTGTGCTACGAAAACATTCCTGTAACCCAAGATTCTAACCTTCATACTTAAGGGAAATTGTTTGCCAATTGTAGAATATAGTCTGTTGAATAAAAATGTGCTTAGATAGGCTTGCTTTCAGATAATTATTCTTTACCCTTTAAGATCAGCAATATCTTTGTTTATAAATAAAGGCTCTGGCCTGTCTAAGTTTCCAAAATTTATGTGTGCATGGAATCTAAAATTGTCCACAATTTTCTAAAGCTCATAGACCACAGGTAAAAGTTTCTGGTAACCTCCATGGTTGTCTGAAGAACATTAATCATCCTTTGAAAGTCCAATGTTTTAAAATAGAATGTAGCTTTGTTTGTGTATTGGATTCCTATATGTATAGCTGACTTTGTAGCAGAAAATTAATGGAAATAAAACTACTTGCTTCTTGCCTTGGGAAAGAAGAGGAAGGGTTGCCAAGGAACATGTATAAAGGACCCATGGCAAAGCCAAAGGTGGGTAGGACTGAGGGTGGGAGGTAGGGGTGGGTGGGTAGGGGAGGGTGGTGGGAAAGTGGAGACAACTGTGCTTGAACAACAATAAAAAAAGAAAAAAACATGAAAGTTATGGCAAACTTGCATTGTGTTGTGAAGGAACTGCTGTAGTATTAAACCGTGATTTTCCTGGGAAAACCTAAAATAGGAACAAAGTGTGTATGTTTACGTTTTCCCACTTGGTAAATTTGTTTTAGAACCTAAGTCGTCCATCACTCTGTCATGGAGGCAGTGAACACCCGCCTGCCTCCCCACGGCTCCCACAGAGTCTCGCCGGAAGGTGTTCTGTGTGATGCTCAGCATAAAGGATCGATCGAACCCAGGGTACCTGATGTGGCAGATCGCATGATGACTCAGAGCTTTAGTTGACCTGTGCCTCTTCTTAATGTTAATGCCAACACTAACTTCTTCCCAGTCAGATAACGTGGATTCTTCTCAATTTCCCATTGTCTGTATTCTCTAGAACATCATACATAGCTGATCACATTCTTCCTTTTTTATTTTCTGTCTCAGGGTTTCTTAACCATGGCTAAACATTGGAATCACACAAAGATCTCTCAAGACTATTAATTCTTGGATGGGTCTCATCCCTAAAGATCCGGTGTGACCTTAGTACTGGGATTTTTGTGCCATATTTCCTCAAATAGCTTTACTGAATTCTGCTGAACAGACAAAAACAGTATATACCTGAAGTGTACAATTTATAAGTTTGACATGTTATCTGTACATAAAATCATTACCATAGACGAGAGAGTGAACATATACATCATCGCCAAACATTTGTCCCTGCTCTCTTCCTGCCCCCTCCTTTCTACCACTTTCCTAAGCAACCACTGCTTGATTTTCTTTCTGTCTCTACAGATTAGTTGTATTTTATAGGATTTTATATAAATGGAATAATACAATTTGTATTCCTTGTTGTCTTCTTCTGTTTACTCAGCCTAATTATTTTTAGATTTGCCTATATTTGCGTTCATTTCTTTTTATTTCATATTAGTATCTCATTGCCTGAAAGGGGAGGAGTGCATCATTACTGAGAGGTGGGGGTGGAAGTCCAGTCCCTCTAAGTGACCTTCCACGATGTGGGGAGGTCGTCTTGTTATCATCTAGTAGGGATAAAAATATGTGCTCTACAGAGCGGAAGTATAGTGATTACTATTTAAAAGTTTTGTCTCGTTGGCCTGCCTCTTTCCTGGTCTTCTGGCTAGAGAGGGCAGGCTTTTCTTGTGGAGAGGAAAGGGCTGTTCTTGTCTGTCCTCATTGGCTTTCGCTACTTGCCAGCTTATTAAACTCCAGATCTGGGGTGTAGAAGGCACGTAGAAAACCCAGAGGGCCATTGGGTTTTCCTCAGGCCTTGAAGTCTGCAGCCAGTCTGCCTTCTCTCTCCTTCTCAGGACCTTCTTAGGATGACTTTACGTGTGAATGTCCAGGGATTCTAGTTGTGCTTACTGGGAGGAATATAAAAAAGTACATCTACTCCATCTTGCCAGATGTGGAAGAAGTGCATATGCAAGCTTTTGATTAGGAAATGTTTGTCATAGAAAATCCGAAGATAATCTCTGTCACCCTCTGAACAGACTGGATGGGGGCGGACTGGAGGCATGCGTTATCCCCAGCATGGGGAAGAAATGCTTCCATCACAAACCATCAGCTCAGCACATTGAATGTTTGTCTGATTGCTCATTTATGTACAGGAGCTGTACTTAGCCTTTGCCTACACTGCTACATTTTCACACCGGCCATGAGGTAGATATTGGAATTATTACAATGATTTCTTTTAAAGTTTGTATCTTTTACCAACCTCTCCCTGTTTCCCCCACTCTCACCCCTGGAAAGCACTTTTCTACTCTTTGAAATTATTTTCTGCTCTCTGGAATTATTATTATTTTCCTATTAAAGTAATCAAACTTCAGAGAAATTAAAAGCCTGGTAGAAGTCACATAGCAAGCAAGTCACAGTCCTGAATACGGGACCTGGTCTGACTGCCTGAGGTTGGTACCAGTGGCAAGATAAGGAAAGACAGTTTCAGGTGATGTTAGCGAAGGTGCACCAGCATCACTGCGGACTGTGTGAGGTTGGAGAAGTTGGGTGGCCTCAGCGCAGAGGGCACGCGCCTTTGGTGGTGATTTCCTCAGCTCCCACCATGGGAGAGTCACCTCTGTACTTACAACATTTCTAAAGGCCACCGGGATAATTTACTTACATTTTCTTTGAGTCACTCCCTTTACTTCGTTAAGTTAAATATCTTAAACAATAATGTCCACATAACCTTGTGCTAATTATATTTCTTTTAACTATATGTACTTTAATACATATCGAAATCAATGCCTAATGATTAACACTATAGCTGATTTGTATCTCAGCCAAAAGCTTGTCCAGAATCACCATGCTGTGCAGGTCATACTTTGGGACTCTGACCTCTGAGCCTGAACGGGTTCTGATGAAGGATTATTGCAGACATATGAGTATATTTATGGGACAAAGGGGTGAGAAGGCTCCTTCCCACCGTTGTTGCAACTGCAGTGATGAGAGGATTTGGTTGGAGGACTACATTTCTCTTCACTTCTGGGTAACAGCTGCCTCTCTCAGATAATGTGACAGATGACTGTGTACTAGCCTTTCAATAAGGCTTGCTACTAATCAAGGGTTTGGCTTCATGAAAAATTGTCTCATTAAATAGAAACTTACATGTTGGTGTCTGATTGGCTCAGCTGGATGCCAGACTTAGAGGAGACAGACTTCACTTAGTATAATAAATCAAGATGTTTAAAAAAGATACCTATCTCTACTTCAGTTAAATGTATACTTGAAAGTGCTTCTTACTTTCAGCACTCGCACAATAAATGTAAATTTTCTCCAGCGATGAGTTCATCAGGTGTTGAAGAAAGTTGCCAGCTATAGAATTAAACTTTACAAATCACAAAATAATGCCAAAAGAAGAGAATAAAAACTCAGCTTTGATCCACAACCCAGAGAAAGAAATTGGACTCATTTAGGAAAAAAATAGCCTTTAAAAAAGATTCTTCTGAGGATCATCTCCCCAACAGGGGAGCGGATGCAGGGGACTAGCGTGGCAGGGGGTTGGTTTATTCATCAGGACGAGTTCGGTCTCACTGGCTTAGACACAGGCAACACTGATCCAAAAAACTCTTCTCACATCTGCTCTCCTGCTGACAAACTGTGATTGGTGACTGATGGCATATGAGATTTGTTCTTTCTCCCCTGCCCTTTATGTCCTGATAACCTGGTCATTCCCTGCCAGGGACTGGACGAGGGCACAGTTAGGCAGAAAGTACCTTTTCTTTATAGAGATGAAGCACTTCTCTGGCATCTCGAAATGTTTTTTCATTTGCAACATGAAATGAATTGTTTTATGATGAAAGTTTCTGGAAAGGAGAAGGCACTTTTAGATCAGCTTTTAGTAATAGGTAAACAGCCACATACTTGGCTGAGGCTTCCACCAGCCATACGTGAATTGCTCTAGCCAGTGTCTGAGGTCTCTCATTTTCTCCCTTACTGTTGTTATAATCAACATCAAACAAAATGCAGCCATTGAAGAAGAAACTGAAGGCAAATGTGACCCGTCCAGTCCTTTTGGGGGGGGGGGAGAAGGGGAGCTGTTTTCTGGAACTGATTCACCTGAGATGCTCAGCTTTAGTATTTTACTTTTTATTTGAAGGGTATAGTAGCTGTTCCAGTTTCTGGAACTGCATGATGAAACTGCAGAGAAGAATAGTAGGGTTCTTCTTCCGACACTAACCTTGTATCTTCTTAGAAATTATTGTGCTAGGCTTAAGTACCAAACACGATGGCTTCTATTGTTGCTTAATAGTTTTGCCAAAAAAGGGAGGTCCAGAAGAGGAAGATAGACAGTAAGTATGAAAGTTGAATTCAAGAAAAAGGATTGTCTTGAAACATATTTGGAAGTCATTTGTGACTATTTAGATTTTATTTTAGATTTTAAATTTTAATTGAGAGCAGGCTGATTCTACATTTGTTGAAGATTGTCACTATGTGGTCAGCAATCTTGTTTCTGTCCTTTACTTGAAGTGTGTATTTCTATTGTATAGGAAGAGCCTTGAACATCCAGGCCAACAGTCGCGTTTTTCTCTTGCACAGTTCTGTATGGCAGGAGGGTGCTGGGTAGTTCACAGAAATTCTGGGACAGCTGGGGAGATGTACTCAGAGGTTAGGACGAGCAGGACTGGTCCAGCTGTTGGTTCAGGTAGTTTGTCCTGAACGACACGGGATATTGGATGATGCTGTGTACATCAACACCACCACTCTGAGGGAATGCAGACTCACTGCACCAACACAGCTGCCTGGGTAGATTCACATTTGTCTCCCTTTTTTGTGTGTATGAGTGTGTGTTGATAGAGAGGAGAGGAGGTTTTAACAATACAGATATCCTGCATTTATGTAAAAGTTTAATAAAATTAAAAAAACATATTCTTTAGCCTTCTGTCATGGCTAATTTCATGTGTAAACTTGGTACCATCCCCAGTTGTTTGGCCAACACTAGCATAGTTGTTGCTGTGCAGGTATCTTTAGATATGATTAACATTTAAATCAATAGACTTTGAGTAAAGCAAATTACCCTTTACAATGTGGGTGGACCTTATTCAATCATTTGAAGGCCTTAATAAAAGACTGAGGTTTCCTAAGAAGAAGGAATTTGCCTCTGGACTGAACCTAGAAACCCTGCCTGAGTTTCCAACCTTCAGATTTCAGAGGCAAAGTGGCAACATCAACTCTCCTTGAATTTCTAGCTTCCCAGCTGCTCCATAAATTCTAGATTTGCCAAGCTCCATTTTTGCATGAGCCAGTTTCTTAAAATCAACGTCTCTCTCTCCCACTCCCTCTTTCTTCATATATATATATATATGTATATATATATATATATATATATATATATATATATATAAATATCCTCATGATTCTGTTAGTTTATAGAACTCTAATACACCCACTTAGCACAATTTGAAAGATTACAGGTTGTCTAAATTTTTTCTCATATTTGTTTGGCTAACATTTCAAAACTACAAAAATAGCAAAGTATGCACATGAGTAATATAGCACTTACCTGATTTTACTACTTTTTAGTATATGTGTGCTTATATGTAGTTTTTTCTGAAGTATTTGAAAGTAGCAGATTCCTAAATACTTCAGCATGAAGCTTTCACTTCTATTTCATCCTGAATTTTCGAAGAATAAATAATAATTAGCTACCATGATACACTGATCAAACTTAGAAAATTAAGTGTTGATATAATGAAAATGTCTAATATACAGCCCTTATTAAAGTTTTACCACTATCCCAAGGTTGTTTACAGCAATTTTTTAAAAATCTAAGATCCAGTGCAGATCATAGAATACATTTAGTTGTCATCCCATTTTAGCTTTCTTGTCAGATTTCTTTAGTTTTATTTAATTGAAATAATGCTTAAGCATTTTTCATCTTTTATAACATTGGCATTTTGAAGAGTAAAGAACTATTATTTTGTAGAATGTCACCCAAGTTGGATTTCTCTGATTTTTTCTCTTGATTAGATTCAGTGTTTGCATTTTGGATAGAGCACTACATAAGTGATGTTAGGCTCTATTCAGTGCATTATGTTGGGAGAGATGCTGTGTCATTTTTGTCTCGTTATTGATGATGCTAACTTTGTAATTTTGTGAAGGTGGGAAAGAAATGATGCCAACAGTGTGTGTTACCCCACTTGCCACTGTGTTCAGTGACCTTACATCTCCCAACAAGAGTGAACATGTCTACAGACAGGAAACCTATCATTGTCTCAGTTGGATTCAGATTTCTACATTCCTTTATTGTGAAGATTTTTGTGGACCTAGTTCTGTAAAGTATTTTTTGAAAAATGTATGGCATTTTGGGTCTCTTTATATACGATATGCAAATTGAATCTCACTTGCTTTCTAATAACCTAACTCTGGAGTTAAAAGCAACGCTACTGTCTAAACATTCTTATAGGTGAAATATTATATATTTTTAAATTTTAGTAGATATTGTCAGATCATTTCTAAAAACAGTGCAGCAGCTCATACTAGCAGTGTATGAATGCTGATTTATTCATTTCTTGGCCATGAGTGAATATTATAATATTTTATGTTTTTGCCAATCTGATGCATTTCTTTGTTGTAATTTATATCTCCCTATTAATGATACTGAGCAAGTGTTCATATATATCCTGGCATTGAATATGCTTTTCATTTTTTTCAAAATTAGCTAATTATAATCTTTTTATTCTTATTTAATTATATTTAACTTATGGGTATTATTTGTATATTAGAAAATGTAATCTTTTGATTGACATATGTGTTGCATTTTTTCTCCTAGTCTATTATCTGTCTTTTACTTTGGACAGAATTTTAATTAAAAACCTTTTGTGTAATCCATGACATATTGTTCCAAAATTTCCTATCTTTTTTTAGGAATTTGTTTTCCACACCCAAGATGTATAAATAATCTCTGCTATTTTCAGCATATAAATTTATTTTATTACTGTTTAACCTTAAAATATTTAATCATTTTGAAATTTATTTTTACATATAGAGTGAAGTAAGATTCTACTCCATCATTTATTAAATACATTATTTTGTCTCCCTGAAGTATACCATATCTGCATAATAAGTTCTCTTATATTCTTGGAATTTTTATGCTGCCATGTTTTATTGAATTTTTGCCCATACAAATGTCAGCATTTCTGGTTAATGATTAAATTATAGTATTATAATGCTGTAGCCCTCCTCCCTATCTTCAGTTTTATTTTCCATAGTTTCAGTGACCCACTGTCCACTAGTCTGAAAATATGAAATGGAAAATTTCAGAAACAAGCGACTCATAAAATTAAAATTATGCACTGTTTTGAGTAGTGTGATAAAATTTTGCCCTCCCCTTCCCTCCCTTCTGGAATGTGGATTGTCCCTTCGTCCGGGTTATCCTTGGTACATGTTCCCTACCTGTCTCACAGTAGCCGTCTCAGTTATCAGATTCACTCTTGTGGCTGGCAGTGCTTGGGTGAAGCCTTGTCTATGTGACGGTGCCCACATTCACCTCGCCTCCACTCATCATGCCGGCAACGCGTCATCCCACATGGTCGTAAGAAGCGTGAGTGTAGTATCAGATGTTTTGACGGAGAAAGCCCATATTCACAGAACTATTATTACAGTATATTGCTATTTTTTAAATTCTATTATTAGTAGTATTGTTAATCTCTTACTATGCCTAATGTATAAATTAAACTTCATCATAGATACATATGTATGGGAGAAAAACAGTTACATATGGGGTTTGGTATGCTCTGTGGTTTCAGGCATCCATTCATTGGGGGTCTAGGAACATATCCCCACAAATAAGGGAGGACCACTGTGATGTTTAATTTAGTACCTAGTATGTAAGTGTCCTCCCATTATTTTGTTCCAAAAACATTGTAGCTACTCAAAGGCATATTTTTTATTATGACATTAAAATTATTTTTCATCCAGCTTAAAGTAAAACAAAATTGGGAATATGAATAAAACTGCATTAAATTTATAAATTAATTTAAGAAGAACTGATATCAGTAAATTTTTCACGTTTTTTTTAGTACAACCTCAAAGTTTTCTTCAGTTGTAAAGGCTTAAAAGATTGTGTGCCATTTTTGTTCAAATTATGCCTATGTATTTTATAATTTCGTCACTATTATTAATAATGTTTTTATATTCTATCTCTTATTGGTTATTGGTAGCAAAGGGAAAATATATCTTTTTCGTTATTTGTCTTATGGTCAGTTTTTTCTTTTTTTATATATATATGTAAATATCAGCATGTAATTTTGTTTTATTTATTTATTAATTAAAGATTTTATTTATTTAACTTTAAAGGGGAAGGGAAGGAGAGAGGGGGAGAAATATCAATGTATGGTTGCCTCTCGTGCGTCCCCTTGCGGGAACTAGCTTGCAACCCAGGCATATGCCCTGACTGGGAATCGAAACGCGATACTCAGTTTTTCTAAATTCTTTTAATTTTAATGCCATTTTCTTTGGAATCTTTTGTGTTTTCCAGGTTTACAGCTGTATCTCAAAAATACTTTGTGACTATTTTCTAATATGTAAATACTCAAACTCTAATGTTTTTGCTCAATTAGAACCTCTAAAAAATGTTAAGTTATTGTGATGACTATAGCCATGGTTTTGTTCCTAATTTTAATGGAAAAAGCTTTGTTTTATTCCCACAGGTTGGAATGCTCACTACTGGTGGTTTTGAGTAAACAGTCTATATATCGAATTTAAGCTCATTAATTTTAATGTCATTTAGAACTTTCTTTTAAGTGTGGAATGACTGATGAATTTTATCAAATAGTTTCTCAGTACCCACTTATACAAATAACCCTTTATATAAAGGTCTCAAGGCCTTTTTTTCACAGCTCTATTGAGAATTTACACACTGTAAAATTAACCCATTTAAACAGTACATTTCAACAAATTTTCCTAAATTTACAGTTTTCCAGCCTTTACTGTAATCTAATTTTAGAACATTTCTATCACTGTGAAATGCTCTTTTTTGCCTCTTTGCAATCAATATACATTCTTTTCCTCCCCCAGGCAACCACTCATTGTTTTTCTTCCTCACAAATTCACCTTTTTGGACATTTCATGTAAACACTGGAATATTAAAGTACAAAGTGTTTTGCATTTGGCCTCTTATTATCTTAGTGTTTTTGAGATATCTTAATGTTTTTAATAGCATGTTACATCCATCCTGTAACATGCTATTAGAAGTTTGTTCCTTTCATTACTGAGCAGTATTACATTTATGGTATTAAAAGATAAACCCAGGCATATTAAAATTTTGAGAGTTTATGTGAGTAAAAACTGATTGACATTGGGTAGCATCCAATCCAGTAGATAGGAGCTCTGAGGAGCTGTAACAAATGGATGGAGGGTCCCAGGGTGTCTCATCTTTGTTACCAGAAACCCTCGAGATGGGGAAGTTGTTTTTCTTCTACCCTTTTATGGCGAGTGCTTGGCTGAGACACCTTTTGCTCTAGGGCACCTCATAAATGAATAAGCTTATCCAGGTTAAAAGTTCCCCACTGTGGCCACTGTCATTCAAGATTATCTTTGGTAAAATTAACTGGCTTTTTCAGCCTTAAAACAAAATTGTATTCACCTGAGGACTCACGCTGGCCCCTGTTCAGTTTAAGATGGACCTACTTGGACCCCGGACCCTTTTCCACCAAGACCCAGTCTTGTTCTTAAGTCAGGCTCACTCCAAATGTGACCAGTTTTTAGATCCTGTCCGAAAAAGGAAATACTCAAAAGTCTACATACTTAAAATGCAAAAGCTGCAGAGGAGCTAACTCACCACGGGTGGAGGCCGTGAAAAAGCCGTGAGCTCAAAGGGTTCAACAGGTAAGTACCCCGATTTCTCCTTGCTCCTGGGGACTACTGGGGCGGGGGGGGGGGTCTCCTTGGGTTCCCTTTTCTGGAGAGGATTAAAAGATAAAGTGAGGCATATTTTTTAAAGTAAGAGTTTATCTGAGCAAAATTTGATTCAGATTGGCAGCATACAATCTAGTAGATAGAAAGGCGCCCAGAGAAGCCGAACAACCTGACTTTGTGAGCAAAAGGGAACGGGAACAAGGAAGTGAAGCAGGTTACTGCAAGGAGTGGCCGGGCTGCCAGGCAAATGACCGAACCAGCGCTGATCAGGTGACTGCGGGTGGACCGGTTTAAGATTCCATTTCTAGGAGAGTTGAAACTGTGAGTTAAGTCTCAGTTTGGTGATGTGAGACAGTATAAACACCTCCATTTTGAGTCTTGTTTTTAAATGATGGATGTGCCACATTTTCTTTATCTACCAGATGGTGGATGTCTGGGTTGTTTCCATTCTTTAGTTATTATAAATAATACTGCTATGAACATTCATAAAATCTTGTTGGACATATGTTTTTAGTTTTCTTATGAGAATAGCTTGTCATATGGTAGCTATATACATACCATTTTAAGAAATTGCTGAACTGTTTTCCAGATGCCTGCTACATTTTTTATCCCTATCGGAAGCCTATGGGAATCCCAGTTTCTCAGCATCAAGACTTGCTTTGGTCTGTTTTTCATTATGATAGCCATTCTATGGGCAGGAAGTGGTAGCTCATGGTTTTAATTTGCACTTTCTACTGACTGTTTAATCTTTAGCATATTTTCATGTGCTTGTTGAACATTGGTACATCTCTTTCGGTGAAATTTGTCTTAAGTGTTTTGGCCATTCTTTAATGAGTTCTTTGACTTCTTAGTATTGAATTGTAAGAATTCCTCATATTCTGGATGAAAATTCTTTTTTTAAAAGATTTTATTTATTTATCTTTAGAGGGGAAGGGAAGGAGAGAGGGAGAGAAATATCAATGTATGGTTGCCTCTCCTGCGTCCCCTGCTGGGAACCAGGAACTGGCCTGCAACCCAGGCATGTGCCCTGACTGGGAATTGAACCGTGATCGTGTGGTTCATAGTCCCGTGCTCAATCCACTGAACTATACCAGCCAGGGCTGGATGCAAATTCTTTATGAGAAACATGATTTGTAAATATTTTTCCAGTCTATACTTATCATTTTATTTTCTTAGTAGTATCTTTTGAAGTGCCACCATTTTGAGTATTTTAATGGTTAATTAATTCATTACTTCTTATGTGTTGTGGTTTTAGTGCTGTATAACTTTTATAATCCATGATCAAGAAGATTTTCTCCTAATTTTCCTCAGACTTTTTAGTTTTAGTTCTTACCGTTAGGTCCGTAACCCATTTAAAATTAATTTTTCTATGGTACAGTGTTAAAGCTCCACATTCACCCTTTTGACTGTGATACTCATTTGTCCTAGTACCATTTTTAAAAGACTATCATTTCACCATTGAAAACATTTGATCGTAAATGGCTGTTCCGCAGATCTCTATGTCTGCCCTTGTGACAACACTGCATTTTCTCAATTGGAAGTGTGGTAGCCACACTGCAGAAGGGGGGTAGAACCATACCCAAGATTTGGGGTTCAGATGTCAAGGTAAAGGATGCCACCACCTACAAACATATGAAAAGATTTAGCACTCACGTGAGGAGATTTTCTGGGAGAGAACAAGACAAGCTTGCTAGGCTGATCTGAAATTGGTCGGAAAGAGCAAGGAGAGCAGAGCCACAAGGGGCTGTCATTGTGTTTAGAGGCTGGGTTAGCAGAGGCTTGCTGGTTTGACTCTCCTGCCAAAGGAGGGAGCTCAGGCTTTCTGATCAGCTCACCCTTAGACGAAGCAAAGAGGGAGGAGGGAGGGGGAGGGGGATGGGGAGGGGAAGGGGAGGGGGAGGGAGGATTAAAATATATCAGCAGTTAAATATCAAAAATGGAGTCAGGCTCTTCATTACCAGGACTCTATAGTTACTTTTGACATTGAGAAGTGTAAATTCTCTAACCTCAGTCTTTTTAATTTTCAAAATTGTTTTCAAAACTGTTCTGGTATTTTTTCTTTTATGGTGCTAGATTAATGGGTTTTGGAGAGGATTTATTAGCTTCATAAGATAGAGGAACTTTTCATCTCCCACAACTTAAACAGTGAAGAATCCATCTTTTCTTTAAAAGATATTAATGCCTCTGCAAAAGTCTTTAAAATTTTGGGTTCTTAATTACCTTACCAATTTCTTCAGTGGTTATTGGCCTGTTAATATTTTACCTCTAATCGGTAAATATTGGCAAATTATAATTGTATAAGAAATTATCATTAGATTTTTAAATTTGTAGTGCAAATATGTTGTGTAATTGTACTTCAGTTTTTTGGTGTGTAAAATGGGTAAGTATCTGGGTTACAGTGTATTTATTTCGATGCTAATTAAATGAATAATGTGATAAAGTCCTAGAATAGTATCTGGTATAGAGTAGGCACTAAGATGTTGGTTAATATTGCTACAGAATTGCAGATGTCATCTTGTATAATGATTTTGTTTAATCCATTCATGATGGCATGCTTTTCACTGCTGGTAGAAGTTGCTGTCTCTCATTAGTCTTAATCAAGTTTGCTATCAATTGATTGGTTTTTACTGGTCTTTATTAAGATAGTCCTTTTGCTTCGATTGGTACTCTCTTCTAGTTTTAAATTTTTCATTAATTTAAGATTTTATCTTTATGTCCACTTTCTAATTTTCTAATTTCTTTAATACTCAGCTTGTTTTCAGTCCTTATTGTTAAATGATAAAACCATTTTTTATAAGTTTGCCAGTAATTTTCTAAACTATTCTCTTTTTTAATACTTTCAAGATCATTTAAATTTGTTATTTTATTTAATTTTGTCTAGGTGTTAAGAGGGTGTGTCATAATTTTCAAGTGGTTAATATGTTCACTTTTATTGTCTGTTCTAATTCCGTCAGTATTAATCAGGAAATATAGCCTTTGAATTTCAAAGTTTGGAGAATAAACAGATTTTTCTATAATTTCCTTATAGGTATCAAAATCTATAATAAAACATATAACATGTACCAGGTAGTGAAGCTTAGATATCTTGGCCATGTGACATTTATGATGCTTTGTTACAGGTTTACTTTCCCTAAGTTTCACATTAGGAACATGAATGTCATATAATAAGCCAAAACATAAGTGAAATCTTGTGCATTGGGATGGAAAAAATAATATTAGGATTAGATCTTCTATGGACGTTTTATCAAGTTCTTCTGTGTTGATAAACAATGCAATCTACAGATGATATATCATAAAACTATACATTCAAAACCTATATGATTTCACCCTGGCTGGTGTGGCTCAGTGGATTGAGCACCAGACTGTTAAGGAAAGGGCTGCTGGTTCGATTCCCAGTTGGGGCTCACGCCTGAGTTGTCATCCAGGTCCCCAGTGGGGGGGGGGGCAACCACACATTGATGTTTCCCTCCCTCTTTTTCTATCCTTCCTCCTCTGTCTAAAAAGAAATAAATAATTAAAAATATACATATATATATATATATACATATATATGTATAATTTGTTAGCCAATGCCACCTTAATAAATATAATTAAGAAATAAAAATGTTTAAAAGCTAAAAAAAGATAGCTCTCTTAAAGTGGATAAATTCTTTGTTGTAGTTAGGAGCTGGTATATAAAAAATAAAGTGATCATAGAACAATTCTTGCTCTATGACCACTGAAAATTACAAAAGCAATTGATGTAATCAAATCTGTTAGAGGCTTTGTTTTGGAGAATAGATAATACTTTAACACAAAGATCATTTTGCACCTAGAGTGTTCCTGTTATGCTAGAAAAAATGAATTGGTCGCTCAGGTAAAGATACGAAAAACAATAGTATTCCACAATAATATCCCACAAAAATATAAATTTGGTTATGATATGATTGGCAACTTGGCTTCTGTCCTCTGGTCAGCTTAGGAAGGTTAGAAGGTGGTGGAAGGCTTGGGAGGGGGGGAATGAGTTACTTATTGCAGGAGGCCAAAGAAGGTTTAGGAAGTGATGCCTTGTTATTATTTCAGATTTGCGGAATTCTGAGTACAGACAGTCTTTATATAAGTTTCAGTATTTTTATACTTTTTGGTTGTTTCATTAGCTTTGCCATAGCAAAGGTACATGTTTTATGCATTTGATATTTTGGACCCCACTTTGAGTATTATGTAGGGGTTTCATTGAACCATCAAATACATAAAAACATACTATCTGAGAAAAAAATAGTCCTGTAAAAATACCAGCATTTAGGTAAGGAGAGACCTTATTCAAAAGGATTATTGTAAGTGGTGGGAAAGGAACTATTTCAATGGGAGGAGGGGACTTTTGTTACAGGAAGAACACTGATTATGAGATCTGTGAGTCTCAAGGATTAGGCAAAAAGAAGTTTTCTCTAATAAGGAGGAGGAAGAAAAGCCCCAAACAACCTGTTGGTGGAAATGGGATGAAGGTGATGAAAAGGTGCAGGTGGCTTGATAGGACAGTAGATCAGAGTATATTTGATTCTGGGTCAGCCGCCTCTTAGTGTGTGTGTTCCACGCCTTTGACTCAGCTCTGACTCCTGGTGACCCTACGAATGAGAGAGTCCACAATGTCCTGTCTTCAGCAGCCCTACGCAGCTGCTGTAGACTCATGGCTTCTTTTAGTGGTCAGTAGGGAGTTATTAAGGAGGTGTTGTATACTGTTTTAGACTGCAGGTTTGATCAAAGTCCAGGAAACTGAGCATTCCTGGACTTTGCCAACCAAAATTTGGTTAAAAAGCATTTTGTTGTAATTGATCAGTAGGAACAAAACAGGTCAACTAATCATTTTTTGAGGGAAAGAATGGGAATTTGAGGGTGTGTGTCTGACCTTGTTAAAAATAATTGAAAGGCATTATCAAAGTCATATGGGAAGGATGGTTCTTTGCAGCAAGCCATTTTCTAGAACACAAAAGGATAGGGGCATGTTTGAATCATTGCTTTCTTTTTTATAGGAGTTCAGATAAAATTCAATCTTGTCAAAGTCAGTGGCTGATTATGAATTGAGTTTGAGGCAACGAAGTTTGTGAATTCGCAGTATCCTGAATTAGCAATGAACTTTACTGTCTCATGAGTAAGAATGTATTGCAATTGTTTTCTCATCTGGGACTGTATACTAAAGGACATACATGTGTTGTGGAAATATAATTGAAAAAAATCTGCTAACCCAGAAAAACCTAGAAAAGAAAGAAAACAGATTTATTATTGAATGAACTTTAAACTAGAATGTGGTGTACATGATAAGCAATCCACTAAGATATTGCAAAGGTCAAAGGGAATCTCACCCTTTGGTATAGTCTAGCAGTCGCAGCCCATTCATTATCTACATGTTTTCAAAATGAACAATAACTAGTCTTCAAGTCAGAGGACTTGCCAGCACCATTTGTCACACATAGTTCATCCTAAGTGGCAGTTGGGGTGGCTATTCATGATGGCTGCTTAGTTTCATCCAAAGGAAAATAAACTTCTTATTGCTGTATGACAGGAGGTAGTTTAACAACATGGAGAGAGACATCCTGCTAACGTTAGTCTCCTACCCTCCTTTATATTATATTTAATAATACAAACAGGGAGATAAGGGCTCTTTCTTCATTGATGGCTATATTTCAGAGATGTGGTACCCATGAAAAAGACATGTGTGGGTCCTAACGCTGGCAAGGGGCATATTTAGCTTTTAAAATAAAGGATTTACAATTACAGATTTTCTGAAGTAAATGATTTAGGCAAAGTGGAGGAGCGTTGTCTTTTCCTTTCCTTTTCCCAACAGGGAGAATGAAATCTCTTACTTTTAATTTGTATTTACCCTGGCACTCACAAGTATACCTATGGTCATTTTTAAAATCTTGTAGTTTGAACATTATTAGATACATTGTAAGAGGTTTTGTAAGAGCTATAAACTTAAAGTGTGTTATTTTAAAATATATCTTCAATGTCCATGATAAATTAAAATAGTCTATAATCTTATCTGTCTCTGTAGTAACAATAACAATAATTAGGATGATGATAATGATAATCATTGCTATCATTTTTGGTCACTTTGCTGGATGCTAGACACTGCAAGGTGCTTTTCATGCATTCTTTCTACAAGGTAGGGGCCCCTTTACGGATGTATAATATAAGGAAATGACTACAGAGAGATGTAAGTTACTTGCCCAAGGTCAATAGCCTGGTAAGTGTAATACAAAGACTGAGAATAAGGCAGTCTGATCCCTAACAGCCACACTTTCAACCACAAGCTCCACTGACTGTCCTAGATGATACGCGTCTATGGTATAAGAGATAGTGGAGGTCGTTGATTTTTGATAATAGCTCCTGAGAACCTATTCTGATAACCTGGTGATGACAGCAGAGTAAAGGCCTGAAGCCCTGTTCTGGCTCATGCTCCTAACCTTTAATCAAGAAGCACAACCAGTGGCAGGAGCCAAGGAAGGGGAAGTTTCAAAAGCCCAAGGAACTATTATTTTCCTCAGCTGAAGAAGCATGAATTCATGATTTCTGAATGGAACTTAAGTAATTTAATTTATACATCCAACTTACCCTCAATGATGCAGAATTCACTTTTGAAAATCTGGGTCAGAAAATGGAGTAGAAGATAGACATCCTGGGATCTACTAATAAGATTATTGTGCTTGCCTCAAAGTCCATGGGTAGAAAGTGTCCCATTGAAATGTGTTAGCACGAAATAGAGAAAGCAGAGGGCAATCTCCTTATTGCCCGTAGCCCATTGCCTGCTGACAGTGACAAACTACTGAGAATGTATCTTGTGGCTCTCTCCTCTGGCAATAGGATCAGCTCCAAGATAATATTGAGGGCAGAAGTCTACCTCCGGGGCTTCTCTAGGAGAGCAGCTCATGGCTCTGTGTTTCTTTGCTCCTTCAGCGCCATTGGATAGATGGAGCTAGAAACTAAAGACATTTAGGAGGATTTTCTCCCCTAAATACTGACCAAAGGAATAACATTTAGGATGTTCACATTCTTATAGCCTCTTGTCTGAAATATTTTAGTGTGAATGTGAAAGGCTTTTGAATAGGGGAAGGGTCTTTACCCTTTCAGGAGATCACCTGGCTATTAGTCATAATTTTGAAAATTTGACTGTAAATTAGAAAGCAGTCCCTTGGAGTCTCAGCTGAATTCTTATAGTCACCACAAGAAGCTCTCAACCACTTCCTAGACTTAAGTCTTTCTGTTAGAGTCTTGGCTCTCAAGACACCTTTGATGTTTATTCCAAATGTGAATTGACTTGGACCAAGTTCCATATGTACATTTGTTCTCGCCTACAACATCCCTTACTACACCTGACCCTGGGTAGAGTGAAGAATGGGGCACTGGATTTCTAGGCCTCAGGGGTATCATTATGTCCTTACTGTAGGAGGAAGCATCCCCTCCTCCTCGCTTTGGGTTCAGGACACCTAGTGGGATCTGATTTGGGTACATAATAGCACTCACAGGAAAATAGCATATATGTATATAACACATTCATTGCTTAATGTGAGTTCAATAGTAATTCAAAACTACAGCAGGATCATTGTCATTATCTCCCTTTGATAGATTAGAAAATTGAAGTTTATAGGATTAAGGTGACTCTATGCAACTTGGACAAGGTTAATTAGTAAATGTCAGAGTTAGTGCAGGAATATAAATCCATGGGCTTCTCTGCCTATATTCCTTCTGCTTTGCTGCCCCAGAGTGCCTTAGACAGAGGACCCTGGAGCCGTTGGTTCTTTCCCCATGGCTGCAGACTTCTTCTAGGGCAGGGAACATAGGATGCTTTTGCATCCCACTCAATTAGGGGAATGCACACACCCTGATTCAGTAGCCAAAGGACAAAAATTGGAGCCACAGAATCCATTGCACACAGTATTTTTCAACCTTTTCCACCAACCTCACTCTGTCTCCTCCTGGATTTCTGGGCCTGCTTCCAAATTCCTTTCTTCCTGTACTTACTTCCTGTGTAAACATATGCATCCTCTTGGTTTTCACACTGTGGCCATCACTGTCTTTCATTGTTTTCTGGCTCTCCTGCTCTGAAAGCTGTTAAGGTGATCTCTGAAGTCCACTAAACTACCCCAGCTGGTGGAGATGCCACAGTGCAGTCTGGGCAGCCTGCTAATGCTGGGTGATGGGCATGGATACCCAGACCAATTTGTGATCCTTAGGCTGCTGAAGCCACAGGTACTGACTCAACCTGCTGTGGAAGCTGCCTGCTAATGGTCCTTAAATAAAAGTTAAAGCCCCAAATCAAGTGGAGAATGAGATACACTAGAAAGATCACAGGAGGCTGATCTATCTATAACTGGGCACACAGGGTTATAAAGGATTAAACACATTTAACAATATACTTGTATAAGGAGAATCATATTTTTCATATCTCTAATTTTAAGACCCAGAAGGGCAGTGAATTTTGCTATAGTGCTAGGACAATGGCATGTGCTAATATATTTCAAAAGTCTCTTTGATGTAACTATCAGCAAATATTTTGTCATTAAAAAGGAAATCTATTTTGTTTTACTGTAAAAGTATCATTGGTATGAACATTCTTACAAACTTAGGTATATGAGAATTGACACCATTTCCTTAAATCAAATCAATATAACTTTGAAACTCAATAATTTAGGGGCCACTTCTACTGCCTAGGGCTACCCCCAAATTTTATGTGGTGGTCAGAAAAAAACATCCTGCCTTCAGCTCTTTAAGTTTTGTACTGTTATTTTTGCCCAAGACTTTATTGTCAATGATAAGCAGATGACTGTAGTATTTTGGTACCAAAATGGAGTACATACAGTTTTCTTAGAGGAGGCTGGGAGCTCTGGTACTTTGAGGCTGGTTTCTATAGATGCATTTACACCTTTCCCTCTAAGGTTGTAACACTCGCCTGGAAATCAACAAAGCAAGAGGATTTGATTTCCATTACTTCTCAGGCTCCCAGAAAACTGTATTCTTCCAAATCTGGGTGGATGTCCTCTGTTTCTGTTTCCATTTTTTTTTTTCCCCTATCAAAGCCACTCTTCTCCTGCCCTCTTATTTGCTTAATCCCATCATGCGCTCATCCTACACCAAGGAGTATCAGAAACCGAAGCAGTCTTCACATCAGTGAGATAAAGGAAAGACTCACCTACCTCCTTGAAATGCAGAGGAAAAAATGTATCTAAAACATACTCAGTCTATTCTTCAGTGAGGCAAAGACAACACAAAATATCTCTATACACATTTCTGCCATTGAAGTCACATATGTGGAACAGGATATAAAATAGGATATTTCCTGTTGGCTTTATCAAAGCTTCAGCTGAGGAAAGAGTTCAGTGTGTCTACATAAGCTTCGCGGAGGTGGACCAGTTTGTTCCAGGGCTGCCATCTCTAGCGGCCTGTTTAGAGGAGGATTTGAAGTTCATGCTGAGGGGCATTTGTAAGAGTAGAAAGTATGGTGGTTCTCAACACTCAACTATTCACACTCTCCAACCTCACTGGAAAAATGGTGCTATGGAAGGGGGAGGGAGACTGGCCTTGGAGTCTCCAGATGACGCTTGTTGGAACGCAAAAACTTCTAGGCCTCACTTGTGCGGCTAGCTAAGTGAGAAGTTGGGAAAGTTCGATATGTGCCCTCTGGTGATTATGGAGCATAAGGACAGTGAAATAGCTCTTGACTGGCAAAGTCAAAAGACAACTCCGATGGCAGAGTGAGATGGGATCGACTGTGGCGGCAGGCTGCACACCTGCATGAGTTTCCAGCAGGCCAAGCAGGTACTGCAGAAGACAGCTGGGCATGGGCAGCATACTCATAAGGTGTTTTTGAAGCATTTTAGTTGGAGATAATGTAAAACTTACCCCAAATTTGCAGTTTAGAGTAAAGAACTCTTGTGAATTTTTCACAGAAATTAACAAATTGCTGCATTTGCTTTGTTATTTTGTGGGGTTTTTTGCTTTATTATTCTCCCTCCCCCTTCTCTTTTTTTGTATATGTAATTTCACTTACCAAACTACTTGAGAATAAGATGCAGGCATGATGTCTCCTACCCCTTATTGTTTATTCAGTGTTCATTTTTATCAACAAGGACATTCACTCACATAACTACAATACAATGATCAAAATCAGGAAATTTAATATTGAGTGCAGGAAAAGAAGTGGTACAAGGGGAATAAAAGGACAGATTAGGGCCCTGCTTCATTACTTCTCTTTCCAAGCCAGGGATCACAATTTTGCCGAGTGAGGGAGAAGCTACATTAGGATGAAAGGTTAAAAATTGGAATTAGAGTGGAGAAAATGTTCCAAAAGTTGAAAACAAAATTATTCAAACACCTAAAAGTGATGGGAAAGACAGTGGGATCTTCCCTAATATTACTAAAGAATAAAGAGGAAAATCCCACAGGTTGTGTGTGAAGGTCGTGACAGGTGAAAGATGACAGTTTTACTGCTGTAATTTACCAATTCCTGCATAGTCAATAAGATGGCTACACATGCTTTAAAAAATCAAACACTATCAATGTCAAGTAGAACTAAAATTTCCCAATTCTTATTATTTTCTTCCCTGGCTCTCTGGAAAGCTATGCTTTACATGTTTGTATTACTCTTTTATTCTTCTGTTCTTTCCATATTTTATCTTTTTCAGTATGAAAATTTATACACACTCACTCACATGTTCCATTCTAAAGGCTATGTTGTTCACTTTACTATATCCATGGATGCCTTACAATATATCATAGGCTCTTCACATTATAAAGTACAAGGATCATTTTATAGACGTACCACTCACTGCATGGATGACTTACTTAACCAATAGGCTACTGATGACCATTTTTCCCCATTGTTAGTTATAACTAATCCATTGAATCATTTAAGATAAATTCCTAGAAATGGCCTGGTGTCCAAAGTGTGGATGCAAAGATGTTGTGATATACATTATACATTTACCACATTGTCTTCCCTAAATTTGTATCAATACACAGTCATACAGCAATAAACAAAGAGTGCCTCTTCCCTCACACTGTTAACAAAAATATGATGATTATTATGTGTCTACCAAATTACTTAGCCATTTACAAAGGGGCACACTTCAGTTTAGCTCAGTTATCATTATGAAAAACAGTGCAGTACCATAGTATACAATGGAATCATTGTCCTCATCTTTTCCTCTTCAAATGTAAAACCTGAGAATTAATGGGAGAAGCAAACAATTATTCTAAAGCACTGCTAACGTTAAACATATTCACAGCTTTCCCAAATGTGATAGATGGGTCTGAAACTGTTTTCTGCATTAGTGCAGTTTTGTTTCTCACTGATCATATGAATCACCGCAGACCCCACTTCCACCGTGACTGGTTACTTTGGTGACATCTGTGAGTGGGATGTTAGCACATTATGCAAAAAATGCATTAGGATTGTGCTCCATTTCATGCTGTGACAATTCTCTGCTTCTTTACATTGCCTCTCTAAAGACTAAAATTCAGTAACAGTAAGGTTGGAACAGCAAAAACAGTGGCCCTTCTTGTGAGGGGGCGCTTCACCGCACCTCAACTACCCCTTTGAACTCCATCCGCTTTGCTTCTAATGGCAAACATTCAAGTAATGTCTTTGCCTTATGGAGCTCTATTGTCCATAAGTGCCATGTTTCTTGCTGATTTGAGCTAAAGCCATGCTTAAGTGTCAAAGAGAGGGTACTTCTTGGAGAAGAAGCATGAATCCCAGGGGGGCAGAAGGGGGACCTGGCCTAGAGCACCCATGGATAGCTCCAGTGGGCCTCAGCCAGAGCTCTCGCACAAGCAGATTCTTCAGCTTTTGAAGGCACTTCAACTCTGTGTGCCTACCAAAGTCCATCTAGGCCATTTGAGATAGTCTATTTATATTTTTAATGTGATTGAGAGCCTCTGTAAAGGAGAGTCAAAATTCTTTCCCCTCGGGTCATATATTTCCAAAAGCTGCATTTCTAGTACGTGTGAGCTGTCTATAGGAAGTTCCACAAATATGGAAAAGATGAGTAACTTTTTCAATAGCTCAGGAGTTGTGTGACAGAAATAGCCTACAAAATGCAGTGCATGAGTTCTTATTCATGTACCACCTTAGGGTGCTATTAATCCGAAGTAAAAACTAAGAGTCGCAAACCAATGGCAAGTGGGTGACCTGGCCTACAGGTGTTTCATTTGTCCAGCACAAGACTTTTCAAAAAACATTGAGTGGTAGCCAGCATTCAAATGTCTGCATTCCAAGTTTCTTTCGGAAAATGTAGAGACCTAGTATTGGTAGGGTGGCATTCCTACATAGTACCAGTTCATTGGAATTGGAATAATACTGTTCTTTCATTATTTATATTACAAGCTTACCTCCTATAGGTCCTGGAATTTACCACCTCTGGTAAAATTCTGGGAAGGCAGAATAAACAAATAAATGTATTTTTGTGAGAGAGTAGAAAACAAGAGGGGATTCTTTAAGACAGCTCAATTTGTTATCTCCTCTATGGAGTCTCAACTTCCCAGTGAATGAATGACCTTGTGCTCCAACAGCAACCCTCAATGAAGGCACTTTTCCCAGTGTGTTGTTGTTTTTAGTTTTTCCAAGTCTGATTTTTCCCACAGACCCGGAGGGCAGATACGGTATTTTGATTGCCATTATATTGTCCCAGGGCTTACTACTCTATGTCAGTGCTTGGAGAGCTGCTTTCTGAATGAATGAATGCTTAGATGGCTGAATGAACAAATGGTCACTGAGGGTATCCATGATAACTTGGATTTCCTAACTAAGGGACACAGGTGTAGTTTAAGATGCACTTTGCTCAACACTTGGCACTTTCTGGGCAGCATGGGTACAGAACTGTAATCAATGCCATTTGAAGCCTGAGCTATATATTCGAGCAATACTCTTGTCATGTAGCAGGTTTATTTTTCTCTGAATACTAGGAATAACAATTCTTATTTGATCATCCTGTTAAAGTTAAAACAATACATGACAAAAACTCACTATTCCAGTCAAGTTTTAAATCATTAGCTGACAAAAGAAGAAAGTGAAATCACCAAAAAATATAACTCCTGTCCTCCTTGTGGAAGACTAGCATGTTCAAGTTTTCTCTCATAATTTCCTTTGACTACACACTTCTGGTTTTAGTTAACACTTTATAAAAGGACTATAAAATCCTCTTTCCAATATCACTTTGTCAAGGCTATATATACAAAATGTTCAATGTTTTGGAACAATTTTGATATATTTGTTCTTTAAATTGGAATTGTAACAGTGAGAAGATGCCATAGCCTTTTAATCAGAGAGTGAGTATTTCAGTGACTGCAGTAGAAGGGAAGCCACTGAGCGAATGGGATCTGAGGGTGGTTATTCCGAGTGGAATTGCTGCATGAGAAAAGCAAAAGCAGTTCCTAGTATTTAAAATTGACAAATCAGATTTCATGCAGTCATATGAAGAACAAGTGTGTTGTGAATGAGCTTTTAATCATTTTATCACAAACCTGGAGTTACTTTTAGATTCATTTTTCATGCAGAGACTTGAATATTTCTATCACTCTCATCTCATGTAGTTATCAGTCACTTGAATATTTCTATCACTCTCATCTCATGTAGTTATCAGTCACATTGGTACTGATATATTTTGGAAATTAAATAATATGGAAAAACATATATTGAATTCTATTTTGTATGAGCTTACATTGTAAAGTTGGAAATAGGTTTATTTCTATGGGGGAAATCATTAGAGAACTGATTAAAACATTATTTATAAAGAGAAGGTTAAATGAAATATGGCTCTGAGTAGTTCTGAATAGATTCTATCTTCTGGGAGTAGTACCCACTACAAAAATAACAGTCTTCCTAAGACAAAATTTTACTTGGAGAAGTTGTAGTGGATGTCTGTTACTCAATTTTTAATTTTTATCTCTGATACACACACATGCACGCACACACACACACATATATATCCTCATGTGAAGATATATTTATTGATTCCGGGGAGGTGGGGAGAGAGAGAGAAACAAACAAACATTGGTTGGTTTCTTCTCACATGTGCTGAGACCAGGAATCAGACCCCCAGCCTTTTGGATGATGCTCCAACCAACTGAGCCACTGTTTTCCAACCAACTGAAAAATGTATTTTCAGCCAGAGCTCTGAAAATATGTTTTCAAATAGTCTATTTAACCATGAAAAGACTACATATTTGGTATCTTAATTATTTAAAAAATTTATTTTAATTAGATGTATTTTAAAAAAGCCTTGGCCCAACAAAATTTATTGATTGCTTTCTGACTATGAAAACCACATTTTCCTCTGTGAGTGTAACACTTGTTAAAGATTTGTCTCCTTTTTAGACATTTGAAACTTCTTTCCCATTTTAGAATGAGAGCATACCAACTTACACCTAAAATGTCGATTTAATGTTCTTCACTTGACTGTTTAGCGAAGGAGGGGCACAAAGGAAATCCATCCAATTCTCCAGTGGAAGTGCACGCCCCACCACTTTGATGGTGACTCCCTATGGCATTAAAGCATTGTAAATGTATAGCAATTGCTGAACCTGTGGAGGAGCAATTTTCTCCACAGAAATATAATTTCATGTTTCTTTAAAGAAGATTTTAAAAATATCTAACAAAGAGAAAGCCTGCCTAGGTAATCTTCTTAGGCAAATCGTTGTTTGATGTGGAACAGAGGAGAGGAAAACAGGAGCAGCAGGCCACATGTGTCCTACTGGGATGTTCTGTCCAGCTGGGGCCTTCTCCTCAAAGAAGCTTTGTCAAGGGCTGTTGGAACATCACTGTGAAGTTACATCTTGGCTCCCAGGAGGCCTCTGGCTGTGGGAAAGGAAGGGTGTAAAGCTCTCCTCGAACAGTAGGGCTGTGACTACTCTGGCCCGTGTCCATGCAACAGAGCCCTGGATTCTCTGCTGCTCCTGTGTGGCTCAGGTAAACCCCTGTTTCTGAAACTAGAACTGAAAAGGACTTCTCATTTACCTCAAGTTTCAAAGTTACTGCTTGGTGACGGCAGTGGGTGGGCTGGTGCATTTCAATGTCAAGTGGAGGTTTTCTAAAGGCTGGTTGTGATGAAAAGAAGGCAGTTCTTTTGTAGACTCTGAGTCACTTGCCACTTGCCCAAGGCCTCCTGTCAATATGCTCTTCTTATCTGTAGAGCAACTTCACTAAGTCTCCTTGCTACTCAATTATGGACTCCCATTTCTCTGGCATGAAAGAGGTGGTCCTATCTGCAGAAACCCAAGTTCTCCCACAACTCACCTTAAACATCCCCACCCAGACAATATCAATGTGTTCATTTTAGATAAAAATGAAGACACCAAATTGTCTCCATACGTTTAGACGTACAGTGACATGTTGATGTAGTTGTAAAAAATATGTATATTTAGTTTAGATATGTTATGGCGATCTCTCTCAGTTACCAGGATTACTTTTAGCAAGTTGATTAAAAGATATTGTGCCAAACAGCTGTATGAGCTTCTGAAGAAAAATAAATAAACTGTCTCCTGAATTTTCATCCCTTATCCTTTTAAAACATTTTTTTCTTTATCACTATGCAATTTCTGTAACTTACCACCCCTTTTCTAGACTACCAAAATTACTTTGCAGTTGATTCTCTTGTTTGTAGAACCTTCTCTATCTGCAGCTCCAAACCATTGTGATCATGTTGTCAGATTAATTTTCTCCAAAACAAGTTACTTGCATGCTGAAACCCTTTCAGTAATTCCCAATGTTTAGCAGTAAAGTAAAATACTTATTAAAATATAAAATTTGATTATTTCACCCTCCTGCTTAACAACTTTTGTCCCTTAGCATAAAGGACAAACTCCTTAAAAATGGCTCATGTAGTTCCTTCTGACCTGTCTCTAACTACTACTATACTCACTTCATGTTTCTCCATTCTCTTCACTACATCCCAGATGCCTTGGATTTTGTTCTAATGCTGTGACCTTCTCCATGACTAGCCATGGTTTATTTAAGGATCTTAAGGAAATAGGAGAAGACAGAGCCAGTTCACAGTCCAAGGTCTTGGTTGGAGAGACCTATCTCTCCCTAATCTGACTGCTCTGTCCTGCTTGACTCTACCAACACCCTATTCCAAGTCACTGTTATTTCTTATCCTGACTATGTACCATCTGTCTGGTCTACCCATAGTCACTCCTGGATTACTTCTGGTTTTCTGTCAATGCCAAGCACTTGTAAAAGAGCCTGTGGACGTGTTGATCACTATGTCGAATGCTGTTCCTTCCTCTTTATGCCTAGCTATAGTATTATGGTTAACATTTCAAGTTGATTGTGCCTTCTTCAAGAAAGCTTTTTAAATATGATTACATCAAATGCCCTTCTTATGTGCTCTTTTAGTTCTGTGTGCTTCTTCTTTATGGCACTTTTCACAGTAACAGTTTTGCATTTATTTGTCTTAGTGTTTGATTAGTATCTGTCCCCTCCACGATATTGTAAAATACATTAGAAGAAGGACTATGTTTATCCCCTGATCCCTTTTAAAAAAGCTACTACTTAAATGTCTACTTCCAGTATCCAGTATCTTGCTTGGTCAAAAATAAGTATACTCAATAAATATTTTTAGAATGAATACTGAATGATGGATCGAAGTCTTAGACTTATATAAAGTAATACATTTTGATATCGATTTACAACCCTTTTTCCCTAACAATGAATATTTGAATAGATTTTATTAATGTTCAAATTTTCTAGAATATTAATGTCTTTCTGTTTTCTGAGAAAATATTACAGCTAAGCCAGATTATTGTATATCCCACTGTCTTAGCTTTCTAGAAGCAAGATGGTTTTCTTGTATGTTTGGTTGTTTTTTTAAAAAATCAGGCTTTAGGTTGCCAAACTTGTATATGGCAAGAGTTTCATATCAGTGTTCTTAAAAAGTTATAAGCAATAAAAATGTGGGCATTATTAAACAATTAACTAGGCATAAGGGGAAATGAAAATATATGAGGTTTTTTCTGGGAAAAAGTCCAGCCATTGTTAATATAATAAGAATGATGTGCATGACATTGATGTAACCTGGCAGCCAAGGAGAGTGAACTGCAATGCACATGCATGAACAATGTTGACTTCATTCTGTAGTCAGTGGGGGTGGTAAATGCCATTGAGCAAGAATGTGTGCTATGTGGCCATGGTGTACTAAATGACTGAGTAGAGCAATGAATCTGCACGAAATTTTGCAGAAACTATTCAGATGATTCACAAAATCATAGCTATGGGCAACTGGTGACTGGCAGCTTCATCATGACAACATGCCCATTCATACATCATGTCTCATGCAGAGTTGTTTGGCAAAACATTAAATCACCCAGGTGGCTCAGCCCCTCCTACAGCCCAGATTTGGCACCCTGTGACTTGTGGGTGTTCCCAAAACTAAAATCACCTATGAAAGGGAAGAGATTTTAGATCATCAATGAGATTCAGGAAAACATGGCAGGGAAGCTGATGGTAATTTGAATGGTGGGAGGTCCCAAGGTACCTACTTTGAAGGGGACTGAGGCATCATTGTCCTATGTTCAATGTTTCTTCTATCTTCTATCTTCTTCAGTGAATGTATCTATTTTTCATATTACTTGGCTGGGTACCTTCTGGACAGACAATATATTGCAAGTATTCTGCTATAAATAGGTTAACAAAGAATCATTAATCATCACTCAAATGTGTTTCTGCTTGTCTACTAGCTTATTTCACTCTACTTTAATATTTAATTTTGAGCCTCTAAGACTTTAAGTCTTATATTAGGTCCCAAATTATACTTAGATTCTGGGTCCTTTCACAGCCAATTTTCTCAGCCTGGCAGGTTCCACTCTGCCCTCTTCTTCTTCCTTATTTCACTCTACACCTTTCAGGTCCTGGTGAAAATAGTACTTCTTAAAGGCATCTTTCTCTAACAACCTTGTTCTTCTCCACCATAATCCTTGTTCAATATATCATTTTTCCTTCCTATCTATCAACTCCCTATGGGTAAAACCTTTATTTTTTGTTGTTGTTTTCTTTTTTTTTCTGTATCCACAAGTGAAATGCCTGGTACATGCGAACTACTAATTAGTATTTACTGAATGTGTAAATAAAACCATCTGTACAACCTCTATCTGACACTGCCTCCGACACAAGTATTACACCCCATTAATGTAATGCTAGATGCTTCTACCATCTCTAGACTTTGTGTGACATTCCATTGTCTTAAAGTAGCACTACATGTATGTATCGTTTTGTCTTTGTTTCAGACTTCCCCCATCCTCTATCAGTTATGACCTCTCCAACGCAAGTTGACAAATGCTTTACTATACCTTTGTACTTCCCTAGCCAACATGGCCCTTTTCTCCTCTGTGCTCTCAAAGCAATTAGTTTGTTATAGTACCTGAGAGTAATGACACTTTGTGCTACAGGCATTAAATGAAAAGCTCATATCTCTCCAACTTGACTATAAATTCTTTGATAGCACAGGCCATTTTGATTACACCCTTCTATTTCCCACAATTTCCAACATAATATTTTGTACATAATATTGATGTACTTATTCAATATTTGTTGAAAGAATTAAACAATGGCCATTCCAAATAACCAAAGGTTTTCCTGCCTAGTTTGCTTTCTTAATGTAAGTGTCCAGTTTTCTCAGTGTAGTAGAGATTCTTTTTATTGAAGAGTCTGTTATGGCAGGTTCTTAAAAACACTTTTTTTGTTGCCTCATTTTAGGAACCCCCTTTAGATCTAGTGACATAAGACTCTTTCAATAAACAAAAAAAGATCCAACTCAAGTCATGAGTCTTCTAAATGATACACTAGGAATAGAACCCTTTCTCCTGCTTTACAGACAAGTCACTGATTGTAAGAGTGGATGCTAAAGCCAGCATGATTCAACCCTATTCAAGAATTACTAGAAATAGAGAACAGGCTGACAGTGACCAGAGGGGAGGGAATTTCAGAGGAAAAGGGGAAGGATTTATAGGAACTAGTATGAAGGACACATGGACAAAAACTAAGGGGGGTGGACCTGGGAGGGAGGTGGGAAGCACTAGGGGGGGTGGGCTGGGATGGGAGTAAAAGTCAGAAAACTATACTTGAACAACAATTAAATAAATACATTTTAAAAAGAGAGAAGAAGAAAAAGAATTACTAGAATTAAACTGGCCACAGTAAGTAAATTGAAAAATCAGCATAATTTCAACTCTGTTTAATTTCCATCTAACATTGAAATAATCATATTTGAGAATGGTCAGTATGGTTAGAAATTTAAAAGGTTGAGAAAAACTGCTGATTAAAAAATCTTGGGAGAAAACCTTAGCTGAAGTAAAAATCAAGGAATTCCTCAAGAAATGATACCTCAGAAATGAAAGAGCATTTTCTCTCTCTCTCTCTCTCTGTCTCTCTTGAGAAACAGAATGAAAAGAATGAAGAAAAATAAAAAGAGTCTCAGAAACTAGAAAACATTATAAAAATATCAACATACGTGTTATGGGAATTCCAGAGATGAGAAAAATGGACAGAAAGAATATTTGGATATTTTTTGAAATAATGGCTGAAAAATGTCAACAAAGTCCAAGTGAGATAAACTCAAGGAGATGCACACCTAGACGTATGATGGTCAAACTGTTAAACGGCAAACACAAAACATTTTGAAAGCAGTAAGAGAAGTATGGCTCATCAGTTACAAGGATACTTAGTAAGATTAACAATTGACTTCTCATCAGGAATGACAGAGGCCAGAGGTAGTGGAATAATGTATGCTAATTTCCAAGAGATAAAAGACTGTCAACAAAAATCCTGTATGCACAGTATTAAAATAAAAAGAGAACCAATCGT
This sequence comes from Sturnira hondurensis, assembly GCF_014824575.4. Classification (NCBI taxonomy): domain Eukaryota; kingdom Metazoa; phylum Chordata; class Mammalia; order Chiroptera; family Phyllostomidae; genus Sturnira; species Sturnira hondurensis. Next base: position 4,277,570 of record NW_028087015.1, read on the forward strand.
ATGGAAAAACATAGTTGCCAAGGATATCTAAGACAAGGGTTTAATCTCCAAAATATATAAAGAACTTACATGACTCCACTCTAAGAAGATAAGCAACCCAATTAAAAAATGGACAAAGGACTTGAATAGACACTTCTCCAAGGAGGACATACAGAGGATCCAGAGACACATGAGAAGATGCTCAATATCGCCAGCTATCAGAGAGATGCAAATTAAAACCACAATGAGATACCATTTCACACTAGTCAGAATGGCCACCATAAACAAAGCAATAAACAACAAGTGTTGGAGAGGTTGTGGAGAAAAGGAGACCCTAGTGCACTGGTGGTGGGAATGCAGACTAATACAACCACTATGGAAAACAGTATGGAATTTTCTCAGAAAACTAAAAATGGATTTGCCTTTTGACCCGGCAATTCCACTGCTAGGATTATACCCTAAGAACCCTGAAACACCAATCCAAAAGAACCTATGCACCCCAATGTTCACAGCTGCACAATTTACAGTAGCCAAGTGTTGGAAGCAACCTAGGTGCCCATCAGTAGATGAATGGATCCTAAAACTATGGTACATTTACACAATGGAATTCTATGCAGCAGAAAGAAAGATGGAGCTCCTACCCTTTGCAACAGCATGGATGGAACTGGAAAGTGTTTTGCTAAGTGAAATAGGCCAGGCGGTGAAAGACAAATACCATATGATCTCACCTTTAACAGGAACCTAAGCAAGAAAACAATCAAACAAGCAAAATATAACCAAAGACACTGAAATAGAGAATAGGCTGACAGTGTCCAGAGGGGAGAGGGAAGGGAATTTCAGGGGAAAAGGGGACGGGTTTACAGGAACAAGTATAAAAGACACATGGACAAAAACTAGGGGGAGTGGAAATGGGAGGGAGCGGGTAGGGCTGGGTGGGCTGGGATGGGAATAAAAGACAGAAAACTGTAGTTGACCAACAATTAAAATTTTAAAATCATAAAAATAATTTTTTATGCAGCAAAACCATCCATCAAAAATGAGAGAGAAATTGCACATTCCCACAAAAAGAAAAAAATGAAAGAATTCATCACTGGATGACCTGCTCTCTGAGAAATATTAAATTGAGTCAATCATTAAGGTTTAAATTAAAGAACACTCTACAGAAAGTTGAATCTAATTGTTATGTACTGAATGTTCATGTCCCATTAAAATTCATATGTTGAAATTGTACCTCCAATGTGACGGTGTTAGGAGGTGGGTCTTTGAGGGATGGTTAGGTCATGAAGGTGAAGCCCTCATGAATAATATTTTTATTCTTATAAACAAGACTTCAGAAAGTTTGCGCAGCTCTTTCTGTCATGTGAGGACGCAAGAAGACATACGGATTTTGCAGCCTGGAAGAAGTTCCTCACCAAAACCTGATCATGCTGGCCCCCTGATCTTAGACTTCCAGCCTCCACAGTGGTGAGGAATAAATTTCTGTTGTTTATAAGGCACACAGACTGCAGTATATTACAGCAGCCCAAACAGACTAAGACACTAATAAAGGGAACAATACAGGTGAATATAAAGGACAATGTGAATGTATTTTTTATTTCATAGATATTTTACCAAAAAAGACAAGTAGGATAAGCAGAAATAGATAAATTAGGCTTCAGAAAAATTAAGAACTTCTTTGCTGAAAATAATACCTTAAATATAGTAAAAAGATATCTCATAGAATGAGAGAAAATATTTGAAATATCCTATATTTTATAAGTGACTTATATCTAGAGCAAAAATGCTTTGCTCTCAGTGATGAAAAGACCACCCATTGCCCTGTCTGGTGTAGCTCAATGGATTGAGCACAGGCCTGCGAACCATACGATTGCAGTTCGATTCCCAGTCAGGGCACATGCCTGGATTGCAGGCCAGTTCCTGGTTCCTGGCAGGGGATTCACGAGAGGCAACCATACATTGATATTTCTCTCTCTCTCTCTCTCTCTCTTTCTCTTCTCCTCTAAGATAAGAGGGGAAATAAATAAATAAGATTTATTTATTTTAATAAATAAAATCTTAAAAAAATAAATAAAGACAACCCAATTGGTAAGTGAAAAAAATGATTTGAATAGATATCAAATCTATTCTTCTCTGAATTTCTTCTCTGAAATTCTTTGAAATAAATAAAAAATAAATAAATAAATAAATAAATAAAAAAAGACAACCCAATTGGTAAGTGAAAAAAATGATTTGAATAGATATCAAATCTATTCTTCAGAGAATTTCTTCTCTGAAATTCTTTGATATTATATATATTCTCCAAAGAATATATATAATATCTAATACTTACCTAATATCTAATACTCACCTAATGTCTAATATTGTTAATTTTGATTAACATCAAAATCCCAATGTAAATCAAATTCACAATTGAGGTCACATTTAATGCATATAAACATGGCTGAAATAAAAAAAAACTCAGACAATATAATTTCAAGAAATTAACTGGTAGCTTATAGGCTCATTGCAGTTATTATTTACAACTCGTCTTTTTTTAATTTTTTATTTTATTTATTTATCTTTAGAGAGGAAGGGAAGGAGAGAAGGAGAGAAACATCAATGTATGGTTGCTTCTTGCAAGTCCCCTGCTGGGAACTGGCCTGCAACCCAGGCATGTGCCCTGACTGGGAATAGAACTGCGATCCTGTGGTTCGCAGGCCTGAGCTCAATCCACTGAGCCACACCAGCCAAGGGCTCTACAACTCAAGTCTTTTACCTTGATCTTATTCTCTAGTCACATTCTTCCCAATTTTATTCCCCAAATTGTCAAAATAATTAGCTGCCATGTAATTTGGAAGTCATCTCCACCCAGGCTTCTGGCCCCCAGCCTAGAGCCAGGTCTTACAATGGTGGCTCACAGCACCAATTCTCTGGTGATACTAAGGTTATTGACCTCTGTTTAGTTCTGGTCGACAGGATATGTCTTTGTCCTTCCTCCACTCTAGGCCCCCAGCCTCTCTCAAATTTTAGCTTAAGCAGTTTTCCCATCTTCCCTTGGGAAAAGGCAGGTGATGCCCCACCCAGCTGCTGGCTCTTCGTCCCATTTAGAACTCTTTTATCTCTTATTTGTATGCTACAATGTGTTATTTCCTTAAGCTTCTACTACTACTCCCTTGCCCTCCCCAATCCCAAATCAGTCTACAAGGTTATTATCTCTACTATCGTGACAATTGAATATGTTACAAATTTTGGGTAGAGAACCTCATCTGGAACCTCAAAACTGGTTGTCCATTTATCTGTGGATTCCTCTCTATCACATTTCTAAGAGTTCTTTTATTCAAGAGCTTTTTATTTTCCTCATCCACAAACCTATGCTTATCTTCAAGAATGAGCTCACATGATGTAGAGACTTTTCTCATTTTCCTGGCTCCCTGAGGGCAAAGTTACTGTCCATTTTATCTTCTTTGAAACTAGAACTATTTGTTGAAGGAATGAACAGCCCAGAAATCTGAAAATATTATGGAGTCTTATACTAAACTATATGGCTTTGTTGTAACATTATTAGCAGCTATTGCATTCTGACTGAAACTATTAGTTATTTTTCAGCCAGAGCCTGGTAATTAAGTGATTCAAGAGCCTACTCTGTCAATCACATTTATTTTCGAGAGTCCAATGATAGAAGCCTCTAATAGTAATGTAGCTTTCATCACAATAAAATGAACAAAGCAAAAAAATATGTCTAGGTTTGCTTTGTTTACACTGAGAGGTTCCAAGTTTATGCTAACACACTCTTGTGGTTTTCTTTGGTTTAGTGTCATTAATAGATCAGTTCGAAGTTCTTCAGTAATGAAGTGGTAGCCCTTTAAGTGGTATAGTGTTTGATTTTTGTGGTAATATAATGTATATATTTACCAAAACAATTTTTTACTGAATGTGTTTAGGTACTGTTTGAGAAGAGAAATATACTTAAGATATGTAGGATGTATAAAAATTGCATAATGTCCAGCACATACCTTCTAGGAGTTTCTTGTAAAACACTCACCCAGGACAATGTTTTTGTCTGAACATTCTTATTTGTGAAGCAAATAAGATACTAATATAAACAAACATGATACTAATATCATGTGTGGAAACATTTGGAAACTTGAAACGAGTTCACTCTGAATTTTTAAATTATGCATAAATAAAACTATAATTCTTTCACTGAAAGAGTGACAATGCCATGCCTTCTATATTATGTTCTACTTCTAATGAAGGTGCTTTGGTGGGTTGTTAAAAAATCCTCAGAACGAAAGCTAATCTGCTTCTACTACTAGTACTTATGACAGTGTATCAGCCAGGATCCCCTAAGAAGACAGAAACTAAACACTAATTTGAACAGGGGGAATTTAATAAGAATCCTTATATTTTTATCCATCCATCCATAACTAAGACAAAAGAAGGGACAAAAGAAGCCTCTACAGAATACTCTGGATCTTAGCGAGAGTACTCAAAGAAGAAAATAACTTGGGAAGAGAAGGATTCCCTTCACTGCTGGGATACACACTTTGTGGGAGAGGGTGGGCTTGCAGCCCACTGGATAGTGAAGTTACCTAAGTTGCTGAGTTGTCAGGATGAGAGCTGATCCAAAGTCCACAGGACTAGATTTGCTAGGTGCTGCAGTGAAGCCATCTGGGGGTACGATGAAATCTGTCTGAAAACTGAGTGTGAGGGTGCCAGCGAACTCCTTGGGGGGTAAGCTGCACTGGGTGCATTGCACCCCAGCTCAGTACTACAGAATTAATTAAAAACAAAACAAAATGCACTAAGAACAGGAAGAGAAGCGCCTTACTCCAGTATCTCTCCAGTGCCCACTAGTGACAAAGACTGATATCCTGTTAGCTGGCAAGGGAGAGACATTCCAGTATCAAAGGAAGATAGTGAATGGTAGAGAGAGTTGTAACTGAGAAGCAATAGATTGCAAACTGGCTAATTATTTATGCACTAAGCTGAGTTTCAGTCCAGAGAGAAAAATATTAAGTTGGTGGTTTTTAAAGAGCTGTATTTAAAAAATAGAGAAGCAGAGTGAAAATATTTTCCACCTTTCAACTATGATTCACCTCAGTCTTTACTATAATTATCACCTGGATACATGAACCAGCCTTCCGACTCAAGGGCCGGAAGTATGGGAGAAACAGTAGATGGGTACACAACGGCAGCCATAACAGGATTTTGTGAACATAGAATAATTATCAAGAGTAGTCTATGTCCAGCCTGTTATATAGTATGGTCTGCGTACGGGTCATCTGTATGGAGTATTGGGGGAAAGAAATACACCTGGAACATTAAGTAGTGAATGCTGAAATTGCCACTCAAACATAGTTGGAAATTTACTCACCCTGATCCTAAAACATCACTGCCATGTAGTAGATGCTAAATAAATATTGCTTGAATTAATAACTGAACAGGTGCTCACCATGGGCCAGGTATTGTACTATGTGCTACAAATACAACAGTGTTCAAGACTTTGTCTCTACCTAAAGAAGTATATGGTCCATTTTGAAAGCAATGAGGCTCAGAGTATAGGGAGACTGCTGAGTAGAAGGAGATGGTTGGAGTTCTGGTAGAAGATAGTTTCAGTCTTTCTGAAACCATCAGGCACTGAGTATACCCCTTTGTTCTCAGAGAAGATCACATCAGGAAGATGGGTGCTTTAAAATTTTTTCCTCCCTTTTCTCATCCTTCTGCTTCTCCTACTTTTCCTTTTTTCCAGTTCTCCACTATTATATTAAAATAATCAAATGGATATTTCTAAAAAGTTAGAAACATATTAAAATATTCACTCATAAAGTTAATTTTTATAGGAAACCAACATTTAAAAACATTTATACTTCCAATCATTTGCCTTTGCTTTCCCCCTTGTATCTCCAGTCTGTCTTCACTATGTTCAGTAATGCTGCCTCCTCTTCATTCGGATTTATTAAGTATTAAACATTTTACTACTGTATAGTTTTACTAATATTCTCTTATAGATGAGGCCAAGCATTTCTTGTGATTATCTAATTTTCTCTTAATGCCATAAAATATGTGTGTTCCATATGTGCATATTGTCATAAGGAATTTTTCTTTATATATGTCCTGGGTTTTATATTTATATATACATAAATATAAATATATATTTATATATATTTATTTATATATAAGTATATATATTTATATATATCCACACTTATATATATATGTGGATATATCAACACACACACACACTGTGGGATATGAGATACATAAACAGGCAGTCAAATTATAATTGTCTGCATTTATTTCTATTTCTTATATCATAATCATCTGTGTAATTTTTTTAAATGATTTTATTCATTTATCTTTAGAGAAGAAGGAGAAACATCAATATATGGTTGCCTCTCAAGAGTCCCCTGTTGGGAACTGGCGTGCAACCCAGGCATGTGCCCTGACTGGGAATTGAACCGCGATCATATGGTTCGCAGGCCCCCGCTCAATCCACTGAGCTACACCAGCCAGGGCCTCATCTGTGTAATTTTATCTTAAATATTATAACTCCAATTTAGTCATCTCTAGAAACATACTTTATACTTTTCTCCATGTTGAAAAGTGACAGCAGCATTAGTTTTTGTTCAAGCTGACTTTCACTTTGATAATTTCACCTTATGAATTATTGAATTGTCATCCAGTCTGCGAGTTCCACTTTACAGATGAGGACATGTAGCGTGGCTTGCACAGGTCACATGCATGGTGAGAGTGACTTTTCGATCACCTTTCAGAATTACTCTGCCAATGGTTGGGCCATTTTGAAATTGAATACTTAGAATTATTTAATAAATACCTTAATACACTTAGTATATTTTCACTCCACACGTTTTTATTTATCTATTACTTAGCTATGTTTTGGAGATAAAATATTGGAATCTACTCTGGGAAGTGGGGTATAAAACGGCTGCCTGTATGTTTTTGCATGTGCGTGTTGGGCATGTAGTGAGGTACAATTTCATTCTCTTCTTTTTGGTAGGGCCTTTTTGTTGGCACTGGCTTTCAGAAATCTGGCTCAAAAGGACTGGGTCTTTGTCTGGGTTACCACATCATTATTTTCCCATACTCAGAGGCTCTGTCATAGACTTGTAGATGAATCCGGGAGTGGGTGACAAGCAATCACAGCCATCAGCCGCGTGTCTGCCACTGCTATTGGGCACAGTTCAATAGCTATTTATCAACTCTCATTGCTCATTTTCAAGGTGAAACATCAGATTAGCACACAAAAGCCAAATACATTTGATTTCAAAGATGCACAATAGTGTCTAGATGAGTTACTTAGTCTTTAGTGATGTGCCAAAAAGAGAAATAAAGAAAAAAATCAGCAAACACAGGCTAACCTGCTTGGAGTTGGAGATGGGAGAGTAAATTCCCAACTGTAATATTTGCTTCATTGCTTTTATGTTTAAATGTTTTATGCAGTGTCTGCTTTTTGCTGGTTTGGAAAATAAGTTTATAATTTATGTCAGATGCTAGAATTATTCAATTAAAAAATGTTAGCCTGAGCAACCTAGACAAGATTGTAATACGATCTCTATAGGATAGATTGTGGTTTTTAGTGGAATGTAAACAAGGATATAAATGTATTCCTGAAGGCAGTTGCCTAGGGATATGCCACAGCTGAAGGATTTCTGGTCAAACTCTTCATTTTTACAAAGCATGGCGAAGAGCATCAGCACCTGTATGTGCTTAGTTTGAAAGTTGTAACAATTTTTTAGGGTCTGTTTTGGGTTGGATACAGATCTTCCCTTGGCCATCTCCTCTGGGCCTCCTTATTAAATAGCAGCAGCAACTTCTAAATGAGAGGTTGTTCTGTGAGCACCAAGCACCTGGTAAGCATTTTTTAAAAATGCATATTCACCACCTCTGCTGAGACATAATGCTTCAGGAGGTGTGTGGTGGCTCCTAGTAATCTTCATTTTCAATTCAAAGAACTCCCTTGGGTGATACTAATATCTGTGATCTGAAATCAACTAAAATTTTAATGTAAAAGTGAGACAATCCCAAGGCAGTGGCTTCCTTACTAAGTACAAATTTGGATCATCTCAACCCTGCATACCTACTTTAGTGTCTTCCCCCCAAAATTCAGACTGGACTGGTTCTTGATGTGACTTTCATTTGGGTAACATTTCTAGAGCAGGGCCAGTCTTTCTCAGGATGAAATCCTGGGTGGCAGATGTTCTTGGTGAAAAAGATCTGTCCTGATTAAGCAGGAATGGGATCTTGTAACCATGGTCAGAAGCCATGGAAGATTTCTAACGTGGTAATCTTTGTGTTCAGTGGTTAAGTCTGCCCAAAGGAGACAAATAAGAAAAGACAAGAAAAAACACCATAAAAATCAAATAAATAGCTAAATATTACAAGTAATGGGTTTTGCCAGGTAGTGATAGGGGAACTCAAGAGTTAAAATTATTTTAGCTCTAAGTTATAGTTAATAGGCTTAGTGATTAATGCATATAGAAATACGTTGTTTCAGGAACTGGAATGCATAACCAGATCTACCCTGACTCCAGGAGGCCTGCAAGCGATTTGACATTTGTGCCTCAGGAGGGCTGCAAGCAGTCAAGGTGATATCTGAGCCCTTGTGCTCCAGGGAGGGAAAGGCAGTGGAGGAAGCAGATCAAATTACTGGTCAGTAGATGCAGGGATGCTAAGAAAATCTCTGGAGTGTCACTCCTATCTGATTAACCTTTCCCCGTGAATTCCAGATCCTTTAGCTACTTTTTTCTTGAATTCTAAACCCCTTACCTACCCTTTTCTTCTCATTATAAAAAAGGTCAGCTTGAGATGAGATATAAAGATGGCTTTTGAGAGTACTAACCCACTGTCTTCTCAGATTGCCAGGATCTAAATAATCCACCTGTAAAGATTCAATCCTTGTCTCTACTTGTTGGTTCTGGTAGTGACAGGCAGTACAGATGCTGACTTTTCCAGTTTCACTTGGACAAAAGTATTTAATAGCATTTAAAAGTCACTGAATTATTTATTTTTTTAAATAGTGGTATTAATCATTAGTGTCTTGATTTAAACATCCATTGGTTTTACTTTGACTTAGTTGCACAACCCTGGGGTTAATGTTGGGTCTGATGTTTATGTTGGCATATCACACATATAAAAAAAGTATAAGTTTATTCACACAAAGATAAAACACAAAGAAGCCATGTGTTGCCTCTTTGTAACCCACCTGACCATTCTCTTAACACTGTTTCTGTAAATGATGACTTGTAATTTCACATGGAGTACAGATAAACTGCCTGTTTGCTTAAAGGATTCTAGAAGCTAACCTCAAAAGAAGCAGTCTCCAGCCCTTAGGCATTTGGGTTTCAGGAAGTTTGCTCACCTTCCACTGATAAAAACCAAACCATCTGCTTGACTGGCTCTGAGATGATTTTCTGAGCAGACGGTGCTGACGAACACACATCACCCACAGCCCACAGCCCGCTCTGGTTTCCTTTGTTCTGCTGTTACCGAACAAGGGTCGGGGGGGGGGGGGGGGCAATACTTGGCCCACCAAGGGATGCCAAAAATTGCTTCAGAAAACAGGGGCCCCTCCCAAGGACAGTATACTAATATCTATAGGGCTCTTCTGTCCGCCGCCAATTGGAAACACATCTCTCAATGCCAGAGATTTGTGAAAAGGAAACAAAATGTTTATTTAATGCTATTCAGGCCTAATGCCTTCCTTAAAATATTAAAGTCTTTAAGGGTATACACCTACACACACACACACACACAGCGCTCCCTTCTCCCACTGTCCCAACTCCGGGTACCGTAAATCAGGAAAAGAGCACACGTCCGTTTTTCTCCCAGGCCGCTGGCACGTGAGCTGTGTCGCCTGCCTGTCCAGGCAGGATCTCCAATTAATCCAAAGTCATGCGGCACCTTCCACTGGCAAGAGTTCTTTGTACCAAGTTCTAGTCAAAGTCTCTCCTGCTTTCCAGGCTACTCAGCCAAAGGGAGCACGCCAAAGCCGTGTGGGCCTCTTCTACCAAAGCCGCGTCTTTCTTCTTCACCTGGCCGCAGGGATCTCCATTCTGGCAAAGTTGCGTGGTTTTCTCTTCCACCTGGCCAAGAGGGGGTCTGCACTCTGCTGAAACTGCATGGCTCTCCCTCCTAATGGCTACAGGGGTCTACATCTTTCCAAAACAGCGTGACTCTCCCCCTCACCTGGCCAAGAGGGGGTCCTCACTCTGCTAAAGCCACATGGCTCTCTCGCAGGCACTCTCTCCGAGAAGCAGCCCCAGTTCCAGCCTGGTTAGCCCCCACTCTGCTAAAGCCACATGGCTCTCAAGCAGGCCCTCTCTCAGAGAAGCTGCTCCCAATTCTAGCCTGGGTAGCAGCCACTCACTTCTCCCTGGCCCAAAACTTGGCCACAGCTCTTTAACATATCTATGAAACCAGTTAAAGGTTATAGATATGTTAAATGACCATTCCCGAGGATAGCTGCAAAACTGTTGCTATGCAAAACAGCTCTCAATGGCCCTGCTCCATTCGTCCCTTCCCCCAACTGACACCTGGGGGGGGGGTGAGGACATCCTAATATTTCCTCCAATATTTCTGTACACTTTGAGTTCTGGACACCATTCCAAATCTTTTCTGGGCCCCCCCTTGGCTGCACCCTGTATCACTGCTTTTCCTTTCCCACTCATAAAAGCCCATGCCGGTGCTGAGATGTTAGAATGGGCTTTGTGAGGAGAGTCCCCCGTCTTCTTAAGCTGCCAATTGGTTCTTGAATAAACCCCTCTTTCCAGGGCTTGCCTCTCCATTAGTTTTTTCAAGGCAGGCAGCTGAACCTGGGATCGGTATCATTGTGTATTGCCTTATAGCATATGATGTTTTCCCCCTAATTTTTTGCTGTCTCATAATTTTGTGATTATTAAAATTAACCTTAGGCTTTTTGGTGTATGTTAGATATTTCATTTGAATATCCAAGAAGATTCATAGACATTGGGGTTTTCATTAGCTGAGTAAGGATATATATTTAATAAGTTGAAGGATAATTTGTTTTCAAGTATAATTGAGAGTAAATGTTCTTTTAAAATTTGCCTAGTTATTGCTCTGCCAAGGTAGCTTAGTTGGTTAGAGCTTTGTCCAATACACCAAGGTTGTGGGTTTGATCCTTGGTCAGGTCACATATAAGAATCAACCAATAAATGCATAAATAAATGGAACAACAATGTCTCTCTCTCCCTAAAATCAATAAATATAAAAAATATAAAAAATAAATATATGATAAAATTCACCTGGTTATTAAATATAAACCTTAATTTTATTTTTAAAGACAGACCAGTTTATGAATTTTGAGTAGACAGTTTCTAAAAGAAAAACTCACACATCAATAGGCTGTATAAGGTGGTTTTGTTTTCATTTTTGTTACCCTCAAAACACTGACTAGTATATTCAAAGAAATATGGACATCAACACTGATCTTCACTTGATTAATATTTCTTGACTGATATCTTTTAAATATTGAGGGTTGGGGAACATAACCAGTCATATGTTTTCCATTGTATCTATTGCTTAGGTTCATTCCCTGTTGTCAAAGCCATCCAAAATGTGGCATGACATATGGATGAAATGTTAAAATAAGTACATGGTTATATTTGTATTTTTTGTTTTCAAAATTGTCAATGTGTCATGGGAAATTAAAGTAACACAAAACTAAAAGAATAACTGAAACACACAAAAAAAGATCTCTGGCTGGCATGTGTGTTGAGGCAAGATTTTAGGAATCAAGGGGAGAATTTGGGAGACCTGTTAGAAGGCCATATCCATCTATTCTTTCTATAATAACAATAAAATCATGAAATTTTCCTAGCATACAATAGCAAACACATGTCTCATACACCTGTAGGCTGGGTTGGAGTTTCTGTGTACCTTGACTGAGTTCAGGCACTCATTACTCACCTTTGATTTGGCAAAGTGATCTGCCAGTTTAAGCTGGACTTGGCTGGGGTCAATTAATTCTTTCGGGACCAGCAAAATGGCTAGGTATGTTCTCTTGGTGATGTCAGAAGCACAATCGAGGTATCTCTATTTTATAAGTACTGTGTAAGACCCTTCTTTTGTTACTTTTTCTAACGTTCCATTAGTGACAGCAAGTCACATGACCATGTCCCACATCAAGGTTTAGGGAAATAAATTTTCTTTCTTTTATTTTAAGGCTCTGGGGGAAAAATGCATGACCAAAGGAATAAAGAATTGGGGCTCACGATGCAGTTTACCACAAAGTCTCCTGCAATGACCAAACAAGAAATTTGGGGTTAAGACTAGGTATGTAGCTACCGACAGTGATAAGAAGTGTATGATTCTGGATATATTTGGAAAGTAGAGCCAATGGTATTTACTGAGCTGAGGAGAGAGGTTAAGGGTGGTTCCAAGGTTTCTGGTATGAGCAACTGGAAAGATAGACAGGGCTGTCATTTACTGAGATGAGAAAAGTTGTAGTTGGAGAAGTTTTTGAGCGAAGATAAAAAAAATTCAGCTTGGGACATGTTGAGTCCTGGATGTTAAAAGACATCCATTTGGAGATAAAGGGTAGGTCATTTTATATATGAGTCTGGATATAGAAGAATGCTCTGCTAAAGGTATGAATTTGGGACTTGCTGCTATATACATGGTATTTAAAGCTGTAAGTTTGAATGAGAACTAATTGAAAGTGTGGATAGAAAAAAAGAGGAAGGCTAAGGATGTTATAATAGGTTTTGACAAATGTGAGAAACTGGCAGTGGAGACTGAGAAGAAGCAACACATGAAAAAAAATTAAAAGAACATGGCATGTCATGTAAATAAATTATATCAAGGATAAAAAAATTCCAATCGCAGAATAGGTGGCATAAAGTTCCAAAAAGGTGAGAACTAAAACCTACCCTTAAAATATAACAAAACAACAACATGAAGGGTACTGATGAGTCTAGAGAGGACTGTTTCAAATGACTGCACCATGATGAGAAATTATATTTGGGATTTGCTGAGCTCCTTTAATCTGAGGATTGGATTCTTTAAAAAACTCTGAAAATTTGATGGCTATTATCTTTTAAAATACTGACTTTCCTGAGCCCCTGAATTATCTTTCTTTGTTGCTTCTAGAATGCCTTTTAGAAATTCAGTAGACTGTGTTATTTTATTCCCCACATGTCTTCACTACTCTATCATTTTTAATTCCTTATCCTTTTGTTTTTCATTTTAGGTAACTTTTGTCTTCTAGTTTATCAGCTCTCCAGTTTAATCTAATCTGCTGTTCAACTACTGTATTCCACTGAATTTTTAATTTCAATCATTAATTTCCTTCAAATCTCTCAAATATGTCTTGTTTTATGTAACTATTTTACATATATATTCTACATTTTATCACCTTCTTAGGAGTTGATTTCTGTTATTTAGTTTTTATGTTAACTCAAGTCATACTGACTAGTTTGTCTGTGTGTTTGCTAATTTTGTATTGGGATCCCATAGTTGATGTGTCCTAATCTAGTTAACTCTGTGCAGCCTTATTTGAAATCTGGGATGTGTTTTTCTACCAGAGTTTCATGTGTGACTCTGCCACTCCCTTCACAGTTATTCTCCATCCTCTTGGTGCCCTAACAATGCTTATCTGCATTACCATTTCTGTGCACGCACAACCGACCTTCATCTGCCATTGTCTATATCCATTTGCAGAAGAGTTTTCTGGGATCCCTCACTCTTACCAAGTGCACAGCAAACCAGAAGTGTGGGCCAATTAATGCTCCCTTCCTCAGCAAATGACTGACAGGAGTTCTTCTATAAATACAAAGCTCCCTTCAGATAATTTTGATGTGTTTCTTATTAGTCTCCAGATTTCCCCAATGGGAACAAGATCCACTCATCCTCAGGAGAAACTCACTTGATGATGCAAATTTTGGCTGCCTTTTTTTCCCTGCCCTGCCTATTCACTCAACTACTTAGCTCAGGGTGTACTTCAGGGGTACCCAAAGTAAGACAGTGATGTCATCAACCCAGACTACATATTTTTCCTAAGGAAATAATTTTTGAAACTACTTTTTATTATCAAGTGCAACTTTCTGTTCTCTAACATGTAAAGATGGTGTGGAATTGAATCCTGAACTAACACAGAGTAATACTCTGCTTCTGAGTCTTCATGGAAGACTTTTTCCTTATCTAGTGACTGGACAGAGACCAGAAACTATCCTGGTATCAACCAACGCCCCTGGAAAGATTATTTTCTAGTCTATATTTATAGCCCTTGAGTTGAAAGGAAAGTATCATTTGTATTCTATGCCTTGTTCTAGACCCAACTGAAGCTCCCTCACCCCCATTATTTAGAAATAATTAATGGTAGCCAATAATAGTGATTACCAAGATCATCATGAAGATATGTTAATTCTTGGAGCAGGAAACTGAGATTTCAATCAGAACGAACCTAATAGCTGATATAAGAATTGGCTTACTAATGGCTCAGAATGCTCTGTGTTCTACTCAAGTTGACACATAAAATTAATCACCATATTTTCTAATAAGGATTTGTATCCTGAGTTTATCGAAAGTATAAGATTATTCATAGTAACCTAAAGATATTGGGTAAATGTTATTTTCAGACTGTGTGGTGATGGTTAAATATTTGGGCATCCAGCTATTGAACAAATTATAAAACCCTTTCCTTTGCTTTGAACATATGGGTGAGGGCTTTGCGAGCTTGCAAGCTCCTGTCATTCCTTATGTCTCTCTTTTAATAGAAATTTTCAAACTCTGGTTTACATGGGCATCATCTGTGGATATTAGTAAAAATATATATTTCCAATATGCATCCTCAGAGAGTCTGATATGGAAGAACTGAGACAAGTCCCAGGACTCTATTATAATAAGTTCCCCAAATAATTCTGATACCAGTCATCCATATGCACACTTTGAGAAGCACTGAACTATGCCATGGTCATTAATAAAGCATGGTAAATTTATGGCTTTACAGGCAACCTGTGACATAAGAGTAACATTTAAGTTTTTTATCTTGTAAGAATTATTTTAAAATTTTATTATTTTAAAACCCATGTTCTTTTGGGTTCAATGTACTTTTTTTAAAAAATATATTTTATTTATTTATCTTTAGAGGGGAAGGGAAGGAGAGAGGAAGAGAAACATCAATGTATGGTTGCTTCTCCTGCATCCCCTGCTGGGAACTGGCCCCTGCTGGGAATTGGCCTGCAACCCAGGCATGTGCCCTGACTGGGAATCGAAATGTGGTCATATGGTTCACAGGCCTGCGCTCAATCCACTGAGCTACGCCAGCCAGGGCTCCAATGTACTTTTTATGTAGCTGGCATTCTTGAACTAAGATGAAGGGCATTTGTTAGGTAGGTATTTCAGTCTTATCACCTGCTCTTGGAAACTGTTTCTTATTTTGCATCTGACCTTCTATTGGGTTGGCCAAAAAGTCTGTCTAGGTTTTTTCCATAAAATCAAAGGCACATTTTTATTTTCACAAACAACTTTATTGATTTGTGTATTTTCAGTATGCTGGTTATCTCCTATGTGGTAAAATGTTGATTTTTTTCAATTAATGTCTTGTTTTGATTGCTATCAATTTCAACAGGTCTACCCAACCGTGGACCATCATCCAGCAAGAAGTCTCCAGTATAAAAACTTCAGAAACCACTTTTGACACATTTGATCAGTCACAACACCTTCTCCATACACTGCACAAAGCTTTTTCTTTTGTTGCGTTTCAGTTGCATTTTTACCTTTCTTGAAATAGTAAAGCTAATGTACCAAAACTGTTGCACTGTTTCTTCCATCTTTAATATTAAAATAGCTGCACAAAAATTCACCAATTTTGATAAGATTTTTTTAATGCATGCTGGTATGACAGATGTCACAATACACTGTAACAAAATTGTTTCAAATTAAGTTAAAGAACTAAGTTCTTCTAGAGCCATCTTACAGAAAAAAACCAAGTGAGGTTTTTGGCCACCCCAGTATGTATCCTTATGCAACCCTTGAACCTCCCTTGATGTGATTTGTCGTTAGCCTGAAAGAGGTTGTTGGGATTAACTGTGTCCTGACAAATGACTGCTGCAGCCCCCACATTTTCCCCCATAGCTTTTGTTCTTCCTCATTTCTACACTTGTCCACATATTTCATTGAGACATAACAGAGGAAAGTAACTGTTGGGATAATGAGCCTGAACATTAATAATCTCCTTTAATAAGCTTTCATTCTTCTTGGTGCCTTTTATTGAATATATCTAAGTCGTGGGAAGGGGAGCCAGTATAAGGGCCATTAAAGGGCTTTCTCATTACTCAGATTCTAGATGGAAGATAAAAATGTAATGTTATCTCCAATAACTAGAATAATTTTGCTATTACCCATGTCTTTTACCAGTAAAATATCTAATACATTTATTAAACTTTTATCTTTGCTCTACATGGAAAATGGATAAACCTCCATGAACCAAACACACTGGTTTATAGATTTTTACTATTTAGATAACTTCTTAGAGGATAGCTACTGTCATATTAAGATGAGAAAGACAGATTGTGTGGAAATAGCAAGAAATCTGTAATAGTTTAAGACTTGGGATAGTTAGGCTATAAATATCATCCATTAACTAGACCTATACTGACCAGTGTATTAGCTGCTAGGCACATATGGCTATGTATTTATTTATTTTTATTTTAAATTTTATTTTTCAATTACAGTTGGCAATCAATACTATTTATATTAGTTTCAGATGTACAGCATAGTGGTGGTACAATTATGTAATTTATGAAGTAATCCCCCTGATAATTCAGGTACCCAACTGGCACCCTACATAGTTATTACAATATTATTGACTGTATTCCCTATCCTGTACTTTACATTCCGTCACTGTGTTTGTCATTGGCAATTTGTACATCTTAATCCCTTCACCTTTTTCACGCAGCCCCTCACCCCCACCCCATCTGACAGTCATCGGTCTGTGCCCTACTTCTGTGAGTCTGTTTCTGTTTTGTTTGTCCATTTATTTTGTTCCTTAGATTCCACATCTAAGTGAAATCATTTTGCAGTTGTCTTTCTCTGACTTATTTCACTTAACATAATATACTCTAAGTATATCCATACTGTTGCAGATGGTAAGATTTCATTCTTATGGTTAAATAATATCCCATTGTATATATATACCACAACTTCTTTGTCCACTTGTCTATTGGTGGGCTCTTGGGTGGCTTCCATATCTTGGCTATTGTAAATATCATTGCAGTGAACATAGGTGTGCATATACATTTTTAACTAGTATTTTGGGTCGCTTTGGATGTATACCTGGAAATGGAATTGGTGGGTCATAAGGTAGTTCTAATTTTACTTTTTTGAGGAACTTCCATACTATTTGCTGTAGTGGCTGCACCAATTTGCATCCCAACCAATCCTGCATGAGGGTTCCCTTTTCTCCACATCCTCAGCAACACTTGTTTGTTGATTTATTGAAGAAAGCCATTCTGACAGGTTGTTAAGATAAATACAATTCAAAAGTCTTTCTAACCACATGTCAAGAACTCAATACCTACATGTGGCTAGTTGTGGCCACGTTAGAACAAGCAATATAGAATGTTTTCATCAGAAAGTTCTATTAGCCAGAGGTGCCTTAGATATTTCCAGCCTAGCCGAACATACCTGAGGGAGAAAACAAGGTAATTGTCATCTGTGTGAAATCCTCATGTTGTTGTTCACTTCAATCAATCTCTTGGGTTAAGGTAATTGGGAGGAAAAGTGTATTCTAGAAATGTTTACTTAAAACTGTGTGGTGAGGGGCCTAGGCCTGCAGTGCATTTCTGAAGTCTGAACATGCGTCTTCTCCAACCAATGAGCGAGGAGTTGTTCCTCTCGTGGATTCCCTGCACTTGTAGGTCGTCGTTGAGTGCTTTATGCGGATTTGACGCCTTGCAAACTTTCCTTCCATTTTGTTTGTGATTTGAGTCCACAAATATTTGAAACTAAATTTGTAAATTATTGTGTAGGTGTTTCCTGTTTAAGAAAATCTGAAAAACACATTTGGAAATGATGTTTCACAATGAAGCATAATTGTTTGCTTTATATTAACTAAAGGAATTTATTTTCTTTGTATTAAAAGAGAAGTTCCTGAAATAGCAATATAATATAATACAATTAAAATCCAACTTGATGAATTTGGGGGGGCTCTTTTATTCTATCTAAGAATATTAATTTTCTTACTGTATTGTTTCCACAGCATGTGGATCTGCCCTTCACAACTCCAAAGATAGTATTATTGCATATTATTTAGTTGTATTATAGTACATCTTTGTTGCAATGAGAAGGAAAAAGTACCTTATAACTAATCTATTTGAATCCCACATACAAACTTATCTGCTAATGAGGTAAGTGATAAATAATTATATAATTTGCATTTAAACGTTTTTCATATTATATATACATCTATGGAGCAAGTAATTATAGCTTTTAGGAGTGATTTAATGATATTTGGGGAAATTTTAGGTTTTGTATGAACTTCATACACATTGTTATTTTTTCCTGTTCAGAATAATGAAATATAGGCTTCTGGCATCTGAATATTTATTTTTCTCCACATTTTTAAAAAATGGACTTGGTTTAAATAACAAGGGTCACCTGTATATGTATTTTGCCAATATAAAGAGCACAAATGGCTCCTTGTTTTAATGTGCATTTTTCCTTATTATTTGTGTGATGATATTCTTTATATATGTTGATTGTCATTTGCATTTTTCTCATGCCTACTTCTTGTGTGTATATTTTCTCATTTTTGTATTAGGGTGTCTTAAAAATTGATCTGTGATTAAAAAATCGGTTTCATTCTGACACCTTTCTGTGGTATGTAGCCCTGCGAAACTATCACCACAATTGGGATAATGAATATATCCATAACCCTCCAAAATTTCCTGTGCTCTCTGTAATTTCTCCTTTGTAATGGGTCAGTCTTCCTCAGTCTTGTTGTTAGGAAAGCATGCCATTTCCTAAACACTAAGCCCTTACCTATGACTTAGTGACTACATATTCCTAGCGTTTTCCCATATGTCACGTCTTTAGAACTCATTTTGGGAAAGATTCAGTCATTTCTGCTCATTCCAATAAACCAAAGCTAGATATATAGATATATAGAGATATATAGAGATATCATACAGGGGTGGCAAAAGTAGGCTTACGGGTGTATGGAAAGAGACGTGCAGGCTATGATTATAATATTGAATAATAATACAGGAATAAACTCTTTCACATACTCACAACTGTAAACCTACTTTTGCCCACCCCTGTATACCACTGAATGTTAGGGCAGTATGTGAAACAAACAATACACTGCAGAGGACATGACACATTCTCGAGTCCACCCAGAAAGTACGAAAGCTCCTTTCACTCTCTTGCTTTTCGCACCCATTCACCAGTGTCCACTTCCACTTTCTGGAACTTGTAATGTTGCTTTTTGGCGACAGTCTTTGTGCACTTTCTTTTCTGTATGCAATACTCATTCTTCTCTTATTTATATCTCATTAGTTCCCACTCAACATTAATATCTGAGCTCAAGTGTCATTTCCTCAGGAAAGTTTTTCTGAACTTCTTGCATCATTTGACTATTATTATAGCTCTTTTCACATTGTGGTTATTAATTTTGTATTATGTAATGAGTGCCTTTATTCTCCATTAGAGTGTGAGCTCCCTATCATCAGGAAATGTGTTTGTGCACACCGTTTTATCCTCGGCACACAGATAAACATCCAGCGTGAAGTGAAGGCGATCCTTCAGTCTTCCAGTTTGCTTTGCTGTAATAACAAATTTGACCTGGTTCTATCAGTTCCCTCTGTGTATGCTCCTAAATGTATGAGAACCACAGCAATGCTTTGTCTGTTTATTCATTTCACTGTCATTGGGTTTATGTTTTTAGTGGTTGTACTCATTTAACTTCACATTTTTGTAATACAGAATTTTCTAAGGTTCTAATGGCTGGTTTATAGTGGTTTCTCCTACAAGTACTGCAGATACAATCTAAGGTCACTGGAGAGATTTGTTTATGGGCCTCTCTGGAGGGAGGGACAGAGTTTGTCTGGGACTTGGTACCTGTGGTGGTTTCTCGAACTGTGTATCTTGAAGATCTATCACAAGTATCTCTAGATGGAGCTATTTAACCTTTTCTCTTAGAGACTAAAGCTGGAAGCAATGAAATCAAAGGAACATGCCTATATTGTTTGTTCTCAGATTCCAGGCCACAACTTGGAAGATTACTTGATGCTGGCAACTCTTGCTCCTGTGCACTGACTTGTCTTTCTCATTTTCCTCACTGCTAACACTAGCCGTGCCAGGAAATGCCACGTGTTGGCAAAATAATTCTTTCTCTGGCCTGATATAATTGAGACCATTTATGATAACATTTTTACTTCTACTGTTGTTTTTCCTGAAGGATCCAAGATGTCTCTCCCAAAGTAGCAAGCATTGTTATGTGGAATGGCAGACTTAAAGAAATTTATTCTAATGTACGAGCAAAAACGACGATGACCATTACAATACCACCTCCCCAGAAAATATTCATAAAGCAGTGAAAAGGAAATGATAGTTAATTTTTTTTATTTGAATAATAAGCAACATGAACTTCAGGGGTAAGGCAGTACTTATTTTTTAAATAATAATGATCATAGCCTATATGTAATAGCTCTTACTGTAGTCTAAGTGCTTTTTATATATTACCTTTTTACCTTTAAAACAAGTCCGACTTGTACATAGTTACATCTGAGTTACAAAAGTTAAACAGAAAATACTGTCTTCAGCCCTTGACAATTTAGTGTGTGTCTCTGGTGCTATATTGCATCCTCACTGCAGATTAAATTTTATATTTTATTCTGCCTAACCAGCTCAAATGCCTCTTCTTTCATGAAGACTTGAAATGGTTTTTGAAATTGTTTTTCTGGACAGTGAGTTCCTTAAAAGTGGAAACTGAGTGCTGGTCATGATTGTAACCCTAGTGTCTAGAACTGCCTTACCCAATATGGTAGTCACTAGCTACACGTGACTGATTAAATATGTTCATGAAAATGAGATACAATTAAAAATCCAGTCCTTAGTTACACTAGGCACATTTCAAATGCCCAACAGTTGCCACCCTATTTGAAGAGTATTGTGTGAGCATTTCCATGACCACAGAGAGTTTTACTGACAGCACTCTCTGGAACGATACTTCATCCCTGTAGTAATTCATTAATTGAACTGATCAACACTCATTGAGTGCCTTTTTTGATATAGAAATTGTGTAGATATAGGAGATGGAGTGAAAAACATGCTACAACAACAAAAATAATATGGGTTCTCTCCTTTTAAGTCTTAGTGTTTTGAGGAGAGGACAGAAATTCAGCAAGCAGAAGTAGATGCGTATGTGTTCAACAATCCACTATTAAGATCTGTAGTATTAAGGTCCAATCTGAGTGGGGTTATTGTGAATGAGAAGCACATCACAGTGGAACTACTTACTTGCCCTTTGGTCCTGTGATTTAGGGCGGGAGGATTTCTAAACAATATCGGCCTCAGAGGTAGAAATCTGTAGCCTTCTTCCTAGATCCACTAAAAGAATAAGAACTTAGCAGCTGTCATAACTCTTTAAAAATTCGTACAATTTTCTAGCTCAGATGTGTAGGGATCTAAGCCATATTTCCCATCACAAGTGGAAGGAGAGAGAAGGCATTTAATACAGCAGGAGGACTATTCATGAGCTGCAGGAAGACTGAATGTAAGCAACATTTCAGTTCGTTTCCTGTGCCCACAGTCTTGGGGGCTTTTTATTTCATTTGCTTTTATTATTTTTCTCTTGTTCTTTTAGAAAATCAGCTTAATGTATGTTCTGACATCAGAGTCAGACAGGGAATCATAAAGATGCTTCATGAAGAATTTTAGAATATTATCTGATAATAATATATGAATTTTCTGAGAATCAGCCACAGTTGTGTTGGTAAATACAAATAACTCACTTCTGTTCTTGTTTGCACAAATAGATAATACAGCTGTAAATGTTCTGGTAATTGGTGCCATCATTAGTTTAAGTCATCCCAATTGGTTAGATAGCATTCCTTGAGCAAGCGGGGAGGGGTCTTGATGCGTGATTGTTCTCTCTGGGACAACTGCCTCTTGAATGGCTTCCTCTTGAATAGCTTCCTCTATAGCCTGTGGGCTGAGACTGTAACAGCCCTCAGAGAGAGGGTGCAGGTAAAGCAGGGGCAGTCTGCTTAAAAAGTGGGCACGGAGGGTACACAGGAAACTGGAGGCTGAGAAAAGAGGAAGTTTCACTTGAAACAAATGATACATTTTATTTTAGGAATTTCTGGGTTCTAAGAAACAAAGAATAATTCTATAATTGAGGATAAGGTGGCTAAGAGTGGGCTGGGTTTTATCCAAGCTCGTGTACAGTTATAACCATTTCTAATTTTTATCCATTTATTTTAAATTTTATATTCTACTTATAGGACATTGTTTAAGGATAACAAAAGGAACATTAATGGAAAAGTACACATTAATAGAGAGCATAAAATAATTGTTTTCATTAGATACCTAAATTATATCTGATTTAAATTTCTATATACCATCTGATATCTTTATTACCACAAAAATCAGTGTTTAAAAGAAAAGTTTATTTATCTTTATTTTATTCTTTCATTTCTAAGCAAATAACACTTTTCATATCTTCAATGAGTTATTTAGTGAGGGTCTTGCAAATAGTTGTCTGAAACTTGTCTAATGCTATATTTCAGTAACTAGGCATGGAAATTATAAAATATAATTTATAAAGAATTTAAAACATTATATAATAAAACATTTTATCTACTTTTGATGCCAGAACCATAGCTTATGTTTAATCTATACTTAAATATACATTTGGTCCTTAGAAACAACATAATAAAATATGGGAGTTTAAGATTTACTTAAATTATACATAAAGTATATTATCTTATATTCCCCTTAAAGAGTAAAAATAAAAATGCAATGTCATGAATCTTACTTTTAAAAATGAGTATACTCTTTAATGGCTTCTTGATCTAAAGTTTTTAGATCTTTATTAAAACACACACATTGATGAAATGGTTTTAGAAATTCCTAGTTTGATGGGGATGTTATATCATAATTACTCTGAAGTAAGCTTGTATGTCAAACAAAGTTTAGAAACAATTTAATAAATTCTTAGACATTTTTATTTCTGGTTTTTGCTAACAATTTTTAAGACTTCTGTTTTGACTTTCTGTTTTTTAAAAAGACATTATTTACTCTTTCAGAAAGAAGTACCAGGTCTAAGAAATTGGACTTGATGCTCAACATATTTTCAGACTATTGAAGTCCAATGGTCTCAGAACTGAAGCCACAGCCATTTTGGCTTCCCTATCCAATGGACACTCCTACTTCTTTCCGCAACTGTACCTGGAAATACAACTCACTGCAAGAAATGAAAGGTTCTATTAATTCTGCCACTTCTTTTATGACCCATACATGGCAGAATGGAGATGGAGACCTCGCTGCACATGTTGGTTGTTGTTCCGGATGCTAATTGGCTCCAAAACATTCACACTCTTTCTAGTTAAGAGAATTTCCTAATCGTAGTTGGCAGAGTTTTAGACCCTGAGGATGCAGACACGTGATCTATGCTTCATGGCTGGGATGCTTCTGTTCAAGACTTAGAAACGATACCAAGTAAAAGGAGTGGCTTAGAACTCATGCACAGAAGCAGTGGGGTGATTCACTGCCAGTTGCCTAGGTAGTATCTTAATGCAAGAGTTCCTGTTGTAGGATCTAAGGGCAGCTGGCCTCCTTTGAGTCCCACTGCATTTTTAAGCTTTTTTTTTAAGCTTCACCATAGATTGTGAAGGTAGGCCAAAATTTTCTAGTAATTATAATTTCTTGTTTAGGATAGCTGGACTCCTTTCCGTGTCTGTTAAGAATCCTGCCTGGTGCAGCCTCATCCTCTGGACCTCAGAGGCTCAGGAGGTCATTTTACTTTTTTTCCTCCGGGGAAATGAAATGTGGCACTTCATGGAGAGCCTATGTCCTAGGAAACCTTTACTCTGATAAAGGTGACATTTCAAGTGGTCATTGTGAGAATGGCTCCATGAAGCCATTTTCCTCAGCTGCTCTGGGAGGAAAGTTCGAAGGTCCTGAAGACCTGAGGAGAAGAACAAGGCCTGTGTATCCAACTCGTGTCTTGTTCCCCACTGTCCTGCCCATCACGGCTGTTGTATGACAGCCTGTGCCTTTTGCTCTTCCTCTCTCTCCTTCTAGACTAACGCTGTCTGAGAGCAAATGGGAAAGAACTGCTTCCCAGTCTCTCAAACCTCTGATATATCCCGGAAATTGAGGAAGGTAGTAGGGAGAAAGTAGTTTGCTGAAGTTAAATCATGGAGAATGAGAGGGGAAGGCATATTTCTCATGATTGCCATACCAAAGTAAAATGGTAATATTGATGTTTTAAAGGGGAAGGATTCACAGGAACAAGTATAAAGGACACATGGACAAAAACTAAGGTGGGGGAATGGGAAGGAGGTGGGGAGCACTGGGGGGGTGGGCTGGGATGGGAGTAAAAGACAGAAAACTGTACTTGAACAATAATTTAAAAAAACATAAAAAATGTTTTAGTCTTTATTTTATGTTAATGTGCAAGTACAGAGAGTAACACTTATTTTAATAAAGTCTAGAATTAATACTTTAAAAATCAGTGATCATATCTAATATATTTCAAATGTGAGAAGGCATCAATGAATTAAAAAGTAAGTGAACAGTAAAAATTATAAGAAATATAAAAGTAGTTAAATATTTATTAGCATATTGGTTATGAACATTATTAGCAAAATAAATTTTGAAAACTATAATATTATCCCAGCAATAAGACTAAACACTACCAAAAATGAAAAAGGCATAAAAATTGAAATATATAAATGAAATAATGGTTTCAATATATTGGAATATATTGCTTTATATATACAGATAGGGTAAATTTTGTGATCATGGAATGTATTATTTGAACTTTTGAAAAACTATGTTCTTAAACAACAGAGTTCATCAGTAATATCATTATTTACTCAGGAGTGTATTTTCTTGTAAGTTTTTCCAGCTGCTGAAGCCGCCCTTTCTGACTTTGTACTAGTAGGGCGATGATGAAGAGAGTTACGAACTAGTGTTAAATATTTTCCTGTGACATTTTCATCTTCAAATCATCTCATCGCCTGTTTGATTATTTGAAGATCTTTTCAAACAACTTTTTTTTTCAGGAACTGCAAGTTTTTTACTGAAGTGAACTTGTAGATTCATTTCCAAAGAAGTATTTCCAGTTTATACTCAACTTTATTTTTGTTTTGTTTTCATCACGTGTTGGCAGAGGTTGCCATGCAGCGTTACTAATGTTAGTTTCAGTACGGTCACGTTCATATTCTACTAGTTCAGAAATCTTTGAACTGGAGTAAGAATTATCCTTGCAATACCAGCTTTTCTCTTTGTATTGTTTTCAACCCTCCTCTCTACCCTGCTGAAGAGAGGGAGGTTATAGAAGAGTCCTTTTAAAAAGTGTAACTGTTCAATTTGAATTTTAATGAAGCAAAGCCCTCTCTGGATAATCTCAGGATGTAAATGCTTTCTTTACATTGTTTAATAACACAAAGTAATAGCATCACACCAAGAGCGGTCTGATATTTTAGGAGAAAAATAGCATGCTATACCAGAATAACAAAAATTTGAATGATGGTCCTGAAGCACTGTCAGCTGGGAGTCCCATCAGATCATGGAGAGAGAGATGCTACAGAAAAGGACTGCATCAGGTCCCCGTGAGAGACTTCATACCTACTCATACATTCCCAGGACACGAGGACTAACCCACAGAGTGAGTCAGACCACCTGCCCTGATCATGCTGAATAAATAGGGAATGGGGAGGTGTTTGAAGGCGGAAAGCACATGGTAAAAGTTTTCATTTCAAAAATCACCAAAGGAAGCATAAAAAGAAATAATTACCATACTACTCAGTGGACTAGCCATTTATGCCTAAGATATAGCATTTATGACTAAGGATCAACCAGCATTTCCAAAAGCCTCCTTGCTAAGTTTTATTCAATTGTGTGTGTGTGTGTATACATACACACATGCTGTTATATATATACACAATCATGTATATATAGATTGTGTGTGTATACACATACACACATGCTGTTATATATATACACAATCATGTATATATTGTTTTACATATGTGTACATATATGTATATATTAGCTAGGAGAATTATTTTTAGCTTAGGGAAGGATTTATTGAGATGCCTTGAACTTCATATATGGAATTACGATGGTTGGAAGAGTAAGGATGAGATACATTCTGTAAACTAAGCACTAACTGAATCAATGTGATTCAGAGTTGTAGTAGCCCAGTTCTTATGTAGATGTATTTCTAGAATCATGCCATATTATTCTATTTTGTTCAAATCTTTTGAAATACTTAAGTGTCTCTATGTCTAGTTTATTCCAGTTTTTATTCATGCAATGGTATTTGTTAACTTCGAAGACCTCAGTGATGTTTATACTTCCCTTCATCATGTCAAATAATTTTTATCAACCCACAATTGTCTGCTGATTGTTACGCTTTTTTTCTCCGACCATTTCTTGGAAGTGAGTGGAAGTTGGACTTTAATATCCAGGGTGTTGGTGCACTTTGAAACTTTTGCAGTCTCTCGAGTACATTTATACTTTCTTGTCTTTGTCACCCATTGGATTAAATGGTGATCAGAAAACAAAATAGTGACAAAAAATGAGGCTGTTATAGGGCAAGCAAATGCATTACTGAGCATCGGTTCAGCTGAAAAGAGTAAAATGGGGTCCCTCAGTGTTCAGTGGCAGAGAGCATTTGCCCGTGTTTGCTCTGCTGTACTGCTTCAAGGGTAGTGAGAACTCTCTATAGGAGTTCTCTACCTGCTAATCTTGCAATGCATTTGCATATTTAAATATGAAAGTATTTGAGACAAATCACATTTTAATAAGTCTGCACTGTATAAA
Organism: Sturnira hondurensis; assembly: GCF_014824575.4. Lineage (NCBI taxonomy): Eukaryota > Metazoa > Chordata > Mammalia > Chiroptera > Phyllostomidae > Sturnira > Sturnira hondurensis. The sequence goes on from NW_028087015.1 coordinate 4,304,567, forward strand.
GAGTTGCTCCAAGAGGAACATATGCACATTTGGCATGCCAAACATGATTTGTAAATGCCACCCATAGAGTTCTCAGATGAATTTTTAATTTCTCTTCACAAGGAATTTTTGAAACTCAAGATCCTTTGTCATAGGAGTATTGTTTCTGTTCTGGTTCTACTCTGGATTTACCTTTTTCTGCTCTGCTCAATACCTAATGGCTTTATTATTTTACTTTATTATTATGATTTTGCTAAGGCTATTTCAAGGCAAGAAGGTGCTTTTTTGACAAATATTTTCTGAGTGCTTATTATGTGTCAGGTGGTGTTATAGGTTTTCAATACTATTGCTTCTGAAAGAAGAGAGAATTTGCAGATGAAATCCACTTTGTGAACAGATCACTCTGTTTGGAAGGGACTGGAAGGTAATTTTGCTTCCGAGGCAGCACGGTCTCCCTGACAAAGCTTAGAATTTGACTGTTTTTCTTAAATACATCTTTAAATGAAATTTGTTGGGGTGACACTGGTTAGTAAGATTATGCAGATTTCAAGGATTTGACTGTTTAACTCTTGTGAGTAAGTAGTCTACTCTCCAGCAAAGCTGAGGTCCTTCTGACTGCTAGTACATAGATCAACGAGATCTTTTTAGGGGTGTTGTATCCTCCACTTGGAATGGAGTGAATTGAACCCACATAGCTTTAAAGTGTCCCTGAGGATGCCTGAAATCTGACAAACAAGATAACACTTGTTATTCCTTGGCTGTCCGTTCAGACATGAAAAAAAGGCTTGCAAATGAAAAGCAGCATATGCACACATAACACATCAAAATTGTTACAAACCCAGCTTGTGCTAGAAGACAGGTTTCCAGCCCAGTCTTGTGCTTGTGTGTTTTGTTCCTGGTTGTTCTAGGTGTCACAGCAGATGGGAAATCTTCAAATAGCAAGACCTTGTTAAGAACATTATCAACTTTTCCAGGTCATAGGGTAAAAATGTTTTGAAATGGCACCTTTTTCAAGTATGAAGTCTTTAGGTATTACATTAATGTTTTAAACATTTTAAAGGGATACTATACTATGTTCATAATATTAGTTCATAATACAATATCAAATGAACATTTAGTTTCAGAGACAAGTATTATAAGGAATTGGTATGTATTACATGAGCTCCCAAAAATGGCTCTTTAATTTATTCTATTTGAGTTTGGCTGGGAATATACTACTTGAATATATTGCTTGTGGAGAGAGAATGTCAAGGAGGAAGGTAAATTACAATTATCCAACCAAAAATGTGTGTATGTTTGTTTATTTTTCAGAATGAAAGAGAACACAAAACATTTAGTTGAGGCATATCACATTTATACATTGAAATTTGTATTTTGTCCAACTTCAACATACTCCTCACTCTGGGATTCCCAGTAATGACTATCACAGAGCCCTGGTTGCTTCCTTTCAAAAAATAGTTGTAAATTATGTTATCCAACTTATTCATATCGATTTATTTAATTGGTGAATTACCAGTACTTTGTATGCCTTTTCACAGTTTCACTGTTCATTACTACTTCTCTCCTGGAAGAGGTAGGAAAATGTAAAGTTACGAACAAAGTCCACCCCTATCTCTCTCTTTTGTTGTTGTTGACAGCATTGGCACTCTCTCTTTTTTTGTTGATAGCAACGGCAAGAGATTTGGAAGAGGTTGTAGTGGCCTCTGACCGGCCATCTTGTCCATGAGAACACAAGGCAGAGCCTCTTAGAAAGCAGGACCAATGCAGAGGAGGGAAGCAGGTGGGTACTGTATGTCATGTGCCTGGGGCTTGCTTGTTGGGGTGTGGTTTTCCTTGTTAAGGAAAACTGTGATTTTCCTTAATATTTCTTTCTACACCAAAAACTAGGCATCTACTAGCTAATGCTTGAAAAAAAATTTAAAGTCCTATTTCACAACTGGAAATAAGGCTAAAATCGCCATCTCTTGGGAATAGTAACAATGACATAAATGCCCCCCAAGGTGTAGATTATGACTCCACCAGGATTCTTTCTTTAGGATTGATATTGGGGGTGGGGGGAGCTTGTTTTAGGAATGGAAGGAGAGAAAAAAAGGGTGTAGGTATTGTAAGGAATGAGGAAGTAAGAGTGTGCAAATCTGGGAGGTAAAGGGGCATAGAAAAGAGAAACAGAGCAAAGAAGTATTTTTACAATCTGTTCAGGGCTGGTTCAACCAATCAGCTTAAGTGATTTAGAAAGAAAAAGACTTTCCCTAGAGTTCTGATTGTCATAGTGTTTGCAGTATGTTTTCAGCATAAGTTGTAAGCATATATTTGATGTGAAGATTTTTCGTAAGTAAATGTAAGAAGTGCATTTACCTTCCTGGTTTGAAAACAGATAAACTTATTAAAAATCTCATCCCTTTAAGAAGTTCTACCACCAAGCAGAAGTGCTGTTTCTCCTATTATATTTTCCTCAGACATTGTTTACATGTATTCCATTTAGTATTATAAGGCTGGAGGCAGACTTACATGGTGGGTAAGAACATGAACTTTAGAAACAGAATTAGCGTTGATTACTGACTTTCTCATCTGTAAGTTGTGTAACTTGGGACATGTTTCTTAACTTATCTCTCCCTAGCTTTCTTGTCTGTAACTTGGTGATAATAATACCATATCGTGAAGTGAAGGGATTTAATGAGACCATATCTGCAAAGCGTTTTGCACCAAGCCTGTCGTATTTTAAATACTCAATAAATGAGTAGAAGCCCTGTGGTTGATGACGGTTATGGTGGTCATGATGAGTTTTACATGTTTTTATCCAGTAAGGATAAAATCCTCAAACTAGGGGACTATGTCTTAGTTTCTTTTATGTGCTTCGAACAGAGGATCAAAACTACCCATAGTATAGACATGTATATTTAATTAGTTAAGTAGAAAACCTTGTAATCTTAAATTAATTGAGGACAGTTTTTTTAAGTTGATAAAAATATAATAATGGAATAATAGCAAACAAATGTAGTTGGGTTGAAATATATAACTTCAGTTGCTAATAAATTGTTAGCAAACAGAGGTCCTTTGGAAATCTGATTTATTGATGAGATAACAAAGAGTGAAATTAGCAAGTTAAATGACACAAAGCAACATTTCTAAGGTGTTTGAAAATGGCTCTCATAAAGTTAATTTAAAATAATTTGTGTATTTTTCTTTCATACAGGGTCTGGCACAAATAATGCCCCTTTTTACTATAAATTTTTATTACAAAATCATAAGCATGTGATTCTGTATCCTAACAATGTCACACTCAAGCACACCATATGACATTTTAGGTGAAATGTTCAAATTAATACTGTAAATTATTCACCCATATCATTACCCTACCAACCCCACTCCAGCAGGCATTACTTCTGCCAGACCTTGTATATTGTTTATGTCAGCAAACTTTTTATTTTGTATTCTTATTCAGTAGACATTAAGGAGCACAGAAACAAAAAATCAAGAGCTTTGGTAAACTTTTTAATAAATGTGGAAATTGAAGATTTTTGTCTGAAATGAAAGATTATGAAGAGGAAAATATCAGTATTCAAATATACACAGAATGTTGATATGTGTGAAACAGCCAAGATTTGGGGGGGGGAGGAGATAGATGTAGGGGACAGTAAATCTTGATCAAACTTAAGAAAAAATAGGATGTTTTAGTTTATGTAATTGAAAACTGCAGGGAAGTAGCTGTGCCTTCACACTTGGCTGGATATTTTAGGGCCCAGTTGCTCTTTCTTCACTTTCTTTTTCATGTTGGTCCCACTTCCGAAGAGGCTCCTGCTTCTCAGTGGCAAGATGATGGTCAAAGGATCTACACCTCCAAGTCTCCTGAAACAGTGAGTGTTTCTCTTGTTCGACAAATCAAAGCAAAAATCCTGGCCTGAGTTAACAAATCAAAAATCTCTTTCGGTTTTTGTTTCTGTGTTCCTTATTGTCTACTGAATAGAGTACAATATAAAAAATTAGCTGACATAAACAATATAGGGGTCCGACAGCAGTAATACCTACTGGAGTGTGATTGGTAGGGTAATAATATGGGTGAATAATTTATAGTTTGTGCTCATTTCTAAACGAATAACTACTGTTATGGGAATGCTGTGAGGCGTGTTCAGAGCATAGCCCCACCCAGGAGATAGTAGCAATCAAAAACCCAATTCCAAATGTACTGAAACTTGGTGAGGGGTGGGGCTCACCAAGGTTTTCTCTGATTTTTCCAGAGAAAAACCTGGGTGCTGTGTTGTAAATAAAGAGCACACGTAGCTGCCGGAACATGGAAGGCAGGCCCCCTGTATTCTACATTATTCCATAGGACGGAACTGGCATCAATTCTTAAGAAATAATTAATGGGCAGATTTTACTTTAGCAGAGGGAAGAACTAAGAATTTAGAACTTGTAGACATAAGAAATGTCCAAACCGGTAGAGAATTTTTATGAATTTCTTTTGAGTCAAACCGACAATTGCTGGGAAGCAAATTCTCAATGGATTGAGAAACTGCTCCAAAGAATGGCAGTTTGGCACCTTATTTTACACATTAGAATCAGAGGAGTGTAAAGGGGTTACATGAGATCCACTGGTGGCAGATGAGGAATGTGGGAGAAAGCAAAGAGAGGAAATATCTGGGATTGGATAAAAAGTAAAAGGAATACACACACTCTTCTTTTACATTGGTGGGCGTAGGACAGTTAACCACCAACAATTAACTGGATAACTGGTGTAGTGATTGTGCCCTGAGCGGGTCTGGAAAAAAAAAAACTTACCCTGACGTTCCAAAGACAATAGACAGACTCAGTTAAGGTAAAGACTGACCTTTGTCAAGGAAGATCCAGGCCTAGTTAGGAAGTTTTGATTTCAGATCGTCCTATGTAGTTACTTCAGGTCTGAGTTTGTGGGAGCCACCATCCAGGCCTCCCCGGTGCTTGTCAGATTTGGTATGTGGTTACAGCTTTTTGTCCACAAACTCGAAAAACCAGCCCAGCTCCCAAGTTAGAGGATTGCTTGTGAAGTCCGTCTTCAAGCTCTGTCTTGGGACGGTCTGTGGTAGACGGAAGTAGATGGTCTTTGAGATCTTTTTTTAAGTCTATAGATAGTTACTAGATTTCTTCTTTAAGTTTGGATGAGATGAAGGGATCATTTGCTAAATCCTTTTGAGGTTAAATGTATAAAAAATTATTTCCGAAGGACTTGCTTAATGAAAGCACAAAAGGCCAGGAAGAAGAAACTTCCGAGGAAGGTGACCTGTTTCACTAAGAATTCAAATATAGACAACATTGATGTTCATATAATGTTTCTTGATATTTATAGTTCAAAAATATTTTTCATATTTCTGTTTGTTTTTACAAATTTCCCACCTAAGGGAGATAAAACAATCTCTCTAGGGTAACAACACTCGATCTTTAAAACTCAGTCAGAATGCAATATTTTTCCCCACAAATAGGAGGGAATTCAAGTAGGTGGTATAACAAATTGATTAAGAATCACTGTTTTGGGTCTTTAAATAGGTTTCTGTTCATAAGGATATAAATAGAAAGTGAGGGAAGGGAACCAATAAATACCGAGCATCAGTTATGTGTCAGTACATACATACAATTTATACAATTTATTTAATCCTGACAGTATAATTAGTCCATTAACATGTGAAAACTCAAGGTTTAAAATAGTTTGTTTACCTTGCCTGAGTTAAATTTTTTAACAGAATTCAAGACCTTGCCCAAGGTCATACTCTCCTTCAGCTGATGGAGCCTAGATTCACATCTGCATCTATTCATTTCTAAGTCCATTCTCAGCATGTTGCTTGTCTAGAAAAGAGATGAAAAATACAAGCCTACTTTCTATCAATTCCTGAGAGTACTAGGAATTTCACTGTTTCTTATTTATTTGGTATTTCTGTTGATGTTCAAATGTAGTTCCTAAATTGAAGGGATGGTACTACAGGGAAATTAATAAGTGCAGACTACTAAGGCAAATGGAGAAATCAGAATTGAATCCATAATTCAGTAGAAGATATGGAAAAAATGGTAATGCATTTTACAGTTTTGGAAGATGATGGCAATTGTTTCTGTAGGATTCAGTATCCAAAATTGCCTTATGTCTCCTCTACTCTTCTTTGAGCTGGATGCTCACATTCTCCTTTTCTCTGAACTTTTAAAGGTGGATCCATTTAAAATTTAGTATGTGGATTCAAACTATTTTTCTTTACTGAAGGGAGGAGGCAAGTAACTTTTTAAAATTTCCAACTTGCTATGAATTTGCTGCATTGATTTTCTAGACACAGACTTTATAACAACTCCAAAAGGAAAGCACTACATTGTTGAAAAGCATTTACTATTTAACATACTGGGGATTTCTAGGGAATATGAATTCCCTAGAAAGGGTCATTGGCTTTCCCCCCCACAATGCAATGTGATTTGAATGTAAAAGGAAAAAGACTATTGATATTCAGCTATAGGCTGTAAGGGCTTCAGGGTTTTTGTTGTTATTGTTGTTTTGTTTTGTTTTATCCTCATGCTAGACATTTTTTCATTGCTTTTAGAGAGGGAGGCAGGGAGGGGGGAAGGGAGAGAGTGAAACCTAAATGTGAGAAACATGAATCAGCTGCCTCTTGCATGCGCCCCAACCAGGAATCAAACCCCAAACCCTTTGGCTACAGGATGGCACTCCAACCATCTGATCCATACCAGCCAGGGAAGAGCTTCAGTTTTCAAAATAAGAACATATAAAGGGGTGATTTCAAGAAAATCAATTATTTTCTCCTTTATGAAAATATTGGTATATAGCTTGTTAGAGAAAAGCTTTTGAGAGTTTTGGGGAAACTAAGCAAGAAAAAGGAAGCATCCTGGCAGGGATGGGAGAGACAGAGGGATGAGGAGGGTCTCAGAGAGCTGTCTCCTGATGCCAGCTCAGTGTTTTGGAATCTGCTAGAGGGGTATTCGTTTTACATTATATCTTATCCCCAATGAGTGAATAGTTGCTTCATTGAAAATATTAGATTATATTTAAAGGAGTTTATAGCTTGCTGTGGAAAGTTAAAATGTTGTAAGTTCTCAGTTGAACCTTTAAGAACCACCAAGAATTCTTACCTGGTGTTAGGTCTGACTAAGGGCCATAAAGAGGAATAACACATTTCTTACTTTTATTTTGGTGAGGTCAGCTATTTAAAAATGAAAGACACACATATCTTCTGAGTAATCACCAGCAATATGGCCTGGGCAGGGATGAACTTCAGTCAAGGATCTAAGTGATACCACGGGGAATGGCCATAAGAGAACAATGCATTCGTAGTTTGTGTTCTACTCAGAAACTTCCAGACTGCATGACCTTGGGCAATTAACTTCACTTTTTCTTCTGTAAAATGGAGCTGTAGACTAACTATATTGTGGAGTTGGTGTAAGAATCAAAAAACATAACACATGAGTGCCCAGTAGATAACAGGGATGCAATAAATTTTTATTCCAACTTGATGGAAATAGCCGTGAGAATTAAAGACTTAGAGAATAGTGAAGAGGATACTGGACAAGAAACTTCTGATATTACTGCTTGATCATTGGTTTGTTAATATTGAATGTAACTATTATATACAAAATGGTACAAGCTAAATGCAGGAAGATGATAGCTAATAACTAGTTGTGTAAGTAAGTCAAGTGCCATCTCTGTACAAGGAGAGTGTTAGGTTGGATTAAGAATAAGATTCCTTCTGGATCTTATTTATAATTTTAAAATGAATTTAAAATATGACTTTATAACTTTAAAAAATGACTTTATAACTTTAAAATATGAAATTTTACTTTTTAGACCCACATAAACAATGTATATCTTAACCACTCACATTTATTTTAAAATATTTGACAAGTACATCACTTTGTGAAGACACGGGTGTAGTTTCAGGGCATAAAGAAGTAGCAGTCCATCTTCTCAGGAAACCCACAGGGAGATGGTGAGTATAGGTCCTAAAACAGCATATAAGGACAATATGGATTTCAGAGAAGAGTTACTTCATCTGTATAAGAGGAAAAGCGGATCATGTATACCTTTAGTTATTTATACATTTTTTTTAGTTTCTATCGAATGTCAGGTATTATGCTAAGTACTAAACAAAAAAGTGAGCAAGCTGCCATTCCTGCCTTTTAAGAACTTACAGTCTAGGTATAGAAATGTTCTACAAAGGCAAAAAAAAAAGGGTTCTCCACGAAGGAAAGGTGGGGAGTGACTTATCAACACAGAGAGAAGTGGGAACAGTGTGGCATGGAAAAATAAAGTCATGTGACACATGAGGGGAATTACAAGCTCTTTGCTCTGACAGGTGCATGGTGCAAGAGAGGCAAGAACTGGGGCTAGGGGGGACAAGAGTGAGAAAGGCCTTTCTAAGGAGTATGAGTTTACCCTGAAACGAGGGAAACTCCTATTGTATTTTAGGCAGGTAGTGAACTGATCTATAATACTTAGGGAGACTATGTAGGGACAAAGTAGAGGCTGTGGTGGAAAGTAGTCATGAGGCAATCACGGGAACTTGGGCATGAGGTCCTGAGGCCTGAATGAAGGCAGGGGGTTGGAAATGGAGAGACGCCAAACGCGCGGTAATGAGAAGAGCTCTGAATGAAGGCTGGCTACAAAATGAGGGTGAAATAGGATTAACAGTATCTTCTGTCTCTCCGACTTGGGTGACTGACAGTGCAGAGTGGGACAGCAAACACAGAAGATACATTGAGCCTTGAAAATATTGGTCCATGAGATACTCAAGAGTTTTTCAAAGGATTTGGATTTACTTACTAAAGTGAGAAATCTTGGCTGGAGAAAAATGCGTTGGGATTTGAAGCCATACAGCTAGATGAGCTCTTGGGGAACTCCCGCAAGTAAGAAGTGGTCAGAAAAACACGTGCTCTCAGAGTATTCTGAGGAAGGGCTGTTGGGGAAGGGCAGGAATTCAAGAGGGATTCGACTCATAGGAGCCACGGGAGAAGACTTTCTCTGCAAGGAAGAATGGGCAAATGGTGGCAAAAAATAAGATACGGTGTAAATTGAACAATTCAGGAGCATTTTGATATGGATAGGCAGGGCTGTCTTACTGGAGCCGCCAGCATGGAAAAAAATGACACAGCAGATTGTAGAATGAACAGCTCATTTGAAAAAATCAAGCCAGTATAAATCATTGCTTTAAAAAGTTAGATTTTGAAGGCAGGGAGAGATTGTGCAATGTTCTGATACAGACCATTGGAGAGAATATGCAGAGGATCACCGACGTGGTGATTAGATTCCAGACTTTTGCAGTATTTGTGCAGTTCTCCTGCTTCTTTACTAATCACTATAAGAAGGAAATGTTTACACCTTTATTATAATTTTGTGGTTAATGTTATCCAATCTACTTACCAGTACTTATCAGGTAACATTTTAAGGGCTTCTGCAGGTGTTCTGTAAGTGCTTTTGTGTTTCCCAATGGATTAGGAAGCCTTATAGTCAAACAATAACATATGTAGGTATTGGAATACATGACCTGAGTTGTGTTTTGCATCTTTATAGAATCTGCTCTAGGAACATGTGCTTTCTCTGTGTAGGAGTAACAGAGCAGCTTCATTTTACAGGAATTTGACAGACTTCATTGAAAGCCATCATAGTGCAGCCCGAGAATTTGGAAGACCTTCTATAGTGAGCTCTGACCTAGTTCACATTTATTTATTAGTATGACTTGAACTTTTTCTGTTCTTTCCCTATGGAATTAATTGCAGATGTGAATGGACTGTAGCATCTCACTGTGAGTTCAGCTTTGACTCAACATGTTGATTTCCAACTCAGAAGAGCCAGTAGTTTGGGCACAATACATTCTTAATAGCTTTTGAAAACAGGGTGATAACCACTGAGAGGGATGTCTCTGGCCTTCTGATCTAGATGGTCAGACCGCCAGGAAGGGTGTGAATAGGAACAGCATGCTGAGATTCCAGCTCACTTGACTTGCCAGGAGTTTTGTTCAGTCTGTTCTCAGGGACACCACCATACTGGCTTCTGGCTTGTGGACATTTATTTTCTCTGATCCATTTTTTGCCTATTTTAATAGTTTGAGCAATGTCAATTAGCAAAAGTACCACTGTTCTTGACCAGGCACAGCTCCTATTTCCCAGTAGGAAAAGCTGTAACGACAGCCCTTACCTCACAGAAAGCCCTTACCTCACAGCCCTTTAACTGTCTGGAATTGTCACCGAACAAGGGTCCGAGGAGGGGGCAATACTTGGCCCACTGAGGGATGCCAAAAACTGCTTCAGAAAACAGAGGCCCCTCCCAAGGATGGTATACTAATATCTATTGGGCTCTTCTGTCCGCCACGAATTGGAAAGACATCTCTCAATGCCAGAGATTTGTGAAAAGGAAACAAAATGTTTATTTAATGCTATTCAGGCCTAATGCCTTCCTTAAAATATTAAAGTCTTTAAGGGTATACACCTACACACCTACACACACACACACACACACACAGCGCTCCCTTCACCCACTGTCCTAACTCTGGGTACTGTAAATCAGGAAAAGAGCACACGTCCGTTTTTCAGGTCGCTGGCACTTGAGCTGTGTCGCCTGTCCAGGCAAGATCTCCAATTAATCCAAAGTCATGTGGCACCTTTCACTGGCAAGAGATCTTTGTACCAAGTTCCAGTCAGTCTCTCCTGCTTTCCAGGCCACTTGGCCAAAGGGAGCACCCCGAAGCGGCACTCCACCAAAAGCGCGTCTTTCTTCTTCACCTGGCCACAGGGATCTCCACTCTGGCAAAGCTGCGTGGTCTTCCCTTTCACCTGGCCAAGAGGGGGTCTGCACTCTGCTGAAACCGTGTGGCTCTCTCTCCTAATGGCTACAGGGGTCTACATCTTTCCAAAACAGCCTGGCTCTCCCCGTCATCTAGCCAAGAAGGGGTCCTCACTCTGCTAAAGCCACATGGCTCTCACACAGGCACTATCTCTGAGCATCAGCCCCCAATTACATCCTGGGTAGCAGCCCCTCACTTCTCCCTGGCCCAAAACTTGGCCACAGCTCTTTAACATATCTATGAAACCAGTTAAAGGTTATAGATATGTTAAATGACCATTCCAGAGGTTCACGGCAAAACTGTTGCTATGCAAAACAGTTCTCAATGGCCCTGCTCCATTCTTCCCTTCCCCCAACTGACACCTGGGTGGGGTGAGGATATCTTAATATTATTTCCTCCAATATTCCTATACACTTTGAGTTCTGGACACCATTCCAAATCTTTTCTGGGCCCCCCTTGGCTGCACCCTGTATCAGAATCTCATGTCCCACTTGCATAAGGACAACTCCATTCTGCCATGTCTGCTCATCCACAAACTGGGAAGCAGTTCCATTACTCTCTAAGTCTTGAGACATCTAGAGAGGAAGGCAACTCTTGCTGGTGTTACCGAACAAAGAGTCCGAGGGGGGGCAATACTTAGCCCACCGAGGGATGCCAAAAACTGCTACAGAAAACAGGGGCCCCTCCCAAGGACGATACACTAATATCTATGGGGCTCTTCTGTCCGCCGCCAATTGGAAAGACATCTCTCAATGCCAGAGATTTGTGGAAAGGAAACAAAATGTTTATTTAATGATATTCAGGCCTAATGCCTTCCTTAAATCATTAAAGTCTTTAAGGGTATACACCTACACACACACACACACACACAGCGCTCCCTTCTCCCACTGTCCCAACTCCGGGTACCGTAAATCAGGAAAAGAGCACACGTCCGTTTTTCAGGTTGCTGGCACTGTGAGCTGTGTCGCCTGCCTGTCTAGGCAGGATCTCCAAGTAATCCAAAGTCATGCGGCACCTTTCACTGGCACGAGTTCTTTGTACCAAGTCCTAGTCAAAGTCTCTCCTGGTTTCCAGGCCACTCAGCCAAAGGGAGCACGCCAAAGCCGCGTGGGCCTCTTTAACCAAAGCCGCGTGGGCTTCTTCCACCAAAGCCGCACTCCACCAAAAGCGCGTCTTTCTTCTTCACCTGGCCGCAGGGATCTCCATTCTGGCAAAGCTGCGTGGTCTTCCCTTTCACCTGGCCAAGAGGGGGGTCTGCTCTCTGTTGAAACCATGTGGCTCTCCCTCCTAATGGCTACAGGGGTCTACATCTTTCCAAAACAGGGTGGCTCTCCCCCTCACCTGGCCAAGAGTGGAGTCCTCACTCTGCTAAAGCCACATGCCTCTCTTGCAGGCACTCTGTCTCAGAGAAGCAGCCCCCAATTCCAGCCTGGTTAGCTGCCACTCACTTCTCCCTGGCCCAAAACTTGGCCACAGCTATTTAACATATCTATGAAACCAGTTAAAGGTTATAGATATGTTAAATGACCATTCCAGAGGTTAGCTGCAAAACTGTTGCTATGCAAAACAGCTCTCAATGGCCCTGCTCCATTCGTCTCTTCCCCCAACTGACACCTTGGAGTGGGGGGGGGGTGAGGACATCTTAATATTTCCTCCAATATTCCTGTACACTTTGAGTTCTGGACACCATTTCAAATCTTTTCTGGGCCCCCCCTTGGCTGCACCCTGTATCACTAGTACCTCTTTAAGGAGAGGACTTGTTCACTTTGGAATTTTACAACAATTCCTATCTGTGTAAGGAAGAAATTCAAATATAAAAGATTTGTAATTTAAATTCAGCTGGTCTCAGCCATTAAATTGCTGAAGCTGATTCTAAAGGTACCGGTTAAGGGGCACACGTGAAGGCTGTGAAAATAACATGCATCTGTTTAAATGTTGCATCCTTTTGAAATTTGAATTATAAGTCAGCAAAGGCAGCCTGGGAGAGAGTCTGCACATGCATTTGCAGCCAAATCTGATAAGATTAGAAAAATTGATAGGTTTGCTTTGCTTTGATCAATTCAGTCAGTGAAATTTCTTTTTTTAACTTGTGGGGTAATTGTCAACTTATGCTCTATATAAAACACTGGAGGTACTGGCCTATGTCTTTAATGAGAAATGATCCATTTTTCCCTAACACCTCTTGTGTGATGCTGAAGGAGTCTTCAAGAATATGCAAGAGAAGAAGAACTGTGAGGAAGCAGAGGTGACTATGGTGTTTGGGGGTGGCCAAAATAAACATTGCAAATGGTGAGTGGCTTGGGGGAATTTATCATTAGTAAGATGGGATAAAACCCCAGATATTCTCAGAACCTTTTGGTCCATGTAGTCTGTGAGGATGTATCAGATGTGACAAATCTCTGAGGTGGACAATGGGCACCAGAGAGGAAGTAGTGGGCATCTTCATTCTTTTTTGAAAAAAGTTGCTAGTTATTACACTTTTGTGGGTAGGTTTAAGGTAGCAAGACAGCCAGAAAAACGAAGTGGTAATGTAAGTCCATTATTACCTCATTACCTATTAGTTTCCTGTAATTGGCTCAAGTACAGTTACAGTTATGATGTTTACCTTGAGAGCTTGTCATTGTTTGCTTTGAAAAATGAATTCAGTTTATAAATTGGATTTTGCATGCAATTAGTCCAATTTTAGAATTAAGAATGATCTATTCCAACCCCCAGTGTTATTGATGAGGAAACTGAGGTCCAGGAAACACATAAGTCTATTGGCAGAAGATGTAACAAACTGGTGTTCTGACTCCATCTAAGCTTCTTTCCACCACCTTACATTGTCACATACCCAAAATGATTTGTGTGTGTGTGTGTGATGTGCCACAAAGTTCAACATAGTGTTATATATAGCCCAAGACACGTGTCCATAAATTAAGGCAAAATATTTTACTCTAGCTAAAGCTACAGCTTTATGAAATTGCTCTATCGAGTAGGAATGAAAGCAAAAGTTATGGGAAGATCATAAGATTGTGTATATAATATGCATGTATGTCTATATTTGTATAGAATTGGAAGGTGTGGTGGTAGAATAATGGCCTCTAAAAATGTCCCTGCCTTAATCCTCAGAACGTGTGAATGTGTTTTATGTGACAAAAGGGACTTACCAGATGTGGTTAAAGTGAAAGACATTAGAAAGGGAAGATCATGCAGGGTTGTTTGGGTGACCCCAATGTAATCGCATAGAACCTTAAAAGCAGAGAAACTTTCCCGGCTGCACAAAACAAAAGAGACAGCAGCAGGAGAAGGATTCAGCCTGCACTGATTGGCTTTGAAGATGGGGATGGGTCATGAATTGAGGAATGTCAATGACCTCTAGAAGTTGGAAAAGGCAAGAAAATAAATTCTCCCCTGGATCCTCCACAAATTGATGCAGCCCAGCTTATACCCTGATTTGAGCACAGTAACATCTGCATGGAGCTCTGACCTACAAAACTGTAAGAGAAGGATATTGGGAGAAGGTAACATATGATAAGTGAATCTGATTATTTGTTGAGTGAAGTTAAGAATGAGTTAATATTTTCATAATGCTTATTATGCACCAGACATTTTTTCAAATTACATTAACTTTCAAGAACCTACTATCTTCTTCTTTTTAACCCAATTGGTGGAAGAAAGACTGACAAAGGAAGATTAATCTGCTCAAGCATGATGGAGCTAGGATTTGAATGCAGATCATATAGCCTTAGAATTTAGCTTTAGAAGCAAGTTACTATAGGGGACCATTCTGTGTGGCAGTAGGGAATGTATCTCAGCCCCTGATTTGGAAAACGAACAGGGAGCAAGGCCAGCACATAGGGCCCATGGATAGGTTCTCCCGTTGGGAATCAGGTGTCATTGTACCTAGGCTGCTTTGAGGCTTGCTGTTTGCTAAAACTCCATCACCCTGGATTGAGACTGCAAATGTTTACTGCATATCTTTTAAGTAAGTTCCTAAAATTTATGCTAAACCTCCCAAGGATAAGCATAACCATTTCAACCACTTTTCCCTTTCCACTTGCAAATATCTTTCTTCTTTGATGAAATTAGCATCAAAGAAGAAAGGTAACCACCTAAAGCGAACCTGTGCATAGTAAATGAGGACCATCCTCAATGTAATGTGCCCAGAAAAACAGTAAAAGCTTGTTCAGGCAGGGGTCGAGGACCCTCTCTTTCACTGAGAGAGTGGCTGTGTCATCCCTTTTCTCCACAGGACTTCTGTAGTCCATGTGAACTTATTTGCCGCAGCCACAACACACGGACTCCGCTGGCTGGAGTCCACATCAAGTTACAGTGTTCATTCTCTTAAACACTTTACCGAAATTTACCACTACTCCCATTTTGGCAAACCCAAAGTGCCAGTAAGCTTGGTTTCTTTCCCAGATTTACAGAACCTATGACCACTCCATTCAATCAGAGTGACTTTGTCTTCCCTCCTCCCTCACTGTTTTGCTATACATCTTTTCCTTTCTCCCTCCCTCCCTTCCTTCCTCCCTTCCTTCCTTCTTCCTTCTTTCCATCATCTTTCTTTTTGAAAACATGTAGAGGCTAGCATGAATACATTTTCTACTTGTTTATCTCAATATTGAAGAGAAAATTTATATTGAAATTATGTTCTTTGCTCATTAGGAAGGATGGTAAACATAATCTGTAATCAAGTATTATAATTTATTAGCATTTTGGCCATGTTGCAATTTCTATTAACCCATCTTTTCTCCTCAAATAAAAAAAGTAGGAAGTTTTATAGTAAGTGTTGGTGAAGATGTGGAGAAAAGGGAACCCTTGTGCACCATAGGTAGGAATGCAGACTGTTGCAGCTACTATGGAAATCAGAATGGAGTTTCCTCAAAAAATTAATAGTAGAACATATGACCCAGTGATTCAATCTCTGGGTATTTATCTAAAAAAATCCAAAACACTAATTCAAAAAGGTACATGCATCCCTATGTTGACTGCAGCATTATTTACAATAGCCAAGGTATGGGAGCAATTTAAGTGTCAGATGAATGGATAGAGCAATGGTGCATATATACAATGGAATATTACTCAACCATAAAAAGAATGAACTCCTACCATTTGAAGCTACATAGAACACCTAGATTGTGTTGTGCTAAGTGATGTAAGTCAGAAAAAGACAAATACCAAATGATTTTGCTTATATATGGAATCTAAAGACAAAATAAATAAACAAAATGGAAACAGACTTATACAGACACAGAGATAGGTAAAACAAAATTCCACATTTTATTCAGATTTCTACTTAACCATCATCCCACCTGATATATATTCCTTGGCCACCCTGCCTAATACAGCGGCCTCCCACCACTTTCCACCCTCTTACTCTTATTTGT
Organism: Sturnira hondurensis; assembly: GCF_014824575.4. Lineage (NCBI taxonomy): Eukaryota > Metazoa > Chordata > Mammalia > Chiroptera > Phyllostomidae > Sturnira > Sturnira hondurensis. The sequence goes on from NW_028087015.1 coordinate 4,320,717, forward strand.
GTATTTACTTGTGCACTTGGCCATTATTACAATGTATGCTCTAAGAGACCTCAAACTTTGGTCTTTTCTCTATTATGTACCCATGTTGCCGAACAAGGGTCCGAGGGGGGGGCAATACTTGGCTCACCGAGGGATGCCAAAAACTGCTACAGAAAACAGGGGCCCCTCCCAAGGACGATACACTAATATCTATAGGGCTCTTCTGTCCGCCGCCAATTGGAAAGACATCTCTCAATGCCAGAGATTTGTGGAAAGGAAACAAAATGTTTATTTAATGCTATTCAGGCCTAATGCCTTCCTTAAAACATTAAAGTCTTTAAGGGTATACACCTACACACACACACACACACACACACACACAGCGCTCCCTTCTCCCACTGTCCCAACTCAGGGTACCGTAAATCAGGAAAAGAGCACACGTCCGTTTTTCAGGTCGCTGGCACGTGAGCTGTGTCGCCTGCCTGTCCAGACAGGATCTCCAAGTAATCCAAAGTCATGCGGCACCTTTCACTGGCAAGAGTTCTTTGTACCAAGTTCTAGTCAAAGTCTCTCCTGGTTTCCAGGCCACTCGGCCAAAGGGAGCACCCTCCAAAGCCGCGTGGGCTTCTTCCACCAAAGCCGCACTCCACCAAAAGCGCGTCTTTCTTCTTCACCTGGCCACAGGGATCTCCATTCTGGCAAAGCTGCGTGGTTTTCCCTTTCACCTGGCCAAGAGGAGGTCTGCACTCTGCTGAAACTTTGTGGCTCTCCCTCCTAATGGCTACAGGGGTCTACATCTTTCCAAAACAGCGTGGCTCTCCCCCTCACCTGTCCAAGAGGGGTGTCCTCACTCTGCTAAAGCCACATGCCTCTCTCACAGGCACTCTCTCAGAGAAGCAGCCCCCAATTCCAGCCTGGTTAGCTGCCACTCACTTCTCCCTGGCCCAAAACTTGGCCACAGCTCTTTAACATATCTATGAAACCAGTTAAAGGTTATAGATATGTTAAATGACCATTCCAGAGGTTAGCTGCAAAACTGTTGCTATGCAAAACAGCTCTCAATGGCCCTGCTCCATTCATCCCTTCCCCCACCTGACACCTCAGGGGGTGGGGGTGAGGATATCTTAATATTTCCTCCAATATTCCTGTACACTTTGAGTTCTGGACACCATTCTAAATCTTTTCTGGGCCCCCCCCCTTGGCTGCACCCTGTATCACATCTATCATCTATATATTTATCTACCTGTCTGTCTATCCCTCTGTTTATGTATCTACCTATCTGGGTCCTTTTGTATAATTACACTTGAAGTGCCCTTTGACTCCTGAAGTTTTCAGGTGCAGGAGCCGATATATTCAGTATGTGCTTTAGGTCAGTTGGAGTAGGGCTTCTGTTAGTACATGCAATGGAG